>NC_092758.1:61796324-62396324 GCF_047496795.1 Chiloscyllium punctatum
CTCCAAACCTGTCACTGCTCACACCTCCCACCAAGACTCCTGGTTTACTTTTCTCACTATTGAATGCAACATCGTCCCTCACTCAGTCTCACCCACTCCAACCTACCAGATTACTGAAGCTTCATACTTTCATTCTGCAGTCGCTCATTCTGACATTGAGCATATGGCTATGGACATTTTACAATGCAAACGGCAAATCATAGAATCCGTACATTGTGAAAGCAGGTCATTTGGCCAATCAACGTCCACAAATCCTCCAAAAACCCACTCCCCTAATCTATCCCTGCGACACTGCACTTCTCATGTCTAACTGACCTAACCTGGACACTCTGGGCAATTTAGCATGGCCAATACACCTAACCTGTACATTCTTGGATGTGGGAGGAAACCAGATGAGTTGATCAACTCCTGCACCTTGGACAGACCAGGGAACCTTGGAAGATGGTTGCTAGTTTAATAATTAAGATGAATCTTTATAGCTCACCTGACATTACTTATGCTTCACAGCCATTACTAGGATTAATTTGTAATATTGATTGTTGTTGGGGTTCACATCACAGAAAAATAGAAGAACTCCCTAGGAAGAAGAAACACTCCACTCACTCTGGGTGTGGTGGCAGTCATTTTCCATTTTGTTTGCACACTCAGGATTTGGATAAGGATGGAAGACAATCATAGTGATTCACAGCCTCAGCTGAGGTTGACTTAATTTAGGTGACCCTTCAACTTACATGTTTCTTTCTGTCTTGCCCACACTGTCACCCCTAATAAGTTTAATCTTTGCCACATTTCTACCCAATCTGTTTATTTAACTGTCCGTCTCCCAATTTACCCTGAGCCTCAACCATACCACTTGGTCATGCCAAATGTAAAATCACACATTAACCTAGTATTGTGTGATATTTAACTTTGTCCAGCCCAGTCTGACACCGGCTCCTTCACATCATGCCAAATGTAGTTATGCACTGTTTTCCCATCAAAGCCAAGGTAGTGGGGACTATTGACACCCCTATCTATAGAACCCCTTGCTATTCCATTGGTCTACTGATTCACATCCTTATCTTTTAAGATGTACCCCCATGCCTTCCCTTTTCCCCTTTGTATCTGAGCATGCTGTCACCAATCCCTACAATGACGTCCCCAGTTCAATAGTTGCTCTAGATAATTTCCCTTGTCTTTTAGTGAACAGAAACTCAGGACTGACTGTGGCCTAACCCCTTGACTGACTTGGTAACAGTCCTCAATGATGAGTAATTAGGTCATTAATTGATTTCTGTGAAGTTCCCCAATTGACTTTCCCCACTAATCCTTGTGTGGGTCACACTGGAACTGCAAGACTGACTGTGGCCAACAACCTAACTTTCACGAATGGAACCCGAAGTGGCCAACTGACCATGTACAAACCTGTGGACTGAAATCAGACAATACCCTTCAATGCTTCTTAACTGAAGGTCATTTGAGGGTGTCAATGTGATGCATCTACAGAAAATTACATCAAGAAAAGCCTTGGAAATCAACAATGTCGACATAACTGTGGCAGGAACAGGCTGATTTTAAATGCCTTTTTAAGAGTTTGATAAAGATGTCTTTTCTTATGTTGGAATGCTGTTTCTGTAATTTCCATATTTATTTTGATATTAATGAGCTAAGCAAAGTGAAATAAATATTGCATTTTGCTTTTTTTTTGCACAATGTCAGCCCCTCCTCTCAATTTCCAGGTCATTGTCATAATTCAAACAATCTTTTATTCAGCCAGACCGCCATTAGGCATTTGTTCTTACTATGTTTGTTTGCAGCTGCATTTTATTATATCACTCATTACATTCAGGAAAAACCTGAGGGAATTATATCTAAGATGCAAATAATAAAGTCAACATTGAATGGTCCAGCATTCTGTGACCCAGAACAACAATTACTTAATGGCACAATCTGTAACAAGATAAGTGTTCACAAAAAAGTACTTTGAGTTTACAGAGCTAAACTACTAATTAGAGATGTTCTTCACAGCATAAAAGCTATTTGTGACTGTCTGGCATCCTATAATTCCTCATGGACAGAGGAAGAAAACAGCTGAGAAAAAAATTGCACATAAGATGAATAAAATCATTGAGAATCAAGGGATGAAAGTACTGTCAGAACTATTTAATGAAATCTGCAGGTCCATTACTGAAAAAAGTGCTGTCAGCAGGTGCTTCAATTCACAATGACACTTACACCCAAAGCCAACAAATAGAATATGAATATAAAAGATTCTTCCTAACGAGAGAACTTTCCAATGGTTTTGTGCCGTAAGTGGGGAGAGAGATGAATTGGAAAGGCAGACTATATTTCCTTGTGAATAAAAGCCTGCCATTACTTTTCAGGATTGGTTTTAAACTAATATAATCTATTGAAAGGCATCACCTTTTTAAACATTTATTCATGGGACATTGGTGTTGCCAGGTAGCCAGCCAGTATTTATTAGGTAAAAACAATGACTGCAGATGCTGGAAAGCAAATACTAGATTAATAGTGCTGGAAGAGCACAGCAGTTCAGGCAGCATCCAATGAGCAGCGAAATCGACGTTTCAGGCAAAAGCCCTTCATCAGGAATAAAGGCAGTGAGCCTGAAACATGGAGAGATAAGCTAGAGGAGGGTGGGGGTGGGGAGAGGCTAGCTTAGAGTACAATGGGTGAGTGGGGGAGGAGATGAAGGTGATAGGTCAAGGAGGAGAGGGTGGAGTGGATAGGTGGAAAAGGAGATAGGCAGGTCGGACAAGTCCGGACAAGTCAAGGGGACAGTTACTGAGCTGGAAGTTTGAAACTAGGATGAGGTGCACCAATCAACCAAACCGCCCCGTGGCCCAACATTTCAACTCCCCCTCCCACTCTGCCGAGGACATGGAGGTCGTGGGCCTCCTTCACCGTCGCTCCCTCACCACCAGACGCCTGGAGGAAGAACGCCTCATCTTCCGCCTTGGAACACTTCAACCCCAGGGCATCAATGTGGACTTCAACAGCTTCTTCATTTCCCCTTCCCCCACCTCACCCTAGTTCAAACTATCATGATTTCTCATGGAAATTCAATTCCATGAATTATTACATTCAGTTTAAAATGCTTGTCTCGTTAATAATATTCACAAAACCACCAACTTCTCATGAAAGCACATCTGATTTACTAATTTTCTTCAGAGAAGGCAATCTACTGTTTTACCTAATTTAGTATATGAACATGAATTCTGAGCAGAAATCATTCAATCATTCCATCATAAGATCATTGATCTGCTTGTGTTTTAAACTCCACATGCTCATTTAAACCTTTTGCTTCCCTTGACTAACAAGAATCTATCTTCCTCTTCCTTAAAAATACTCAATGGCCACACTGCCACCTTCTGAGGCAGAATGTTCCAAATTTATACAACATTGAGGGAAAATGTTTATATCTAATGTCTGTCCAAAGACACCTTTACGTGTCCTCTCGCTCTGGATTCACCACCAAGAAGAAATATGCTATTCACATCCATCTTGACAGAGCTATTCAGCATCTTTTAAACTTGTAGCAAATAACCTCCCACATTTCCAGACTCCAGTATAAACAAGTCCAATCTGACCAATCTTTCCTCATGAGAAAACCTATTCATTCCAGGTATCAATCTAATAAATCTCCTCTGAACAATTTCCATTGCATTTGTAGTCTTCCTTAAATTAGAAGACCACAATTGCACACAGTTTTTGAGATGTTGTCTCACAAAATTCCTTCAATATTAATAACTGAAGCATGGCATCCTTGCTTTTATATTCAATTTCACTCAAAGGTTAGCATTCCAGTCATCTTTTTGATCACTTGCTGTTCCTGTATTCTAAATTGTTTTGACTTATGCACTAGAACACCTTGGAATTCAGTCGTCATTCTTTGTTGAAATAGTTTTATTTTCTTTCTACCAAAGTGAACAACCTCACATTTTCCCAAAGTATATTGCATCTGGAAGATTTTTGCAGAGTCACTTATCAGTCGACATCCTGGTTATATCTTCTTCACAACAGATTTTCCTACCCATTTCTGTTTCACTGTCATGACTCACTGTGGTAGTGCTGGAAATCAAGCTCCACTATTCCTTCAGTTATCCCAAATGTGAAAGTTTGACTAAACCGCTGGACTGCCCAATTTTTACAAACTGTCTGACTTAGATCACAAAGGTATACATACCAGGTTTTACTTATTGACAAGAAAATCACTATTTATTGCTATCAGTTTTAACCAATTGCAAAAAAGAAACATGAACTGATAATTTGTAACTCCATAATATAAACTCTACCTCTTTTAGAAAAGTTCCCATACCCAGATAAACACACAGACTAGCAGAAGCAAATAATATGGGCAGGGAAGGAACAGTAAAGTCAGTGAAGCTCTGTTCTGGAATCAGCCTGGATTACAGGCATCGATAAGTTGTTTTCCTTCAGGTTGTGGATGCACTGACTCTCAATCTTTTGTTCACTGTTTCATGGTTTACCATGTCAGTGCCTCTGAGGGTGTTTTCTTTTTCTCTTTATTTTCTGTCTTTTCTTGACAAGTAGGGAATTTTCAGGGAGAAAAGAGTTAATAGCTGTTTGGAATTTACTTTACCTCACTTACAAAAGGTGTGGTGGTGGGGGAGGAAGTTGGGGGGGGGGGGGGTGGAGATAGGGATTTAGATGTTTTCTCTTTCACAGCCTGGATGCTTCTGCTGTATTGTCCAATCACAAAGCTGTGGCCACTTGCCCAGGAATCAATCAAGAAGTTAGTTTGTATGGAACTTTTTCAAATATCTTCTGGAAATGCAACTACAGTATATCCGTGAGCTCCACTTTATCTACAATGCATTTTATTCTTTCAAAGAATCCTAATAAATTGGTTAAATATTATTCTTTTTCATAAAGTCATGCTGACTCTTTCTAATACCTTGTTAAGTTATAACTTCCTTAACTTTGGATTCTAACACCTTCTCCGTGACAAAGGTCAAGCTAACTGACCTGCAGTTTTCTGTTATCTGCCTCCCCCACTTCTTGAATGTGGGTTTATATTTGCCATTTTCAATTTTGACAGGACCTTTCTAGAATCTCTCACATCTTGGAAAACTAACACCAATTCACAATTATCACAATAGAAACATTTTCTTAGATGCTCAGATGAAGTTCATTAGGACCCAGAAGCTTATCAACATGCAGCTTCTTAAGTTTTTTTTCAGATTCCTCTCTTCCTTCAACCACTTGATTTACAGCTCATATTAGGATGCATTTTGTATCCTCTGGTGAAGGCAGAAGCAAAGTACATCCAGCAGTTCTTTAATATCCACTATTGATTCCCTGTTCAGATCATCTAGAGGATCAACATTCAGTTTACTTGCATCTTTCGTTTTTAGATGCCTATAGAAACTTGTAATGTTTCTATTTTCTATTCCACTAACACTTACTTATTTGTCCTCATTTAACCTTAACCATTCTCTGCTATTCATTCTTCTGACTGGTCATCTGACCCACCACTCATCTTTCACAATTACATTGTTTTCTGTAACTTTGATGCTTTCCTTGCCAGGTGTGTCTGGTTAGAAATCTTTACTGGATATTCAAAACTGAGAAAGTCTAAGCTCAAATATGTGACACAAAGAAAACAACTTCACAGTTCACAGTAGCAGAACTGAAAAAAAGCAGTTAACGTACAGATTTTATAGCAAAGAAGAATTTCTCTTCGTTTTGGTTATCTGTGAATAGAATGTGTTGGGGAGTATATGAATTTTATTTTGCCAGGCATCTGAAATCTTTTAAACTGTTATATGCAGATAGTTTGGTATTTTTCTTTCATGTTAAGTTTTTGATTTATTGTTAAAAGTTAATCCTAAACCTGGTATGTCTATATTTCAGTGAAAGATCACCATGTGACTTTTTTTTAAAAACTGGTTAGATTTCATTCTGAAATCTGACTTATCGGATGGTAATAGCATAAGTCATTTTCTAAACTGGATGTAAAATCCAATTATGTTCACTGTTACTTAAGTAATTTTATCCTGAGATTATTAATTTATCCTATCACATTACACAACACTTTGCTTGTTTTCTAGGCATTTCCAGAATGTGCTGTCTAAAATAAAAACTCTTGTCAAAAACATTTTATGAGCTCAGTGTTGAGGTTACTATTTCATTTTTTCAAGTTTTATATGTAGATTTTACCCATGGTTATTGTCAACTCTTTATCACAAAGTGCCCATATTCCTTCTTTCATACTTCTTCCTAATTTGTGGTTACTGATAGTGGGTCTGTAGATCATTTCCACCTTGGAGTTCTTTCCCTACTTTTCCTCATCACCAAACCATTTTACATTCTGGTCTCTTTATCCAAGGACGTCTCTTAAGTTTAAAAATCACAACACTAGGTTATAGTCCAAAAGATTTATTTGGAAGCACTAGCTTTTAGAGCACCACTCCTTCAGGTGGTTGAAGACTACCTGAAGAAGGAACAGTGCTCTGAGAACTAGTGCTTCCAAATAAACTTGTTGGACTATAAACAGGTGTTGTGACTTTTAATTTTGGCCACCCCAGACCAACATCAGCACCTCAAAGTCATTGTTTCCATCAATACATGATATAGTCTTCGTTGTAATTATGGCTACATGCAGATATATAATAAATGATGTGGCCAAAATGTATATTATGACTATACCATAATACTTTGGGAGAACTGTAAAAGGTGCTAAGATCAAAGCTGGTGAAAATGGATAATAAGTTGTTTGCTTGTTTTGTTTTTTGTGATCAGAAAGACATCAAAAATGAAAAATAACTATTGAAAACGTCAGACACATCTAGCTTTATTTCTTTATCGGAAAAATCCCAAGAAACACAACCAAAAATACTTTAGTTTCTGCTAGATAGTGACAAAAATACACCACAAGGAGTTATAAATTATTCCTTTTTTTTACATTAGCTGAAAATCAACACAATTGACAATGTAATAATACATATGAAAACATGAGAAAGATGACTCTGCACTTGTGTTAATTACTAATCATTACAATTCTCTACTAAGCTTCAGCTACAAATCTGATAATTCATGTGAAATCTAATGTACAAATCCCCATACTGCATCCCTTAATATCAAGAATTCATATGTACAGCAGTCAATCACTCTATCCTTTTCCAAGTATAAGCATTATTGTAGTATGCAGGAACTACAGAGCACCCAAGTATCTGCAGTTGTAGGAGAACTATAGGTTATCAACTGCTCTTCAGCCAATGGCTAAAGTACATAAGCTTGTCTTATTTGTTTTATTTCTAAAAAAGTGCAGCCACTGAGGGTGACAACATCATATGATTATAACTGTACACGTCAGCCAAACGTGCAAAATTTCATGCACATAAACTGCTCATGCAGGAAATGCTTTACTTAAAAAATGAACAAATGTGCACCAACTTGTCTTCGGGAGAGAGCTCACTGAACACCATGAAGGCTATTTTTGAAATTCAATTAAACAAAGTCATTAAAGACATGTAGCCTATTTAAAAATGTGTTTATAATGTGAAGTGCAGCAACACCAAACATGCCTTTGTACAAAAAAACTTCAGAATCAATTACAAATCAACAAGGACAAGGGACAAAAGAAACAACTATCATATAATCCAAATACTGCTTTGTTTTGGAACTGAAACAACAGTCCATTATCAGCAACCTTAACACCTTTCAATTAGTTTTATGTTTTGAAAAAAACGTCACACCCAGAGAAGTTGTTCAGTGACTGTCACTGCTTGAGGATTTTGAATCATGTTCTGCTGGTTTCTCAGCTGATGCAGCAGGCAGCCATGGTGAAACTGACCGGGAAGTAGTTTGTTTAGCCAGACTGTAATGACTGATGACTGTGTAGAATCGCCCTCGAGAAGTAGAGTCTTGTGCTGAGTAGTAGGCTTCAAGAGATGCTGGTATACAGCGTTTATGCTATCAGGAAATAAAAAGGGAAAACGAATTAGGCTGAAAATAAAATAAATCTATATGGTTGAGTGGAATGCTTTTCCCCTATCTATACAATAAAAACAATGGTGATTCAGAATTTGGACACAATATATTGTCCAAATGTTTCCATTTCATATTGTTGATGGACAACTGTTGGTGCAAAGTTTTGCTTTTTTCATCTCTGTAACTATGCTTGTTCTCATCTTGTCTGTTTGCATGTTATGTAATGCTTTACTCAAAATGTAATTCAATATTTTATTTAAATTTACCTTGGACAGCTGTTTCTAAAATAGCAAATGATATTTAACACTAACTATAATAAGAAAGTGCCCTTTCTCCTTTGGCTCAGAATGCTTATTTAGTGAATTGATGAACCACCTAGAATAGGCAAGCCCTAGATTCATTCCATCAGTTAGCTCCTATCACCTAGGACAAAAGTATGGATGCTACAATTGGCTCCAGTACTCCTAGATTTGGGAAAGGGAAGTGAGTCAAAATTAGTTGCAACATATCAGCATCACTTTGAAAATTGTAACCAATTTGATTGTGATAACTCCTACATATGAGTTACTCAATAATGCACACAGTCAATATTCTGAACAAGGAGCAATTCAGTGAGATATGCTAGGATAAAAAGCAAAAGAAATGCAGAGGCTGTAAATTAGAAATAAACACAAAAATTGCTGGGAAAGCTGAGCAGGTCTGGCAGCATCTGTGAAGAGAAAACAGAGTTAATGTTTCACGTCTGGGATCCCTCCTCAGAACTGATGGTAGCTAGGAAAATGTTGGTTTATATGTAGAAGATAGGGTGGGAGGAGGCCAGGATGTCTGATTCAAATGAAACTACAGTTCAACAAGAGGTCACTATTTTCAGGACAAAACATTGGTGAGGAAAGAATGGGAAAAGAAACATCTAAACAGTTGGATGGCTCTGAAGATTGATGCTATGAAAGATTCCTGTACTGAAAAAACCAGGGAATTCTTAATCCTGCATTTTCCGCATGATATGAGTGAATGATGGCAGCAAGAACACAGAACAAATTGCAACGTTCCAATCTAAATGGAGACCTTTCTTATGGTTGAGTAATCCCTAAAACAACCTTGCAGCATTTTATTGGTCAAATTTACATGGTTTCACACAAATAAAATGGCCATAACAAGTGACAGTGGCTTCATTTGGTAGAGTTTATACTAGGTATTTTACTGGTACTCAAACATTCTATTATTTAGAGGAATTTGAGTAGATTTGATCTCATCCAAACTCAGCTGCAAGGGTCATTGCAGTTGTATATTAGTTAGCAGTCCTTTGTTTTCCATACCATTTTGGGGAGATGGACAATATTAGCAAGCAGCATTTACTGTACATCCCAATTGTCCTTAAAGTTTGTGGTGAATCACTGATTCTTTTAATGAGTACTATTGAGATTACTGAGTTAGGTATGAGGAAGTTTCCTTCACTTAAGGATAACAGTGACTCACCAGGGATTTTATAATAATCTGACAACTTTGTTGGAGGTTTCCTCTAGTTATGGTCTTCAAATGAGAACATTTATTTAGTCCAAATTCACAACACATGATGAAATTTTAACTTATGAATTCAACAGCACAACAATTGAGCCACTACATCTCTAAACTCTGCATACATATGGTATAATGCAGTTTTATCTTTAGTAATTTAATGGGCAAATTATTACATTTTGATGCTATTCAGAGCAAGAAAGACTAGAGATGTGAAAATTCACTTAATTATGGTCAAAGAAAAACTGAAATTTCTGCACAAATTGTTCTATTACTCATTTTGCAGTCCAAAAATGGAACTGTGCACACTTGGGAAAACTGTGTTGCATATTTTTGTTTTCTAATATATTCCCACAGCCACTGGGTGTGACAGCATAGCTTCATTCAGTTAAATAACATTGCTGAATTTACAGGCTAGTTTAATCTAGAATGGCATAATTCAATGATGTAAAATGAACAAGAATTAAATGTGATTAAGCATATGAGAAGTGTAGCATATAATTGCTTTGAATCAGCATGAGGTAAACTACTGAATTAAAAAAATGTTTGAGCTGATGATCCGGCAGTTAGGCAGCTGTGTTCTATATTCAATTACATAATTATGAATAGAATGTTAAATATATACATTAATAAAAAACAAATATCGGAAAATGTTTGAGTTATATCTTTTTAAAATATAAACATTTTAAAATTATAGTTTTACTGATAAGGAAGTAACTATCAGCTAATGGCTGAGCAATTACACCACACTTTATCCATCAAAGAAGGGATTCTGGGTAATTCAAGATGGAGGTCACGATAAAATTCTGGCTGTAAGAGCTGCTCCTTTTTCTTAAGTTACTTTTAATGTTGGAGCTGATTTCCTCCAATTCTAAGATCAGTAATTACCATTTTATAAGCTGTTGCATCGCATTGTTTAGGAACTTTGGGGGGAAAAGAATCAAAACAATGGCATTTTAAAAAGGAGGAAGACTGACAAAGGGCAATGACCAGATGGTCAGTGATTCAAATAGAGAAAGAAACCTCCACTGCCGTCAGACCCAGCAGTAGCCTGCACAGCTGCTAACATTGCTGTCCATTTTCAAGTGTCTCTGGACATCGGAGTTCATTCGAAGAAAAATAAACTAATAGCAAAATTCACTGACTTTGGAGAAACCAGTCCAGTAGAGCTCACAGCAGGGGAGCACTTAAGTGGCTAGTTTTAAAGTGTAATCTTACTTGTTTTTGTAAATCTATAATTGTGAGTGAGTTCTTTTTGAATACGTTTTTTATTGAGATCTATCTACAGGTACTAAGCTAGCCTGGAGTAGTATTTTTAGAGCAGTAAGACTATGTGCTATTTTCTGGGTCTGTAGATTGTTAAGGAGTAAAGATGGCCTTTAGTAGAGTGATATACTCTTCCTGTAAGATGTAGGAGATTAGGGAGAGTTACAATAATACTGATGATTATGTCTGCAGGATGTGTTTTTGATTGCAAATCCTATCGGATCACATGGTTCAGTTGGAACAGCAGTTACAGGTAAAGAGGAATTTACACGAGTGGGGGGTGTGATCAATAGTAGCTGCAGGGAGGGAGATTTACTGGAGATGTAGTCAGGTATCCTTTAGGAAAGGTAGGGGAGGGAGGCAGGTAGTATAGGACTCTCCTGTGGTCATTCCTTTCTCAAACAAGTATGCTGTTCTGGAAAATGTGGGGGTGGTGGATTCTCAGGGGAATATAGCATGGACAGGCAGGTTTCTGGTACTGAGGAAGATAGTGTGGAAAAAGATCAGTCTGAGACGAGTACAGTTGGGGGAAAAAAAATTCAAATAGTCAGGGCAGGCAGGAACAAGGTAGGACTGATAAATTAAACTGCATTTATTTCAATGTAAGAGGCTTAACAGGTAAAGCAGATGAACTCAGGGCATGGTTGTGGACTGGGATAGCACAGCAATTAGAGACATGACTCATGGATGAGCAGGATTGGCAGATTAAGATTCCAGGGTTTGGATGCTATAGGAAGTATTGAAAGGCGGTGGGGGGGGATTGGCATTTTTTGATTAGGGATAACATCGCAGCTGCACTTAGGGAAGACATCTTTAAAATGCATAATGGTGGATAAATCCCTGGGATCTAATCAGGTATACGATGGAACTCTGAGGGGCTATGGAAGTGATTTCTGGGTCCGTTGCTGAGATATTTGTATCATTGCTAGCCATGGATGAGGTGCCGGAAGGCTGGAGGTTGGCTAATGTGGTGCCACTATTTAAGAAAAGTGGTAAACGAACACCAGGGAACTACATGCCTGTGAGCCTGACATCAGTGGAGGGAGGGAACATTGTTGGAGGGAATCCTGAGGGATAGGATTTACATGTATTTGGAAAGGTGAGTACTGATTAAGGATAGTCAACATGGCTGTGTGTGGGGGAAAATAGTGTCTCACTAACTTGATTGAGTTTATTTGAAAAAGTAACAAAAACGGTTGAGGGCAGAGCAGTGGACGTG
Source organism: Chiloscyllium punctatum (assembly GCF_047496795.1). Classification (NCBI taxonomy): domain Eukaryota; kingdom Metazoa; phylum Chordata; class Chondrichthyes; order Orectolobiformes; family Hemiscylliidae; genus Chiloscyllium; species Chiloscyllium punctatum. The sequence goes on from NC_092758.1 coordinate 61,808,281, forward strand.
ATCTGTTTGGACTTCAGTACGGTTTGACAAGGCTTCCCATGGTAGACTGGTTAGCAAGGTTAAATCACATGGAATAGAGGGAGAACTAGTTATTTGGATACAGAACTGGCTCGAAAGTAAAGACAGGGTCATGGTGGAGGGTTGCTCTTCAGGCCTGTGTCCAGTGGTGTGCCACAAGGATTGGTGCTGTGTCCACTGCAAAAGCTGTAACTCATTTATATAAATGAATTGGATGCGAACATACGAAGTATGATTAGTAAGTTTGCAGATTGCTGTCCACTACACCTGCAATTTGGGTACAAAGAAGGTTACCTCAGAGTACAATGGGATTTTGATCAGTTGGGCCAATGGGTCAAGGAGTGGCAGATGGAGTTTAATTTAGATAAATGTGAGGTGCTGCATTTTGGAAATGCAAATTTGGGCAGGACTTCTATACTTAATGTAAGGTCCTGGAGAGTGTTGCTGAACAGAGACCTTGGAGTGCAGGTTCATAATTCCTTGAAAGTGGAAATCACTGGTGGATAGGAAAGTGAAGATCATGTTTGTTATGCTTGCCTTTATTGGACGGTGCATTGAGTATGGGAGTTGGGAGGTCATGTGGCAGCTGTACAGGACATTGGTTAGGCCACTATTGGAAAACTGTATGCAATTGTTGTCTCCCTACTTTAGGAAGGATGTTGTGAAACTTGAAAAGGTTCAGAAAAGATTTACAAAGATGTTGCCAGGGTTGGAGGATTTGAGCTATCGGGAGAGGCAGAATAGATTGAGGCTGTTTTCCCTGTAGAGTCAGAGGGTGAAGGTAACCTAATAGAGGTTTATTAAATCATGAGGGGCATGGATAGGGTAAATAGACAAGGTCTTTTGTCCAGGGTGGTGGAGTCCAAAACTAGAAGGGAAGGATTTAAAAAGGGACTTACAGGGCAAATGTTGCACGCAGAGGGTGGTGTGTGTATGATAGAATTAATTGCCAGTGGAAGTGGCGGAGGCTGGTAACAATTACAGCAATTAAATGGCATCTGGAAGGTTATATGATTAGGAAGGGTTTAGAGGGGTAAGGGTTTAATGCTGGCAAATGGGACTAAATTTATTTAGGATGTCTGGTCAGCATAGATGAGTTGGACCAAAAAGGTCTGTTTCCATGTTGTATATTTCTGTGACTCTAGTTTTGTATGGGATACAATAACCCAGTTTCATATTTGACTCTGGTTCTGGTGAATGACTAACTGGCAAAGGTGAGTTATGACCACCATAGTGGTCATATGATCCTATGATCTTCAAAATTTGGAAAGAGCATATTGGCAAACTAATACACAAAATCTAAAGTAACTAGTCAAATATGTGTGCACATGAAATACTATTTTAAAAAAAAGGAAGAGAAAGAAAACATTAACCCAGCACATTACACAAATATTTAATCATTCAACCTACATGGAGTCAATATATTTTTCATTGCTACCTCTAGACTTGACTATTCAAATGCACTCCTGGACAGTCTCCCACATTCATAAATTTGAAGAAATCAAAAATTCTACTGCCCTGAACTTACTGAGTAGAAGTCCCTTCACCTATGCTGGCTTCCAGTAAGAATTAACTTTGTTTTAAATTCTCATCTTTAATTTCAAGTCACTCCATTGCCTCATTGGTTTAGTCCTCTTAACAGTACATATTAAGGAGCTTTTTAAATTGGAAAAACTAGGTAAATCGATGGGATGGTTTACAGTTGGAATTCTAGACTTTGGGGGTCAAGGCAGCTTAAAAGGTGCAGGGACCAATGATGATGTAATTAAAATTATGGATATTCAAGAAGCCAAAAATAGAGGAGCGCACATATCTCGGAGGATTCATGGGCTGGAGAAGATTAGAGATAGAGAAGGGCCAGGCCAAGGAGGGACCTGAAAGCAAGGATGAGAATTTTAAAATTGGAGCAATGCTTTACAGGGAGCCAGTGTAGGTTATGTTCTGCCAGCTCAGTCTCCAAGTTTTATTTCAACGGCACAAGCAAGAGTGAAAGTGACTGCTAGATGGCAAGAAATACAATCGGATCCCTTGATTTCAGATGTCTCTATGTAGGACTACCAATTCCTCAGAGGAGCCTCATAGGAAAATGGGCATGATATTACTTTAAATATTCAAGCAGTCTGTTTTTCTATGCAGCAAGACTGGGACAATATATAGGCTTGTGTTAAGTGGGGAGTAATATGTGTGCCACATACTCAAGAAGGGTAAGACAATCCAAAACTAAGCAGCCCAGTATACAATTGCAGCAGTGTGTGCAACATACACAAGATGCATTGTAGCGCATAGCCTAATAAAGCCTCCTTCAGCAGGACCTTGTAATTCTACAAACTCTACCACCAAGAAAATCACCTGGAAGTTCCCCTCTAAGCTCCATTCCATTCTCAGCTGGAGCGATATAATGATGTTCTTTCATCTCACGAGGACAAAATCCTGGTACTCCTTTCATGAGGGTGCAGGGACACATATGGTATTAGGGATGAAGTTGCAGGACTTTGAGACAGCAATAATGAATGAAAGGTGATATAATTCCAAGTCACCATGATTTGGAGGGGATCTTGCAGAAGATCTTGTTCCTATGTACCTGCTGTAATTCCCTTTCTAGGTGGTAAAGGTCGTGGGTTTGGAAGGTGCTGTTTAAGCCTTGGTGATTTGATGTATTGCATCTGATAGATAGGATACACTGTTGCTTGCACATCAATGCTAGAGAGAGTGAATGCACGGGGTGCCAATCAAGTGAGTACTGTTTCCTGATGTTGTCAAAAATATAGAATATTTCGTTGCACTAGTCCAGGACATTCAATGCATTGGTATGATCGGTGTAAAGGGAAATAAAGGTACTATGTTGGCATAGGGGTTTGAGAAGGTCAGTGGATGGACAGAGGACATGGGGATAGGCAGAAGTTGGCATGCATTTGGGATGAAGTGTGTTGAGGTTGAGGGGTGTAAGGGATGAGGACTGGAGGAAGCTTTTTGGTTTTTTTTGGAGAGGTAAGATGCCCTTTTGGATCTCATCTTGGGAACCTTTGGTGGAGATACTGTATATTTTCAGATTATGTAAAGGCATGCTTGTGGACTCAAAAAGCTGGCTCCCAAGAGTCACGTGAGGTCTTTCTGATTAATTTCATTCAGAAAGACAGAGCAGCAGAGGTGTTACCTCAACAGCAATCACAAAACAAAATGTTTAGACTTTGAGTACCTTTTGGACAACACAATGAGTTCTTAATTCAAAAACTTCTGACATAGTAGAAGACTGAAAGAACCCAGAATTCTAGCAAATTTGGCATTGCTTGGTAAGACAATGAACGATTAAAATTTAACCAAGTAGCCAAACTGCATTTCATCAGTATTACACGGAGATACATCATTCTGCAGGAAGGTCTGATAGACAACATCTCCAGAGAAAAGTATGCTCATCTTAAGGAGAAAGGCCATCAAAAGTCAATACAGCTTTGTTGAAATAGTCCAGGCATTCTGAAAGTAACATAGTCACAGAACTAATCAGTAATAAGAAATCTTCTCTATTCCTCCCTCTCAAAGTCTGCTCTACTACTGAGTCCATCTGTTCTATGCAACTACAGAAGCCATTACGTCTACTGAATTCTATCATCAAATTTTTAACTCGCTCCTCAGGAAGAGAATCTACTCACCAGTAACAGGCCATGATGATAATGGACTGAACTACCTTTCAATTTTATAAGTGTCCTTTACTCCTATCTATTCTAATCTTTACATCTGTGTGATAACCAATAACTGTACAAGTTTTTTTTACTTTCCTCCAGCAACAGTTGTAAAATAAACAAAACTTTGATCTTGTTTCAAACTAAAGCTTTGTTGCTGATTCTTTTTTAAAATTGCAACACTTGAAAACTAAAATAAGTTAAATGAGCTATATAATATTCACTGACTACACTGTGGACATATCTGATTGCCATTATGCTATTTTCAAGACATTAAAACCTCTTTATAAACAAAGTCAAATTTGTCTATGATTGCATTTACTTCACTGAAAATGCATTTTGTCAAGAAAAATATACAAATGAAATTAACACTCATACGTGGAATCTCACCCTATATTTCCTTTCTAATTTTCACTGGTGGGCAAAATCTAATGATACAAGCTGCTCTAATCAAATTCACATTAATATGCCTATGTAATGTCACATTTGAGTCAGTAAATAATGTAATCACAATTATGACAAATGACTAGCTAGTGAATTTATTGTTATTAGCAAAGCCGTTATTAGATCAAAATTAGACTAGTTAGGTATTACATAAATTCAGTACTTTCATAGAAGATTTTTTTTTTCTTCATTCCTTACCTTATACACAAATCCATCTGGGCAACTGTGATCATAGGTGAAGGCTTTGTATACCACGAGGAACACAATACAAGCAAGAAATGCAAGTGCAAGAAAAATGAGAATAGTGACCTGTAACACAAAATATAAAACCCAAAAGATCAATTTTGAGTTTCTGACGCATATACATCCATTTTGTAAATTGTCCAATGCAAAGATCTCCCAAGCGCCAAATAGCCATTCCACAGTAATTACTAACATTTATCACCACAATTCAAACATATCCAATAACAGACTGCCTTTTCATATTTTACAATATTTGAGATTTTAACTGGCAAACCAGACTCGGTTTACTCCCATCTATATCAGTAAGCAGTATTATGCTGTGGAACAACTTTTTATAGAATGATTTTTTCTAGAAAATAATCTTTGCTGTAGGGTATGTAAAAGATGTGTGTATTTAAAAATATTACGTAAGTGTTAACAAGTCAACAGCTGTCTTTTCTTTTTATAATTCATTCACTCGATGTGGACATCACTGTCTAGGCCTTCATTTAGTGCCGATCCCTAATTGCCCAGAGGGCCGTTGAGAGTCAACACAGGTGGCAGTTTCCTTCCCTAAAGGACAGTAGCGAACCAAGTGGCTTTTTCCTGACAAGTGATAATAGCTCTCTTGACTCAGATCTCCAGCATCTGCGGTCTTCACTTTCTCCTATGTGATAATGGCTGCATGGTTATCATTAGACTCTTAATTCTAGATTTTGATTGAATTCAAATTCCACCATATACCATGGTGGGATTCAAACTCAGGTTCCCAGAACCTGGGTCTCTGGATTAATTGTCTTGTGATATTGCCCTATACCATTGCCTCCCCTAAATGTTATCTGTTTTATTGTTTAGCTTAAGAAATTTTGTTTATGTTTAGTCACAAAGTATCATCTAATTTTAGAATTTAATGTAAGAATAAAGTTGACAACATCAATACTTGAGCAGATTCCACCAGTTAATCAAACAGCTCAATGCCATAACTAGGTGTGGTGTAGACAAGCAGGAGACTGAAAGAGCACAGCAAGACAGGAGGTGAGAAGTCAACCCTTCTACAGGACTGGACGTAGGGGTCGGGAAGAGGATTTTGAGCAGGTAGAGGGGCGGAATGATGAGGTAATGATAGCTGAACACAGGTGGTACATACAACCTAGTTGGTCGATGGGAGGGATGAATCAGGTTGGTAGCTGGAAAGAAGGTTCAGTAGGTGGAATGGAAGGAAGGAGGTGGGTCTGAAAAGGGAGTTGGGGAATGGGTGGGAAGGTTATTTGAAATTGGAGAACTTAATCTTGAGTCCTCCAGACTGTAGGCTGCCCAGGCAACGATAATGTGCTATTCCTTCAAAATGCAGTCTGATTCACTATGGTGATGGAGGAGGCTGAGTATAGACATGTCGGAGTGGGAGTAGGAAGGAAATTTGAGCTGGGCTGTTACCGGGAGGTCAGGCTGGCCCTTATGGCTGAGAAGCTCAGCGAAACGTTCCCTAAGTTTACATTTCGTCTCACCAATGTAAAGAAGACCACATCAGGAGAGCGGGATGCAGTAAATTAGGTTGGAGGAGAAACAGGTCAACCTCTGTTTCACCTGGAAGGACTGTTTGGGCCCTGGATGTAGATGAGGGAGATGGTGTATTGGTAGGTTTTGCAATTTTTACGGTTGCAGAAGGTACAGGTGGGGTGGGGATTTGGAAGGGACAGTGGTGTGAACCAAGGATTGATGAAGGGAATGGTCTTCAAGGAAGACAGAGAGGCATGGGGTAGTGCAGAGATCTGGAGCACAAGTTTCCAGTGCCTTGCCAAGATGTTATCAGAGCCCACAGTCTTTGCAGCATCTGGTACCTTGAGCTGTTCCTGACATCACGTGGACCAGCATCTGTGATGCTGGGGACCTTAGCAGGAAGCCGATATAGATCATTTACTCACCACTTCTGATTGAAGGTGGATGGAAATGCTTAGGCCTGGTTTTTGCACTGATGTGTGAAAATCGACAATGGGAATGTTTATCGATCCTCCTCCTTCAGTTAATTGTTTAATTGGCAGCCGCTATTTACAACTGGATATGATAAGATCAAAGCTATGTTGTCTTATCAGTTGGTTGCTTTAATCACATGTTGCTAGCCTTGTTTGGCATGCATACCTAGTGTTGCTCTTGTCTTGCTTGCCTTTGACTCATCTTGAATCAGGGGACTTGGCAATTAGCTTAATGGTAAAGATAGGAGAACATGTTCAGAATTCAGAGGAAAGAGTCATCTTTATGATGGGGAAAGAAGAAAATGAAACAGAAGGTAACAGAAAACAAGCTACGGCACTTACAGCACAATGTGTAACATTATCACTTATTTTCATCGAATCCCTACGGTGTGGAATCAGGCCATTCAGCCCAACATGTCCACACCAACCCTCCAAAGTGTAACTCACCCAGACCCATTCCCCTTCCCTATTACTCTACATTTACCCCTAATTAATGCACCTAACTTACACATCCCTGAACACTATGGGCAATTAACATGGCCAATTCACCTAACCTGCACATCTTTGGATTGTGAGAAGAAACCGGAGCACCTGGAGGACACCCAGAGGGAGAATGTGTAAACTCTACACAGACAGTCACCAAAGGCTGGGATTGAACCTGGATCCCTGGCACTGTGAGGCAGCAGTGCTTGCCACTGAGCCACTGTGCCACCCTTATAGATCATGAAGGATCCTACTGTTGTGGTCCACATCAGCACAAACAACATAGGTAAGACTAGGAAAGAGGACTTATTTAGGGATTATCAGGAACTAGGAACTAAATTAAAGAACAGGTCCTCAAGGGTTATAATCTCTGGATTATTGCCCGAGCCACATGCAAATTAGCATAGGGACACGAGAATAAGGGAAGTAAACACATGGCTTCAAGAGTGATGCGGGAAAGAGGGGTTCCTTTTCAGGGGGCACTGATGTCAGTATTAAAACAGGGGGACCTGTAGCATTGGCACAGTCTTCACCCGAACTCGGCTGGGACCAATGTTTGAGTGAAAAGGATAAATAGGGTGGTCAACAGAACTTTTAACTAGCATGTGCGGGGAAGGGATGGGTAAAACTCCAAGTAGTATAATGGTCAATGGGAAACAAAGCAAGAGGTTAACATCAGTGGGGGTGGATTCAACTGCATGGAAAAATATTTTAAAAAAGAAAGGAAAGGAGAACTCAGGAGAGATTATTAAAGTTGCCAGAACATCAAATAGTACAGAGTGTTTGGAAAGAGTTAGAAATCAAACTTCAAGCACACTGGATAAATGAGAAGAGGGACAGTTAATATAAGCCTGAAGATATTGCATCTAAATGCATGCAGAATCAGAAATAAGGTAAGTGAGCTTGTGGCGCAGATCGAAATTGGCAGGTATGACGTGGTGGGCACCAAGGTAATGTAGCTGCAAGGGGATCAGGATTGAAATTGAAATATCCAAGGATATACATCCTATCGAAAAGACAGGTGAGCAGAGGGGATGTAGTTGCCTAAGTAGTAAGAAATGAAATTAAATCAATAGTAAGAAATGAAGTAGGGTTGGATGATGTAGAATCTGTGTGCGTAGAGTTGAGAAACCACAAAAGTAAAACAAAACGTAGTGGGAGTTATGTACAGGCCTCCAAATAGTAGTCAAGAGTTGGGCTCAGGGGTAGATGTAGGGGTATGGGTGGGTTGTGCTTCGGCGGGGCGGTGTGGACTTGTTGGGCCGAAGGGCCTGTTTCCACACTGTAAGTAATCTAATCTAATCTAAAATACATCAGGAGATAAAAAAGGTGTTTAAGAAAGGCAAGGTTACAGTGATCATGGGATATTTAAATATGTAGGTGGACTGAGAAAATCAGGTTGGTAGTGGATCACAAGAGAAAGAATTTGTGAAATGTCTATGAGACAAGATTTTTGGAGTAGCTTGTAGTGGAGCTCGCAAGGAAATAGGCAATTCTGTATTTAGGGATGTGCAATGAGGCAGACTTGTAAGGGAGCTTAAGATAAAGGTACTTTAGGAGGCAGTGAGCATTATATGATAGAATTTACTCTGTAATTTGAGGAGAAGAAGCTGGAATCAGACGTAATAGTTTTACAGTTGAATAAAGCTGATTACAGAAGCATGAGGGAGGAGCTGACCAGAATTGACTGGGAGAGGGCTCCTACCAGGAAAAACAGTGGAACAGCAATGACAGGGATTTCTGGAAGTAATTCAGGAGATACAGCAAAAATTCATCCCTAAGAAAAAGCAACATACTAAAGGGAGGATGAGGCAACCATGGCTGACAAGGGAAGTCAGGGACAGCATAAAAGCAGAAGAGAAAGCATATAATGTGGCGAAGGATAGTGGGAAGCCAGAGGATTGGGATGCCTGCAAAGACCAACAGAGGACAACAACAAAAGTAAGGAGAGAGAAGATTAAAGATGAGGGTAAGCTAGCCAGTAATACAAAAGAAGATTGCAAGAGTTCCGTTATATATGTATAAAGGGCAAAAGAGAGGCAAAAGTGGATATTGGACGACTGGAAAATGATGCTGGAGAAGTAATAGCGGGGAACAAAGAAATGCAGAGGAACTGAATAAGTACTTTGTGTCAGTCTTCACAGTGGAAGACATGAGGAATATCCCAAAAATTCAAAAAAATTGGGGAGAAAAGGGGAGTGGGGGTGACCATCATCAAGGAGAAAATGCTAAAGAAACTGAAAGGTGTGAAAGTGGATAAATAACGTGAACCAGATGGACTACACTCAGAGTTGTGAAGGAGATCGCTGAAGAGGTAGTGGAGGCGTTAGTGGTGATCTTTCAAGTATCACTGGAGTCAGGAAGGGTCCCAGAAGACTGAGAAATCACTATTGTAATGCCCCTGTTTCATAAGAGAGTAAGGCAAAAGACAGGAAATTACAGGCCAATTAGTCTGATCTGGGTTATTGGTAAGAATTTGGAGTCCATTCTGAAGGATGAGATTTTTGAATACTTGGAAGTGCATGGTAAAATAGGGCGAAGTCAGTATAGTTTCATCAGGAGAGGTCATGCCTGACAAATCTGTAAGAAGTCTTTGAGGAGGTAACAAGCAGGTTAGACCAATGGATGTTACCTAGCTGTACTTGCAGAAGGCCTTTGACAAGGTGCCACACAGGAGGCTGCTGTGTAAGATAAGGGATCATGGCATTAGAGGCAAGGTACTCGCATGGATAGAAGATTGGCTATCTGGCAGAAAGCAAAGAGTGGGGATAAAAGGGTCCATCTCAGGATATCAATCAATCTGTGACAAGTGGTGTTCCACGAGGTTCAGTGTTGGGACCACAACTTTTCACTTTATAGATTAAATATCTAGATGAAGGAACTGAGGGCATTCTAGCTGTGTTTGCAGATGATATAAAGATAGGTACAGGGACAGGTAGTATTGAAGAGACTGGGAGACTGCAGAAGGATTTAGAAAAGTTAGGAGAGTGGGCAAAGAAGTGGCAGATGGAATACAACATAGGAAAGTGTGAGATCATGCACTTTGGCAGGAAGAATAGAGACATGGACTGTTTTCTAAATGGAGAGAAAATTCAGAAATCTGAAGCACAAAGGGACTTGAGAGTTCAAGTCCAAGATTTTCTCAAGGTAAACTTGTAGGTTGATACGGTACTTAGAACGCAAATACAATGTTGTCTTTCACTTAGAGGACTAGAATATAAAAGCAGGGATGTATTTCTGAGGCTTTATAAGACTCTGGTCAGACTACATCTTAGGCCCCATACCTCAGGAAGGATGTACTGGTCCAGAGCAGGTCCAGAGAAGATTCATGAGGATGGTCCCAGAATGAAAGGCTTTACATATGAGGTCATTTGAGGACTTTCATTCGATGGAGTTTAGAAGGATAATGGGGGATTGAACTGAAACTTACAGAATACTGAACAGCCTAATCAGAGTGGACATTGGGAAGATGTTTCCATTGGTAAGAGAGACAAGGATCCAAGGATATATCATTAGAGTAAAGGGAAGACTCTTTAGAACAAAAATAAGGAGAAACTTCTTCAGCCAGAGAGTGGTGAACATACAGAATTAATTGCCACAGAGCGCCGAGTCCAGTTCACTTGAGTATATTTAAGACAAAGATAGATAGGTTCTTGATTGTCAAGGGGATCAAGGGTTACAGGGAGAATAGGTTTGAGAAACTTATCAGCCATGATTAAACGGTGGAGCAGACGTGATGGGCCAAATGGCCTATTTCTGCTCCTGTGTCTATGGTCTTAGGCAGCTCATTTCCAATGTTCTGCCGTCAATCAATGCATTCCAATGACAATATTGCATTAAATGTTTCCATTGGTGTTCTTATAATTAAGTGAGTTAGATGATAAAGTCATGTTGAGTTGAAATTTAATGCTGTTAAATCAATATCACAAATTAGCAAGGAAGTTTTAAAATGTTCTACACAATGCTAGCAAAATTTAAAATGACAAGCTATTTTGTAAATTCCCTGTAATATGAGATGGGAAACCAGGTGCTACAGACTTGGGGGTTTATCCAGTTTCTCAAACACCATTGCAGAATTCAAAATTAATAAAGAGTAATCAAGTACGTTTTAAAAGATATGAATAGCGATCAAAAATCTCCATTTGTTAAATACTGGTGTTGAGGTAATCATTGTGGGTTAATCATAAGTCACAATGCTCTGCAGGAGACCAAACAAAGTAATTAACTTGAGTGGAACAAGTAATTGAAATGGAGTTAAATCTGATTCAGCAATACCATAGGAGGCTTTATTACCAACAAATAAAAATTCTAGTGAAATCTCAAGCTAGATTGATGCCAAATCCTTGTAGGGCCATTTTTAGCTTTATAATGTTTTAAAATATTCTTCTTTGAATTTTCTGTACTGTTGTAGTAAAATAAAGAGATGTTTGATAACACTGTTTAAAAAGAATGAAATGTTGGGGTGCATTTTCAGCAGCTGCAATCCTAGCAAACATTCTACACAGCTGAAGCATGTACTAATTCAGGTACATAACCCCCAACATGTTCTGCCCATTCATGAAGAAAAATTAGTGATGGGAGTTACTGAATTCCTGATAATCCTCCTCAATTTCTAAAGCTCTTGGAATACAAGTACACTCTGTGAAATGCCACATTAACGGTTATTATAGGTATTTTTATGCATTAGGGATTCATTTCCAACCTGTAGCTATTACAAATACATCATCATAAAGAAGCTAAGATATCAATTTCATATATAGATTTTACAAGAATAGTTAATAGATGTGTGAATAATACTACAAAACATTCATTTTTGTAAAATAATATGTCAGTTGTTGTAATGTTACCAACTTTACTCAAATTAGAATGCTTCACTCACTCTTGCTTATCCAAATTTATCATCAAAGAAAATACATTTCCCAAATGACCTCAACAGTATTATATTGTCAAAATGGAGATTCAGAAAATGAAAGAACTAGTCAGAAAGAAGGTGCACAAAATGTTTTTGCTAAAGAGCATATTGATATGAAATGGAAATATATTCTGAATATCTCCTTGCGAGAAGACTACAGTTAACAACTCTGCATGATCATGCAAAATAAGCTGTGTAACTTTCGCTGCATTAATACCATAAGACCATAAGACCTAGGAGTGGAAGTAAGGCCATTCGGCCCATCGAGTCCACTCCGCCATTCAATCATGGCTGATGCGCATTTCAGCTCCACTTGCCAGCACTCTCCCCGTAGCCCTTAATTCCTCGAGACAACAAGAACCTATCAATCTCGGCCTTGAAGACATTTAGCGTCAAGGCTTCCACTGCACTCCGTGGCAATGAATTCCACAGGCCCACCACTCTCTGGCTGAAGAAATGTCTCCGCATTTCCGTTCTGAAATGACCCCCTCTAATTCTAAGGCTGTGTCCACAGGTCCTAGTCTCCTCGCCTAACAGAAACAATTTTCTAGCATCCACCTTTTCAAAGCCATGTATTATTTTGTACGTCTCTATTAAGTCTCCCCTTAATCTTCTAAACTCCAACAAATACAATCCCAGTATCCTCAGCCGTTCCTCATATGCTAGACCTGTCATTCCAGGGATCATCCGTGTGATCATCCGTACCACACTTGTTTAATTCACACACCAAATGATTGGTGTCTTTAGATTAGATCATAAGAGTGCTACATCTGACAATCTCTGATCCATGAACACATAAAGACACTAGCGGTGCAGGTCTATAGCATCAATCTTCCTGCTCCTCGGATGCTGCCTGACCTGCTGTGCTTGTCCATCACCACACTCTCGACTCTAATCTGCAGCATCTGTAGTCCTCACTTTCACCTGGCACTAGCACTAAGTGCTACGCATTTGTTCATATCTTCCCCTTCTCAAAAACAATGGAAACAAAATTAATTTTCCACAAATTGCATATATGTGCTGGAAATAGAAAAAGCAAGAGTATTCTGTTACCTGACACTAGTTTGACTTTAATGTGAGATAGACAGACAAATTGTTTATTAATAGAGCTACATATAAAAGAGACAACATTCTGTAAGAACGTTGCTCAGATGTGTGTAGAATATTTCATGCCTACCAGACGTGCCAGAGCACTTTAAGGCTAATCAAGTACTTTGAAGAAGTATAATCATTTTTACAAAGCACCAAACACAAACTCCAACAAACATTAATAATATAATGATGATATAATTTTTTGGAATATTGTGAGGAATAAGTATTTATCAGGACATTATGGATAAGTTGCAGATGCTCTTCAAGATTGTTCTGTGTGATTGTTTAGGTGAGAACTGTACAACTATTTCATATGAAGGACCACATTTCAATTTTTCTCACCATTACTAAATTTCAGATAGGTAAACAGTAAACATGAATTTCAGGAAAAAAGCAATATCAATAGATTTCCATATATTAAAGATAAAGAGATATTGCAATAGTATGGGAAAATAGCACTGAGGCAAAAGGTTAGCCATGATTTAGTTGAATGTTGAAGCAAACCAAATGCTCCTATTTCCTTAACCAATTATTATTCTCTCAGGAGGGTAGGCATGGCAACATGTTCATTCTGTCAAAAGAAGGCTAATTAAAGGGATCAAAGAAACACTGACTGGCAATCTTTCTTGAAAAAAAGAGGTTGCAGCCACCATAAGAACAGAGAAGGAACCTGGTAAAGCTTTCCCCCTGATCGCTTCCTCAGACCTGAAGATCCTGCTATGGAATCAGAGAATTTGAAGCGTTCTCCCAAGGTTAGGATAAAGTTGACAACCTTCCAACCATGGAGGTTTGGATGGAGTTTACAAGAGGACGGTGCTTCTTCCTACCTGGAAACAATGCTAAAAGAGGACTTAGGGAGGACGGGAAACGTGAGTGACATGACACTTGCGGATGACAAGTCCCATAAGCGGTCTTGCCTATCACTCTCCTGCTCAGCATGTCTCAGGTCAGCACAGCTTTAAGCTCTTATTTCCATACAAGAGCTTCTCATCCTCAATGCAGACAATATTCACATTCCACCTGAGCCTATTGCCCACTTGCACCCATGTCTCAGTCACTAATCACAAGTGGCATCCTTATCCCTTCTCTTGACAAATCTTCCCAAGCAATCGCACTTCTCTGTTTTCTTTTTTGTCAGAGAGAGAGTTCACAATTTGGCAAGTGGGAGAGATTTCAGTGGGCAGAGATGGCATTGGGGGTGTTCTCCAGCGATGTGTTGACAACTGTTATCTGAAATGGCTAACAAACATCAGCAAACAAAAATATTGTTCCTGGGAGGGGATAACCAGAGTTTCTAGAGTTGTTAGGGTAGTGTGTGAAAATGTTTTAATTGGTGTAATGTGAAGTTACTCTTAAGTAGAGCCTGATATCTCACAAGAGACAATTATGCATCTCAGATGCAATGTAAGTAGTTTGTTAATTATTATAGAATAAACCTATTAATTGTTCAAGTTTGGGCTACAATTCTGCATAGAATATTATCTGGGCATTCTTCACACACAGACCAATATCAGAAAGAAGGATTGATAACAGCAAATTGATCCAAGATATCCCAGATCATATCAAACATGATAAAGCGACAGCAATGAGAACTTTGTCAAATACAAGATTTCTGACAGTGGTGAACACCGCTGTGTCCCACTGTAATTTGAAGGAGTGGTGCAAAGTTCAACCAGACAATGCTGGCAAGAAGAAGTATTCTACAATACACACAATTATTTGAGGAGAAGCAACAAGGAAAACATTCGATCAGAAAATTGAGTGTATCTAAATATTCAGCAGTGTGAATGCATACTTAAGATTCTGTGAAAACAGAAGTCAGCATTAAAAATGCTGCTGGAGTCATAACAGCTGTAAACATGTTTGTAAAAACTTAAACCAACTAGCAAGAGTGAAAACTCTAGGGAAGGCCAAGCAGAACCTCATTGGGGGAAAAAATCTGACTGATTCTTGATTTCAGTTCTGTCCTTTAGTGGAAAAGTGAAAAAGTCTCTATTTAAAAGGAAAATTCTAGGCTAGAAGCTTAAACAATGCTTAAAGAGATATCGAAGTAAAGGAGCATTGTAACAACTGTTTTTGAAAAAAATCAGGAAAAGCTGCTAAAAATGGTCACGAATTAGTAAATTGAGGAAAGAGTAATATAAATCAATTAATATGCATGGTAAAAATTGAAAGCTTGAAGAGTTTATAAAAACAAAAAATTCTGAGAAGCAAAAATCATTTGTTGTTCAACTGAAATTATTGCTACATCACACAAGGTCAGCATGATGCCATCTTTTTCAGTGTAAAACAGCATAATCCTCAGAAAAGAAGCAGAGAAGGCATGAATCCACCACAGTGTTAATGAGGGCATGAAAATGACAAAAGAAGGGAAAATGCTATGAAAAGACAGGCCTTATTCCATCTTGTACAAGTTAAACTAGAGTAATCCCTCAATTTAAAGCCTTTTAAGGATCTTCAAATGTTCAAAAACAACTTATAAGGCAAAACAGATCTATAATTCTGAAGCATTTAGGAACTTTTGTCGTTAATTAACAGAAATTAAGGCACATTTCTGAAATGGTAAATCAGAAGATAAAACTTTAATTTCATAAACACAATAAAGCACAGTTTGGGAGAAGATTTGTAGCTCGGGTGCTCGTTGTTGTGGTTCTGTTCGCCGAGCTGGGAATTTGTCTTGCAAACGTTTCGTCCCCTGTCTAGGTGACATCCTCAGTGCTTGGGAGCCTCCTGTGAAGCACTTCTGTGCTGTTTCCTCCGGCATTTATAGTGGCCTGTCTCTGCCGCTTCCGGTTGTCAGTTCGAGCTGCCCGCTGTAGTGGCCGGTATATTGGGTCCAGGTCGATGTGTTTGTCAACCTGGACCCAATATACCGGCCACTACAGCGGACAGCTCGAACTGACAACCGGAAGGGGCAGAGACAGGCCACTATAAATGCCGGAGGAAACAGCACAGAAGCGCTTCACAGGAGGCTCCCAAGTACTGAGGATGTCACCTAGACAGGGGACGAAACGTTTGCAAGACAAATTCCCAGCTCGGCGAACAGAACCACAACAACAATAAAGCACATAAAAATAAAGCTTTATTATCAATGAAACATAATTATCCAGTAATTAAAAAGGACTTGCTTAAGAAGATTCCATGCTGAATATAACTAAAGTGATTAAACAATTTAAAACCATGAACAGTAAAATCAGTTACATGGGCAAACAAAACCTGCAACAGTTTACAAGTAAATTATTTAAATAAGAGGAACAAACAACAGTAGGTAAATATCGTGAAATTACTGAAAGATATTAGATCTAGCAGATTCAAAATCACAATTTTTTCAAATAGTAAATTGCTCCATATGTGGGAAAAATAATTTGTTAAATATTCTTAAATATATTTCTTTACTCTGTAAGTCTGGTTGAAGTTCAAGTTTTAAAATAGCAAAATGTAAAAAAAAGAGGCAGACATCTTTAATTAAAATAGCATTTGACAAGAACTTTACATCAGAAAAATTCAGCTTCCTGGGAAGCAGGTGATAATTTTATTTTAGGGCGGCACGGTGGCTCAGCGGTTAGCACTACTGCCTCACAGCACCAGGGACCCAGTTTGATTCCTGCCTCGGGCGACTGTCTGTGTGGCGTTTGCATATTTTCCCTGTGTCTGCGTGGGTTTCCTCCCACTAATCCAAAGATGTACAGGTCAGGTGAATTGGTCATGTGTTAGATGCATTAGTCAGGGGTAAATATAGGGTCGGGGAATGGGTCTGGATGGGTTACTTTTCAGAGGGTTGGTGTGGACTTGTTGGGCCAAAAGGCCTGCTTCCATACTGTATGGAATATAACCTTTAGTCATTGGCAAAATTTTGTGATTATGCATATTTACCACAACTACTTGAAAATAAAATTCACATTAATCCCTTTCAGATATGCTACAAACTCATCTGTACCAACCTTCTAATGCGATATGCCACAGGATGGATCAGCTGAACATCCCATTCAATCCTTTGATATTAGAAATCATGTTCCAACTGTGGAGTTTTAAAAAATCACATAAACAGAAGCAATATTCTGCTTTATCATGCCACTGCATGAATGGGACTTTTCCAGAGAATATTGAAGAGTCAAGCACAACTGTTCAACCACAGAACTAATAATGCTAATGTATACCAAAAGGTAATCATTTTACAGCATGCGCCTTTGGAAGAAAAGCCCAATACCAAGAATTGTCTTCATTAGAACACATCATTTTGTAATGATATGCCATCTTTCGATGATCCAAATCACTGTTTCTTCAGTGTAATAAGTGACCTGTCTGAAGTAGCTATGACAAGAATGATTGTTATATATAACCTAACTAAGTTTAAACTTGACAATGAGGGCGGAATTGTGGATAGGGGGATGTTCAAAATAAATCTCGCCAACCTTTGATCATTCATGACCACTTTTCACACTGGGAGCGCAGTCCTGCCAAAGAGTGTCCAGATGTGAGCAGCAACCTGCAATGTCTCCTAAGACATTAGGGTATGAGAGCTGAACCTGTCTGGGATCTCTGTTTTTGGTTTAAGGTCTTCTTCCAACTGCATTTCAGTATCAAATCGATCTTCCCTAGGGAGGGACGTGTTGCTTAAGAGAGAAAAATTGGTGGTGCTCCTGCGACTGCTGCAGCTGTTGGCAGTGCTAATGATGTATATTCATATGCGTGTGTAGAGTTGCAAGTTAGAAGTGCATAAACTGCTCCCATGCCATGTTGAAGGTTGGCAGCAGGGAATTGCAACTGAAGGTGAATACAGTGCTAGGCAGGCTGTGCTTTGAACAGCAGCTTCTGACCTGGTCATGACTGGAGTTCTTCAGTATAACTTCACAACTTGTTAGTTTCACAGGAGAAGCTCTTCCTAATGTACAATCACGTTAAGGACCCTAAAAATCTGCTAACAGGTTGAGGAACATGTTTTCTGGCCTGGAAATCTAGGATTATGGGTTAACAAACCCCATAATTGGCTGCTTAACAATTTCAACCACTTTTTAACCTGACAAATCCAAGGGGATTCCTTTCAAGCATTCAGAGTCATCCTAGGAAAAGCCAGAGGAGAGCAGGATCATGCCAGATCCTGATACATAATCAATTTCTAGGATTTTCCCACCCCATTGGGTAAATATCTCAAGCTCCCATATTCAGAAAAAGCCATTTGAGGTCTGCTTACATTTTTTTCCAAAAGGTCCAGACAATTAAAATGCAACTAAATTGCTCGCCAGGGAGAGTTAAATACTGTGAAAATATCTTTCCTTTCTTATTTTTTAATCTCTAAATTTTAAGTAATTTATTTAAATTATTTTTCATACTTATTATGATTATTTCTTAATAGTTTCAAGCTTCTCATTGATCAAAATTGGCAGATTGCCACTTGATACTATAATCTACACCATATTTGGTTTCTTCCCAGAAGCACAGGGGAATGTTGAAACTTGATTTCCCACAGGGCCTTGGTTATTCCTGAATTGGACTGCATGATGGAATTGAACTGTCAAAACAAATCAATATAATTGTCCATATAATTGTCCATTCAACAGCTCATTTTGCTTTATGCAAATTATTATATTCTGTGTTGTGGTTACAAAATAAAATTTAAAACACACTAAAATCTAACCAGGTCATAAAAACTCCCTCTACCCAGTCAAAAAGAAGTAAATTCCCAAATCTCAGTGATGTGATCAAAAAACAGAAAGGCAGAGCCACCAATACCTGGAAGGGAACATCAGTGGGTCTTCTTTTAACAGTGTCTCTGAAAGTTACAGCAATGTCAGACAGCTCTCAAGCAGAACATTTGGATTGATTCTATCATGAAGTTCCTTGAGCAGTCTGTCATTTGCAGACTCACCAGAGCTTTCCAACAAGCACCAGACGTAGCTTGGCTGGTGGTGAGAAAGGTACTGCCCGTCAGATCCTTCATGCATGCCCAGTCTTTGTGCGACACCACACACTGCCCTTGCAGTGGCTGTGCTGGTGAAGAGACTGTCACACATCTCTTTCTGGAATGTCCCTTTGCAAAGGAGTTCTGGAGAGAGATGCAGAGGATTTTGTCAGTCAAAGTTCATCCTGAGCAGTTCCATGATGCAGGATTCTTGCTCAAAGGACTGCTCCCTGGGGACTGCCTTGAAGACCATCAATCTAGTGAAAAATGCTCTTTGGTCTCCCTGAAACTGGCTGGTCTTCCAGTGTGGTAGAAGTGGGTACTGCAGATGTTGGCGATCAGAGTCAAGATTAGAATGGTGCTGGAAAAGTACAGCAGGTCAGACAGCATCAGAGGAGCAGGAAAAATGACATTTTGGGCAAAAGCCCTTCATCAGGATTTTTATCTTCTCCTCGGATGCTGCCTGACCTGCTGTGCTTTTCCAGCACCACACTAATCTGGTCTTCCAGTGCAAAAGAGTTGACCTTGACCTAGTGTTGCAGACTAGCACATTCCAATGATCAGGATTACATGCTGGGGGATGCACTAAAATTTGGGGCAGCTTCCAAAAAGGCACAATGGGGAATCATCACCATCTAAGATCTTTCTGCAAAAGTTTAATAAGGGTCCATTCAGTCATCAGACCCTCTTAGTGCCTCAAAACGAACATAAATAGTTTCCTGCATAAGTAGAAGATGCCTTTGTTTTTGAAATGTAGAGTTCTAAGAACTGTGAAAATTCTAAAGTTTTGTTCGATTCGTTTTCCCCTCTGCAAAAACAGCACAGAACTGATTTAGAACTTTTATACGTGCTTATAGGTGAACACCTGGGGTAACCAAGAAACACCCACCTGATATGTTTCTTTCAGATATGTCATAGTTGTGGGGGCGGTGCTCAGGCAGAAAATTTGCTCTAGCCCTACTCCACTCAATTCCCAATATCTGTGGCCCTTGGAGTTTCTCGGCAAAACCAGATTTACCCTAAATTACGTTCTCGTTTTGACTAGAAAGCTTTGTCTCCATTCAGTGTTTCAGAACAAAAGTAATTCAATCCGGATGTCAGTGGTATTTAGATTAAATGTTTTATTACTGTACAATTTTGTTATTCATGCTGTGCTTGATTGACATGGTGTATGGCATATTTCCAGAATTGATCAAATAGTTCTTCCAGAACATCAGCATTGTTGACACTGATGGGTTTTCCAGGAGCATTGTAATAAATTTTCTACAGCAGGTTAACTTTTCAAGAGATTTTTTTTTTAAAAATCTGCTATTAGGTCCTGAATAAAGCAAAATAATATTACAGCTGTCATACTGGACAGATACAAAATCAATGAAACTGTAAATGGTTTTGACTGCAAATTATATAATTCCATGAAATTTAATTCACTGGAAACCAATGTCGTAAAACCAAAAATGCTACAAGGAGCAATTCAGACTCTCATGTCACTGACCTACTCTCTACACAAATCTCGACGTCTTCTTTTACTTTAAATATTTAATCAGCACTTTCTCTAAGATGGCTTTAACAGTGACTGTTCATGATCTTTACGTAAAGAAATTTCTCCATTACAGACAACTTTAAATTGATGGTCCATCATCAGTGATTCCCAAGACTTTTCCTTCTCATCTTATCAAAACTGTTTGTAATTTTAAAACTTTCATTAAGCATTTCAGTTTTTACTGCTACTGTTGAAAAAGTCACAATGTCTTACGTTTCATACCTTTATACCTGTCCCATCTTAGCAAAGCTCCAAAGTAGCCTCTAAATGGCCTAATTAATGTCTACAATTCAAATTTAAATTTAGCTTAATGAGTACGATAAAATAGACATGTAAAGGTTTGACTACAAACTGGTCATGATTAGACCTAACTACGAAGAGAATCATATGTCCCGATTTATATTCAAAGCCATGAAGAGACTCTGGTGGGATTCCCTGAACATCTTGTAATAATTAACAGCATATTATTCAGACCTTTAAAACAGGTTTCCATGTTCTGGTTAGCCAAGTTGAAAGGCTGTTAGGCTGTTGGGAGAGAAAGTTGTCAGAGAACAAAAGCCAGATAAGACATAAAGGGATGGTGGAGGAACTAGAGATGCAAGTACGTTTGTTGGGACTAAAGAAAGAACTCCTGCTCCTGTTGTCAGCATGATCTAATGAAGGTTAAAGTATATCTAATTAATCCAGTTGAATTCTTAGAGAAGGTCACTAATGAGTGTCCAGTATAGACTTCACTTGAATTTGCACAAGAGACCATTAGCTTAAAAAGAAGTACACAGAATTTGAGGTGACTTTGAGACATGTTGATAATTGTTTGGGATAATTGCATTTGACAAGTATCTATGCTTAAAGTTTTGGAGTATATGGTAATTACTTGGTTAAAGAACTAGAGAATTTTCAGATGATGCCACATCAATAGATAGAGTAACTTGATGGGATATGCAAATTACACAGTCAGTCACTTTAACTCCAGCTGCCCATGGTCATATGAAATTTTGGTTTTGGCTTGATGGTCAACTATGTCTTAAACACTATCTACTGAAAAAGGTATTGAAACCCTTTTTGGCATAGCAATCTTTTACTGTACTTGTTATAGTTGAAGGTAGTGGGATGTGGAGATGCAGGCTTCACTAGCCTATTTTCCCAGTGTGCTCTTCTCAGCCAGCTAAGCCTTTGCTTCATTTCTTGTTGCTTTTCCAATATCCGTTCTTAGTTTTAATTGGTAAAACTATGGAAGATGGCATTGAATGTAGCTCAGTGCAAGAAAGTCAAATCTAATTTTGTTTTTATATAGATAAGTTAGGAGCTGTAAAGGAACAAGGCGATTCAGGCAACCATATACAAAAATAATCAATGCACAGCTTTGAAAAAAAAAGTTGGCCTCTATTTGAAAGTGGGTGGAAGTTACACTTTAGCTATGCAAAGCCTTGTCATATCTAATCAGGTATACTGTTCAGTTTTGAGTACAACCCAATCTCACGAAGGATACAAACTTTGGAGAGCACCGACTACAGATCGAGCAGAATGTTACTGGGGCTTAAAATATACATGATGCTTAGATTTGGTTTATGTTACTTCAAATTTGGCAGGTTGAATTATGATCTAAATTAGGTATTTACGATCATATAGAAATTTGATGGGGTAGATAGAAACGATCTTAATTGAAATCTGGAACAAGGCAAATAATTTTTAAATTACAACTAGCCAATCTTTTCATTCAGTGTAGTGGAAATCTGAAACTTGATTTCATCAAAAGCTGTGTGTCCTGGGTCAGAAGACATTTTTAATGCTGAAATTGACTTTTTAATGTTTATTTAAATGTTTAGGGTAAATAAAGGATATGAAGAGGATCAAAGAGAATTGAGTTACCTATCAACTATAATATAATAAGCGCAGTGGCACTGGCTTGCTTCACTTCCTAAATTCTTAAATAATTGGGTGTCTGAAACGGCATATATTACTGTTGCCTTGCACAAATTTACCTTTACAGCTTTGATTCTGTAGGTCATAAAACACCAAAAATTGTAATGTTCGAGCTACTGAATGTTACTGGTGAATAGGTACACAGGAAATACTTTCCGTTTTAAGAAGATAGGTTGTTAATCATGACTTTTTCCATATTCTTAATTTTGTTTTCACTTTTTTTAGTGAATTAGCCAGTTCTTTTTTTATCTCACTAAGGGGCTTGAGCCATCAAAATTTATTTGTATTTATTTGCTCATTTTGAGGTAATGTAATGTCTTGACAACACCTAACTAAGCAAGCAACAGCCAAAATTATAAATCCAGTTTCTGAGAGAAGGAAATTAGAAGAATTTAATCACAGCTGTTAATTTGTATGACACAATTTACTGCTGAATCATTTCTGGATGGTTTGAATCTGTAAGTTTTTATGTGTATAGTAACTATTGGAGTTTGGAAATCAGATTGAAAAGATTAAGTTGCAACAACAGTTTCAACATCAACAACTGACATTTATAAAGTGGCTTTAAAGTAATGAAACAACCCAAGGAATTCACATGAGCATTAAAAAATATACCAAGCAAAAAGAAATATTAGATCTGATTACCAAACTGCTGATCAGGTGGTAGGATTTGAGCAGTGTTTTAAAGGAGGAAGGCATGATACATGTGTAGCAGGGAATTCCTGAACTGGAGCCTAGGCAACTGAAGACACGGTCGCCAGTGGTGGAGCCATGATTACAAGAAATAGAGTTACTTAGGAAATTAAGGGGCCATCAGATACTTTGGAGGAATATTTTTGAATGATGATGAAAGGCTAGGCCATGGAGGGAATTGAAAACAAAAGCTAAGAATGTTAATAACAAGACATTGTTTAACTGGGAGCCTGCCTAGGTCAGTGAGCACAGGGATAGAGGAATGGGGCTTGTTGCAAGTTAAGACATGGGCGAGACAATTTCAGATACCCTCACGCTTATGAAGAACAGAATCTTAAAAGCATAAAGAAATAGAAGATTAGTTTATTTGGCCTTCTCAGCTTTGACCACCACTTGAGATCATGCTGGACCTGATCATAGCTTAAACTCCACTTTCCTGTTGGCCGTCCATAATCCTCAACTCCCTTGTAGATTAAAAATCTAATTCAGCCTTGAATATATTAAATGGCTCAGCTCTCTGAAATCTAAACACCAACAATGTTCCAAGAGAAGTAATTCCTCCTCATCAGTCTTAAATAGGAAAGGCCTTATTCTAAATCAATGCTCTCTTCTAGGTTATCCCCACAAGGGGAAACATCCATTCATAATCTACTTATTATTTATTCACTTGTGTGATGTGGGAATCGCTGGCTGGCTGGCCTGCATTTATTGCCTGTCCTCAGTTGCCCTTGAAAAGATGGTAGCAATCTGCCTTTTTGTACTGCTGTAGTCCACACTGTCGGTTGAATCACAATGCACTTCAGGATGGAATTCTAAGATTTTTACCCAGAGACAGTGAAGGAACGGCAATATATTTCCAAGTCAAGATGGTGAGTGGCATGGAGGGGAACTCAACATGCGATGGCATCCCCAAGCTTCTGCCGCCCTTGTCCTTCTAAATGGAAATGATTATGGGTTCGGAAGGTGCTATCTTTAGTGAATTTCTGCAATGCATCTTGTGATGCCAATCAAGCAGCTGCTTTGCCCTGGATGGTGTCAAGTTTCATGAGTGTTGTTGAAGTTGCACCCATCCAGGCAAGTGGGAAGAATTCTATCATACTCCATCTTGTGCATGTGGACAAGCTATGGGGAGTCAGGAGGGATGCTACTTGCCACAATATTCCTAGCCTCTGACTAGCTCTTATAACCAGTGTGTTTAGTCCAAAGATGTGCAGGCCAGGTGAATTGGCCATGCTAAATTGCCCATAGTGTTAGGCAAGGGGTAAATGTAGATGTAGGGGTATGGGTGGGTTACGCTTCGGCGGGGCGGTGTGGACTTGTTGGGCCGAAGGGCCTGTTTCCACACTGTAAATAATCTAATCTAATCTAATCTTATGTGACAAGTCCAATTGAGCTTCTTATCAATGGTAATCTCCAAAATGTTGATAGTAGGGGATTCAGTGATGATAACACCATTATTTAAAGGGGCAGTGGTTAGGTTGACTCTTATTGAAGATGATCATTGCTTGGCACTTGTGTAGCATGAATGTTACTTGCCAGTTGCCAGCCAAAGCTTAGATATTGCCCCCCAGATCTTGTTGCATTTGAACATGGACTGCTTCAATATCTGAGGAGCTGCAAACGGTGCCAAACATTGTGTAGTCATCAGCGAACACCCCTATTTCTGACCTTATGATGGTAAGAAGGTCATTCATGAAACAGCTGAAAAAGTTTGGGTGTAGGACACTACTCCGACGAACCCCTGCAGAGATATCCTGTAGCTGAGACAACTGACTTCCAACATCCACAACCATCTTCCTGTGTGCTAGGTATGACTTCAACTAATGGAAAGTTTGACCCTGAAAACCATTGTTTCTTTGATACTACACTCAGTTAAATATGGCCTTGGTGTCAAGAGCTGTCACACTCATCTCATCTCTGGAATTCAGCTCTTTTGTCCAGGTTTGGATCAAGGCTGTACTGAGGTCAGGAGCTCAGGGGCCCTGGTGAAACTCAAACTGGGCGTAACTGAGCACGTTATTGCTCAGCAGGTACTGCTTGTTTGCAGAGCTGATGACATTTTCATCTGTTTACTAATGATCAAAAGTAGACTAATGGCTGGGTTAGACCTGTTCTGCTTTATATGTACAAGGTTTTTATGAGCAATTTTCCTGGAAAAACTTGGCTAGGGGAGTGGCAACTTCTGGAGCACAAGTCTTCAGTACTGTTGCCACAATGTTCTCAGTGTCCATAGCCTTTGCAGCACATAGTACCTCCAACCATTCCTTGATATCATGTGGAGTGATATCTGTAATGCTGTGCACCACAGGAGGAGGTTGAAATGGATTCACTTGGCACTTCTGGCTGAAGATTGCTGCGAATGTTTCCGTTTCATGTTCTACACTGATATGTAGGTTTCTTAGATCATTATGGATGGAGATGTTTATGAGCTTCTTCCTCCAGTGAGTTGTTTAATCGTCTATGACCATTTATGAATATGTGGCAGGATTGCAGAGCTTAGATCAGAAGAGCCAAGGGATTACTTAGATTAGATTAGATTAGATTAGATTACTTACAGTGTGGAAACAGGTCCTTCGGCCCAACAAGTCCATACCGCCCCGCCGAAGCGCAACCCACCCATACCCCTACATTTACCCCTTACCTAACACTGCAGGCAATTTAGTATGGCCAATTCACCTGACCTGCACATCTTTGGAGTGTGGGAGGAAACCGGAGCACCCGGAGGAAACCCACGCAGACACGGGGAGAATGTGCAAACTCCACACAGTCAGTCGCCTGAGGCGGGAATTGAACCCGGGTCTCTGGCGCTCTGAGGCAGCAGTGCTAACCACTGTGCCACCGTGCCGCCCATATACTTATTCTATCACTTGCTGCTAATGCTAATTGGCATGCAAATAATCATATTTGGTAGGTTCACTATATTGACACTTCTTGCACTCTTTATTGAAACAGGGTTGATCCCTGGCGTGATGATAATGGTTGAATGGGGAATATGCCAGACCGTGAGGTTGCAGGTTGTGCTGGAGTACAATTCTGCTGTTGTTGATGGCCCCAGTGCTTCATGGATGTCCAGTTTTGAGTTGCTAGATCTGGTCAAGTCTGTCCCATTGAGCATGGTGATAGTACCACACAACACGACGGGTAGTGTCCTCAAAGTAAAGGCAGAACTTGTAATTATTTTAAGTTACTTCTTGATTTTCCACAACTCTTGTGGTACATCTTGTACCCTTCAATGACATAAAACTCTTGTTAAAAATCTCGGCCATTTTCATTTTTTAATTCCCTGGCATCATCCTGTCAGGGGCAAATGCTTACATTAACTCCATTTTATATTCTTACAGAATTTTTTACTGTTGGTTTCTTTATTTCCATCTTGGTTTCTGTCTTACTCAAATCTTTACATTTTTATATTCATTTTTTGCCGGCACCTAAAATTTTCTCTATCTTCTAGCCTGCCACTAACCTTGTACATCTTTTCTTTAAGGTTACTAATATTTTTAACTTCCCTGGTTAACCAAAGAAGTTACCCTTCTCATGGAATTTCAAGAGACTATACCTCAGACAAAAGTCATAACATTTCTCCTCATATGACTGTTATTGGTTCTCTGTTGTCTAACCTTTTAACCTATTTTTCCAAACCATTGTAGCCAAACTAATCTTCATACCAGTCATTTCTCATCTATAAACTGACTGAGTGGGTAACATTTCTGCTTCCTTGAGTGACATGAGCAATGGTGAGAAAGTTGGGAAAACATGCCGAAAATGGGAAATTCAGATTTTCAAGGTCAAGATCAAAATTTCAATTTTCCCCTTGCACTTTAAATGGTGAGTTCTGAATCTCACCAATAAGTAACCACTACCTTATTTCAATGTATTTGCAGTTCAGTGTTAGCTAAGCTCACCTCTTTTTTTTTCCCCCACACAATTTCCAATTCTCTCCATCCTGAGAACCTAGATGATGTAAATTTCCAACATAAAGGTCAGG
Source organism: Chiloscyllium punctatum (assembly GCF_047496795.1). Lineage (NCBI taxonomy): Eukaryota > Metazoa > Chordata > Chondrichthyes > Orectolobiformes > Hemiscylliidae > Chiloscyllium > Chiloscyllium punctatum. Next base: position 61,835,139 of record NC_092758.1, read on the forward strand.
GTGGTGATGAGGCAGCAGCAGTTTGCCACTTGTTTCTTCAAGACTTTCATCTAACTCTGTCTTCACCACGATGTTTCTTTGTGCTCTTCTTCCACCCTTCATTGCAATGGCAAATCACAAGACTCACTGCATCATTATGCCTACTTTTGGACTCTCATTACACTGCTACAGCCTTTCAGGGCTTCACTTTGGAGCTTAGGGACACTGTGAATTTACATGTTACTGGAAGAGTACTTTGCACTCAGACACATATGTATGTACACAAGTTGCATCTTATGGCTTTTAGCTTTATATCGTAGCATTCACTCACTTTGTGCATACTTTGTGCATACTCACTTTGAGGAATTGAGTATAGAAGCAAAGAGGTGCTTCTGCAGCTGTACAGGGCCCTGGTGAGACCACACCTGGAGTACTGTGTACAGTTCTGGTCTCCAAATTTGAGGAAAGACATTCTGGCTATTGAGGGAGTGCAGCGTAGATTCACGAGGTCAATTCCTGGAATGGCAGGATTGCCTTACACGGAAAGACTGAAGCGACTGGGCTTGTATACCCTTGAGTTTAGAAGACTGAGAGGGGATCTGATTGAAACGTATAGGATTATGAAAGGATTGGACACTCTGGCAGGAGGAAACATATTTCCGCTGATGGGAGAGTGCCGAACCAGAGGACACAACTTAAAAATACGGGGTAGACCATTTAGGACAGAGATGAGGAGAAACTACTTCACCCAGAGAGTGGTGGCTGTGTGGAATGCTCTGCCCCAGAGGGCAGTGGAGGCCCAGTCTCTGGATTCATTTAAGAAAGAATTGGATAGAGCTCTTAAAGATAGTGGAGTCAAGGGTTATGGAGATAAGGCTGGAACAGGATACTGATTGGGAATGATCAGCCATGATCATATTGAATGGCGGTGCAGGCTCGAAGGGCTGAATGGCCTACTCCTGCATCTATTGTCTATTGTCTACTTGGAAGCTGCTATCCTCTGAGGCACGCACTGCTTTTTCGCATAGTTGGGGAGAGAGCAGCTTGGAGAACTTAACAGCACAGCAGGTGGATGTATTGCTATATGGCACTATATAACATCAATGTCACACTTACAAACAGCTTTTGTGGCATCCCATATACCTCAATCATACAGCATGTGTGAATGTCAAAGAGGAGCAGTCCTTAATGAGGTCAAAGGGGCCTGCTTTGCTGGACAACAGAAAAAAGCAATGCCCTCCTTTCCACCAGCATCTCCAAATCCCTGTCAGTGAACCAATGTGCCAACTTGTCTTTCTCAGCCAATTGCTTTGGGTTAACAGTGCAAGATCATAGCATGAAGGCTGATTCCTGACTTGCAGCACCTGAAGTGCTATGGAACTGAGATCTGACTATGATTTCAACAACGTGAGTCAGGCAACATTCCAGCAACAGCAAGAACTGCTGCTTCCCTGTCACACAAATCTACAAGAGGCCAGTTGCAAAATTAATAGGAAAAGCAGAAGATAAAACTACTGTGAACAGGTGCTATGAACCTCACTTGAAGAAACATTTTGCTAAAAAACAGGGAAGGTTCAGCCCTGTAATCCTACCATATTATGATTACTTTTGCTAAGAGGATTCTTTGCTCTGAGATCACTAATTAATCCTATCTCATTACAGTATGGGACACCAGCCAGGAATGCACATGCATAGTCAGTCAATCTAAGGGCATGGATGAGGGTTTCAGTAGCAGATGAGCTGAGGCAGGGAGAAGTCCAGCTGAGTTTTGTTAAAGTATATCTCCGTCCAGATGCATAGTTCATGCTAGAGATAAATATACTTAGACTTCTTGATTCACTCCGAGCTCCTTCATATCTGTAATGAACCTTGTGATTCCTAATTTCTCTGAAGGATAAACTAAATAAATGAGAAAGCAGCCCATTACAATTTTCAAACTGCTGACCAATCATCCATTTAAAGTACTTATGGGCAGAGTCAAGTAAAGTGGCAGTGGATACAGTGCAAGCTGTCAGGGCCTTTGTGGCACAGTAGTAACGTCTCTATTTCAGAGCCAGGATGCCTGGGTTCAAATCCCACCTGCTCAAGAGGTGTGTCATAATAAGTTGATTAGAAAATATCTTCAATAAGCTGTTTACAAGGGGGTGGGCTCCATTTTCCTTGAAACCCATGCTCACAGGCAGCTCTTTCCCACAAATATTGACAATGAACCCATTAAGTTAACAATTGCAGTAGAATCTATGCTGAACAGATTCTGTGCCAAAAGCTTTCTTTGCTCTGTCATTGGTTTTGTCAACTGTCTATACCTTTGGGGTTTATTATTAAAGGAAACAGTGTTTAAAAGCAAAAGAAATAAATTACATGACTGCTGCAGTCAAAGCTTTCATCAATAAGCTGATTAAAATTTAAGGTAGCATGGTCACCAAGGTCCCCATTCATTGCAAATTCCTTCAAAACAGGATGATATTATGATTCACTCAGGGTTTAGCCAGTTCTTCCAAAAGTGTGTGTTAGCCATTTATTTACTTATTTTGTTTGTTTCTCTGTTCTCTGTCATTTTTGTCTCTTTGTTGGTGTATCATTTTGCTGTTGAAAAATGTGTTGCTGGAAAAGCACAGCAGGTCAGGCAGCATCCAAGGAACAGGAGAATCGAGGTTTCAGGCATAAGCCCTTCTTCAGGCTTATGCCTGAAACGTTGATTCTCCTGCTCCTTGGATGCTGCCTGACCTGCTGCACTTTTCCAGCAACACATTTTTCAGCTCTGATCTCCATCATCTGCAGTCCTCACTTTCTCCTATCATTTTGCTGTTACTGCTGTTTACTTCTAATATGCCCTTCTTTTAATGCTGTATTTCTTTCCATAGGTACCTTGCTTGATTTTACCCACTTCATTTTTTTATCATGCTGACTATTCACTATTTGTGGAACTCCCCGATTTGGACAAATTAGCAAACATAAAATGCTGGAAACTGTTGGTCAGGATACATCCATGGAAAGAAACATGGTTAATGGGCTCGATTATAAGCCACGGTCAAGTTCTCCACATTCCAGTGTGAATGCCGGAGGTGAAAGCATCTCTGCTTGGTTGGCTCACCTTGTTTAATTTTACTTCTACCTGAACCTTTATGATTCAGGCAATTCTGCTTCACGAAGGACAACCTCACTGATATCTACACTTACCACCACTGGAGCCTCAGAACAGGGTGCGAATAACAGTGCTAGTGGCCGTGATGATGATTATGGTTATGAAAACTTTTGTGTCATTTCAGGCTGGAGCAGATATTATTATCACTTGTCAGACTACTATTCACTGTGCACGAGGAAAGACACTGAGAGGCTGTTTTCCAAGTGAAGGTTGAATACATTTCACTCTTTCAGAGAGAAACAGAGCCTGGGAGGGAGAGGCACAATGATAATGTCACTGGATTAGTAATCCACAACACCAAACTTGTGGCACACAGTTAAGTTTGAACTTGATTCTTGAAAAAGTCTGGAATTAAAAGCTAGCCTAATGGCAACCATGCAACCAATGGTTCCTGATGAAGCGCTTTTGCCCGAAACGTCGATTTTCCTGCTCCTCGGATGCTGCCTGACCTGCTGTGCTTTTCCAGCACCACTCTAAATTTGAACCATGCAACCAATGTCCATTATTGTAAAAAACTCCACCTGATTCACTAATGAATTTTTAGAAGATTTCCTTCCCTTTCATATCTGGTATGCCTTACACATGACTCCAGACTTAACAGCAGTGTATCGATTCTTAACCATCCTGTGGGCAATGAGTGATAAGCTATAAAACACTGGCAAAGACAATGATGGCTACATGCCCTGAATGAATATAAAGCTAAACTTTTCAAATATTCATGTATAGTAGCAGGGGAGGAAGAACATGGAGAGGGTGTATACACTGACTGCATACATGCTGCTTTGCAGATATTACACATCAATAATGAAATATCATAAGGAACGTAAAGCTAACGTCCAAACATAGACAGTTTATCATGCAGATTGATGTCCAGTATTCTGGCAGCAGTCATGGTGCCTTCATTCAGTGCCAGACAGTTCTACCATTTGAATTACATCCACAGCATTAAACAGAGAATGGTTACTCGTCAACAAGAGCTTTCAACTGACCATATTAAACAAAATATCATGGATGGTGCAGCTCCAACCAGCTTTTTAAAGACAAAGGTTAGCTTCAGGTAGAACTGGATAGTCTTAAGTGCTGCTAGTCTCTCACGGTTTTCTGCCCATTCCCCCTTAAGTGTGCCACCATTCAATAGCATATTTAGAGATGGCTGCACTCTATCACTTACATAGCAAGTAGTATGCTTGCTGTTAGCATCGTGACTGAGGCAAACATTTTTAGATATTATACAATATCACAGCTGATATCTTTTGTAAAGTTACACAACACTACTGTGAACTTACACTTCAAAAGACAAAGAACAGACTTGAAAATCATGTGAAATTCTGGCACTGCGAGTATTATTTCTGAACTGCAATTTCATCTACTCAGTGTAAGTGTTACAGTTGTCCCATTCTATTGATAAAAAGCTAAATTAATAGTTATAGATTAGGCATTAGGGAGGTCCCATGAGTCATATTGACACTGAGAAACTAGACTGGCATCACAGATTACAAGGTTGCTGACAAGACTAGCAGTTTCTTTAATAGTTACAGAATATCACAAAATAAGCTATATAGTTTTATTCAATATAAGCATTAAAACCTGTTCTCTAAGTCTGGACTGAAATGATGCAGTTTTATGTTAATTAACATGTTGCACATTATGCTTAAATAATAATTGGTTGCATACAATTCATAAAACTGTCAATCAAAATAATTCAGAAACCCTTTAATTAAAGTTCAACAACTAGAACACTATTATATGTTTGGTAGTGTTCAGGTTTTTGTGCAATAACCAACCTAAAGTAATAGACGTATCCTCTATTTCTCAGACTACATGTCCTTTTAATATAAATGAATCACAAAATAAATTGTGAAAATACAGTCATAGAATCGTACAGCCAAGAAACAGACCCTTCTGCCCAACTCATCCAAGTTTCCAAAACTAAACTAGTCCCACATGCTGAAGTTTGGCTCATATCCCTCTAAACCTTCCTATTCACGTATCTATCGAAATGTCTTTTTAGTGTTGTAACTGTACTGTATCTACCACTTCTTCTGGCACTTCATTCCACACACAATCCACCCTGTGTGAAAAAAACTACCCCTTAGATCACTTCCAAATCTACCCTCAAAGATCACTACCCCCAGAATGGCATGTGAACAAACAGCTAAAAAGGTTAAATGCCACAGTCTGGATCAGTGCATCCGACTATATCTAAATGGCCTCACAAAGGTAGTCAACAACAGTAGATGCTGTACATTTTTAGAAGTTGTTCAGATAATGTAGATTTATTTAATTGGTTATGTATGTCGAATTGAGTGATCTGAATTAACACCTTTAAACTATGCTGAAAGTTTTAAGTTTGAAATAAAAATAACCTGCAGGTACATTCAGATGAGGAGTTAGCAGATAATATCAAAGTCTATTGAATACAAGCAAATTAAAACAATGTCATTATCTAATAACTAAAAACTAATGAGCACAGTGGCTCACTTGTTAGTACTGTTCCCTCACAGCACCAGGGACCCGGGTTCAATTTCACCTGTGTGGAGTTTCCACATTCTCGCTGTGCTTGCGTGGGTTTCCTCCAGGTGCTCCAGTTTCCTACCACAGTCCAAAGATGTGTAGGTTAGGTGAATTGACTATGCTAAGTTGTCCCATAATGTCCATCGATGTGCAGTCTGAGTGGATTAGCTACAGGAAATGCAAGGTTGCAGGGATAGGGTTGGGACCTGGGTGGGATTCTCTTCGGAGGGTCAGTGTGGATCCAATGGGCCAAATGGCTTACAAGTTATACAATGGTACATATTTCACAAGGTGGCTTTTGTTTTGGAGGAATGGATGAGGTGACATGATGTGACAACGAACTTCGAGCACTCACCATTATTTTCCCCTTAATACTGACTGCAACTTGAAGTTGTTATGCATGCACAGATTCACATGGAACTCCTAATGGTGTAGGCAATCTGTCAGTCAACACTCCAACACAGACTGTGCTGTGTCCTTCACTACCAATTTGAAAATGTTGCTCATAGAAACCCAAGCGGAAATTGGGTGTTTTGATGAACAAAATTTGCCCTGAAAAAGTAATTTTGTAATCTTTGATACATAGAGCTTTCGTTCCCTCTTCTCTGGGCAACATTGCAATGATAATGGGCTATAAGTTTGTTTTCCTAGCGCTGATTCGAAACAATGCCACTGTATCGAATGTCCTGGGACAAACAATATAACAGACCATGCCTCTAGCCCACTCAGGTTCCCGCATTGGTATAGAGTCATAGACCATGGAAACAAACCCTTCGGTCCAACCCGTCCATGTCGACCAGATATCCCAATCCAATCTAGTCCCACCTGCCAGCACCCGGCCTATATCCCTCCAAACCCTTCCTATTCATATACTCATCCAAATGCCTCTTAAATGTTGCAATTGTACAGCCTCCACCACATCCTCTGGCAGCTCATTCCATACACGGGCCACCCTCTGCTTGAATAAGTTGCCCTTTAGGTATCTTTTATATCTTTCCCCTCTCACCCTAAACCTATGCCCTCCAGTTCTGGACTCCTTGACACCAGGGAAAAGATTATGCCTATTTATCCTATCCATGCCCCTCATAATTTTGTAAACATCTATAAGGTCACCCCTCAGCCTCCAATGCTCCAGGGAAAACAGCCCCAGCCTGTTCAACCTCTCCCTGTAGTTCAGATCCTCCAACCCTGGCAACATCATTGTAAATCTTTTCTGAACCCTTTCAAGTTTCACAACATCTTTCCGATAGGAAGGAGACCAGAATTGCATGCAATATTCCAACAGTGGCCTAACCAATGTCCTGTACAGCCATAACATGACTTCCCAACTCCTGTACTCAATACTCTGACCAAAAAAGGAAAGCATACCAAACGCCTTCTTCGCTATCCTATCTACCTGCGACTCCACTTTCAAGGAGCTATGAATCTGCATTCCATGATCTCTTTGTTCAGCAACACTCCCTAGGACCTTACCATTAAGTGTATAAGTCCTGCTAAGATTTGCTTTCCCAAAATGCAGCACCTCGCATTTACCTGAATTAAACTCCATCTGCCACTTCTCAGCTCATTGGCCCATCTGGTTTAGATCCGGTTGTAATCTGAAATAACCCTCTTCGCTGTCCACTGCACCTCAAATTTTGGTATCATCTGCAAACTTACTAACTGTACCTCTTATGCTCGCATCCAAATCATTTATGTAAATGGCAAAAAGTAGAGGGCCCAGCATTGATCCTTGTGGCACTCCACTGGTCACAGGCCTCCAGTCTGAAAAGCAACCCTCCACCACCACCCTCTGTTTTCTACCTTTGAGCCAGTTCTGTATCCAAATGGCTAGTTCTCCCTGTATTCCATGAGATCTAACCTTGCTAATAAGTCTCTCATGGGGAACCTTGTCGAATGCCTTACTGAAGTCCATATAGATCACATCTACTGCTCTGCCCTCATCAATCCTCCTTGTTATTTCTTCAAAAAACTCAAACAAGTTTGTGAGACATGATTTCCCGTGCACAAAGTCATGTTGACTATCACGACTCAGTACTTGCCTTTCCAAAAACATGTACATCCTGTCCCTCAGGATTCCCTCCAACAACTTGCCCACCACCAAGGTCAGGCTCACCGGTCTATAGTTCCCTGGCTTGTCTTTATTGCCCTTCTTAAACAGTGGCACCACGTTGCCAACCTCCAGTCTTCTGGCACCTCACCTGGGACGATCGATGATACAAATTTCTCAGCAAGAGGCCCAGCAATCACTTCTCTAGCTTCCCACAGAGTTCTCGGGTACACCTGATCAGGTCCTGGGGATTTATTAACCTTTAACTGTTTAAACACATCCAGCACTTCCTCCTCTGTAATCTGGACATTTTGCAAGATGTCACCATCTATTTCCCTGCAGTCTATATCTTCCATATCCTTTTCCACTGTAAATACTGATGCAAATTATTCATTTAGTATCTCTCCAATTTTCTGTGGCTCCACACAAGGGCCGCCTTGTTGATCTCTGAGGGGCCCCATTCTCTCCCTAGTTATCCTTTTGTCCTTAATATATTTGTAAACACCCTTTGGATTCTCCTTAATTCTATTTGCCAAAGCTAACTCATGTCCCCGTTTTGCCCTCCTGATTTCCCTCTTAAATATACTCCTACTTTCTTTATACTCTTCTAAGGATTCACTTGATCTATCCTGTCTGTACCTGACATATGCTTCCTTCTTTTTCTTAACCAAACCCTCAATTTCTTTAGTCATCCAGCATTCCCTATACCTACCAGCCTTCCTTTTCATCCTGACAGGAATATACTTTCTCTGGATTCTTATTATCTCATTTCGGAAGGCTTCCCATTTTCCAGAAGTCCCTTTGTCTACGAACATCTGCCTCCAATCAGCTTTCGAAAGTTCTTGCCTAATACCGTCAAAATTGGCCTTTATCCAATTTAGAACTTCAACTTTTAGATCTGGTCTATCCTTTTCCATCACTATTTTAAAACGAATAGAATTATGGTCACTGGCCCCAAAGTGCTCCCCCATTGACACCTCAGTCCCCTGCCTTGCCTTATTTCCCAAGAGTTGGTCAAGTTTTGCACCTTCTCTAGTAGGTACGTCCACATAATGAATCAAAAAATTGTCTTGTACACACTTAAGAAATTTCTCTCCATCTAAACTTTTAGCAGTCCTAGTTGATGTTTGGAAAGTTAAAATCTCCTACCATAACTACCCTATTATTCTTACAGATAGCTGAGATCTCCTTACAAGTTTGTTTCTCAATTTCCCTTTGACTATTGGGGGGGTCTATAATACAATCCCAATAAGGTGATCATCCCTTTCTTATTTCTCAGTTCCACCCAAGTAACTTCCCTGGATGTATTTCCGGGAATATCCTCCGTCAGCACAGCTGTAATGCTATCCCTTATCAAAAATGCCACTCCCCCCTCCACTCTTGCCTCTCTTTCTATCCTTCCTGTAGCATTTTTATCCTGGAACATTAAGCTGCCAGTCCTGCACATCCCTGAGCCATGTTTCCGTAATTGCTATTATATCCCAGTCCCATGTTCCTAAACATGCCCTAAGTTAACCTGCCTTCCCTGTTAGGCCCCTTGCATTGAAATAAATGCAGTTTATTAGTCCTACCTTGTCCTGCCCTAACTGTTTGACTCACGTCGGTTTTCAGCTGTACCCGTCTCAGATCGATCTCTTTCCTCGCTATCTCCCTGGGTCCCACCCCACCGCCCCCCAAACTTACTAGTTTAAATCCTCCCAAGCAGTTCTAGCAAATTTCCCTGCCAGTATATTAGTTCCTTTCTAATTTAGGTGCAATCCGTCCTTCTTGTACAAGTCACTTCTACCCCAAAAGAGATTCCAATGATCCAAAAATGTGAATCCTTCTCCCATACACCAGCTCCTCAGCCATGCATTCATCTGCTCTATGCTCCTGTTCCTGCCCTCACTAGCTCTTAGCACTGGGAGTAATCCAGATATTACTACCCTCGAGGACCTCCTTTTTAAATATTTGCCTAACTCTCTGTAATCTCCCTTCAGAGTCTCAACCTTTTCCCTTCCAATGTCGTTGGTTCCAATGTGGACAATGACCTCCTGCTGGCCCCTCTCCCCGTGAGAACATTCTGCACCCTCTCTGAGACATCATTGATCCTGGCACCAGGGAAACAACACACCATTCTACTTTTTCTCTGCTGGCCACAGAAATGTCTGTCCATACCTCTGACTACAGAATCCTCTAACACAATTGATCTCTTGGAAGCCGCCGTACCCCTCGTTGCATTAGAGCCAACCTCAGTACCAGAAACTTGGCTGGTCATGCTATGGTCCCCTGAGAATCCATCACCCCTACATTTTCCAAAACAGCATACCTGTTTGAAATGGGTATATCCACAAAAGACTTCTGCCCTAGGTGCCTACCTCCCTTACCCTTTCTGGAGTTATCCCATCTGTGTGACTGTATCTGAGGCTTTCTCCCCTTCCTATAACTGCCATCCATTACATACTGTTGCTGTTGCAAATTCCTCATCGCTTCTATCTGTCTCTCCAACCGATCCACTCGATCTGATAAGATTTGCATTCAGCAGCATTTATGGCAGATATAATCCGCAGTAACCCTTAAACTCTCTTTAAACTCCCACATCTGACAAGAAGTACATATCACTGCAAAGGCCATTTTTGCTCCTTCACAATCTCCAGACCCAGAAAAAACACTGTCTTATTCCTATACAAACACAGCGCCAGGTTACATTGATAGCTATGGCTTATGTTTTAAGTTTAATCAAGGGACTTAGCTCCAAAAACATATAATCAAGAAAGGATCCACTGTACTCACTACTGCAGCCTTTCTCTTGGACAGACTCAAAACAACAATTAACTAATCTGATTCTGTGCTGTGAACTTCGCCCAACAGTTCCTCCAAGATTAGTTGTGAATTTCACTGTGTGTTAATTTTCCCAGATGCACTCCGATGTCCAGCGATACACGAATTCAAACAGCAAAGGCAGTAACTGTGCAGGTTCTCTCTCTCTCTCTCCTGCACTGTCCTCACCATGTGCTTCCTTTGTCTGCTCTTCTCCCTTTTAAACTGCTGTTGTTTTGACTTTTTTTTCCAAAGTTCCAAAACAATGCAACCGCATATAAAACAGTAATTGCTGCTCCTGGAATTCGAGGAAATCATCTCCAACACCTAAAATACCTCAAAAAAAGGAGCAGCTCTTTCAGCCAGAAATTTTCCCCGTCCTCCATCTTGGATTACCCAGAATCCTCTAGATCAGGATGGTGTTGACATAGTGGTAATGTGTTGCTTGTCCAGCAATCCAGAAGCCTCATGCTAATTTTCTGGGGAAATGGGCTTGAATCCCACAATGGCAGATGGTAGAAATTTGTATTCATTAAAACAAAAATCTGGAATTAAGAAGCTTGGCTAAAAGCAGCCATGTAACCACCATGAATACTACCTCAGAGATCTGAGCTCAAAATCTAGACAGACATCAGTACCAAGAAAAAGTGGATCATTAAAGGAGTCAAATCCATAACCCTCTGACTCAGAGTTGTAACTGATCCAAGAGGAAGTTCCTGATCTTACTCTAGAACTTGAGTAGACAATTTTCCAACATTTAGGCTAATCACAGGATGGAGCAAATTACAAAAGGTCAAACCAGGTTTGAAGTGTGCTCATGGTGGACAATTTTGTGATTGCTACAGCCCACGCAGTATTTCTTAACTTTTTTTTAGGTTCACGTGATACGGGCTTTGCAGGCTAGGCCAACATTTTTATTGCCCATCCCCAATTTTTCCTCTAGGCAGTTAAGAGTCAACTATATTGTAGGTCTGGAGTCACATTTACACCAGGCCAGGCAAATTATTTTTCCTGAAAACGGCATTAGTGAACCAGATGGGTTTTACAACAATCAATAGCGGTTACGTGGTTGCCATTAGTCTAGCTTTCTGTTTTCCAGATTTTTTTAAAATTAAATTCAAATTTTCACCATTTCCCATTGTGGGATTCAAACCCATGACTCCAGAACATTAGCCTGAGGTTCTGGATTGCTAGGTAAGTGACAATACCACAATGTCAACACCACCCTGATATCAATGGAAGAACATTGAGGTCATGGTTGCCTGTACTGTCTGTCCCAAGGCACTCCAAATAGTCCATGTGGCCTTGTTTTGAATCAGTATTGGGCAAACAAACTTAAAGTCTTTCAAACAAGACTTTAAACTAAGGCCTCTGTTTGATCTTTCAGATAAAATGCAAAAGTTCATGTCCCCCAATTTGAACAATATAGAAGCTTTCTCCAGTGCCCTGACCAGTACTAATCTCTTAACCATGATAATGGAAAGAAATTACTTGACCATTATAGCTTATTGCAATTTAGGGGATCTTTTGCATGTGTGACATCATAGCAGTAACTAACATCAAGAGCATTTAATTGGCTCTGAAGTGCACTTAGACATCCTGCGGTTCTGAATAGAACTACATGAATGAAATTGTTTTCATTTCTTTTAGTGATATCCTTTGGCATTCAATATCAGCATTCCATTTGATAAGGAACCATGCAGTATATTAATGACTGAGATCAAAACATTCCGTCAGAGACAAGTAACAAAATTCAACAGCATTTTGTTTACAAAGCAGAAAATTGAGAATAGACATTAAAGAAAATTATTCAGAATGGCTACGATAGGAAATTGTGTTCTCCAAGGTTCTGGGATCATTATTGTTCATTACTTAGAGAAACAATTTAGACATGGGATTAGAAATACAATTTCAAAACTTTGGGGATGACATCAAACTGGGGTCATATAGTTAACAGCAGAGGGCTATGACAAAATTCAAGAATCATTTAAAAACCTGCAAAAATGAGCAGCTCTTGGGGGTGGTGGAGCCGACAAGGTGACATTTGTGGCCAGAGCAGGATTCTTGACACAGCAGCAGCCTGGTTTGGCAGAGGAGCCAGGGATTTCTGGTTGCAGTATGCACCGAGTGAGGACTTTCTGGCACTGGCAAGGCAGCAGCTGCAGTGACAACAACATTTTATGCCCAGTATGGGGACTCCTGGTGTAATCAAGGCAACAGCATAGCCAGGGTCTCCTTGTTGTGATTGCGGTGAACCCAGAGTAGGGATTACTAGTTGTGAGTGAAGTGGCTGTGGCAGGGGAGTTGGAGACTCCTGGTTGCGGGCGCGCATGGTTTCAGAATGGGACTTGGCACGGTAAGGTAGGGCAAGTGGCAAAGAGATGATACTTAGAGAGTAGCTAATTCTATGCTGTTGAATTTGAAATTGTTGCTTTATAAAGTACAAGGAATGGGAAGCTGACTATGTATGTTGAAGGCAGCACTTTGAAGACATTTTTCATCAAGAGTCCATTGCTGATGAGTGCTTTGAACTCCATTCCAAGTTAGACAAGAGCTCAGAACTCTGCCAGAGCCTGTGGAAGCGGTGAAAGTCACCACACAGATGAACAACAAAGTAGCAAGAGGTGATAAAATCCCCACTGAAATCTTTCAGCATCGATGAAACTTCTTGGCCTGCATATCCCCCATTATACATTACCATCAAACTAAGATGTAGGACTGCACAGGGCATGCCAGGAGCACCACCAAAGGTACCTAAAAATAAGGTGTCAAACTGGTGAAGCTATAACTACTTGATGCCAAGCAGCAGAAGCAGCAAGTGGTAGAGCTAAGCAATCTATGAAACAACAGCTCATTTATAATCTTTACAGTCCTGTCACAACCAGCTGTGAATGGTAATAGGTAATTAAATAGAATCAGCGAATATCAATGATGAGGGTACACAGCACATCTTCAGCCAGAAGTGCCATGGCTGACCAATCTCAACCCCCTGAGGTATAAACATCAAAGACGCCAGTGTTCAGCCAATGTGATTCACTCCATACGTTATTGAGAATTGGCTGAAGGCTACAGGCCCTGACAGAATTCTGCCAATAGTTCTGAAGATTCGAACATGAAAAATTATCTGCACTCCAGTTATGCTGATACAGTACAGCTACAATACTATCATTCAAAGTTTGGGAGAAGATTTGTAGCTCGGGTGCTCGTTGTTGTGGTTCTGTTCGCCGAGCTGGGAATTTGTCTTGCAAACGTTTCATCCCCTGTCTAGGTGACATCCTCAGTGCTTCGGAGCCTCCTGTGAAGCGCTTCTGTGCTGTTTCCTCCGGCATTTATAGTGGCATCCACAGACTCTATCAACAAACACATCGACCTGGACCCAATATATCGGCCACTACAGCGGACAGCTCGAACTGACAACCGGAAGCGGCAGAGACAGGCCACTATAAATGCCAGAGGAAACAGCACAGAAGCGCTTCACAGGAGGCTCCCAAGCACTGAGGATGTCACCTAGACAGGGGACGAAATGTTTGCAAGACAAATTCCCAGCTCGGCGAACAGAACCACAACAACAACACTATCATCTTGAATTTGTTTGATTTATTTATTGTATATTTTGTTACAAAATATAGTGAAATAGTGTCACCACCCTCCAGCACCCACTATCAACATTCAGGGCTTAGCATTGACCAGAAAGTGATCAGGACCAATTAACCTGGTTGCAACAGCAGGTCAGAGACAAATTCTAAAGTGAGTAACACAGCTCCTAACAAAGGCTGGCCACAAGCTACAGAAGTCCAAGTCTGGAATATGATGGAATACTGCCCACAAGCCTAGATGAACACAGGTTCAACAACATTCAGAAAGCTTGACTTGACCTAGGACAAGGCTGCCCTTATGACTGGCACCTCATCCACCACTTTCAATATTCAGTCCTTCTACCACCAATTCAATGGTAGAAATATGTACCATGTACAAGATGCACTGCACCAATTCAGTACAGCTCCTTCAACTGCACATTCCAAAACTGCAATCTTTTCCACCGAGAAGTCAAGGGCAGCAGATGCATGGGAACATCATAAGCTGCAATTTCCATGATTTTGAACTATATTACCATTCCTTCACTGTTGCAGGCTCAAAATCCTAGAATTCCCTACATAGCATTTGGATGTACTCACACACCATGGATCAGAGAGGTTCATGAGGAAGAACACATCACCTTCTCAAAGGCAATTAGGAATGGATAATTCAAGTTAGTGATTCTCACATTATGAATATATAAATATAACATCAAACCGTTCTGAGCTACAAAATATGTGAGCTATGCTAATGTCAATGAGTTTACGCCAGAAAAAGACACCGTTGACATGATTTTCACAACTTGCCAACTGGAAGAAAAATATTGTTAACAACATCAATCCTCTACATAAAATTTTTTGTTTGATGAGACAAAGGTCTTTGACCTTGTAAATTGTGAGGCACTCAAAGATTCTACTAAAGTATGGAAATACTCCAAAACTCACCACCATCCTTTTCTATTTCAGACACTGCTGTGGTTAAGACAATAGTCTAACAGGAATGTGTCACTGTCCTATCTCTTTCTTCAATCTTCCAAACTGCCATGTTACACTTGGAAAGCAGCTTATTTATCGAGTGGCTGCAAAATATTTAATCTTAGATGACTCCAATCAAAACCTAAGACCATCCAGACTTCACTGAGCTCCAAAACTGTGATTATGTAAGTGCTATATCAGAAATGGCTCTTCAAGAGTACTGTCAATTTTTTTCATCAAGTATGATGGGACTTACATTCAACATACTGAAGGTCAAGGTTGTTCATCTGCAAGCTCCAAATACACATTCTAGCCCCATTGACTAGGACTCATGCTGGCTCCCTTCAAAATGGAACACTTACAGCACCTTGAAAGTTATCTTTGACAGAATAAATACATTGATAACAAAATATGTGAAATCTACTGGTGCATTTGTGGAAGCAAAGGTTTGAAGATCACAACATTAAAACAGAAGCCAGGTTCACAGTCTACCATGCAGTCAAGCTTCCCACCTTACAGTGCAGTGTTCAATCTATAGGAGACATCTTAAAGCACAAAATCGAACCAACAATTCTGTCTGTCGAAAATCTTGAATATCAAGTGGGCACACCTTTCAAAAGCAGCACCACTAGCATTGAGGCCTTGGTAGTTCACCATCAGGTTGAAAACATTGATTGGAAGTCAGGTCTTATTTTTCCACTCGTCAGGCTAAATACATCAGAGGACAAAAGAGCTTCAAGGATTTGCAGAAATCCAACATGATGAAACTCAAAACGGACATCAACTCCTGAGGTATCGTTACCCTGAATCAAAACAAATGAAACCTGTGGAAGGATCTGAACATTTTGGGAATCAACCAAGAAAGAAATGAAGGTGAAAAGCAGCCACAATGAAAAGAACGAGATATGACAAACTAATAATACGTGACCAGACATCCCACATAACAACCAATGCTCTACATGCCATAAAATCTAGATTTCAATTTGACCTTTTCATCATCTTTGAACTCATGCAAGACAATTATCCCCATCTGCATGGAATAACCAATACTAACAATGAACAGCCAATTAAACAATGCATAAGATACAACTGTGAATATTTTCACTTGTCTCAAAGGTGAGGTAATATCAGCAGTCAGATTATCAAATAGAAACCTGGTCTGTCTGGATGCAGAATCGGATCTAACAAAAGAATGCAACAATATTTTCTTTGGACAGAATACATTAAATAGTAGGACATTGAGTAATCACATTTCCTTAACTGGCCTTTCAAATTATTATTTCGCTCTTTGCTCTAATTCTCAGCAGAACTCTGCCAAGTGAGAAGATGCTATAGAGAATATTTATCTCAGAGTGAAAAGGCCCTCAATGTTCCATTTTGATTCATCTATAATTTTTAAGCAGAATAATTGAATAATTCACCCATTCAATAACCTCACCTCAAAATAATTTGTGAAGGATCTTCATATTGACTTTGCACTTGTTGGATCAACTGCAAAACAGCATGAATCCTCACCAGATAGATAGTATTGACTGACAGCACCCCACTGCCCCACCCCCCTGCTCCCCACAAAAACACCTATCAACAAATTAAGTTATTTTCTGGCAGAAGGAGCAAATATGTTTGCTGAAATAATGAGCAATTATTACATTTATTATCCAAGAGCAATTTATTAATCCTTTCCAAATGTTCATTTTCCACCTCTTTCAAAGGGATTCTAATATTTTCCCTGCTGCTAATGGCAAGGTAACAGCATGTACCAGCATGGCCTTCCAGGTCTGCTGTTTTCCTCTTCCTCCCTTATTAAAGTGTTACATTTTCTACTTACCAGCCCTCAAAAATTTTTCAATAATCTACAGAATTTTAAAACATACACATTAATGCATCCACTGTGTCTCTGGCTACTTCCATCAGCTTTGTGGCATGTAGCTCATCTGATCCAATCAGTTTACAACTTTCAATCCAATTAACTTTTCAGCTACTTTTTTAACAAGACTAAGTTATTTTAGTTCTTCAGTTTCACAAGTCCCTAGGTTGCCTAGTATTTCTGTTAGATATTCTGTATCTTTTTCTATGAAGACAGATGAAAAGTAACTATTCAGCTTCTCCACCATTTCCCTGTTCTCCTCTATAAATTCTCCTTGCCCCACCCGTAATAGGCCCATATTTACCCTAGTTAATCATTACCTTTCCATGTACCTAAATAAATGTTTACAGCCTTGCTTTGAGTTCCTCACTAGTTTGCATTCATACCTCCTTTCCTTTTGAATTCAGTTTCTTGGTCCTCCTTTGCCAGATTCTAAATTGTCCCAAATCCTCAGGCTTACTACTTTTTGTAGCATCCTTCTTTGCCACTTTCATTTTTCTAATGCACTGTTTAGCTTACTTTTTTAAGCAAACTGCGAATGGCGTCAAGTTTTTTTTAAGGGATTCTTGCCATATTTTACCAAACTTGCCTCATTAACTACCTACCCTGCCACTATGGCATCCTTCACGTGCTGTTCTATCCCTATCTTACAATGCACCAGTCCCAAAATATCTCATCACTCACCAGATGTCTACCTAAAAACCAGCATCCTTGGGACCTATGCCATATTTAAAAGACAGTTGTGCACCTGCACAGGCACTGGCATTCCGAAGCTGCCTGTTTGGTTATGGACATTTTTTGAAGAAGGGAAGATTACTTCATAATTCTCCAACTAGAGATCTTGGTTGAGGAGGTGGTGCAAGGGAGAGGAGCCCTCTCCCTGGAGGACTAGCAGAGGAGGCTGTGCGACGGGGATGCTGGCAGCCTGGTCAGCAGCCACCATCTCGACAATTCAGAGGAACGGCCAGCAATGTCATAAGAAGTTAATGACCTTCTCCTCTTCAACAGGTTAAGTGCCACCCTCCTCTCTGTGACCTCACATTCCTTCTGCACCCACCTCGCACTAGGACTCATGCTCTAGCACTCTCACTGCTGCCCATAGCAGCTCCATCACTCATTCTCACCTGCCCAATCTTCCATGTCATTAACCTTGCATGACCTTTGCACTGCCTTCTCATTCCCTCGGAATATCGCACCTCCTTTCAACTATTTTTCGTAGCATGAACAGCTTTCCCACCAATTTTCAGCTCATTATTTTAATTTTCTTATTTTTCTGTTGTTCCAGAAGACAGCACACAATAAAACAAAAAGAACCCAGGTGGATGGATGCTAGACATTAGAGTCCTCATCGCCTACAACGACAGAATCCTGGCCCTTGCTGGAGAAGGCCAGGACTGCTCCTGCAGGGTAGACAAGACAGCCATGTCCCAAAAACCAATTAAGTCCCATCTCTCACGTTAAACCCACTGTCAGTCTCATTCATTACACACCACTTCTAACCACCGGCTACGATGCCTTCTCTCTGTTTTTCTTGCAAGTACTGCCAACATCTTCACTACGAACATGGAGAAATGGCCAGTTCCACCAAAGAACACTTGCTCGACCTCCAAGGATGACAGCAGGGGACGTCATAGGAAGCATTGACAAGGCTGCCGCCTGTACTCACCACCAGCTTAAATACTGATGTCTCCATGAAAATAATGGACTTAGAAAGTGTGGGTACACAATCTGGCAAGCAGCTCATTGTGACAGCTCCACAGTTCACTGAGGAAGAAATACCCCAGGTCATTGGAACCCAGAGACCTGCTGGAGCCCAGGTTTCTGCTCAGCAGGAGAGGACCTGCGATGTCAGCAATCACAAATAGGTGCCTCCATTTATTTTGGAGTGGGTTGTTTTCCTAAACTTTGTAACATGGCTGCTTGCTTGCTGTACATGGAGTAATATAAATCAGATGCTCTCTCTCCCCTTGATTGAGCACTGACGACCCCTAAAGTCAGCTACCTGGTTGTGTGACTGTGCTATCTGGCAAAGCAAAGCAATAAAAGGCATGAGAGGAATGATGTCGGCATATAGCTTTTGCTCAGTGAACAAACACTAAAACAGCAAACAAACAGCCCCAAACTGGAGCCTGGTCAAACATGTAAGCTGGGTGCATGTCCTTGTATGCAAAATGTCCGAGCTGGAACCATTTAATGCAAGTCTATGCTTCCTGAACACCCTGTAAGTCGATTACAGAGATGCCATGCTAATTGTGAGGGGTTGGCAATGTTATGGATGAGGAATGTTTGTGCCAATTGGATACAAAATTAGCTTAATGGCAGGAAACAGAGCATGATGGTGGACGGTGATTTTTCAGTTGTTCTCCTGGAGGCCTGTGACCAGCAGTATTGCACAGGGGTCTGTGCTACGTCCTCTTTTGTTTGTCATTTATGTAAATGATTTAGATGAAAATATAGAAGGCATGGTTAGTAAGATAACACCAAGATTGGTGGTATAGTGGACAGTGAAGAAGGATTATTCAAGATTACAAAGCGATCTTGATCAATGGGGTCAATGGGAGGAGAACTGGCAGATGGAGTTTAATTTGAATAAATGCATGGTACTGTACTGTGGTAAAACAAACAAGGGCAAGACTTATACAATTAAAAGCAGAGCCTTAGATAGTGTTGTAGAACAGAAAAACCTCGTGGTTCAGGTACATAATTCTTTGAAATTTGCATCACATATAGGTAGGGTGGTTAGAAGGTACTTAGCATGCTTGCCTTCATTGCTCAGACCTTTGACTACAGGAGCTACGTTGTGATTGTAGAGGATATCGGTGAGTCCTCTTCTAGAGTACCGTGTCCAGTACTGGTCGCCCTGTGATCAGTAGGATATTATTAAGCAGGAGAAGGTTCAGAAGAGATTTACCAGGATGTTGCTGGGAATGGAGTGTTTGAGTTATGGGGAGAGGCTAGATACCCAGCAATTTTTTTCACTGGAGCACAGAAGATTAAGGAATGTCCTTAGGAACTAGTTTAGTTTGGGATCATGGCCAGTATGGACTGGTTGGACCAAAGGCTGTTTCTGTGCTGTATTAATGACTATGTCCTGAGGAGCTATTTGACCTTAAGCAACATGGCGATCCTTTCAAGAAAGTGATGAGCTAAAGTCACCAAGTAACCACTCTGATCTCCTTGCAAAGATTTCTCAACATCTGACGTGTTTGACTTTTGCTAAGATTGAGTATTACTGAGGGAGGTTGTGGCGATGATAGAGCTTTTAACAAGCAATAATCCCCCTTAATTAGCAACTCGTCATTGCCTAGCAAGAGCACAAGCATAAAAGTTGGAGATGTTTCCAATGTCAAGATGGGTTTTGCTGGACTTGGCACCAAAATCTCACTGAACCGCACATTGCTTAGACCCCTGTAAGATTCTGACCAATATAATCAAGCAAAGTCAACATGGATTCATGAAAGGAAAATCATCCCTGATAAATTTATTTGAATTTGTAAAAATGGTTACAAGCGCGATTTGTGGATGACACCAAAATTGATGGTATAGTCAATACTGAAGAAGGTCATCTAAGATCACAAAGGGATTTGGATCAATTCAACCAGGCTGAGGAGTGGCATATGGTGTTTAATGGGGACAAATGCAAGGTAAAACAAGCAATTGCACGACTTGCACAATTAATGGTAAGGCCCTGGGTAGAGAGATATTGGATATTTAGTTCTTTAAAAGTTGCATCATAGGGTTGGGTGCATTTGGGGTTGGGACATCAGTGAGGCCATTTTTGGAGTACTGTGTACAGTTCTGGTCACCCTACTATAGGATATTATTAAATTGAAGAGAGTTCAGTAAAGATTTACGAGATGTTGTTGGGTCTAGAGGGTTTGAGTTATAAGAAAAAGGCTGGATAGGCTGGCACTTTTTTCACTGGAGCACAGGAGTTTGAGTGACCTTATAGAGGTTTATTAATCATGAGAGGCACAGATAAGGTGAATAGCAAAGGTCTTTTCCCTCGGGTGAGAAAGTATTAAACTGGGGACATATTTTTTAAGGTGAGAGGAGAAAGATTTAAAAAGGTACTTGAAAGCCAACTTTGTCAAAGAGGGTGGGTCATGTGTGGAATAAACTAACAGAGAAAGTAGTAAATGCAGGAACAGTTACAACATTTAAAAGACATTTACAGCCACAGAGTTACAGACCATGATAACAGACCCTTGGTCCATGCCGACCAGATATCCTAAACTGATCTAATCCTATTTGCCAGCATTTGGCCCATATCCCAATAAAGCCTTACAATTCATATACCCATCCAGATGTCTTTTAAAAGTTGCAGTTGTACCAGCCTCCACCACTTCCTCTGGCAGCTCGTACCGTGCCCGCACCACTCTCTGCATGAAAATGTTGCCCCTCAGGTCCTTTTTAAATTTTTTCCCTCTCACCCTGCACCTATGCCCTTTAGTTCTGGACTCCCCCACCCTAGAGAAAACACCTTGTCTATTTATCCTATCCATGCCGCTCATGATTTTATAAACCTCTATGAAGTCACTACTCAGCCTCCGAAGCTTCAGGGAAAACAGCCACAGCCTAGTCAGCCTCTCCCTATAGCTCAAATCCTCCAATCCTGGCAACATCCTTGTAAATCTTTTCTGAACCCTTTCAAGTATAGCAATATCCTTCCTATAGAAGGAAGACCAGAATTAAATGCAGTTTAATGATCACTTGTTCATAGAGGTAGAATGTGGGAGACTGGATTGGAAGCGTAGGGGCAATGGAGGAAAAGGTAAGAATTTCCAATCCAGTTGGGCCGAGACAGAGGCAAATCAGGAAATGTTACTGAGTGATTCCAGCCAATCACGCACCTTCCTTTTGTTTTCAAAATCTAAAAACAAAAAATGCTGGAAAAACCCACCAAACCAGCAGCATCTGTCCAGAATCTAATGAATTTTACAACTTAATCATGAATGCATTGACAAGCTCTATCACACCCACCCACAATACTCTGGGCTGTAGAATATCATTTACTAGGGATTTAATTAACGTTCTAACTTTTTTCCCCCATTTCTCCAGTACAATCTTCTTATTAATACGGATTTTCTTCAGCATCTCATTCTTACTAGTTACTTGGTTCTCCAGTTCTGGGAGATTTATTGCACATAAGTGAAAACAGGTGCAAAGTAACCTTTTAGTTTCTCTGATATTTATCTATACCCCAAGATAAATTCACTTAACCAGGCATGTCATGGACCATATTAGTTTTACCCAAACGTTTCCTCTTTAGATACCTATAGAAGCTTTTACAGTCCGTTGGGATTTTTTTTGCTAGATTGCATTCATCTTCCAGTCTCTCTTTCCTTATCAGTTTCTTGCTCTTTGTTTGTTTCCATATACCTCCAAATTCGCAAATTTGCTGTTATTTCTGGCAACTTCGTACAGTTTTAATCTTATACAATCCTGACGTTCCTTCACTACTGTGACAGTTGGCTGGCGTTTGAGTTCTTGCACCTTAAAGAATGTATAGTTGCTGTAAGCCATGTGATAGTTGGTTAAAGACCATCCATTGCCTATTTACAGCATTTGCCAATACACTTCATCTAACTTGTGCCTCAAGTGCCTATGTAATTTCCCTTATTCAAATTGAACACCTTTGCTTTAAATTGAACTTGCTCACTTTCAAACATAACATAAATTTCTATCATGTTGTCAATCACATCCTCAAAGGTTCTTTTAAAAACTAGTCAGTTCGCCCTTTTGCATTACATAATTAGTTCTAAAATAGTATGTCTTCAAGTTGGATCCTCACACACTGCTCTAGAAAACCATCCCTAATGCACATACAGATAATTATCCTCCACAGCTTCAGTGTTCAATTGGTTTACCCAGTTTAAATGTCAATTGAAGTCAATGATGATAACTCTGTTGCCCATGCTATATGCTTCTCTCATCTCCTGATTAATTACAGGCCCCACACAATCACTATTGTTTAGTGGGACAAGGAGTTCCAACATTCAAAAGTCATTTTGATAAGTGCATGAATAGGAAAGATTTGGACAGATTTGGGACAAATGCAGGCAAGTGGGATTAGTTTAGTGTGGGAAATTTGGTCGGGATGGACAAGTTGGACCAAAGGGTCTGTTTCCCATGCTGTAGGACTCTGACTACATATATATGGATTTCTAAAAGGTAAGCAGATATTCACATGAGGGTACTTAATATAATTAAAGCCCATAATTTTGGGAATTGGAATAATGAGGGAATTTTTAGGATGATAACTATTGGAGTGCTACAGGGATCAATGCTGGGGCCACGGTTTTTTATATATATATATGAATGCCAGATGAGTGATGTGAGTACACTAGAGCCAAGTTTGCTGATGACACAAAGTTTATAGTAGAATATAGAGAGGTTAAGCGAGTGGACAAAAGCATGAATAAATGAGAGGTTCTGCACTTTGGCAGGAAGAACAGAGGAGCTGAATATTACTTACATGGAGAAAGACTACAAGAAGCTGCAGCACAGCAGGATTTGAGGATCATTGTGCATAAATCACAACAGCTTAACAGATAATACTGATGGCAAGTGGAATATTTGCCTTTATTTTAAAGGGAGTGGAGTACTAAAATAGGGAAATCTTGCTAACACTGTACAACGCACTTGTTAGAATTCACCTAGAACACTGAACAGTTTTGGTTGCTTATCCAAGGAAAGGTTTAGTGGCATTTGAGGCAGTAAAACTAGTTTCACAAGGTTGATTCTAATTATAGAGGGATTTTCTTAAGCGGAGAGGTTGAGCAAGGTGGGTCTATAGCTGAAAATGTGTTGCTGGAAAAGCACAGCAGGTCAGGCAGCATCCAAGGAGCAGGTGAATCGACGTTTCAGGCATAAGCCCTTCTTCAGGAATGAAGAAAGTGTGTCCAGCAGGCTAAGATAAAAGGTAGGGAAGAGGGACTTGGGGGAGGGGTGTTGGAAATGCGATAGGTGGAAGGAGATCAAGGTGAGGGTGATAGGCTGGAGTGGGGGTGGGCGCGGAGAGGTCAGGAAGAAGATTGCAGGTTAGGAAGGCGGTGCTGAATTAGAGGGATTTGACTGAGACAAGGTGGGGGGAGGGGAAATGAGGAAACTGGAGAAATCGGAGTTCATCCCTCGTGGTTGGAGGGTTCCTAGGCGGAAGATGACGCGCTCTTCCTCCAACCGTCGTGTTGCTATGGTCTGGCGATGGAGGAGTCCAAGGACCTGCATGTCCTTGGTGGAGTGGGAGGGGGAGTTGAAGTGTTGAGCCACGGGCTGGTTGGTCCAGGTGTCCCAGAGGTGTCTCTGAAACATTCTGCAAGTAGGCGGCCTGTCTCCCCAATACAGAGGAGGCCACATCGGGTGCAGCGGATGCAATAAATGATGTGTGTGGAGGTGCAGGTGAATTTGTGGCGGATATAGAAGGATCCCTTGGGGCCTTGGAGGGAAGTAAGGGGGGAGGTGTGGGCGCAAGTTTTGCATTTCTTGCGGTTGCAGGGGAAGGTGCCGGGAGTGGAGGTTGGGTTGGTGGGGGGTGTGGACGTGACAAGGGAGGCACGGAGGGAGTAGTCTTTTCGGAACGCTGATAGGGAAGGGGAGGGAAATATATCCCCGGTGGTGGGGTCCGTTTGGAGGTGGTGGAAATGACGGCAGATGATACGCTGTAAATGGAGGTTGGTGGGGTGGTAGGTGAGGACCAGTGGGGTTCTGTCCTGGTGGCGATTGGAGGGGCGGGGCTCAAGGGCAGAGGAGAGGGAAGTGGAGGAGATGTGGTGGAGGGCATCGTCGATCACGTCTGGGGGGAAATTTGAAGGAGGAGGCCATCTGGGTTGTACGGTATTGGAACTGGTCCTCCTGGTAGCAGATGCGGCGGAGATGAAGGAATTGGAAATATGGGATGGCGTTTTTACAGGGGGCAGGGTGGGAGCCTCATCTTCCGCCTAGGAACCTTCCAACCACAAGGGATGAACTCAGATTTCTCCAGTTTCCTCATTTCCCCTCCCACCACCTTGTCTCAGTCAAATCCCTCGGATTCAGCACCACCTTCATAACCTGCAATCTTCTTCCTGACCTCTCCGCCCCCACCGCCACTCCGGCCTATCACCCTCACCATGCTGACACACTTTCCTCATTCCTGAGGAAGGGCTCATGCCCGAAACGTCGATTCTCCTGCTCCTTGGATGCTGCCTGACCTGCTGCGCTTTTCCAGCAACACATTTTCAGCTCTGATCTCCAGCATCTGCAGTCCTCACTTTCTCCTCCAAGGTGGGTCTATACCCAACTTTGGAAATGAGAGGTGACTTTATTGAAACACCTAATTTTTTAGGAAACTTGACCAAGTAAGTATATGAAGATTGCTTCTCCTTATGGTATTGTCTATGACCTGAGAGCATAATCTCTGAATAAAGGGATCACTCATTTAAAACAGAGATCAGATGGAATTTCTTCTTTGAGGGGACTGAACCTCTGTAATTCTTCACCATAGAAGGCTTTGAGGCTGGTTGTTAAGTATATTCAAGGATCAGATAGACAGATTTTTAATAAGTAAGGGTACCAAGATTATGGGGAAAGTGCAGCTAAGTATTATCAGATCAGCCATGGTCTGTTTGAATGATTGAGATTGGCTGAATGACTTCCTTCTGCTCCTATGTCTTATTGTCTTACTATTTTTTATTCTGATCTTACTTGATATTTGCTCATTTGTTGAGAATTTAATTTTTGCTTTCTACTTTTCCCATGTCACTCAAATTTCAAAATCCCTCTCAGGTTACCATCCCCCTATCAATGTAGTTTAAATCCTATGAGGATCAATCACTACAAAGCTCCTTGCAAGGATGTTAGTCCTGCTAAGCTGCAACCTGTCCACCTTGTACAGGGCACACTTGTCCCAGAACTGATCCAAATACATCAAAAATATAATGTCTCCCATCTGACACTAGTTCTCCACCACATGCTCAAACACTCAATTCTCCTAGTTCAACATTCACTAGCACACAGGACTAGAACTAATACTGAAATTGCTGCTTTTTAAAGTGTTGCTGAACAAAGAGACCTTGGTGTGAGGTTCATAGCTCTTTGAAAGTGGAGTCACAGGTAGATAGGATAGTGAAGGAGGCATTTGGTATGCTTTCCTTTATTGGTCAGAGTATTGAGTACAGGAGTTGGGAGGTCATGTTGCAGCTGTACAGGACATTGGTTAGACCATTGTTGGAATATTGCATGCAATTCTGGTCTCATTTCTATCGGAAAGACGTTGTGAAACTTGAAAGGGTTCAGAAATGATTTACAAGGTTGTTGCCAGGGTTGGAGGATTTGAGCTATAGGGAGAGGTTGAATAGGCTGTTTTCCCTACAGCATCGGAGGCTGAGAGGTGACCTCATAGAAGTTTACAAAATTATGAGGGGCATGGATAGGGTAAATAGGCAAAGTCTTTTCCCTGGGTGGGGGAGTCCAGAACTAGAGGGCATAGGCTTAGGGTGAGAGGGGAAAGATATAAAAAGAGGCCTAAGGGGCAACTTTTTCACACAGAGGGTGGTACATGTATGGAACGAGCTGCCAGAGGAAGTGGTGGAGACTGGTACAATTGCAACATTTAAAAGGCATTTGGATGGGTATATGAATAGGAAAGGTTTGGAGGGATATGGGCTGGGTGCTGGCAGGTGGGACTAGATTGGGTTGGGATATGTGGTCAGCATGGACAGATTGGACCGAAAGGTTTGTTTCCATGCCGTACATCTCTATGGCTCTATGACCTCATCCTACTTCCTACCTAGGTTATTAGTACTGAATTGGGCCATGATCTCAGGCTGTTTACCTACCCACAGAAGAATGTCCTACAGCACAGAATATGATAAAGACATCATACTCCAAAGACAGATATTTGAAAGATTACCAATGGTAATAAAAACACATTTACAACATTGATTAAAGCCTTTCAACAGGGTAATAAATGACATGTTACTAATTTAATGAGTGCCAACCCATTACAATCAGCGTGGATGTTAGTACTTGCTGAGGCTTCAACTAGGGCAACATTGTTCAATGACGCAGAACACCAATAGGCTAACATTATCAATAAATCCACAGATGGCATCCAGTACATAATAAAGTAAGCTGACTGCTGAATACAGGCTTCAAACAAATATCAGGTGTCCTTCAGGTCAGTGATTAAAAAAAAAGATAAAATTATATTGGCTAAATAATCAATCCAGCAACCAAAACTGGCAATTCATTTTCTTGGCATCCCGAGAGGTAATGATTGGTACCTGTGTGGTAAGGTAGCATTTTGCTTTCCTGTAGGACAAGTAATCCAGACAGCCTGAGTCCAAGTCTCACCAAGGCATTTTATTATCATAATCTGGAACATGCTGCCTGAAAGAATGTTCAGTAATAACTTCAACTCAACAAAATTGGATATATATGTTAAACAATTGTACGGCTATAGGAAAAGAGCAAAAAAAAAGAGTAGGGTTAGTTTAATACCTCTAACAAACAAACAAACAAATACAGTTCAGGCTGACTAGCTTATTCTAATCTACACAAGTCTGTAATAATTACCTGGCAGATAGACTTACAAATTGCTAACTGGCAAGAAGTACCATGGTGGTCTTCAGTGGTACAAATTAGTTGTCTTCCTAATGGGTGAGGGTTGAAAAGTGTGCCACTGGAGAAGCACAGCAGGTCAGGCAGCATCTGAGGAACAGGAGAGTTGACGTTTCAGGCATAAGCCCTTCAACAGAAACTGTTGACTCTCCTGCTCTCACTGACTCTCCAGCATCTGCAGTCCTCACTTTCTTTCATTTCCTAATGGGTGACACAGCTCTCTGACAAGAATGCTCTCTAAAGTCCATGAACCAACTTACAATAAACCTCTGAATTAATCTTATCCTCCATTCATGCATCCTACACCGAAAAGTATTTCTCCCTTTTCTTCCCAATTGAATTCATATTGCAGCCCTGAAATATCTTTCAATCATTAATTCTCCTTCAAAGTTCTGACAGTGTTACATGATATCCATTCACATATTTCAATTTGTATAATAAACTACCATTCAAGTCTTTAGAAACAGAAAGATTTATCCATCTTTAGTGAACTGTTTTAGGAAAGGTTAAAGAAGAAGTGACAGATCTGCACACAATAATTCAAATTCAATTTATGGCTGAGCTGTTTCCAGTTAGTTACATTACCTTAATTACAGCGTGAACTATCAGTACCTCATTGGTTTAGACATCATTACATTTAATAAATTTATTTTAAGCATTACTGTATCAACTTACCTTTGAAATTAGCATTCAGTCTATCTCCATCACTGAATGTGGTTATGTTATTTTTGACAAATATGGACCATCTTTTTATGATAGAGTGCATTATTGGCTTTCTGGGGTAATTTTTCCATTGTAGTACATTTAGTAGTAATCCTGAATTGCTTCCAAAGATTCCATAAACACCAAAAAAGGATCCTGTAGCATCCTATATTTTCAAAATTTTGTTTGTCTGTATTTGATAATTTTATCTCCAAGCAGATTAGAATCATGGCAGGAGGAGAGAAGCATGGTGGAGAGGTTACACAGACAGCAATTTTAGGGTAAGAATCTGAGATAATCATGCAGAGATGGATTGCAAGGGATGGTGGGTTGCAATGGGAAGATCACTGGATAGAGATCATGAGCACAGATAAAAAAATGAAAGATCAAAAAGTGAAACAAATACAGAAAAAAAGTGTTCAAAAAACCCAGCAGGTGTGGCAGCATTTGTTTCAGCTTTCCAGCATTCATGGGTTTTGTTTTTATCTGAGAGATCATAAAAATTAATCTGGATCATGGGAGATTTCAGGTGTCAACTCACAGGAGAGAGAATACAAGTGAAAGATCATAGGAGCAAGATCATGAAAAAGGAGACAGAATTGAAGGAGTTGTAAGATCACAGCAGGGAGACCACAGTGGGGAGGGAGGTGCTAAATTAAGTGTATTGTGTGTGTTATGGCCCGGAAATTTGGCTTGAAGTTTCATGAAACTTTCGATTTAAGTCCAATAAAATTAAGATAATAATTGTTTCAAGGTTTGATAATTTCATGATACTTCATTATATACCTTTCAAAAAGATAAATTAAGGACAGTAATTCTCTCACTAAAACAATTAGTCTTTCATGTAGTGAATAGTCACTATGAAACTGATTATTCTGTACAACAGAAAGGTTGAAATGAAATGAAAGCTCGAGGCAAATGAATTCACTGTACTGTCTGCATTCTACTCAAGGTTCAGAGAATGTAAGCTTCATGAAACATGCCATATGCAATATGTAACCAGATCCTCCCAGACATTGTAATCTGTCTTAATGCCTGATATTGTGTGCAAGCAAACCACATCAGACAGATTCTGGACGATATCTTAAGAGACTATAAATATAGCACTTTGGAACAAATACACTCATCAATATCACCTGTGAATTATGGAGTGCCTTGTCTTTTGCATAATATTGGCAATAATTTATGTAATCAATTAGAATGAGTATGCAATTACTCTAACATTTAATGAATACATCGATTGTCGTAACATACATGTTTACCATGTTTAGACATTTATAATTTCACTATTAGGATTATGACTATCAGAAAAGAAATAAAATTGGCAATCCCACATTTGTTTGAGAAATTGAATCACTATAAATAGAGTTATTCCAACTTTTTAATACTTAAAAAATATGCAATTTATACAAGAATCCATAATTTAAGATAAACATAAATTACTTAATACAACTCTACAAATTTATTCATTAAGGCTTTATAATACCTTTGCTTTCTAGTCATTCTCAACAATACTCACTAGAGACAATCACCTAAATAGATCCATTACAATATTAACTAGAAAAATGACATTTATAGAGAAAAAAAATTAAAGATGAATTGTCTAGCATGAAGAGACTAATGAATGTCAACCAGCAATGTGGTTCATAACTAAATATCATCATACATGGATGATGAAATGGTAGCTCACTTCAAATTAAGCTTGCAACCACAGAAATGGAAACTGAGTTATGTAAGCTAGGCATCCTGTCACAAAGACACACTGCATGTAATGACTCAAGTGAGCTGTCCACAGGAAGTCTGTTCTGGGAGCGTGGTCTATGTTGATATCATTCAGCCACAAATTATCTGTCAAAAATTGGGTATAGTTAGTATATTGTCCTTTCATTTGATGGAAAATGAAACAGTAGTAACATGGATATTCCATAGTGGAAACAGCAGCTAGATATTCTACCGAATATCTTTACACTATTATAAATCTAGTTTTATTACAATCATTTATGGGATATGGGATTTTTGGAGTAAGGCAGAATTTACTTCGCATTCCTAATTGCCCTGGAGATGATGACGAGCTGGCTACCTGAATCACTGTAGCCCTCAGGATGTAAGAACACCAGAGTGCTGTGAGGACAGAGGTTCCAGGATTTTGAATCAACAACATTGAAAGCTTAGCTATACAGTTTCAAGTCAGGAATATATAGACTTGCAGTTGGTGGTTTTCTCATGCACATTTTGCGCTTGTCTTTCAAGGTGGTAGAGATTGCAAGTTTGGATGGTACTGTCTAAAAAGCATTAGTGAGATACTGTAGTGCATCTTATGGATAGTCCACACTGCTGCCATTGTGCAGTTCTGTAAAGGTAATAAATGTTGAAAGTGGTGGATGGGGTGCCAATAATTTGTTCTGGGTACTGTCTAGCTTCTTGACTGATGTTGGAGTTGCATTCATCCATACAAGTGGAGAGTGTTCCACCACACTCTTAAGTTGTGTCTTGTCGATAGTGGACAGGACTTGCTGAGATGGGAAGTAAGTTATTTCCCTCAGGACTCCGAGCCTCTGACCTGCCACAGTATTTATAAGGTTGGTCCAGTTCACTTTCGGGTCAATAATAAACATAGGAATCTGATGATGAGGGATTCAGTGACAGTAATGCCATTGAACACAATGGGATAAAAGAAACATCTTCTTGGAGCTGGTCATTGTTTGGTATTTGTATGGCATGAATGAGATTTACCACAAGTCTGCCCAAGCCTGGATGCTATCCAGGTGTTGCTGCATGTGGAGACAACTGCTTCGAATGCTACTGAACATTACACAATCATTAGCTAAACATCCCAATTCTGGCATTATGACTGAGGGAATATCATGAAGCAGCTGAAGATGGTGGCTCCAAGGAACTCCAATAGTGATGTCACTGACTGGAGATCATTTACCTGCAGAACCTCATATAGGAAAATTGGCCTCCAGTCCAACAAACATCCTTCCACTATTACCCTCTGCTTCCTCCCGTCAAGCCAATTGTATATTCAATTTGCCAGCTTGCCCTGGATTCCATGCAATTTAACCTCCCAGAGCAGTTTACCATGTGGAACCTTATCAAAGGCCTTACTGAAATCCATATAGAGTACGTGCTAATGGTAAGATTCTTGGTATATGGATGAGCAAAAAGATCTGTGAAGGTTGCCATGCAGATTGATAGAGTTGTTAAGAAGGCATACGGTGTGTTAGCTTTCATTGGTATAGGGATTGAGTTTCAGAGCCACGAGGTCACATTGCAGCTGTACCAATCTGGTGCAGCCTCGCCTGGGGGTATTGCATATAGTTCTGGTCACTGCATTATTGGAAGGACATGGGAGCTTTGAAAAGGGTTCAGAGGAGATTTACTAGGATGTTGGCTGGTATGGAGGGAAGGTCTTATGAGGAAAGACTGAGGGACTTGAGGTTGTTTTCATGAGAGAGAAGGTTGAGCGGTGACTTAATTGAGACATATAAGATAATACGAAGGTTAGATAGGGTGGACAGAGAGAGCCTTTTTCTTTGGATGTTGTTGGCTAACATGAGGAGACAGCTTTAAATTGAGGGGTGACATATAGGACAGATGTCAAATATAATAGGGGCTGGAACACCCTGCCTGCAACAGTAATAGACTCGCCAACTTTAAGGGCATTAAATGGTCATTGGATAAAAATATGACTGAAAATGGAATAGCGAAGGTTAGATGGGCTTCAGATTAGTTTCACAGGTCGGCGCAACATTGAGGGCCGAAGGGCCTGTAGTGCACTGTAATATTCTATGTTCTATACGTCTACTGCCCAGCTGTCGTCAACCTTCCTGGTCACTTTAGATTAGATTAGATTAGATTACTTTTTTAGATTAGATTACTTACAGTGTGGAAACAGGCCCTTCGGCCCAACAAGTCCACACCGCCCCGCCGAAGCGTAACCCACCCATACCCCTACATCTACATCTACCCCTTACCTAACACTACGGGCAATTTAGCATAGCCAATTCACCTGACCTGCACATCTTTGGACTGTGGGAGGAAACCGGAGGAAACCGGAGCACCCGGAGGGAACCCACGCAGACACGGGGAGAATGTGCAAACTCCACACAGTCAGTCGCCTGAGGCGGGAATTGAACCCGGGTCTCTGGTGCTGTGAGGCAGCAGTGCTAACCACTGTGCCACCGTGCCGCCCACCGTGCCGCCCACTTCATCAAAGAACTCTAACAAATTTGTGAGGCATGATCTCCCACTTACGTAGCCATGCTGACTACTCCTCATCAAACCCTGTCCTTCCAAATGCAAATACATCTTATCCCTCTGAAGCTAAATTTCACCATTTATCATAGTATGATTTAAAAGACTGTACCATGCATTAGCAGGGTTCTGGATTTCTACTTCAGTAGAATCTGTCATGTTTAGGATTTCCTCCCGAGTATGGCCAACATGGAGAAGTACTAATATATCAGCAAGATAGTATGACATTGTATATGCTTAATCGGATGCCATGAAACTTCAGTGGTCTGGAGTCAATGTTCAGGACTCCAGGGCAACTTCCTCCCAACTGTATATCACTGTAGGGCATATCAGCAATGGGACATGGTTTGTCAGGTATGATTCTGAATATGACTATGTCAAGACTTTGCTTATGGAACAGTTCCCCCAATTTCTTTTTAATTTGTTAAAGGGATGTGAACAAGCTGGCTAGATTAGCATTTATTGCCCAAAAGGCAGTTAATCAACCACATTGTTGTGGGTCTGGAGTCACATAGGAAATAACAGCAGATTCCCTTTGCTCAGTGAACCAGATGATTTTTTTTACAACAATTGTCAGTGGTTCAATAGATATCAGCTATTTTTTAAAAATACAGCTTTTTTTTTGAAAAATCAAACTTCACTGTCTGCCACGGTGGGATTTGAGCCTATGTGCCCAGAGTATTTTCCTAGTATTCTAGCACAAGTTCCTGAATGTTTAAGAAGAGGATATATTCTTGGGTCAACAGGACTGGGCTCACCACTGCTGTTTGCCATGCCTAGGCCGATGCCAATCATTGTCTGGTATCAGTTTTTTCTTTGGAATTTTAAGTGAGTAAATTCAACAGAATGGCCTATTAAGCCATTTTAGAAGGCAATTAAAATCAACAACATTGTTGTGAGCCTGGAATCACATGCAGACCAGGCCAATTATGGTGGCAAATTGTCTTCTGTAAAAAGAATTTTCACTCTTAAGGGCATCAATGAAACAGCAATGATTGTAAGGTCGCCACCACATTATTTTATTTTAATTCAAATTTTACCATTTATCATAGTGCGATTTGAACAATTATACCAGGCATTAGCTGGAGTTGTGGATTTCTACTTCAGTAACATTCTTGTAACACCACCATCTCAACTAGTGTTAAGATAATGAGGATGGAATGTTTTAATCTATTTGCTACAGGACTGGTAGATTTTAATTCTAATGTGAGAAGGAAAGGAGTAAGGAGGACTAAGGAAGTTTTTGAAAGGTCAAAGTAAAAGTTCTGTTAATACTTTTACAAGATGTGAAAGACTGAAATGCAGTGTAAGTGTGCAAAGCAAAGCACATTTAGACAGTTAATGAACACACATTCCAACAAATGGGGCAATGAGTACTTGATTCATTTTTACAAGTCTTCATAACCAAAAAACAGCTACTCCTGAAGAACTAGAGAACATAGAAAAAAGTATAGCATAGACTAAAGCAAAAACAGAAAACACTGAAAATCCACTTTGTGTTGATCATTAAAATGGAAATACAGATTGAGAGTTCTGGTGAAGGTTTCACACTCAAACCTTTAATTGCTTTCTAAAGGTTTATGCACTGTAAGATATTTCTAGCATTCTGTTACTATTTCAGATTTCCTGCATTTCCAGTTATTTATTTCTTTTATTGTAAAACAGAGTAACCTTGTAAAATCAAAATACTGTAGATGCTGGAAAAAGGTCTGAAAAAAATCTGCTCAATACTGAAAATATGGAAGTCAGTCATCATTATGCAGGGAGTAGAGAACCTCAAAAGTGAAATAAGGATAGACAAACAAATTATTATGATTACAAAAGAAGATAATATTGGAAATAACAAAAATAAGTTGCTGGAAAAACTCAGCAGATTTGGCAGTATCTGTAGAGAAAAAAAGTTAACGTTTTGAGTCCACTGACCATTCTCCAGAACTGCTTCGAACTTCAATCCTGAAGAAGGGTCAATGGATTTGACACTAACTCTACTTTCTCTCCACAAATGCTGCCAGGCCTGATTTCTCCAGCAATTTCTCTTGTTGTTTCAGAATCTTCACCATCCACAATCCTTGGTTTAAAAAAAAAGGATAATACTGGCATTCTTTTCTCTATACATATTTCCCATACTATTTATATTCAGATTGTATTAATTTACCTGCCACTTGCATTTTAATTCTGAGAAAGGACGTGCACACAAAACTGCCTTTCTCTTTAAAATGTGACTGACCAATTCTCTGTTTTCAGCATTTACTATCTGATTTTCTTTGTGCAGGCTTGTAAACCAAGGAAGGCAATCTCTCAAATGTAACAATTACAGGAAATGAGAAGATATAGTGAAAATGAAAGGTTTCTACAGCTTTCTTTACTCTTCTAAATTTTTTGTGCTTATCTATTTGTCATTTTAGTCTGTTCAATGATCACAAAGAATTACAGAAATGTTATATCATAGCAGGAGGCCATTCACCCCATTATGACTGTACCAGCTCTCTGAATTAACAATTTACTAAGTGTCATTGTCCCACTTCTGATTTGAAATCACCAGGTGATTACATTCTTGCTGAGGTCACAAAGTCAACAATTGAAATAAAATAAAAAAGAAATTGTGAATGCTGGAGATCTGAACCAAAAACAGAAATTGTTGGAGAAACTCCATAGGTCTGGCAGCATCTGTGGGAAGAAAATAGAGTTAACCTTTCAAGTGCAGTGACTCTTCATAATTTCTCTGAAATGTTATCTCTGCTTTCATCCCACAGTTGTTGCCAGATCTGTTTGGTTTCTCTCACAATTTCTGTTTTAGACTCAAAAATTGAGTGTGTTTTATAAAATCCATATAATTCTAACTCCGAAGCAGAATACTTCTGCTGGGCCAAACTAAATATGCTCTTGAAAGAAAAATATTTCTGAACTTATTGATGCTAAAATAAAGATTACTTATGACTTGCCTGAGATTTATCATATACTTTCACTGTCTATATATGTGTGTGCCACAATTGTATTCAACAATCAGTTAACGTAAAATACTTGCCTCCCTTCCATACGAGAGTTTTTGTCGAAATACCTATTTGAGTGCACTGCTCAAAATAGTCCAGTTTTCTTCAGTAATTACTTTGGATTATCTCAGGTGTACTACAGCCACAAATAGCTAAAAATGAGTACACCCTTCACTGAGGAACGACTTTGTTCAAATTTAAGTAAAGCATCAAATAGTTGGAACAAGAAAGTCCAAATGAGCAAATTAGATGATTTGAAACTAAATATGGTGGTTCTCCACTATCTGATTTAAACTGCTGAAATACCCAAATTCTGTGAGGGCACTCCTTACAATTGCATAATAAAATATTACTGCGTTGTGGCATATACGAACAGATGAATTAGGAGCAGGAGTAGACACTCTGCCCCTTTGACAGGATCATGGCTGATCTGATTACTCCATATTCTGGCCTAGTGCTGATAATTTTCCACACTTACTTATCAAGAATCTACCTTTCCTCTACCTGAAAGAAAAGTGTCTTTTGA
Source organism: Chiloscyllium punctatum (assembly GCF_047496795.1). Classification (NCBI taxonomy): domain Eukaryota; kingdom Metazoa; phylum Chordata; class Chondrichthyes; order Orectolobiformes; family Hemiscylliidae; genus Chiloscyllium; species Chiloscyllium punctatum. Next base: position 61,871,120 of record NC_092758.1, read on the forward strand.
GGAAGGAAGTTCCGCAGTTTCACAATGTGAGAAAGCTTTTCTCCTTCTCTGTTTTCTTTTTTTGGTGACCCATTTTATTGAAATATTGACCCCTAGTTTCAATCAAGTTGCTACCTACTCTTCTAAACTCCAGTGGAGAAAAGCCTCACCTTTTCAATCTTTCCTCAGAGGAAACCCATCTATTCCAGATTTCAGTCTAGTAAATCTTTTCTGATCTGCATTTACGTCCTTCCTTACAAGTATTCCAGATATAATCTCAGCAATGTGATGTATAACTGAAGCATAACCTCACTAGCTTTGTATTCAGTACTATCTATTTAGGATGTACCGACCTGAACTGAAAACTATAGATATTATTTAAAAAGGCTTTAGTTCTTCTTTGGAAAAATTATTTTACAAAATGTAAACAGGTGTGGTTATGCAATCAAACAAAATTGATTGATGGAGAAACTCAGCAGGTGTCGCAGTATCTGTGGTGAGAAAGCGGAGTTAATGTTTCAAGTCAAAGACTCAAAGGTAAAAGGTGGTGGTGGACGGTTTTTTTCAGACTGGAGGCCTGTGATCAGTGGAGTGCCAAAAGGATCGGTGCTGGGTCCACTACTTTCCGTCATTTATATAAATGATTTGGGTGTGAGCATAAGAGGCATAGTTAGTAAGTTTGCAGATGACGCAAAAATTGGAGGTGTAGTGGACAGCAGAGAAGGTTACCTCGGATTATAACAGGATCTTGATCAGATGGGCCAATGGGCTGAGAAGAGACAGATGGAGTTTAATTCAGATAAACGCGAGATGCTGCATTTTGGGAAAGCAAACCTTAGCAGGACTTATACACTTAATGGTAAGGTCCTAGGGAGTGTTGCTGAACAAAGAGACCTTGGAGTGCAGGTTCATAGCTCTTTGAAAGTGGAGTCATGGGGTAGATAGGACAGTGAAGGCGGTGTTTGGTATGCTTTCCTTTATCAGTCAGAGTATTGAATACAGGAGTTGGGAGGTCATGTTGCAGCTGTACAGGACATTGGTCAGGCCACTGTTGGAATATTGGTGCAATTCTGGACTCCTTCCTATCGGAAAGATGTTGTGAAACTTGAAAGGGTTCAGAAAAGAGTTACAAGGATGTTGCCAGGGTTGGAGGATGTCAGCTATAGGGAGAGGCTGAAAAGGCTGGGGCTGTTTTCCTGGAGCATTGGAGGCTGAGGGGTGACCTTATAGAGGTTTACAAAATTATGAGGGGCATGAATAGGATAAATAAACAAAGTCTTTTCCATGGGGTGGGGGACTCCAGAATTAGAGGGCATAGGTTTAGGGTGAGAGGGGAAAGATATAAAAGAGACCTAAGGGGCAACTTAGAGAGAGAGAGAGAGAGAGAGAGGCAGAAAAAGACATTACTTATAGTAAGCCAGAGAAGAGGAGAAACTATATAGGAGATAATGGGGACTATATGTAATTGAAAATGGGTTTCTTGTGCTCATGATAGGACCTGGGGTTATGGGGTTAGGTGATAGACATGGAAGGAAGTGCTCATGCTCTGAAATTGTTAAACTCAATGCCGAGACCTCGAAGTTATGAGGTATCTTAGTGGAAGATGAGGTGTTGTTCCTCCAGCTCACATTGACCCTCACTAGAGCAAGGCTGCAGGCCTGAGAGAGAAATATTGGCACTGGAACAGAGTGGTCTGTTGAATTGGCAAGCAACTGGAGCTCAGGGTAACTTCTTTGGATACAGTGAGGGTGCTCTGCAAAGGGGTCACCCAGTCTGTGTTTTGACTCCCCAGTGTAGGAGAAGACCACACTGTAAGCAGCAAATACAGTAATTGAGTGAAGTGCAGGTAAATCATTGCTTCACCTCAAAGGTGTGTCTGGGGCTATGGATAGTGAGGAGGGAGGTAAACGGGCAATTCTGCACCTTCTGCATTGCATGGGAAGGTGCATGCGGGTGTGGAGAAGTGCTGAGAGTAGAGAAGTGAACCAGGGTATCCCAGAGGGAACCATCCTGAAAGCTGACAAGAGAGGGAAGGGAAATGATGTTTCATGGTGGCCTCCTACTGGAGGTGGGGGAAATGGTGACTTATAATCTTTTGGATGCAGGATCTGGTGGGGTGGAAAGTGAAAAGAAGGAGGACCCTAACACTGTTGTGTGAGGGAAGGAAAGCGGTGAGGGAAGAATGGCGGGAAATAGATCAGGTATAGATGAGAGTCCGGTCAATCAAAGCAACAGGCAATCCTCAATAGTTAGAAAGGGCGGACATTTCTGAAGCCTCCTCTGTGGAAGGTGGCATTACCAGAATAGATGTGACGATGACAGAGAAACTTAACGAATGAAATGTAATTCTTACAACAAGAATAGTTTAAGGATGTATAGTCAAGATAACTGTAGAAATTGATGAGTTTGTAATGCCCCTGTCCTCACTTTCCACCCCATCACCTTCCACATCCAAAGGATCATAAGCTGCCATTTCCTCATCTCCAGTAGGAGGCCGCCCCGAGACACATATTCCCCTTCCCTTGCATCAACATTCATAGGGACTCTTTTGTCTGCATACTTCTGTCCACTCTTCCTCTACTCGCAAAACCACTACACACTCAAGACACCTTCCTATGCAACCACAGAAGATGCAACACTTGCCCATTTATTTCTCCCCTCCTCACCAAAGGCTCCAGCCATATCTTTCAGGTGAATCAGAAGTTTACCTGCACTTCATTCAATCTACTCTATTGTTTTCACTGTTCATAATGCAGAATCATAATGACGAAACACAGACCGGGAGCACCTACATTTGGTCCATAAAAATGACCTCGAGCTTCCAGTTACCTGCCACTTCAATTAATTATGTGTCCTGGCCAACATTTGTGTTTCAGGCCTGCTACAGTGTTTCAGCAAGGCTCAATGCAAGCTGGACAATTAACACCTCATCTTCCACTTTCCTTACAGCCTTCAGGACTCAACATAGAGTTTAAGCATTTCAGATCATGAACATCTTCTTTCATGTCTATTTTCCTACCCCAACAAGACCAGATGCTGTCATGACATGTGTTACTTTCAATACAGCCAACCCATTTTCAATTACCTATCCGGCTGCTCTTCTTCCTTGGCTGACTATCAACAATTCTTTTGCTTGCCTACTTATTTTTCCCCTTTCTCCCTCTGTCTCTGGGCTTTATCTTCACCTGTCAACTGACTCCTTTTCTCCTCCACTTTGCACCAGCAGCGTAACTACCACCTTTTCCTAGCTGCCTCTAGTTCAAAGGGCTTAAAACTTAGCTCTATTTTCTCTTCACAGATGCTGCCAGACCTGCTGAGTCTCTCCAGCAATTTCTGTTTTTGTTTCAGATCTCCAACGTCTGCAATTCTTTATTTTATTTTACTTATCCTATCAGTCCATTACCATCATATATAATATGAATAAACACCCATTCTGTCATACATTTAAAAACACTTTTACAATCCTCAAAGTGGATAACATGGCTCAAAAATTGGTATAATCAAGTTTTATACACAACTAAAATGTTGCTTATAAGTGAAAAGTGAAATAGGACATAAACAGGTTATTTTTAACAGTGTGAACATAGTCAGAATCATTGCTGATTATTTCTTACAAGATGCAAAAGTTGAAATTGCATAAGTAAACAAAGGCAAACTTGGAAAAATTATAATTCATTATAGTATTATCAGACTAAATGGCGACTCTCTTATCAAAGAGAGACAACTGATGGCAGTATAACCTGACAGTCACCATATGCCAGGCAAGAGTAAGAGGTTGAGAAGGAGTAATTTCATGGTAACATCAGCCAGGGCAGAAATTGAACCCAGTTGTTGACATCACATTTCATCACAAACTAGCTGTCCAGTCAACTGATCCCCAAGAGAAACAAATGTCAATCAGGGGAGCCAATGTGCTCCTTTTGCTTGGCAGTCTTCCTAGAGGCAGTTCATCACTGGAAGAGGCTACCTATCTAGAAGCAGCAGGCAGTCATCTGCATTATGTGGAGTTCTGAGATATACTGCCAAAATCTTCCACAAATGGCAGACAGGGCCCATCCTGCCACTAAGTCTGGCAGGTGCAAGAGGTGACTTAATGATGATTGTCAGGAAGCTCATGAAGCCCCCTGTACTGATCCACAACACCAACCTGTTGTTACATCTGACTGTCATATACCTTTAAGAGATATGCTCAAAGTAACATCACTGCTTGGGATCCAACAGTAAGATATTCTCAGATGTCATCTTAACTGGGAGCCACTTGATTTGATGGAAGAATGGAACTGGAGAAAGTAATGTTACAGATAAGATTGTGACTCTGAACATATACAGATGTGACTGTGAATGTAATGTTCGTATATATATATTAGCAACAGTAATAATTGTCTGTTGGATCTTTCAATTCCACATTGTCCAATACTTCATTTGTTATGTTACAAAGGATAACAAAAGCACTGCTGCATGAGATAAAAATACCTTGCTGAAGGCAAAAACGCACATTAAACACCCACAACACAACCACCGCAGCCATTAGCTCGCTGCAGCTGTCTATTTTGTGGTATGGTTTCCCCTCCACTAAGGTGGCCTGGCAGCAGTGGACACCATTTATTTCAATTAAATACTTCTTCAGATGGCATTTCAACATGTCAGCACCAACCTGTTGAAGGCTACAGCTCTTCTGATTGGGACTGCAGATTCAGGGTTCTGCCTTTATATTATTAATTGGATGGAGGTCCCAGAGATGGCCTTTTAATTGGTCATGTACTGGAAGATAGCCAAGGTAGGTCCCTTACAGCCAGTGTGTGGTTAGGACCTAGAATCAGTCTTAATTCTTGATTATTATTTGAAGTGCACAAGACTCAATCCTATACTAGCAATCCTCCATGATGTGGTAATACTGTTTTCTAAAAATAGAAGCAGTGTTCCACAAAATGGACAAAGTATTATTCAATTCCTAAGGTAGCAATACAGGTTCTAATTACCATGATGATACATATTTTGAGGCTAATTACATGTAATTACTCATAAGCAGACTGTGAAGTAAATCAAATAGTACGTGCTAGCTGTTAATCAGGAAGCATATTTGAAATCAGCCAAAATGGAATATTTCTTTCTCTGTATTCGTGTTACTGCTATGGGACATGTGCTGATCTGACAAAATTTGACATGTAAACTATGATGGATTGTTATAATTCATATCAACTTGTTCTTTGACGATGTAACGATTATCTGTCATATATGGCTGTTGCTTCACTCCTGAACATTCTGCTATAATGCTGATTAAAAGGTAACTGGCTATTTGCAAAAAATACTTTCCATTGAGCAAATGATAATATCTATAACTATTTCTAATAAACACTAGTAGTTCACTCATGGCTTTCTTCATTGCAGACAGGATTTTGTTTTGTGACAGTAAAACTATGCATTGCATAACAAGCATAATATGACAATATCTTACAGCAACTCATTTCTTGTTGATTTGTGTAAGATTGGTAATTTTCAGGACAAAGTAACTAATTTCTTCAGGACAGATTAGTTCAAAGCAGAGTTAAAAGAAATCCAAACTAGACATCAGTTCATGCTTAAACAATGCAATATATGTAGAATACCTGAAGGTGAAACATTGGCAAAGGCATACTTGTTAATTCTCTGCATGACACTCTTGTCCATTGATGTCAATGGGCAGGAAAGTTTGCTGGAATGTTAACTGCCTATTTTGTGTTTCCAAAGTTGAATTTCACCCTCCTATATCAAATCTATGCATTGTATCAAATCGCCAATTGTATAGTTCACTATAAGTTGCAAGGTTTATCATTTCATAAAGGAAGAAACATTGCACCATGTAACATGACACATTTACGCTGAAGGTGGACCAAGCTTGCTTCATTAAGTCCATTTAAAAAAACTCCTGTAAAAAGCAACATCCTAAAATCCACTAGAGTTTATTATTATTGTTTGATAGACTAATAACTCCAATCTCACTTACCAAGGCAAGAAAATAGGAAAGCATTGATCTTAGTTTCCAAAAAAAAACATTAATATTGTACTGTACAATACTTTTGAAGTGTGATGGTAAGGTAAAGTCACCATAGTCCCAGAGGGTTGCTCTATCAGAGAGAAATGCATGATGGTGATGAGAGTGAGAAGGAAGGACCTTCATGGTAACCTCAAACAGTATTAGAATTGAACTTGCACTGCTGGTGTCACTCTACATTGCAAGCCAGCCATCCACCCAACTGAGCCAACAGACTCCCTTTATGGCAAGATCCCATAAACAGCAATGTGATACTGACCAGACCATTTTTTTCCCAATTACATTGATTAAATGTAAATATTGACCACACCCCAGGTTTACTACCCTGCCCTTCTTCAAAACGTGTCATAGGAACTTTGTATCCACCTGAAAGCATATTTCATCTGAACGCCAGCAGCTGGGTACTGTAATGAAATTTTTCCTGTCTTTGTATTATTAAAATCCATATTGAATCAGTATGCCACTTTGCAAAACAGATAATAAGTGAACAAAAGATCTTTCAAACAATGTTTTAGCAATTCATTCAGTTTCTATTTGACAAATTTAGTAGGTTTTTCTGATTTTTAAAGTTTTGTTTTGACTCTGATATACCAAAAAAATTAACCAAAACTTGCCACCAGTAGCTTGAATGTAACACCAAAATGCAATACATTTTAATGACAGCAAGTGCATAGACATAATTTTATATTAAAGATACATATGATATAGATATTATTAATAATAGCTCATTAGAAGCACTGCTTTCTTTGAGCAAATTTTTCATGCCCCATTCTACAAAAGAAAACATGTCATCTAACCTGACACTGACATATAGTTGCAAGACTGGAAATGCTACATTAAATGAGATGTTAAGTCACGGCTCTACCTGCCTGTGTTAGGTGGACATAAATTTACCATGGTAATATTAAACATTAGGGAGCTGTTCTTGTTTCTCAGCCAATATGAACTCTTTAAATCAAAATTACGAAACAAGATTACCTGCTTATGTGTGGAACTTTACCATACAGACACACACATTGGTGTTTCCTTACAACAAAATAGTGAAAGTAGTTCCTAAATACTTACTTAGTTATGACAATCTTTAAGGTTTCCCAAGGTCATGAAAGGTACTTATATATAAATGCAAGATTTTGCTTCCATTAACTGTTATTATTTTTCTATGTTGTTGGTAATGTCACTGGAATTAATTCTGAATCTCAGTGGGTCACCTACATGGGACACAACATTTTGTTCAACAGATATAATAAGTTGCAGTATTTCAAATAGGTCAAGAATGTTGATAATATTTCTTTGTAAAACCTATATTGATAACCCAATTTCAACCCAATACAGTGATTAACTGTAGTTGTTAACATTACACAAACATTCACAAAGGCAATCTGTATCAGGACCTATTTCTTTAACTCTACTCCTGGCATTGTTTCAAAGTGCTTATGCAAAGTAACCAGAAAGAACAGGAGGGCAGGAGCTGGAGTCAATGTGCTGGATTTCCTAAAAGCCTGTCAGATTAGTTCCAACAGTGGTATGCGTTATCAGGTCACACAATACTTCAGACTGAAAGAAGAATTCCTAATGTAAAAAAGTAAGAACTTCGTAATTGAGCAGCATGCAAGCCTGAGGTTCCCAAAAGTGAGAAGGCCTGGCAGCAACAGCAATGAACGTTTTATAAGATGCAAAATTAAAGTTATAGACATGTTAATCCAAGTGCAGTTAAGTTATTCCTGCCTCTGCTTTAAGTTGGAAATGTAAATATTGAAAGGTAAGGCTATATGATAACAAGGAAATGATTAATGAAATATAGCTGTACTAGTTCTGAAGAACAGTCACTAGACCTGCTCAATTTCTCCAGCAATTTCTGGTTTTTTTATATACTAGTTGTTTACTAGTTCCATACAGGTTTCACTGAACCTCAAATACATGTTGTCTTTTGTAACAGCATTTTAAATAAAATAATTATATTATTTATAAGAAACCTATATAGTTTAGAATTAATTGGGATTTAAATGTTTACTGTGATGCCAGGAGATAAGTAGCTATGTTTTCCATTTCAAAATATGTGCATAGAAGATGAGGCAATCATCTATCTAGATACTTGGTACTGAAAATTAGATCGCCACAACAAAATAACACATTAAGATAGAGATGTTGAAAATGAAGGTTTAGGACAAATGACACTTAACACTTCTAACAATACTGTATAATAACCTTCAATAAACAGCACTCTGATGTGCCATTTTTGTTTTTGCATCAACTAGTTTCTAAGTGATATTTTAGATGATTTTACTTTGCAAAATATTGACTGCATATTGTTCATTACTTTGCCGTTTTTCTATCTGCATTAAACACATTATTATTAGTCATGAGTCTAAATAAATTTATTTATTGACGATAAATACATAACACTTAATTTGTCATGCCGTAGAAAGCATAACTGTTTGTTGTGCCATGACATGCTCCTGTTTCCCATCTTTGTTGCTTCTATAATCAGATTAATTTTAGTATAATTTTCATGAAGATATTTTCACATAGTAAGATAGTTAACAAAATGATGACAAATAAAATTTATCTAAGCGCATTATGATTAGATACCATTAGGTAATGTCTTTCAATCATCTTTTTCTTTAAAAATGTAACCTTGATAATAAACCTTCTTGAGGTCAGTCAAATATCTGCACTCTAATAAATTGAAATTATTCACTGGTGTTCTTTGTGGTTTGGGAAAATGCTTTTTTTTGTGGAATTTATTTCGCTACTATTCTTTATCATAACATCATTAGATCACTTATAACCAGTAATAATTTCGTTGGCAGGTCTCAAACAATGTTTACCCCTACTGGAAAAACAAACTTCACTATGTTCAGTTTTATATTTTAATTTTTCTTACTTTAGAACCATACTAGACATGATTTGCTGATTTGCTTTATGGAGTGAGGACAATACGTTCATAGAGTAGTTCAATCAGTCAACTTGAATATCAACCAGCAGCAGAATTGGAAATAGAATCCATGTTGAGTACTAATCTGTCTGTTGAATGGTTTCATTGGACACCAGTAAAATAAATCTTTATAGGTATAAATAGTAATATTGATTCTTCCTTTAATTATAGTGTACATTCCATGTACAGCTGATAGCTTTTGACTAATCTCCAATTTTTAAAAAATTAAATTTAAAAAATTAAAAATTAAAAAATGACTATAGTGAGGCCTCTCTCAAGAGATTGTATGCCTGTAGTGGCTAAGGTTGATATCAATAACAATGTTTCTGACCTCATACAAACATTACTTGAAATGAATGGGACCCACACTAAATTCCAAAAGTAGCTAGTGAAACTTGAAATATAATGGAATTTGCAGAAATATGAATACACAAATATTTGCTAACCATTTACTGCTAGAACTGAATAATACTATCAAAGATATGTTGTGTTTTTTTTAGTTAAAAAATCACACAACACCAGGTTATAGTCCAACAGGAAAAAAACCTGTTGGACTATAACCTGGTGTTGTGTGATTTTTAACTTTGTACAGCCCAGTCCAACACTGGCATCTCCAAATCATGTTTTTTTTTAAATTGTCACTATCATTGACCACAATACTTATTTCTGAATGTAGTTCCAATAAGCTGCTCTCAGGGTAAATGGGCAGAAATCTGGGCTTTTTTTTTCCCCTTCTAAAAGAACAGTGGATGCTCGATTCCCTCTGGCATTGTCTGTGCGTATGAATTGATCATTTAAAAAAAACAATTTTTGACCTACCTGCATTTGTGCCTGGTTATAATTCATTCTATTTTAATATAATTAAACAAGGAATATAAATGATGATATTCTGATGTTTTTGTTCGTTTCCTGGATACTAACGCATGTTAAGTATCTATTTTACTTTAATTCATTGATCATATGTCAATCTGTGAGAAACACCTTAATCCGTTCAAAAAAGGCACTGACAGTCAAAACATGTAAATTCTAAATTTACATTACATAATAAATTTTAAATGACCTTGACACATATTCTCACTAACAGAACAAGTTTTTTTGTTGATAAACCTGCTTTCATGATAGCTAGGAAGATGAATAGTTGAAGTTTATAAAACAAACCGAATATATATTTTAATTTTTTTTCAGAATCAAACCCAGATTTATGCTAAAGCTCTGGTTTGAATGCGTTTTTTAAATTGCAAGTGTTAATAAATGTGATTTTTTTTATTAGTTGCGCAATGAAGCTTCATACCGAGGTGAAAATGATAGCACGCTGAAGTGTATTTTCAGATTTAGTGCTGAACAATAAACCAATTCAGTTCTTAAAACTTTACCTTCAGCCTTTCCGATACACCGTCGTTGAAGCTGATTGTGAATTCAGCTATTTTCGGTACCCTCAGTTTTCCTTTGTTCTTTTGATCTGACTGGAATTCGGTTCTCGTTTTCACCACAACCTATGGAACAAGAAAGTTAGGGCGTGTCGGTCTCTATAGCCTGTCCTAACGGTTAGTGAAAACCTTTCATTAAAAATGTGTTGTGCCATAGTGGAAGCATCACATTATATCATAGTCTGCAAACTATATCCATATCTTGCTCCGCCCTTATGCTCACGCAGTATTCCACCGTTTATTCATTGAGATCACTGCCTATAACCTCATGCGATGTTTCACTCAATTTATATTAATCGCTGCTTAACTTTTCAGTGACTTCTGACAACCTTGGAAAAACTGAGCACATACTAGACGTCAGGAGCACGAACAAATAAACGCCGAAAAGGATATGTTTTACTCTGACATGTCCTGATTTGTCTAATGAATTCTAACTATTCAAGAAAGAAAGGTTGAAAGGCTGTACGATTTGTATGTGATTTTAGGCTTTGATGGTCAATTGCCTAATTAGCACGGTACCTTGTCTGGAGCAGGGAACTGCAGATGATTCACATCCAAGGGTGTGATCAAGGGGACGGTGTGAAAATTATCATCACTACAGGATTGCTTGGTATTTTTTTCGTTCAAGTTACTCCCCAGCTTCACCATTATTCACGAGGATTGGTCTTTAACGTGCGAACCGTAATCTGCAACAAACAGGGGACACAGTGCTTCGACTCCAAACTGGTATAGAGAGTAAAATTCCAAGATCGCGTTTTGTAACCCAAATCGCGAATATAGCACAGTCATTTTTTTTCCATACAGCATTTGACAAGAACGAGCTCAGAATACTAATAGACCTATTTTGTGTTCAAACCGTGACAGGTCCCCAAGTTGATTTGGAAAGCACCATATGTTAAATAAAGCAATATCATTTAACCATTACAGTCATTGCAATATCACAGCTGTATTCTAGACTGAAAGCTGATCGGTTTCAGCTAGTGCAGACATTTAACTCTTTAATATTTGTACCTATATAGATACCAGGGACGATGCGCATTTCAATATTAATAGAACCACTACAGAGAAAAAGAAACGCACAAGTCAGTTCATTTAATTCCCAGCAAGATATTTACTGAATGAAATGGAAAACAGCTTGGTCCTTGAGCAGCTGCATTTCAAGCGATGACTGCATTGGTATCGATGTTTCGCCTCGAAGATCATACCTTACATGATTCCTTGCAACTTGAAGAATTGTTAAGAATTACATTTCAGATAAGACTGAGGAGAGAAAGCACGCGTTCCTCCATTTGGCATAGAATAAAACACGCATAAACTGGATGACCATATCCCATAGCCATTTTCTGTTGCCCTTGATGTCATACAACCAGCACAATACCTCCACAGAGTATATACTTGATTTTGAACATGACGATTAATCACAAAAATGTTATTGTATACGGTAACTGAGGTCTAGCCATTATCCTACATTTTAACTTGAGTTAATATTATCCAACACTTTACACGTTGGAAATGTCAATCGAATATTCGCTTACTGGGGATACGTGACGTCTCATTAAAACTGCACCATCCCAAAGACCGTACAAGAAAATGTCTAAAGTGGTTCCACTGGTGTGTCCCCTTGATGTATACTTACAGAATAGGTGGTTTTACCTTTACAAAAAGCACCTGATGTCACAAGATGGCGTTTGATAAGGGAGGATTTTGCAGTCGATTCTGACCAGAGAGCTCTCCTGCCGCAGACTGAGCAGGTTTGGTGCTGAAAGTGAAAGCTTCGTGCGCTGCGGGGCACTGACGTCCAACCCTGAGCCTGAATGCTCCACTCTGCATTGTGCAAACACGCCGCCTACCGCATTTACTGGCAAAATCCTAGATATACCCAGTACCAAACAATTGCTATGTTATTTCAAAATCACATTTTTATAAATAAAATACATGTAATTCAGTGAGAATCCTCACTCCATTAAACATTCAAAAGAAAGGGTTTCTAAATTGTCGTTGTTTTGCTTCAGGATAATTGCCGCTATGGTTTGGGAATGTTAATATTAGGAAAAATAGGAAAAGGAAATGGAGATTTAATGAAAAATGCTAAACGTGAGTATAGTAAGATGTAAATCAGCTCTAATCACCCAAACACATGTGCATCGCCAAGTGATTTCTATTTTGAGGCTATCCTGCAGCTTCAACTCATCAAAACAGAAGGTTGTTTAACAAATTTAACATAATATTTGGTAGAGTGAAGATTTGTCTAGAATTAAGTGACCAAAAATACAATAAATAGTTTATAGTCATTACAGCACAAATATTGTCATTAACCACATTTTACTTTTGGGTAAGCACTAACCCTGCTTTAAACAAAGGACTGCGCCTCAAAACGTGAAACGGATGCCAAAAGTTTAAACATACAAACTCATGGTCACCGTTTACATATTTATATGTTTAAGGATGTGGAATTCTTAGTTTCTGAATTCATGATCATCCACTACAACTGTGAGAAATGAAGCAAAAATCTCATCTTGTCCAACCTCTCTAAATTTGAAGTTTTGGCTCTATCACGGCTGTAAGTTCTCTCATCCTGCAAGTTTATAATTTTCAGATTTTTAAAATGGTTTTAATGTACACACACATACAAATTATAGATGAATGTAATCCTTTACTAGTTTCAGTGCCACAGGCATCTGCAAATTTCATGTCGCCATCTATACAAAGAATATAATTCCAAGTAAAGCATCAACAGCGTGCTGTTTGAGCTGAACGTAGACAAATTCTTCATCAAAAACACTTTAAATTAGTCGTAAATTTTCTTGCAGGCGGGTTTCACAGTTCATGCAAACATTCATAAAAGAAACTTCCTTTTGCGGTGGTGCCCTTCATGTGGAAACTTAACGTTTGAGTGGAAACGTAAATCTAGTTGTGAAATAGTGCCAGGTTTGTTTGAATGTAGTAAACAAAAACCGAAAGAACTGAGGATGCTATAAATCAGAAACAAAAACAGAAGTCGCTGGCAAAGCTCAGCAGGAGTCGCAGCATCTGTAAGGAGAAATCCAGTGACCCTTTCTGTCCTGAAGAATACGTTAACTTTGATTTCTCTGCATAGATGCTGCCAAATCTACTGAGCTTTTCCAGCAACTTCTGTTTTTGTTTGTTTTTGAATGTAGTGCCTGGAAGCAACAAAATATTGTTTCTAAAAATTTAGATTTATTGTAAAATCAGACCGAGCAAAGGCAACATTCTCCCAATGTTAATCATTCCTCTTCAAGCATAAACAGCCTTACAAGTTCTTTATCTTAGTTGAACATGAGAAAGCAGTCCAATTTAACATTTTTTTTGAACATCAATGTCACATTGATATATTGTACATGCACACATGCCTTAGAACAGTGCACATTAATCACATGTATTTACATCTGGCACAGCAGTTTTCTCCAATAGGTATGCAAATTCTGGTCCTCGGGTGAATGCATACCATGTTCAATTTTCATGCAAACTTACAACTTAAATGGATAGTGGCTAACTTGGATTCCACTAGACTGATCAACCAAGTTACAATTGAAACAATAATCTACACAAACAGAAATATTTCTAATATTTATTAAATATAAACACCTGCTGAATTTCAAAACATGCTCCAACATTTAGATGCCATCCTCATTCACCAAATGCTCTTACTTTGAAAATTAACTAATCAATATCAGTGAGGCGCACACAATGTTTCCCTGGTATATATGGCTGGGTTTTGCGGCCTGCATGTTTGAGAGTGAGGGTTTGCAAAATAGCATGTGGCCTTCCTACCCAACTCCCAAGTTGTTTTCCATATACAGTGCGCAGGCAGGTTGTCAGGCACTGTCTATCTGAAGTCTGCTGTGTCCTAAAGTTGCAAGTTAATGACTACTTATGGGCCCTATTCCATCTCCACCATTATTTTATCCAGAACAGCAGAAGGTGAGGTCAAATAGGTAGCTTGGCAGTTTTCAGTCTATAGGCTGATGTGAGACAAGATGAGGTGGTACCTCCCTTGGGTGTTCCTCTCTGCTCATCAAAGGCACACCAGCATCAAAATTATTACCTGCCCTTGAATGCTTGCCTTGACTCTGTTCCATCAACTCAATCCAGCTCTCAAGCCTAGACTCCAAACCCTTCAATGGGGTCATCCAGCCAGGCTTGTGCAAAATCCCAGACTAATCGATCAGTCCGTGCTTCATCAATTCTTCGCAGGGTCAACATGTAGCCCCGGCAGTGGCCAATGTTCAAACCTGATGCTGCTTGGACAGAACTGCAAGCTATTAAGATTGGCCTACAGCTTTCTCAAAAGACACATCCTATCAGATGTAGTTCTAAACCCCACTTTGATAAAATTAAGCCTGATCCCAGCATAAAATGGCTTCAGGGCAGCTAGATTTTGGGAAAGTAGGCTGACTTGTAGCTTTTTAGTTGGGAGAAGGGAAGGAAATGCAATATTCTGTAAAATCCAACTCAGAGTATTAGTGGTACTTACTATAATGAATTTGACTATCAATAAATTAGATTAATGACTAGGTCTATCAGGCATTTATGAACAGAAAGAAGTCAAAATTATTATGCATCTAGACAGCAAGACCACAAACTCTGATAAACATTAATAGCTTTAGAATATTGTTATTAATTATCATTCACACTTTAAGCAAAGAGATCTTGAAGACCTTTGAAAAAAAATCAATCTAAATGATTGTAACAGAAAATCATCCGTAGATAAAATCTTTATAAAGGATTCCAAGGGTAAAATGTAAAGGAAAACAAACACTTTACATTGTGGAAAATGGAATTTGAGGAGATACAGAATTAATACCTTATAGAGATTAGAAAGTAATTTCCTACTATAGATGTATAGAGATGAAAAGCCCGGAAACAGACCCTTCGGTTCAACTCGTCCATGCCGACCAGATATCCCAACCCAATCTAGTCCCACCTGCCAGCACCTGGCCCATAGCCCTCCAAACCCTTCCTATTGATATACCCATCCAGATGCCTTTTAAATGTTGTAATTGTATCAGCCTCCACAACTTCCTCTGGCAGCTCATTCCATACACGTACCACCACCTGTGTGAAAAGGTTCCCCCTTAGGTCGCTTTAATATCTTTCCCCTCTCACTCTAAACATACGCCCCCTAGTTCTGGACTCCCTCACCCTCAGGAAAAGACTTTTGTCTATTTATCCTATCCATACCTCTCATGATTTAATAAATCTCTATAAGTTCACCCCTCAGCCTCCGACGCTCTAGGGAAAACCTCCCCAGCCTATTCAGCCTCTCCCTATTACTCAAATCCTCCAATCCTGGCAACATCCTTGTAAATCTTTTCTGAACCCTTTCAAGTTTTAGAAGATCCTTCCAATAGGAAGGAGACCAGAATTGCAAGCAATATTCCAAAAGTGGTCTAACCAATGTCCTCTACAGCCACAACATGATCTCCCAACTCCCATACTTAATACTCTGACCAATAAAGGAAAGCATACCAAACACCTTCTTCACTGTTGTGGTTCTGTTCGCCGAGCTGGGAATTTGTGTTGCAGACGTTTCGTCCCCTGTCTAGGTGACATCCTCAGTGCTTGGGAGCCTCCTGTGAAGCGCTTCTGTGATGGTTCCTCCAGCATTTATAGTAATTTGTATCTGCCGCTTCCCGTTGTCAGTTCCAGCTATCCACTGCTGGTATATTGGGTCCAGGTTGATGTGCTTATTTATTGACAACACACTCCTGGGTTAGAAACCTCTCCCACAGACAGCTCACAGACACGGAAAGAACAATACTGGCCAAGGGACGCCAAGACAGCAGACATCCTAGCAGCACTAGAATGCACACTCAGAAACAATGGACTGACAGAAGAGACACAACAAACAGTGAGACAAAGTATCATACCCCTGATAACAAGGAAAAGACAAACACATAACCTCAACCCCAAGGAGAGGGAAGCACTAAAAGCACTAAGAAACGAAAAGAACATAATCATATTACCAGCAGACAAAGGCAGAATGACGGTCATCCAGGACAAAACAGAGTACATCCAAAAAGTGCAACAACTACTTGCAGATACCAACACCGACCAAAACAGGGAATTTGACCCTACCCCACAGCTCACCAAGAGGATAAACTACACACTGAGGCACCTACAAAAAAACGAACAGATAACCAGGTTTGACCTACAGAGAAAGAAACCTGAAAGCAACAACACCCCCAGATTCTATGGACTACCTAAAGTGCACAAACCAGACATCCCACTCAGACCCATAGTATCACCAGGGACACCATCACAGAAACTGGCTAAAGAACTACAGCAGAAACTGAAACACCTGATCAGCGGATCCAGACACTCTATACAGTCAACACAGGGATTCTTGGACAGCATCAGAAATATACACATAGACAAGGAAGAAACTATGGTCTCATTCGATGTAACGGCACTGTTCACCTCCATCGACGAAACCCTAGCCAGAGAAACAATAAACAACCTGCTGGACATACAGAACAGACAACAAGATGGTGAACCTATCAACAAAGACTGCATACTCAAACTACTGGACCTGTGCCTCACAACACACTTCACATTCCACAACCAAATATATGAACAAATTAACAGCTCACCCATCTCTGGACTCATAGCAGAAGCTGTAATGCAAAGGTTAGAACAGTCTTACCGCAAATTCAACCCAAACTATGGGTCAGATATGTAGATGATACCTTTGTAATAATTAAAAACACAGAAATAGAGAACACACACCGGATCATCAATGCCACACTCACAGGAATCAGATTCACTAGAGAGGAAGAAAAGGACAACCAACTCCTATTCCTAGACGTGATGGTACAGAGAACACCAAACGGAGAATTCACCACAAAGGTATACAGGAAAGCCACACACACAGACCAAGTCCTAAACTATGAAAGCAACCACCCCAACACACACAAAGAAGTTGCATCAAGACACGGTTCAAAAGGGCCACAACACACTGCAGTACACCAGAACTGCAAAAAGAGGAAGAAGAACATCTATTTAATATATTCAACAAAAACGGATAACCCCGCAATTTCATCAACAGATGCCTAAGGGAAAGACAACGGAATGAGGACATGCCACAACCCAAAGGACTAGCCACACTACCATACATCAAAAACATTTCTGAAATGACAGACAGACTACTGCGACCACTAGGACTCATAACAGCACACAAACCAACAGCCACTCTCAGGCAACAACACACCAGATCGAAGGACCCGATACCCACCATGAGCAAAACCAATGTAGTGTACAAAATCCCGTGCAAAGACTGCACAAAATACTACATAGGACAAACAGGAAGACAGCTAACGATCCGCATCCATGAACACCAACTAGCCACGAAACGACATGACCAGCTATCATTAGTAGCCACACACTCAGATGACAAGCAACATGAGTTCGACTGGGACAACACTACTACTATTATAGGACAACACTGGGACAACACTACTATTATAGGACAAGCCAAACAGAGAACAGCCAGGGAATTCCTAGAGGCATGGCACTCATCCACAGGTTCAATAAATAAGCACATCAACCTAGACCCAATATACCCGCCACTGCAGCAGACAGCTGGAACTGACAACCGGAAGTGGCAGATACAAATCACTATAAATGCCGGAGGAAACATCACAGAAGCGCTTCACAGGAGGCTCCCAAGCACTGAGGATGTCACCTAGACAGGGGACGAAACGTCTGCAACACAAATTCCCAGCTTGGCGAACAGAACCACAACAACGAGCACCCGAGCTACAAATCTTCTCCCAAACTTTGAACCTTCTTCGCTATCCCATCTATCTGTGACTCCACTTTCAAGGAGCTATGAACTTGCACTCCAACACACTTTATTCAGCAACACTCCCTAGGACCTTACCATTAAATATATAAGTCCTGCTAAGATTTGCTTTCTCAAAATGCAGCACCTCACATTTATCTAAATTAAACTCCATCTGCCACTCCTCAGCTCATTGTAATCTGAGGTAACCTTCTTCGCTGGCCACTACACCTCCAATTTTGATGTCATCCTCCTACGTTCACATCCAAATCATTTACATAAATGATGAAAAGTAGTGGACCTTGTGGCACTCCATTGGTCACAGTCTGACAAACAACCTTTCACCACCACCCTCTGTCTTCTACCTTCGAGTCAGTTCTGTATCCACATGGCTAGTTCTCCCTGTATTCCGTGAGATCTAACCTTGCTCACCAGTCTCCCACGAGGAACCTTGTCAAACGCCTTACTGAAGTCCATACAACTCTGCCTTCATCAATGCTCTTTGTTACTTCTACAAAAAAACTCTATCAAGCTTGTGAGACATGATTTCCCACGCAGAAAGTCACGTTGACTATCCTTAATTAGTCCTTGCCTTTCCAAATAAATGTACATCCTGTCCCTCAGGATTCCCTCCAACAACATGCCCACCACTGACGTCAGGCCCACTGGCCTATAGTTCCCTGGCTTGTCCTTACCACCCTTCTTAAACAGTGGCACCACGTTAGCCAACCTCCATTCTTCCGGCACCTCATCTGTGATTTTAGATGATATAGATATCTCAGCAAGAGGCCCAGCAATCACTTCCCTAGTTTACCACAGAGTTCTAGGGTACACCTGATCAGGTCCTGGAGATTTATCCACCTTTATGCGTTTCAAGACATCCAGCACTTCCTCCTCTGTAATACGGACATTTTTCAAGGTGTCACCATCTATTTCCCTACATTCTATTTCTTCCATGTACTTTTCCACAGTAAATACTGATGCAAAATATGCGTTTAGTATCTCCCTCATTTTCTGCGGCTCCACACAATCACCGCCTTGCTGATCTTTGAGGGGCCCTATTCTCTCCCTGGCTACCCTTTTGTCTTTAATGTACTTGTAAGAACCCTTTGGATTCTCCTTAATTCTATCTGCCAAAGCTATCTCATGTCCCCTTTTTGCCCTCCTCATTTCCCTCTTAAGTATACTCCTACTGCCTTTATACTCTTCTAAGCATTCACTCGATCTATCCTGTCTATATCTGACATATGCTTCCTTCTTTTTCTGAAAAAAACCCTCAATTTCTTTAGTCATCCAGCATTCCCTATACCTACCAGCCTTTTCTTTCACCCTAACAGGAATATACACTCTCAGGACTCTCGTTATCTCATTTGTGAAGGCTTCCCATCTGCCAGCCGTCCCTTTACCTGCGAACATCTGCCCCCAATCAGCTTTTGAAAGTTTTTGTCTCATACCATCAAAATTAGCCTTCCTCCAATTTAGAACTTCAATTTTTAGATCTGGTCTATCCCTTTCCATCACTCTTAAAACTAATAGAATTATGGTCGCTGGCCACAAAGAGCTCCCCCACTGACAGCTCAGTTACATATTGGAAATATTTTGCAAAGCATTACAACTGAATATATCAACTGTAAAAATATTATTTTACACAGAAGGTTGCTAAATTGTGTCTGATAGGTTACTTAATAAATGGCGTAAAGGCAATGCAGAAGTGATTTCCATCTACCAAATATAAAAGCTGTTCTGTACATTCAAAATCAATTTGGACTGTCACATGATGTTTTCACTTCTACAGATAACCATGTGATGCATTTTGAAACAAATGCAAACTGGAAGACCTAGAGTCATAGAGCACAGAAACAGATCCTTTAGTCCAACCAGTCCATGCCAAACATAATCCCAAACTGAACTAGTCCCACCTGCCTGCGCTTGGCCCATATCCCTCCAAACATTTCCTATTCATGTACTTATCTAAATGTCTTTTAAACGTGTAAATGAGGTGCATCCACTACTTCCTCTGGAAGATCATTCCACACTGTTGTTAAAAAAATTGCTTCTCACATCTTTTTAAAATGTCTTGCCATGTTATTCATTGGTCTGTTGCTCTGTGAAAAATTTACAGATTGATCAGAGCATGGTACCATTATCCATGGTACTGCAAGTAACTCAGCAGTCAAGTCAATGTCACAGTTGGCAGTAGGTTTCAGTAGAACCAATTAATAAACAAATGCTGTTCATTCAAAAAAATAGAAGGCCATATTCTTCAAATTTAGCTCTTCACAAAGCAAATGTCATACATTCTGCTCTTCTGGATGATGCTTTGAACTGAAATATACATAATGATTACATCTCTGCATTTAAACCATCATGACAACAAAGAAAATGACATATTTACCCTATGGCAGAGAGAATCTGGATAACCATCTTTAACAAGAAATCAAAGGTTTGATTTGAAAACAAAGGCAAATATTTCAAGAGGAAAAAAATTCTAAAGAGGGGGAAACAAAGGATGAGACATCTTTGCTTATGCTTAAGTTGGCAATGCTGCATTTTGGCCTCAGCTGGTTGAAAAGCAACTGATAACAGATGGTATGGGCTGCTATATAGGTCACAGAATGGAAAGTCATGTGATAGATCTATATGATTAAACTTTGAAGAAACAAAACACTTAGAAAACTTTTGCTGAATGATTATTGGTTAGTTTATTCTCCATAAAATGGGGAACACACAATTCAATGGGTATTCAATTTTTTGGCTTCATTAAATCATCTTCATTCAATTAATCTCCCTAGTATAAATACTCATACTTCAAAGAAAATGAAGCTGTTACACAAGACAAATACTACACATAGTCATCCAAACAAATTGCTATTCTCCTGTAGCATTATTTAAACTGTGATTTGTGAATATTTCTGGTAAATGTTGAGTAAGATGTTGAAAATAAAAGACAATACAAGCAAGTTTAAAACCTGCATGACAGTTTGCTTTATATGTTTCTTTCAATTATTTTTTGATTATAGTAAAGCATTTTTTTTTGTTGGTTTCAATCATTCTCTTAAACAAATAAGTTTGGACTAAAATTGGTTGCAGCGATACAATGCAAAGCATTGTTGTTCATTCCTGACTAGACGTTTGCTGCAATTTTGCAGAACGGTGCTGGTTTAATGTTGCTGTTTAGAGAAGTGAAATATCATTTTATTTCTACTTATGGCAATATATTTGGACTTTTAGATGAGTGTAAGATATGTGATATTAATTTTCCCACTTCTTAAATACCTCTTCAGATTTTCATTTCTCTTTAGCTTAGGAGAAGAGTGCAGGAGGGCGTGCCCAGAGCAGCACCGAGCATACCTTGAAATGAAGCGTTAACCTGGTGAAACTTCCAACACAGGAACTACTTGTGCACCAAACAGAGAAAACAGCATGCAACAGTCAGGACTAAGTGGTCCCACAACCAACCGACCAAACTCTGAAGTCCTGCCACCTCAGCTGTGAAGAGTGGTGAACTATCAAACAACTAATAGAAGAAAGATGTTCCACAAATATCTTTACCCTCAACAATGGTAGAACCCAGCACATCAGCAAAAGGCAAGGTTAAAGCATTTGCATCAATCTTTAGCCAGAATCACCAAGTTGTTGATCTGGTTTGGCCTTTGTCAGAGGTTTCAGCATCCCGGATGCCAATCGTCAGCCAGTTTGCTTCACTTCATCCATCAAAAGATAATTGAAGATAGTATGGGTTTCACGAACATACTATCAATAGTATTGAAGACATGCTCAAGAACTAATCACTTTGTCCCCACCACATGCCAAGTTGTTCCAGTGTAACTATAACCCAGCAATTTGAAAAATTGCCCAGCAGTTCTTGTCCACAAAATGCAAGAAAAAAGGAGATAAATCCAACTGGGTCAATTATCACCCCATCAATCTACTTTCAACCATTAGCAAAGTGATGGAAGGGTGGTTATTATGATCTCATGTTCCCAACTGTTATGGGGAATTGTACAACTGATGTTCATACCAAACAAGGCAGATTCCCAATAGGAACCTGGCTGGGCATTTTTTTAAAAAAAATTAGCTTATCAAACTGATCTTTCATTAAAACACAAGCATGTATTGGTATAACAATAGCAGAGAACAAATATATTATTAACAGAAGTCAGGATAAACTAGTATTAAACAACAATTTATTCCCAGAAAACACAGATTCAAATATTTTTAAATATACAGCAATGATCTACCAACTCTTTATAAATTGAATTCAAACAATAGTTGTATGACTGAATCACCAGCTCATTTCTGGGCTTTGGGGAGGGGATGGTAGACTCTTTGCTTTTAAACACTTTGATAAGCTTGAAGTGATTAAAATTTCAACTTATTAATTTGAACTTTAGATCATTCTTTCTTACTTATTAAGCTCCTGGCTATTCCCTTCTGGTCCTATACTAGGCATAGCTATAGTTTCAATTCTTTTTATTATTTTTAAGTTTCAAACACAATTTAACTTCACTTTTTTCCCCACAATTGCCTACCAACATTCCAATCTGGAACTAATAATAATTTCTTATTCAAAGATAATAGTACTTATTTCAACTCCTTTTCTTAGGAATGCTTAGGAATTCCATCAACAGACAACTCACCACTTTGGATCTTGATACCATAAGACCATAAGATATAGGAGTAGAAGTAAGACATTCATAAGATAATCTCTGATCTAATAATCATGCCTTTTCCTGCCTTTTCCCCATAGCCCTAGATTCCTTACCGATTAAAAGTCTATCTCATCCTTGAATACACATAATGACCCTTCCTCATCTGCTCAATGTACTTTATTTTGCAAAGCACTTTGGCAGGAAAAATAGATTCGCTGAATATTATTTTAATGAAGAAAGGCTACAGAAATCTATAAAATGGAGGCATTTGATAGTCCTTGTGCATAAATTGCAAAAGGTTAGCATACAAGTTCAGCAAATAATAGAAAAATAATATGGAATACTGGCCTTAATTTAAAGTGAATGAAGTATTAAACTAGTGAGGCCTTGCTGAAACTATACAAATCACTGCTAAGACAATAGTTGGAATACTGTGAACAGGTTTGGTCCCTTTACCTAAGAAAGCATACACTCACATTGGAGACAATCCAGGAGATTCACTAGATTTATGCCAGGTATGAAGAGACTGTCTAATGAGGTAAGGTTGAATAAGTTGCACCTGAACTCATTAGAGGTAAGAAGAATGAAAGGCAACCTTATTGAAATACACAAGATTCTTAGGGAACCTGACACGGTATATGCAAAAAGGTAGTGGACAGTCTAGGACAATAAATCACAACCTCAGAATAAGATGTCACCCTTTTAAGGCAGAGATAAGGAAGAATTTCATCTCTCAGAGAATCTGTGAAGCCTTAACCACAGTTTGTTAGTAGAGACTCAATAATTAAATATATTCAAAACTAAAATAGATTTTTCATCAGTAAGGGATCAAGGGTTCTGATTAAGAGCAGAAAAATGGAGCTGAGGATTATCAAATCAAATACGATCCCATTGAATGGCAAAGCAGTTTCAATAGGACTAATAGCGTACTGTTCTGTTCATATGTCTTACATGCTTTGATAAACGTCTTGATTATCAGCATGTGAAGGTTCACTGGTCTCAGTATAAAACCAGAAGTATAGGAGATATTTTATGAAAACAATTTGTTCAGTACTTCAAAGCATTTGTTGGAGCTGTTATAACATAACGCAGTGCTGAATTAATAATTATAGTAAAATCTAAAACTAGGCCATAGATTGAACAGTTCACGTGTTAGCTTCCAAACCAGATGGTTATGTTCTGTTAAGTCAAATCCTTCCTGCCAGCACTGAATCCATTTATTCAGTAGCACGTCAACCATTGCATGTTACAATTGTATCATGTTTCATGGCATAAGAGGAAAAAAAATGCATAGCACATCTTGACTTGCTAAAATAAAAGTCAACTGACCACAAATCACAAGTAGCTGCAACAACCCAACAAATCATTCTTTATGACATGGAAGGAATGGGTTGGTGAGAGAAGACAATTTAAACAGCAGTTAATTAATATTTTCAGGAAAAGTAACCAACATTTTCCTAATGGGAAGATGTTCTCTATCCATAAGGTGGCAGTGGGGTTTGAACTAATTCTTCAGAGGCCAGTATCATGCCACCGAGTCACCCTTTATTTACACATGATATTATACTTGATGTTGGGGCTGCCTATAACTGAGAGTCACAAATTGGCTGACAGCGAGCTTCCTTTAGCCCTGCAGAAAATGGCCGACAGAATTAAAAGCTTGGTTAAAAAAAATTTGTTAAAGGTAGCTGTTCCTGACTCTTTGTCCCCGGTCCGGTGGGGTGGGGGGAAGAGGGTTGTTCCTACAGTTTGGCGCTGAGAGGAGGGTGCCCTGTTTGAAGCCACGATTTGGGTGAGTACAGTTTATCTACCACCCTTTAGATAGCATGGCACTCAGTATGTGAGCACATCTGTAAGTTAGAGCACAAAAGAACTTTTTAATTGAAAAAAGTACGGAGGAAGCAGAATTACAGATATGGTGGTAGGGCTGCCGGGCATGAAAGCGCAACATCGGCGCAGAGTACCCTGGTGTGAAAGTGCAAGATCGGCATGGAATGCCAGCATGAAAACGCAAGATCAGGGCGCAATGCTCCGGTGCAAAAGGTGAGATTGGGGTGGAGTGCCCTAGCAGAAAATCACGAGATAAAGATCAAGGTGGGAAGCCTCGGGCATGAAAAAAGACCGAGGTGGGAAGCCTCAGGCATTAACAAAGCAATGCAAAGGAAAATAAATTGAAGCAACAAATTGCTTCCTCAATCCTGCAGACAGGCAGTGTCGAAAGAGAGAGGGGCCTGCTGTTGACAGCTGCAAGCGAGCAAAAGAGAGATCAGTTTTGAGTACAGCATTAACTCTTTGTGGTCTGGTTTGAATAGACCCTGTTTGTCAGTTCTACAATTTTGATTTCCGTAATTTGAGAGATTTTGTTCCCTGGAGCTCGAGATCTGGGAATGCTTTGAAGTTAGTTTACATTTCTGGAATGTATGGTGATTTGAAAATGTGGTGAGTGTCTGCATCAGTTTAGAACATACATGGTTAAGGTAAGGCCACTTAAAGAACTAGTCCTACTCTTGGGAAATAAGTTGAGTGAGGTGTCAGTGGAGGAGCACTTCGTGGCCAGCGACCATAATTCTATTAGATTTAAAATAGTGATGGAAAAGGATAGACCAGATCTAAAAGTTGAAGTTCTAAATTGGAGAAGGGCCCATTTTGACGGTATGAGGCAAGAACTTTCAAAAGCTGACTGGGGGCAGATGTTCGCAGGTAAAGGGGCGGATGGAAAATGGGAAGCCTTCACAAATGAGATAACCCGAGAGTCCTAAGTGAGTATATTCCTGTTAGGGTGAAAGGAAAGGCTGGTAAGTATAGGAAATGCTGGATGGCTAAAGAAATTGAGGGTTTGTTTAAGAAAAAAAAGGAAGCATATGTCAGGTATAGACAGGATAGTTCGAGAGAATCCTCAGAAGAGTATAAAGGCAGTAGGAGTAAACTTAAGAGGGAAATAAGGAGGGCAAAAAGGGGACATAAGATAGCTTTGGCAAATAGAATTAAGGAGAATCCAAAGGGTTTTTACAAGTACATTAAGGACAAAAGGGTAGCCAGGGAGAAAATAGGGCCAAAGCAAATGGAGGAGATACTAAATGAGTATTTTGCATCAGTATTTACTCTGGAAAAGTACATGGAAGAGATAGAATGTAGGGAAAAATATGGTGACACCTTGAAAAATGTCCATATTACAGAGGAGGAAGTGCTGAATGTCTTGAAATGCATAAAGGTGAATAAATCTCCAGGTCCTGATCAGGTGTACCCGAGAACTCTGTGGTAAACTAGGGAAGTGAATGCTGGGCCTCTTGCTGAGATATCTATATCATCAAAAGTCACAGGTGAAGTGCCAGAAGACTGGAGGTTGGCTAACTTGGTGCCACTGTTTAAGAAGGGTGGTAAGGACAAGCTAGGGAACTATAGACCAGTGGGCCTGACGTCAGTGGTGCTAGTTGTTGGATGGGATCCTGAGGGACAGGTTGTACATTTACTTGGAAAGGCAAGGACTGATTAGGGATAGATAACATGGCTTTGTGTGTGGGAAATCATGTCTCACAAACTTGATTCAGTTTTTTTGAAGAAGTAACAAAGAGATTGATGAGGGCAGAGTGGTAGATGTGATCTATATGGACTTCAGTAAGGCATTTGACAAGGTTCCCCATGGGAGACTAGTTAGCAAGGTTAGATCTCACGGAATACAGGGAGAACTAGCCATGTGGATACAGAACTGGCTCAAAGGTAGAAGACAGAGGGAGGTGGTGGAAGGTTGTTTGTCAGACTGGAGGCCTGTGATCAGTGGTGTACCACAAGGATTAGTGCTGGATCCTCTACTTTTTGTCATTTATATAAAGGATTTGGATGTGAGCATAAGAGGTATGGTTAGTAAGGTTGCAGATGACACCAAAATTGGAGGTGTGGTGGACAGCGAAGAAGGTTACATCAGTATTTGATCAGATGGGCCAATGGGCTGAGAAGTGGCAGATGGAGTTTAATTCAGATAAAAGCGAGGTGCTGCATTTTGGGAAAGCAAATCTTAGCAGGACTTATACACTTAATGGTAAGGTCCAAGGGAGTGTTGCTGAACAAAAAGAACTTGGAGTGCAGGTTCATTGCTCCTTGAAATTGGAGTCGCAGGTAGATAGGATAGTGAAGAAGGCGTTTGGTATGTTTTCCGTTATTGGTCAGAGTATTGAGTACAGGAGTTGGGAGGTCACGTTGCTGCTGTACAGGACATTGGTTAGGCCACTGTTGGAATATTGCGTGCAATTCTGTTCTCCTTCCTATTGGAAAGATGTTGTGAAACTTGAAACGGTTCAGAAAAGATTTACAAGGATGTTGCCAGGGTTGGACAATTTCAGCTATAGGGAGAGGCTGAACAGGCTGATGCTGTTTTCCCTGGAGCGTTGGAGGCTGAGGGGTGACCTTATAGACATTTACAAAATTATGAGGGGCGTGGATAGGATAAATAGACAAAGTCTTTTCCCTGGGGTCGGGGAGTCCAGAACTGGAGGACATAGGTTTAGGGTGAGAGGGGAAAAGATATAAAAGAGACCTAAGGGGCAACTTTTTCATGCAGAGGGTGGTACGTGTGTGGAATGAGCTGACAGAGGAAGTGGTATAGGTTGGTACAATTGCAACGTTTAAGAGGCATTTGGATGAGTATATGAATAGGAAGAAGGGTTTGGAGGGATATGGGCCGGGTGCTGCAGATGGGACTAGATTGGGTTGGGATGTCTGGTCGACATGGACAGGTTGAACTGAAGGGTCTGTTTCCATCCTGTACACCTCTATGACTCTAGTCAAAGTCATGTAAAGAAAAAAAACCTGCTATGAAGGGTTGATTTAGAATTTGTATCTTAAAGTATGGTAAAAATTTACTTCTTGGAATTCGTCAGAATTGATTAAAATCAATTGAAAGAGAAAAAAAAATTAAGCCAAAAAACCACATAACTCATTTCCTTCTTCCTCAAGATAATGTAGAGTACTGTGTTGTGTTTGGAAGGAGGAAAGAAAAATGTTAATCTCAAAAATTTTATGTTTGGATTATCATGTTTGGAATTTCA
The DNA here is from genome assembly GCF_047496795.1 of Chiloscyllium punctatum. Taxonomy (NCBI): domain Eukaryota; kingdom Metazoa; phylum Chordata; class Chondrichthyes; order Orectolobiformes; family Hemiscylliidae; genus Chiloscyllium; species Chiloscyllium punctatum. Next base: position 61,898,990 of record NC_092758.1, read on the forward strand.
TATTCTGGCCAGAGGAAACTTCTAAATACGAGTGAATCTTTAATTCCAGATGATAAGATTTGCTCATTGTAAGTGTACTTCAGTGTAAAAGTATCCAAATAATTGGGAGGTTGCTATGTTAAAAATGCAATTCTCTGTGGGCAAGGAGTTTTAAAAAGGAGAATTTAACAAAGAAGGTGGGTTTTTCCTTTGTTAAAGAGTAACACACATATTCCCTTGCAGAAGGAGGATGTAATTATATACAGGAGTTTATGTATAAAACCAACACTAATTAGCCCATTTTGCTTGAAGGGGAGTGTATGGATATTGTTTAATTTTCAGAAATTGGAGGCACAGGGATGGATGAGGCACTCTCAACCCATCAGGCCATCTATCAACAACACATGTCAATGTCGGAGAAGTACTATGAAAACATTAAGATATATTGGATATCAGAAATTTCAATGCATAAAATTGTTAGTGACTTTGAGAGAGTAAACAGAACTTTGAATTGGGACAAATTTACATCGAGATATATCAAATATCTAGAATGAATTGTCAAATAACTTTTAAACAAAATATGGGACATCTCAGAAAAAAAGAGCAAACAAAGTATGTTTTGCCTGAATCAAACTTAAATGTTTGACTTCTATTTTAAAATATTATAAAATTATGTTCCATGACTGTAAATCTCCCTCGATCTCAAATTAGATAGGTGCTAATAATTAGAACACAGAACATAGAACAATACAGCACAGAACAGGTACTTCGGCCCACGATGTTGTGTCAAACATTTATCCTAGCTTAAGCACCTATCCATGTACCTATCCAATTGCCGCTTAAAGGTCACCAATGATTCTGACTCTGCCACTCCCACAGGCAGCGCATTCCACGCTCCCACCACTCTCTGAGTAAAGAACCTACCCCTGACATCCCCCCTATACCTTCCACCCTTCACAAGTTGCAAGATTGGATGATATGAAGTAATTAAGGATAGAGAACAGGACAATTTAAAAAAACGCAAAATAAGAAACCTGAATCTGAAGTATACTGAATTTTAGTACAAATTACTTAAATAGATTAACTGAAAAAAACGTAGATAATATTCTGATCGCCTCGGTCTGGTGGTCTTACTGAAAGTGTTAAAAACAATTGAAGCTACCGGACTAAAAATAAACCCATGAAAGGCACGACTAGGCAAACCTGAAGTGCCTTACCTGGGGCAGATACTGACGCAAGGCAGCCAAAGCATTCCACTGGAGAGGAAAGGTGCAATATCGAATATGCAAAAAAACAGTTACTGTTAAACAAGACAAGTCTCAGGACTACTTAACTATTGCAGGATTATTTGGATAATTACAGCCAACAAGCCAGACCGCTGCAATACCTTACAAAAGGGGGGAGGGGAGTGCAGACGAGCTAGCTCACAAAAAAACTGAATGGGGACATGAGCAAGAGTTGGCCTTTGTCAAAGTCAAACAGACACTGACCTCCACACCAACACTAGGACTCCTGGACCTGAAAACGCCCTTTCACCTCTTTTGCAGTGAAAGCAATGGCAATCAGTCTGCCAAAATACTACAGAGATATGGTGACAAGCTCTAGCCTGTTGGATATCACTCAGGCAAAATAGATCCAGTCATAATGAGACAATACTCGTATGTTCAAGCCATCCAAAGTCCTACCTGAGCACTAACAATATTATCCCCCTTAACGTAACTGGGGAAAGTGATATTACACTCCCCACAGCTCTATTATTGGAAACTGGTTAACTAAGAGGTGTTACAGACAATTGTTGAGCCAAATGGGAAGCTGCACTGTTGCCAGGGTACAAGCACGTGGAACTGGTTAAAGGCAATAGAGAGAACCCAGCAAACTATGTGCATCAAGAACGAGAGACACATGACTGTATTCCCTTCATGGAGCAGGAAGAAGAGAGACATGGTCAAGTTAAGGAAGAGCTATTAGAGGGGCCAGATGTAAAATGCATGTTTGTCGACGGAGCATGGAAGTACTATGATGGAGGGGCCCCAGAAGGGGTGGGCTGTGGTTAATTTGAAAGGGAAACATCTAGCAGGAGAAAGGATAGGAGGATGTCATTCTGTCCAGGAAGCTGAATTAAATGAATTTACTGCCACCCTACAGCTAGGAAAAGGACAAGGGGTTAACATCTACACAGACAATAGCTAATGCCTATGTGTAGTCCACAACTACATGATGGTACAGGCAAAATGAGGCTATATTACTGCGATTGGTAGTAAAATTCAACATGAGACCCTCGTCACAGACCTGGTGGCAACAGTAATTAAAATTAAAATGCACAGAAAGATCCAAAGGCCAGACCAGAATGGAATGGATTAACAGCTAGCTAATCTGGCATGCACTATATCTCACTATCTCTCCTACTGCTCTCAGAGACCCTGAGTAATGTGGTCACCAACAAGCAGCAAGGACCAGAACCTCAACCCCAGGACAAGAGCTAGAATAGATTAAGGTTACATGTAATTATATGCTACCCGGTTGTGCAGTAGCGACTGTAATTAAGAATGTTACTGATATTAGCATAACTATCAAAAAGCTAATCCTCTGTGGGCTCCTCTCAATCCCACTGGGGACAGACTGGCACATAGCAAAACAAGATCTTAATGTTAAAATATTTTTGTATATTTCATATGCTTATGCCAAACATTATAAAACATCCAGTTGCTGCTTTTGTTCACATATTCCCATATATTCAAAGGGCAGTTTACATCTGAGGCCCATTATTTTTAATGCATCTGAAGTAGCAGATTAGATGACTCCCCACAATGAATCCCTAGCATCTGGAGTTCACATGCTTGAATCATCTTCTGCAAAGGGGTTATATTGGGTCGAGGTTTAAATTGGACATTAGTAGTACCTGAGATAAGTGGGAATCAACATTTCTGCTTTTGAAGATACCAACCCTAATTTAATACCTTCCATACACCACTATTTGTTACCATTATCAACACATCAAGTGTAGGAAGCTAAATTGCCTCTATTTGCATTTTTAGATCCAAGCCGGGGATTGGCCTACAGGTCAAAGTAGTTGCACTCAAGGAAATGGACAAGCTTAAACAACCCCCAGCCTCACCCTATGGAATTAGGCAGTGGAATGGCTGGGATCCTTGGGGGCATCTATTGAGCAGAAATAGTAATTTTTGTTATCAGCCTTTTTATCTATGTTGCTTGTATAACTTTTAAGTATTGCTTTGCTGCAATCATGAAGATGACAACTGCGGAAGGGCTGAAGACAGGAAAAGTGGCTCTGCCGAACACCACCAAAATAACAAACTTCTAGTGGAATGACAAATATGTAGATAGGCCGAGTGGGTGGGGGAGGGGAGAGGCCATACTGGATTTGGTGTTCGGCAATGAACCAGGTCAGGTGTCAGATCTCTCAGTGGGATAGCATTTTAGTGATACTGATCACAACTCCCCGATCTTTACGTTGGTGATGGAGAGGGATAAGAGCAGATGTAATGGGAAGGCATTTAATTGGAGGAGGGGAATTTAAATTCCTATTAGGCAGTAACTGGGAGCAGATGTTCTCAGGGAAATGCATGACAGAAATGTGGAGGTTGCTTAGGTGGCACTTGCTGCTGTTGCTGGATAGGTTCGTCCCAATAAGGCAAGGAAGGGATGGTAGGGTGAAGGAACCTTCGATGACAAGATATGTGGAACATCCAGTCCACAGGAAGAAGGAACCTGTTTAAGGTTGAGGAAGCAAGGATCAGACAGAGCTTGAGAGGGTTACAAGGTAGCTAGGAAGGAACTGAAGAGTGGACTTAAGAGAGCTTGAAGGGGGCATAAAAAAGCCTTAGCAGGTAGGATTAAGTATAACATCAAGGTATTCTACACTATTTGAGGAACAAGAGGATGGCCAGAGTGAGGGTAGGACCAATCAGGGATAGTGGAGGGAACTTGAGCCTGGAGTCGGAGGTAGTAGGGGATGTTCTTAATGAATACTTTACATTAGTATTTAGTAGTGAGGGGGACCTTGTAGTTTGGGAGGACAATGTGGAATAGGCTGATATGCCCAAACAGGTTGATATTAAGGAGGACAATGTGATTAAACTTTTGAAAAACATTACAATAGGTAAGTATCCTGGTCCAGACTGGATATACCCAAGGTTACTACGGGAAGCAAGGGAACAGATTGCTGTGCCTTTGCGTCCTTACTATCCACTGGAGTAGTGCCAGATGATTGGAGGGTGGCAAATGTTATTCCCATATTAAAGAAAGGGAATAGGGATAACACTGGGAATTATAGACCAGTGAGTCTTATATCAGTGGTTAGGAGAGGATTCTGAGAGACAAGATTTACAATTACTTGGAAAAGCATAGTTTGATTAGAGATAGTCAGCATGGCTTTGTGAGAGGCAGGACATGCGTCACAAGCCTTATTGAATTCTTGGAGGATGTGACAAATCACATTGATGAAGGTAGAGCAATGGACGTGGTGTACATGGATTTTAGCAAGGCATTTGGCATCCCCATGGTCAGCTCATTCAAAGCAAGGAGGCATGGGATACAGGGAAATTTGGCTGTCTGGATAGAGAAGTAGCTGGCCATAGAAGACAGAGGGTGATACTAGATGGAAAGTATTCAGCTCGGTGGCCAGTGATGGTCTGCAGGGATCTGTCCTGGGACCTCTTCTCTTTGTAATTTTTATAAATGACTTGGATAAGGAACTGGAAAGGTGGGTTAGTAAGTTTGCTGATGACACAAAGGTTGATGAAGTTGTGGATAGTGTGGAGGGCTGTTGTAGTTTGCAACGGGACATTGACAGGATACAGAACTAGGCAGAGAAGTGGCAGATGGAGTTCAACCTGGAAAAGTATTAAGTGATTCGTTTTGTAAGGTCAAATTTGAATGCAGAATTAAAGGCAGGATTCTTGGAAGTATGGAGGAACAGAGGGATCTTGGGGTTCACGTTGTTATGGATGAGGCCAGACCACTCAAAACATTCTTAAGCAGGCAGCCCAAACCATAACTTTGCAATTTGTTTCAGGAAGTGTACAGTGAAAATTACACGGATTAAGTTAGCAAAGTGGCTACCAGGTTTAAAACAGACAAAAAACTTAGTCACAAAATTACATAATGAAAGACGAAGAACAGAATAAAAAACTCCTACAGAACTCAGTCGACCGAAACTAGTATGCTGTTCCGTATATACACAAGTCTCAATAAGCAAACCTCTTTTAAAACACAGTACAAGAAAGGGTCAAATGCTTACAGGTCGAAGTTAGAAGGGCAGAAGAGGGAGTTTCCACATAGCTCACTGTTGATCCCCCAACCAGTTCTGGACTGAACTAAACTGCTCAGCTAGAGAGCTGACCACTCCCCTTTCATTCTACAGGTCACTTCTAAAACATGACCTGAAGTCTCATCTGTTTACATATAAACAAAAAGCCTCTCAAAATCCTTTTCATCTCTGTACCGGCCTGTTTTATTACCCCTCTGAAAAAAAAAATCAAGGGCAGAGTATCCTTGAACCAAGGAACAGCTTTTAGAAAAAAAAGGACTACCTTTGTGACAATATCTATAGATCCCTCAAAATTGCTACCCAAGTTGGTAGGGTTGTTAAGAAGGCGTATAGTGTAATTGCTTTCATTAGCAGGAGTATTGAGTTCAAGAGCTGTGAGGTTATGCTGCAGATGCATAAAGGTCTAGTTAGACCACAGTTGGAATAGGTGTTCAGTTCTGGTCACCTCATTATGGGAAGGATGTGGAAGCTTTAGAGAGGGTGCAGAGGAGATTTAACAGGATGCTGCCTGGACTGGAGGGCATGTCTTATAAAGTAAGGTTGAGAGAGCTAGGGCTTTTCTCATTGGAGCAAAGAATGATGAGAGGTGACTTGATAGAGAGGTATAAGATGATGAAAAGCATAGATAGAGTGGATAGCCAGAGATCTTCCCCAGGGCAGAAATGTCTATCACGAGGAGGCATAATTTTAAAGTGATTGGAGGAAGGTTTGGGGAGATGTCAGAGGTAGGTTCTTTACACAAAGAGTGGTGGCTGTGTGTAATGCACTGCCAGCAGTAACAGTCGAGCCAGATACATTGTAGACGTTTAAGCGACACCTTGGATAGGCACATGGAAGATAGTAAAATGAAAGGTATGTAAGTTAGTTTGATTTTAGAGCAGGATAAAAGGTCGGCACAACATCGAGGGCTGAAGGGCCTGTACTGTTCTGTGTTCTTAACTATTCTCAGATAATAAAACTGCCTCTCCTTATTATTTAAGGAGTGCCTAGTACCTACAATAAGAAACAAATTGCTCACAAATCATTCGCTAAAGAATGCTAACAGTAGGGGTAGACATAAAACTTTACATATAACTAACTTTATAGTAGAACTAATATTATGAATTTTGCAGCAATTAGTAAGAACTATCTTCCTTTGTATCTCTTGTAATAGGGCAGTAGGAAATATAAAATGAATACTAGAATTCAAGCAGTCCTTAGGGATAAGCAAGTTTATAACCATTAACTTTGGAATGTGAAGTAATGGGATGCTGGGTATTTAGTTAGGATTTCACTCAGGCAGCCATTTTCTAATTGAAAAACGTTGAGCCAATCTAAGTAAATCTCTCACAACAAAGTTTGCTCCAATAAACTTGGGCCTGAGCCTTTTACTGCAATCACTGGTAATCGAACCAGGTGCTTTTCATAAGAGACCGGAACCAAACCCTTAATCTAAGAAGATTTTCTGGTATACATTTTTAGCCCAGTTCAAATTTTAACATGCAAAGTTAAGGGCTGGAGTCCAGAGCAAAGTTTAATAAAAAACGATTCTGTAACAACTGATATGGTCACGCCCGTATCAACCTCTATTAGAACTGGATGATCAATCTATTTTCATTGGATCTGATTCGGTTGTTGCTAAGTAATTTAATTGTTTCAAATCAGATGTAGCTGGAGTCTCCAGGGTATAAACTCTCCTGGATGCCTTAGTGGATATCGGCCTGTTATTTAGATTTTATTGTCATGTGTACTGAAGTGCAGGAGTACAATGAAAAGCGTAGAATGTCACCACACAAGGCACCATCTTAGGTACCAAGGTACCTAGATATAAAAACTTAGGTACAAAGTAGTAAGAGAAACAGTTAAAAAATTAAGCATTACATCATAGAATAAGTGGAAAAATAAAGAAATATAGTAATAGTTCACATTAAACTGTAGTTTAAACTAGTAAAATAAAGGAATAAGTTAAAAGTCCAATCATTTCTGATGAGCCTCCATTTATCTTGCTCTCCAAGAGACCTCAGCTATGAATTATCTTACTCAATTTCGGTTTAGTAGAACTGTTTTCCTGTCTCAAGTTTGCGTACCAGTAACAATTAGAATAGCTTGCCAGCCAGGAAGAAAATTTTAACTGAGGCTTGGCTTTGTTTTGGGGTTTTGCTGAGGGCTGACATGGAGTCCATCTGTTCAGGATATGTCCTGAGTGAGGCTTTGCAATTGTCTTCAATCAAGCGGTGCTTCCCAAACTCAATTGGTCTTGCGAGGGTGTCCACTTACATCAGAATGTCGTGCAACTCATATGCTTCACTTGCCGTTTTCCAACGATAAAGGCAGTTATAGTGGCTATTTAAAGTCCAGTTGAGCTTCAGCTAGTAGGCATTTTTGCATGGTTATATCATTAATCCCAAATACCAGTCTCTCAATAAGGGTTAAAACAAAGTCACATGCCTGGGTCAGTTATCTCAAACTAGCGAAAAATCCTGATACAGATTCTGCTGGTTCTCAAATTGCTGAGTAAAACAGATAGCATCTTAGAATTAGAGGCGGCTTAAGATCATAACATTTTTTAACTGTGTCAGTCAAATCTTGAAAGGTTTTTAGTATCCGGCACCTCAGGGAAAGTGAAGTTCCTAATGACAGAAAAAGTTGCAGCTCCACAAGCTCTCAGGAAAATTACTTGTTTTTTTGTCGACCAGAAGGTCCTTGTACGAGAAAAAATAATGCATTGTTTTAACAAACTGGGCCCAATCCTTCACAGCAGAATCGAACAAGTCAAGTTTCCCGAACAAAGGCATGATGTAAGAAAATGCTTACCCCAACTCAAAGCCAATTGTTCTAAGCGGGTTTCTCAGGATCTTACTTTGCTCTCATCGCCACTGAAATAATTCTACAGAGGCCGGCTTTCCATCACCTTCGTTTACACATGAGTAGTCCTTGACTATAGTCCTGCCTCATACAGAGTAAGGCCAAGTGTCACTATCCCTGAACTCAACCTTTTTGTGTCAGCCAGGGCTTCTTGATTAACAACACTAATCAGGGAACTCATATTCCATGAGGTCCAGTTTGCTGACCTCATTACTATCACTACGAGGGTCAACAATCAAGGAAGTCAATGTCAGTGTAATTCTAGGTATGTAGGCCCAAAGGCTGGCAGATTGTATTAAACAGCACATTCCTTTGGCTGTTTGCAACAACTAAAGTGCTGACCGCATCAAGCCAACTGACACTTACAAAACTCAGAACACCGAGTCTAGCAGGAGATACAATTCTGTCATTCGGTAAGACTTGCTAAGTAATCCTGAGTTTGTGAATAATTACACTGATACCTAATTTAGGATTGTTATTCGGGCTTGCAGCATAATGCACTTGTGTGTACTGTAATCTATATAAATATTAATATATACATACCTATTCTTTAGAACACAGAACAGTACAGCATTGTACAGGCCGTTTGGACCTCAATATTGTGCCGATCTTTTATCCTACTCTAAGATCAAACTAACCCACAAACCCTGGATTTTACTATCTTCCATTTGCCTAGCCAAGAGTCGCTTAAATGTCCCTATTGTATCTGATTCGACTACCACTGCTGGAAATGCATTGCAAACACCCACCACTCTGACATCTGTCCTAAATCTTCCCCCAAGCACTTTAAAATTATGCCCCCTTGTGATAGACATTTCTACCCTGGGAAAAAAATCTCTGGCTATCCACGCTATCTATGCCTCTCATCCATCATCTTATACATCTCTATCAAGTCACCCCTCATCCTTCTTCACTCCAATGAGGAAAGCCTTAGCTCCATCAACCTTTCTTCATAAGATATGCGCTCCAGTCCAGGCAGCATTCTGGAAAATCTCCTCTGCACCTTCTCTAAAGTTTCCACATTCTTCCCATAATGAGGCGACCAGAACTCAACATAATATTCCAACTGTGGTCTAACCAGGGCTCTATAGGGTTGCAGCATAACCTCATGGCTCTTAAATTCAATAGCCCTGCTCATGAAAGCCAACACACCAAAAGCCTTCATAACAACCCTATCAACATGGGTGGCAACTTTGAGGGATCAATGGACGTGAACCCCAAGATCCCGCTGTTCCTCCACACTGCCAAGAATCCTCCCTTTAACCCTGTATTCAAATTCAACCTTCCAAATGAATCACCTGATACTTTACCAGGTTGAACTCCATTTGCAACTTCTCAGCCCAGTTATGCATCCTGTCAATGTCCCACTGCAGCCTGTAACAGCCCACCACATTACCCACAACTCCACCAACCTTCGTGTCACCGGCAAATTTACGAACCCACCCTTCCTGTTCCCAATCAAAGTCATTTATAAAAATTACAAAGAGCAGAGGTCCCAGGACAGATCCTGCAGAACACTATTGGTCTTCAAGCTACAGGCTGAATACTTTCCATCCGGTATTACCTTGTTCAGTCTATGGACCAGCCAATTCTGAATCCAGACAGCCAAATTTCCCTGTATCCCATGCCTCCTTACTTTCTGAATGGGCCTACCATGGAGAACCTTATCAAACACATCCACTGCTCTACCTTCATCAATGTGTTTTATCACGTTCTCAAAGAATACAATAAGGTTTGTGAGGCATGACCTGCCCCTCACAAAGCATGCTGGCTATCTCTAATCAAACTATGTTTTTCCAAGTAATCATAAATCCTGCCTCTCAGAATCCTCTCCAATAATTTGCCCAACACAGACCTAACATTAACTCGTCTGGAATTCCCAGGGTTATCCTTTTCCCTTTCTTTAACAAGGCCATAACATTTGCCACCCTCCAATCACCTGGTACAACCCCAGTGAGGACGCAAAGATCATTGCCAAAAGTGCAGCAATCGTGTCCCTCACTTCCCATAGTAACCTTGGGTATATCCCATCTGATCCAGGGGATTTATCCATCCTTATGTTTTTCAAATTTTTCAGCTACCAAAGACCCTATTATAAGTCCTACCCTTGTTTGCTTTGCCAAAATGCAAAATCTTGCATTTATCCAAATTACACTCCATCTGTCACTCCTCAGCCCTTTGGCCTGAATGATTAAGATCCCTTTGTATTCGAAAACAACCTTCTTTGCTGTCAATGATACCATCAATTTTGGTGTCATTAGCAAACTTACTAACCATGCCTCTTAAATTTTCACCCAAATAGCTTGTATAAATGATGAACAAAAGTAGACCCAGCACCAATCCCTGTGGAACACCACTGGTCACAGGTCTCCAGTTCAAAAAACAACTCTCCACCAACATTCTCTGTCTCCTACCAACAAGGCAATTTTGTATCCAATCGGCAAACTCTCTGAATCCAACGTGATCTAACTTTATTAATTAGTCTACCGTGCAGAACCTTGTCAAATATTTTGCTAAAGTCAATTGAGACCATGTCTACCACTCTGCCCTTATCGATCCTTTTGGTTACATTCTGAAAAACTCAATCAAGTTTGTCAGACAACTTTTAATGCACGAAGCTATGCTGACTATCCCTAATCAGTCCTGGCCTTTCCAAATGCATATAAATCCTATCTCTCAGACTCCCCTCCAATAACTTACCCACCACTGATGTCAGACTCACAAGTCTACAGTTCCCAGATTTCTCCTTATAGCCTTTCTTAAAGGCTCAAAACTAGCCACCCTTCAGTTCTCCAGCACCTTATCCATGGCTGCAGATGATACAAATATCTCTGCTAGGGATCCTGCAATTTCTTACCTAACTTCCTACAATATCCTGGGATACACTTGATTAGGTCCCAAGGACTTATCCCCTTTATGTTTTTTTAAGACCTCCAGCACTTCATAAAGTGGACTGTTTTCAATTCATCGACATTTATTTCCCTGAGTTCCCGAGCCTTTATTTCCTTCTTCATAGTAAAAACTGATGTAAAATATTCATTTAGTATCTCTCCCATCTCCTGTGGTTCGATACGTAGACAACTCACTGATTTTATTCTCTCCCTGGGTGCTCTTTTGCTCTTCATGCTCTTGATTTAGATTTAGATTGTGTTGTCATGTGTATTCAAGTACAGAAGTACAAAAGTCCAGTGAAAAGTGTCGAATTTCACCACATTAGGTGACATCTTAGATACAAAGTTACCTAAGTACAAAAAGCTCAGGTACAAAGTAGTGAAAACACAGTTAAAATATTAAGTATTACAGACCTTCATAGAATAAGTAGAAAATAAAGAAATAAGGTAATAGTTAACAATAAAGTCCTTCTTAAAAAGATACTGGAAAAATAAAGGAATAGAGTTCAAATATATTTAATGAGTGCTTGCTGGAGCCCCGATTTCTTCCACTTATCTTGGTCTCAAGGAGACTTCAGTTTCCTGTTCTTGTCACCACCACAGATACTGGGGGATCTGCCTAATCACTCACTCTTCCCTCATTGGGCTGCGATGCCAATGTCACTGCTGCTACTGCTACCTCTGATCTCCTCCTGCTCTCTCCAGAACATGCCCAGGTAGGATCGATCGCAGGACCCACTCAACAGGTACGTGCTCTCGTTGCCAACTGCCTTGGACACCTGGTCTGGAGATCACAACAGGCTGCCAAGACACAAACATGGGCCACCAAAAGACTCCCATGTCATGCCAGGCCTCACCAAGTCTATGATGACAGAAAATACAAAAAACAAAAAATGCAAAGAGAGAGAAAAAGAGAAAGGAGAAAAAAATGGATGGACCAGACAAGTTCTGGCTAAAGCATCCTACTCTGCTGCCATCTTCCAGACCCCTTACATTATCTCTTTGGATTATCCTTATCTACCAAGACTTTTCACATCCCCTTTTTGCTCTCCTGATTTCACTTTTAGGAATGCCCCTCCACCTCTTTTATTCTTCAAGAGATTCACTTGATGCCAGTTTATATCTGATATGTATGAGAACTTCTTATTCATGACTACAGCCTTAATATCTTTACTTATCCTTTGTTCCCTACTCTTAACAGCCTTGCCCTTCACTAACAGGAACATAATGACCGAATTCTCATAACTCACCTTTGAAGCCTCCCACTTGCCAGTTATCCCATTACCTGCAAACAGTTTACTCTAATCAATTCTTGAAATTTCCTGTCTCATATCAAAATTTGCCTTTCATTCAAGGCCTGTGCTTTTCCATAACTATTTTAAAATAAAAAGAATTATGATCACTGGTCTCAATTTGTTCCCTCCCTAACACTTCAGTCACTTGCCCTGCCTTATTTCCCAAGGTCAAGCTTTGCTCCTTCTCTTATCAATTTTTTAAAAATTAAAATACATTACACACACTAGTTTTCCCTTATTCACCCCACTACTTACAACTAAAGAACTTTTAATAGATTTGTCAAAGATTTTTTCTCTTTCATAAATCAACATTAACTCTGTCCTTGGTCTTTGACAATAAAATCTTGTGAAAGTTTTAGAAAGAAGGAATATGAAGTACAGGTGTAATTTGTTGTATCAACCTTTACTCATTCACCTCAGGTTTTGCTTACTTTTCGCTGACAACTGACTGCTCTGATTCATATCTTCCCTGTTCTACGTATTCTCATTTTGTCGGGAATAAAGTGTGCTCCTTCTCCCACACTCCTCCACTTCTCAAAGCAATGATGCCGTCTTTATTACAAGGTTATGTAATCTTAACTTCTTTATTTATTCATGATATGTAGCATCACTGTCAAGGCCTGCATGTACTGCCTATTTTGTAGCTATAGCTGTACTGGCGAATGTCTTCCAGCACTGCTGTGGTTCATGTAGTGTAGGTACGCCCTCAATGTTAGAAAGCAAAGTCCAGGATTTTGATCCAGTGACAGTGAAGGGACAGCAATATAGTTTCAAATCAGGCATTTGGCTTGGATGGAATCTTATAGGTGATGATGTTCCGCATTCTTCTAGGCAGCAGAAGTCATGGGTTTGAAAGGTGCACGGCCCATTCACTCATCACCGGTGTCAGTGACAGAGAGAGCAAATATTTAGTGGTCGATAGGCTGCTTTGTTCTGGATGGTGTCTAGTATTCAACTAGCAAAAATGTTTCTTGAGATTCATAGTGAAATGCACTGCGGGGTTCCAAGAAATTTGCCTCGGCAGCCAAAACAAGATTTCTGAATACTGTTTGCTCAGTTACACATTTTATAGTGCTACAAGACATATTATAGTGACTGTTCTGCTTTTTTTTTGCAGATAGCATCCTAAGGCATGACTACCATATTACAGCTTTCAGCATCTGCTATGGTTGTTGTTATAATATTTGGCCTGAATCATGAGAAATCATGTCAGCTTCCTGGAAATCAAGAGTTCACGTATAAGGCTAGGTGACTGGTTCTATACATTACTAAAGTAAAATATTTCTTATACAAAAAGTTGAAAAAATCTATTATGAAGCACTGAATATTAAGACATCCTGTTATTTGTTCCTTGCATTTGTAAGAAGAAACCTTGACATTGCGTACTTCTGGATAACTCTGTTTCACTAGTTTTTTTCTTTATGTTGAGTTGGCCTGCTGCCTCACGAGTCAATGACCATCAGATGTTGCTTGAAAGGCTCCAATTGCAAAGAAAGTCAAGGCAAGAGTAACCTTCACTTGAATTGTAAAACTTCAACAAAATAATATGTGCAGGCTAGTAAGAGATGTTTTCTGTGATAGCTGTCGAAGTATATTCTCCTCTTCATAATATAGAAACAGTGAGTTTCCATTGGAAAATTCAGGTCCCAGGGCAAATACTTGTCAAAACTGGAAATACTGGGCAGTAAAAATATTGACAGATGCTCCAGAGAAGCATGCAACTAAAGTTGATACACAAGGCAATGTAGAACCAAGTTTCAGTTGAAACAATCAAAATATTTGTTTTGATGCAATATCCATCTTCCTGATATTTTTCTGCAGCTCAAACTAGGTACAAGGCATGTTATTGATAAGGTTGAGAGTGTGGTGCTATGTGCAAGAAATGCCTCACTGGAGGCCAAAGGGGCAGGTAAGAAATTTATTGTTGTGGTTGTGGGAACTTTTAAGTTTGGCTCTTGGAAGCTTGATCCTTGATCCCAAGTAGATAGACAGCCAAAGGCAGAATCTAATGGGGTGGCAGAGGTCATGTTAGACAACTTGTTAGATTGGGTGAAAGCACTCCTGCTCCTTCTGACTCACAAGCAGTACTCTAAATGCACTTACCTGTCCCCTGAAGCCAAGGAAACCTAGGGTTAAGCCTGCAAGGCAGGTTTAATGTGAGACTCTAAGCCTCATTACATTATGAAGTAGACTACTCGCATTCTCAGATCAAACAGCCTTCTTACCTCCCACCAATTATATACAAATTTGATGCAGCAAATAATAGCCATTACAATCTATTTCCTCACCTCCCAAAGATATGATAAACAAAAGAAAATCCAGCCCAAAGCCCATTATAGTTTAAGTAAAATTATGATATTAACTTAGTAAAACACAATGATTTATGATAATCCAGTATTTTATTGTTAGGAAAATAAGTATAGTAATGTTGAATATTTACATACAATCAATCTGGCAAAACATGGTCAAAATTAAATTCAAAATAATTAAATTCACATTACAACAAATAGTTATCCTCAAATACTATTTAACTTCATGTCAAACATTTGAAACCAAAATTATTTCAAAGACTTCTTGCAAAAATCAAATATTCTCACTGCGCTATAATGGTTACATGAATTATTAGCAAAACAGAATGGTCTTACTTATCTTTTGTCAAAAGATTACATTCCATCAAAATGCATGTTTGACAAATTTAAGATCCTTAAAGTATGAAGCTTCGCAATTGCTACACCCATCCAAATGGAGATGGTTCCTAGTAAAACAAATGAAATTCTCTTTCAAATGTCTATAATCTGCAAATCAAATAAAAATGAAATTTAAAAAGTGCTTGCTGAAGGGTATCAAGTGGTGAAACATTCTTGAAGTAATTCACTGGCCAAGGGTCTCAGATGGAAGACATAGAAAGATTGTTAAAATGTGGCAGACTTCACATAAACAGAAAAGTTTCTTTTTCTGATGATGTCTTGATAGAAAATCCTTCATAAATAATCTTCAGTGCGAATAAAGCTAAACTGAACAGTTATCTAGTAATATCTCCACAAATAAATCAATTGGTCTGCATTGAGAACCCAGCAAAAATCTAAGAACTATTATTTACTTTTTAGTTTCATTGCATAGATACCTATCCTTTGAATCATATTTTGTAGCATAAACCAGATATCTGCCTGAGGTAATTAACATTACCAGCTGTTGTCAATGAAAGTTTACTCTATATACTTAGCAATCCAGGGCTTTTGGGATAGTAACCCTACCTCTGAGCCAGAAAGCCCAGGTTCAAGACTCATTTTTTCCTGCAGGTGTCTCATAACATCGCTGAACAGGTTGATTTATAAAAAAACTATAAGTATACGTCTGAATATCAATATTGGTAAGATTATTCTCTAGGTTTGACAAAAAAAATGAAATATGATCGTATTGAAATATTTAACATTTTGAGGCAACTGGACAGAATGGACACCTAATGTGCCAAATTGTATCCAGCATGTATTTCTGTTGCGTGTTGTAAGGTTGCAAGTGTTGTAACATTAAAGGTATTGAAGTTTACAGAACAAACGTCTACAATTTCCTAAATATTCAACAAATTGACTGCCTTATGACCAGATAAGCACACAAGAGATTGAAGATGGTTAACTAAACTAACCAAAAGAAAACTGTTACAAATAAATTGATTAGCCCCAAATTAGGTGGAAAATAGCTCATGGAATAGATGATGTACACTATATACAACAAAATTTTTAAGTACTCACAAAGTTTTTAGGAGAACCCTTCTCTCTTTCTAATGTTGTTTGTTCACCTGGAACTACAATAAAATGTGCAGAAGTTGAATATTTTGAAAATAACAATTAAATTTGCTCATGCCAAATTACTATTTACGGAGCACATGAGGTGGTAAAGGAAAACATTCCGCAATGAAATTATGATCCTTACAAAAATATACCTATGTTATCAACCTGTAAAAATGAGTTGAACCAATTTATGATTGCCTCGAAAGTCAACTTCTAACTCAATGATTTTCAACATGACAGCGGTGTGTAACTTTTCTGCATGTATATGTGATTTAAGGTTTGAATCATAGAATCCCTACAGTGTGGAATCAGGCTATTTGGCCCAACAAGTCTACACCAACCCACTAAAGAGTAAGCCACCCACACTCATTCCCCTATCCTATTACTCTAGACTTACTCCTGACTAATGCACCTAACTCTCACATCCCTGAACACTCTGGGAAATTTAGCATGGCCAATTCACCTAACCTGCACATCTTTAGATTGTGGGAAGAAACCCACACGGACACGGGTGATTGTGCAAACTCCACATAGAGAGTCGCCCATGGCTGGAATCGAATCTAGGTCTCTGGTGCTGAGAGGCAGCAGTGCTAAGCACTGAGCCACATACATGCCACCCTAAAATTAATTCCTTCCTGGAATGCACAATTGTTCATTTTTTCACTTTAAGGTCATAATATGTTTCTTGTTTCTAATTATCTAGTTCTTTCTGTTACATAGAATATGAGTTCTGCTCAGTAAATTAATAAAATGGAGCTTATTGGAGATGCAGGAGATTGAGCCCATGACCTTACACATGCAAAGCATGCACTCCACCACTGAGTTACACCCCCTTGTTGTGTTAACATTTGTTAAAAGGGTAAAAACCATAGTGTTAATTTTTGATGTGTAAGATGCTAATACAAGCTTTCAGTTGTAACAGGGAGAGGAATAATAGCTTCCACGCCCAGCTTCAAGACACTAGCAACTGCTGAAAGCTAAACTAAAAATCCTGGTTCTGTGGGAGCTTAAACCCAGCTATTCAGGCTGCTTCTAATCTTCCAATTTAAGAAAGAACCCAAGGCTTCACAAGCTGTTTACTTTGATTAGCTTTAAGCAGACCACACCATACCACTGTACCAATCTGTGTTCATAAAAAAAATGGACAAAATACATCTCTTAAAGCCATAGTACCTCCCCCTCCTTAAAACAATGAACAATCAGTATACAAAGATGTTTTCATTTTCAAAAATCTTATGCTATTAATACACTATAATACATGTACATTCCATTTACTCTAAGTATGCAAGCATTCACGACTACAGTCTGTTTCAGTCCATTTTTTTTCTCCACCACTAAATGCCTCTATCTTCCTACATCAAAGTCACAATAACACATCAGCAATTATGTTCTTTCATCCTGGTACATTTCTAATTTTCAAACTGAATATGTGAAATAAGCAGCACCATCTAAGTAGTCTGGTGTTTTTAAATCCTTAAATTTTTCCAAAATCTTTAAGGGGTTATGATCAGTGTATACAATTGCCTCAGACACTTGACTGGCAATATAAATGTTGAAATGTAGCAACACCAACACCAAACACAAGACCACCTACTCAACTGTGGAATTTTGGTTGACGATCATTTGATTTTCTGGAAAAATACTATATATATTATATATCAGCTAAAAGCTCTCTTCTTGTCACCTTCTTGCAAGGGTACAGCCACCAAAACACACATGACTTGCAACAATAGCCACTTTGAGCACTTTTGCGTAATTAGGTGTGGCTAATACTAGGGCAGTGGTTAACACAGCTTTCAGGATATCAAATGCTGTCTGACATTCCTCCATTCACTGAAATTTTCTACACTTCTTCAACAAGTCAGTCAGTAGAACAATCACACAGCTAAAATTTGGCACAAGCTTCAATAAAAATCACTTAGTACCCAGAATCATAGTAGATCCCTCTTTGGTGACGGTATGGGAAATTCCCCAGTAACCGGTTTTCACATCCCATGGAGAGCCAGTTCTGTCCAATGACATGTAATTGTATTAGGTCTTTCAGGTCGTTTCAATTTTCTCTCTAGAAGGTACCTCAATACTTTATCCAAATTTTTGAGAACTTCCTCATTGTCCACTTTAATTTGAGGAATATAAACAGAAATTGCTAGAAAAGCTCATCTTTGGTAGCATCTGTGATGAGAAATCAGAGTTAACATTGCAGGTCCAGTGACCCTTCCTCAGAACTGATGGTAGCTAGGAAAATGGCAGTTTTTATGCAGATGATAGGGTGTGTGTGTGTGTGTGTGTGTGGGGGGGGGGGGGGGGGGGGGGGAGGGGGGGAGGGGGGGGGGGGGGGGGAGAGAAGAGAAGCAAACGCTGAGTGGGGATACAGCCCAAAGAGAGAGAGGAGCAGTTGGACAAAGGACTGGATAATGATCTGGCAAGGAGGGTGAATAGCTATGAATGAAGACTGTGAGCAGCCAACAATGGGAACCCTGCTCCCTAACCAATATCTCTGTCTCAGCCTTGCTGCAGTGTTCCAGCGAAGCTCAGCATAAACTGAAAGAATAACACATCATTCTCCACTTGGAGACTCTGTAGCCTTCAGGACCCAATATCAAGTTCAATAACTTTAGGGCTTGAACTCTACTATGTCCCAGCCTCCACCCCCACATACCAGCCTTTGTGATCACACAGTTTGCTTTTAACACAATCCATTGTTAGCCACTAACAGTCTCCATGAACACCTATTCACCCTCCTCATCAGTTCTTTATCCACACTTTGTTCACTTGTTCATCCAACTGTTCTTGTGTCTCTTTGGACTCTATCCCTATCTTTAGTTTACTCCTTACCCTCCCCCTCCCCAATCTTCTGCATAAAAACTGACATTTTCCTAGCTACCATAAGTTCGAGGAAGGGTCACTGGAACCAAAACATTAACTCTGATTTCTCATCACAGATGCTGCCAGACCTGCAGAGCTTTTCCAGCAATTTCTGTTTTCAATTCACAGCATCCACAGTTCTTTTGGTTTTATTTAATTTGAATAATGTCCAATTCAGAATTCTCTGAACTTTTTCTTCACTGTGTTGTAACCAATAATACATTATCCTTTTGCTTTCCTTCCCTATCAAAGTATCTTTTGAGCATATTTACATGATACACTCAGTGAGATTTCTTTTATTTATCTTATCAAATAACTCACCTCACTCAATTTCTTTTTGATTTAATAAGGCCCAGTGAACCTTGCCTTTAAAGATTCATCTACCACAGGAAGTAACAGCAATACTACATCTCCACTAGCAAAATTACATATTTTTGATTTCTTGTCTGCTTCCTGTTTCATCATATGCTGTGCTACTTTCAAATGCTGTCTAGCCAACTCACAAGCCAGGCCATCAAAGATGTCCTCATATTTTGGCTTGAATTTTCCTTACTCTCAAACTCTCTTACTAGTAATTCATGTGCTACCCACAACACTTCCTTTCCACAACCCACAGGTAATACAACTTGATGGATGTCTGCCTGTTTGTCATCCACCAAATTTGTGATGGTTTCCATTTCCTCATCAAGAAATCATTTTTAGGACAGTAACATTTTGACATACACTCAGATTCTTTTTCTGTGTGCATTTTTTGATATGACTGCTTTAGATTTTCATCTTACTGTTGAAATTCAACAAATTTCTCTGAACTAAAAATATTCGCTTAGTCCTCCGCCTGTTTCGGTTTTATCCCAAGCGTAGCTTCTGATAATTAAACTTCAGCTTCCTTATCTTAACCCTTGATTTTTCCTTCTGTTTCAACCGGTGGCTTTGTGATCATGTTACTGCGCAGAGTCAGGAAAAACCCTAAGATATACTTCCTGTAAAACCTCAGTTGCTAATTTTCACTGGATTTACAACTACAGTTGGTAAACAGTAGCGGGATTTACAATCGGCTTTATCCAGCTATATCATTATCCAGGATAAAGTGTATTTGCAGAACTGAGGATTTTTCTTAGTACTCCTCCCACCACTTCACCAGCCTCTCCCAATGCACATAATATAATGGAACATTGCTCTTCTCATCACAAATTCCACGTATCACCTTTTTCTGGCAATACTTCCGTTTGAATTACATGGCTCCTCATCTCTCAACATCAAAGTCTGACTTGCTGGCATAGAGATCTGACACTTTCTTCACAACCAAATCCTGACCAGGTTGTGTATTCTTTTGCAGCTTTTTTTAAACTTTCACTGTGCTTTCTTTTAGATTAGATTACATTACAATGTGGAAACAAGCCCTTCGGCCCAACAAGTCCACACCGACCCGCCGAAGCGCAACCCACCCATACCCCTACATTTACACCTTACCTCACACTACAGGCAATTTAGCATGGCCAATTCACCTGACCTGCACATCTTTGGACTGTGGAAGGAAACCAGAGCACCTGGAGGAAACCCACGCAGACACAGGGAGAACGTGCAAACTCCACACAGTCAGTCGTCTAAGGCAGGAAATAAACCCAGGTCCCTGGCGCTGAGGCAGCAGTGCTAACCACTGTGTCACCGTGCCGCCCACATCAATTTTCCCAGTGCTTTGTCTAAACATAGTACATTACAGTGCAGTACAGGCCCTTCGGCCCACGATGTTGCGCCAACCTTTGAAACCAATCTGAAGTCCATCTAACCTACTCTATTGCATTGTCATCCATATGTTTATCTAATGATCATTTAAATGCCCCTAACGTTGGCGGGTCTCCTACTGTTGCAGGCAGGGTGTTCCACGCCACTACTACTCTCTGAGTAAAGAAACGACCTTTGACATCTGTCCTATATCTATCATCCCTCAATTTAAAGCTATATCCCATCATGCAACCATCACCATCTGAGGAAAAAGGCTCTCACTGTCCACCCTATCTTAACCCTCTGATTATCTTATATGTCTCAATTAAGTCACCTCTCCACCTTCTTCTCTCGAACAAAAAACAGCCTCAAGTCACTCAGCCTTTCCTCATAAGACCTTCCCTCCATATCAAGCAACATCCTAGTAAATCTTCTCTGAACCCTTTCCAAAGCTTCCACATCCTTCCTATAATGTGGTGACCAGAACTGTATGCAACGCTCCAAGTGCAGCCGTACCAGAGTTTTGTATAGCTGCAACATGACCTCTTTGTTCAGAAACGTAATCCCTCTACCAATAAAAGTCAACACACCGTATGCCTTCTTAACGACTCGATCAACCTGACAACTTTCAGAGATCTATGTACATGGACACAGAGATCTCTCTCTGCTCATCCACACTACCAAGAATCTCACCATTAGTATCCAGTACTCTTAATTCCTGTTGCTCCATCCAAAGTGAATCGTCTCACACCTTTCCACATTAAACTCCATTTGCTACCTCTCAGCCCAGCTCTGCAGCTTCTCTATGTCCTTCTGTAACCAGCAACATTCTTCGGCACTATCCACAACTCCACCAACCTTAGTGTCATCTGCAAATTTACTAACCCATCTTTTTACACCCTCATCCAGGTAATTTGTAAAACTGACAAATGATAGTGGCCCCAAAACAAATCTTTGCAGTTCACCACTAGTAACTGAACTCCAGGATGAACACTTGCCATCAACCACCACCGTCTGTCTTCTTTCAACTAGCCAATTTCTGATCCAAACCATTAAATCAACCTCTATCCCATGTCTCCACATTTTGTGCAATAGCCTACCATGGGGAAGCTTATCAAACACCTGACTGAAATTACATATACACCACATCAACCATTTACTCTCATCCACCTTTTTGGTTCCCCTTCTCAAAAAACTCAATAAGGCTTGTGAGGCATGCCTTAACCTTCACAAAACAGTGTTGATTATCCCTAATCATCTTATTCCTTTCTAGATAATTATAGATCCTATCTCTTGTAACCTTTTCCAACACTTTACCCCCAACCGAAGTAAGGCTCACTGGTCTATAATTACCAGGGTTTTCTTGACTCCCCTTCTTGAACAAAAGGACAAAATTTGCCATCTTCCAGTCTTCTGGCACTATCCCTGTAAAAAAGGACAACATGAAGATCAAATCCAAAAGCTTGGCAATCTCCTCCCTGGCTTCCCAGAGAATTCGAGGATAAATTCCATCTGGCTTAGGGGACTTATCTATTTTCACAGTTTCCAGAATTGCTAACATCTCCTCCTTATGAACCTCAATCCCAACGAGTCTAGTAGCTTCTATCGCGGTATTCTCCTCAACAATATTGTCTTTTTCCACTGCAAATAAGGAGGAAAAATATTCCTGTAGCTCTTCTCCTATCTCCTTGGACTGCACGTACAACTACCCACTACTATCCTTGACTGGCCCAAATCTTAGTCGCGTCGTTCTTTTAATCCTGAAAGTTATAGAAAGCTTTAGGAATTTCCTTGATCCTGTCCTACAATGGCTTTTCATGTTCCTTCCTGGCTCTTCTTAACTCTCTTTTTAGGTCTTTCTTGGTTAACCTGTAACTCTCAAGCACCTAACTAAGCCTTCACATCACATCCTAGCATAAGCCACCTTCTTCCTCTTGACAAGAGATGCAACTTCTTGAGCAAACCACCGTTCCCTCACTCAACCACTTCTTCCCTGCCTGACAGGGTACACACTTATCAAGGATACGCAGTAGCTTCCTTGAATAAGCTCCACATTTCAATTGTGCCTATCCCCCTGCAGTTTCCATCCCCATCCTATGCATTCTAAATCTTGCCTAATTGCATCATAATTGCCTTTCTTATAACTCTTGCCCTTTGGTATTTACCTATCCCTTTCCACCCTTAAAGTAAACGAAACCAAATTGTAGTCACTATAAGGGGCAGCACGGTGGCTCAGTGGTTAGCACTGCTGACTCACAGTGCCAGGGAACCAGGTTCAATTCCCATCGCGGGTAACTGCCTGTGTGGAGTTTGCACATTATCCCAGTGTCTGCGTGGGTTTCCTCCCACAGTCCAAAGATGTGCAGGTTAGGTGAATTGGCCATGCAAAATTGCCTGTAGTGTTAGGTGCATTAGTTAGGGGAATGGGTCTGGGTGGGTTGCTCTTTGGAGGGTCGGTGTGGAGCTGTTGGGCCGAAGGGCCTGTTTCCACACTGTAGGGAATCTAAACTAATCACCAAAGTGCTCACCTACCTCCAAATCTAACACCTGTTTATTACCAAATCCAACGTGGCCTCGTCCTTCACTGGACTGTCTACATACTGTATCAGGAAACCCTCCTGCACACATTGGACAAAAACTGACCCATCTAAAGTACTCAAAATTATAGTACTTCTAGTCAATATTTGGAAAGTTAAAGCCCCTATACCAACTACCCTGCTACTCTCGCTCCTATCCAGAATCATCTTTGCTATCCTTTCCTCTACATCTCTAGAATTTTTCAGAGGCCTATAGAAAACTCCCAACAGGGTGACCTTCTCTTTCCTGTTTCTAACCTCAGCAGATGAGTCCTCAAATGTCCTTTCTGCCACCATAATACTGTCCTTGGCCAACAATGCCACATCTCCCCTTCTTTTACGATTTTCTCTGTTCTGACTGAAACATCTAAGTGCCAGAACCTCCAACAACCATTCCAGTCCCTGCTCTATCCATGTCTCCGAAATGGCCACAACATTGAAGTCCCAGGTCCCAATCCATGCTGCAAGTTCACCCATTTTATTCCAGATGCTCCTAACATTGAAGTAGACACAATTCAAACAACCTCTCTGCTTGCTGGTGCACTCTTGCAACCTTATTTCTGACCTCACTACTATCAACTGGCTCGACACTGGAACTACAATTTAGGTTCCCATCCCCCTCCCAAACAGCATTACATTGACATTCTGCTGGACGAACATTCAACCTGCCCTAACCTCCATTCCAACTAGTCTAAATTACAAAAGAGACTACTGAAAAATAAAGAATAAAAAAAAAACTAGCTACCCTACCAATCCAGTGCACAGAACCCTTTTTTTTTGGTTAGAGAAGGAGATGGATGGGAGACACTACTTAAGTAGTGTTTCAGGTAACGCAATCACCCAAATATATTACTTCACTTACTCAGCAGTCCAGTGTCTGCTCCGGCTCAGTGTGCGCTCCACCTGTTCATGAGATAAGTTTTTAAAGCAGTGATTTACCACCCAGTCAGTCCCCTGGTCGTTGCTCCTGCTGTTCCTGCTGCCGAAACAGAAATGGAGGGCCCCGATGCTCAAGCTAAGTTCTTAAAGCAGTGAATTATCTTCCCGCCTAGTTGTCGGTCCCACTCTTCCTGCTGCTAAACAAAAATATGCTCTTCCAAGAATCTAATTATTTTTGTGTGAAGATGAGATGCTAGAAATCAGTGGAGTTTCAATGCTATTGGTCATTGTATATAAACAGACAGAGACCCTTCACTTTTCTGGTGGCACACAAGTTAATGATGCACATGTCATGTGATACTCAGACATGTTGACTACACTTTTGTGATAACATGTAACATTCTTACCTTGCCCCTTGACTAATTCAGGTCACATGTCTTCACAGTTCCTTTCACATATTACAATATTTGTGGGAGGCTCCAACAACTATCCTTGAGAGGAATTAGGTCCTACTAAGGGTAGTTAAGGATGAGAGAGAGAGCTACTAGATTAATTTACCCCTATTTTCACACCTCAGTTGTCTTGAATGAGACATTTGTTTAGTGCTGAGGTTTACAACAGCTGAGAAGCAGGATTTAACATAAGATTAAATTCAGAAAAGATCATTTTTATTTGCACACTTCAAAATGGAAACACAACAAAAAACACTCTTTCCTTACACAGACATATATACTATAAGTAGGTTTAGACACTGTTAAGCCCAAATCCTATGTTCCCCAATTTGTGATGGTTCAAGACAGGATACCCCAAATGAAAAAGAATGAACTAGTTCCTCTTCATTATACATCTACCCCTTAGTTGATCACAACAAGGTTAATTTAAAAATGGATTCCTTCCCTTATGCATGTCTTTCTCACAGACAAGGGACTTAGAAGATAGTTCTTCAACTGTGACCTTCATAGCATGCTAACACTTGAATCCAGATTAGTAAATACGGGTACCATAGCCCACTCGTACACAAGAACTTCAGGCCTTTTAGCACACAAAAAAAACTCAGTCCCATTTACACACTCCAGTATCAAAGATCCTGAAGACAAAAAAAATGTAGGTAACCAATAAACAGTACTCTAAATTAACAACCTGAAAAGTAAACCAATGTTTTTTGCTATACCAAAAGTTGGTCTCAGAACATAATTTATAGTTATAGAAAATAAAATACAAGAGATACTTCTAAAAGCTGGGGTCTATAAATTAGGCTGATGCTTCGCAGTTGCATCAGTGCACGTCTTTGGTTAGTAAATAGTACCTAATATATTCTGAAAAATACATAGACTTCACATTGCTGTCCTTGCCTTGTGTCTTGTGGAAGGACAGCAACAGAATAAAAGGTTAAAATATGTACACGTTGCATATTTATTTGCAATACTGACCAATGATAAAGCAATACTATCTAACAGGGCAGAATATCTTAAAACTTAATTGATATTTTCTTCCCAAAAGTTGCATCTGACAAAGCAATATATCAGCTTTTTTATAGACATATGCAAATCAATACAATAAATAGTGGCTCATTAAGAAATGACAAATATTACATTGCACAACCTGCCAAGTTGAAATTTTTGAATTTTATTATCTGGATTATAAACTAGTTTAATTTTCAGTCATCTCTCATGAGTTTCTTCGTCTGTATTATTAATCTTTATGGCTTCTAAAAATATATAGTTAGGCACAGCATGATGGACTGATTCATTCTTTCCAAGATCTCTTCAATAAGTACATTTGGAGAGGATTTCATTTGTTAGTAGAGGAATGCCAGCATCCTAACATACTAACAACTCCATTTAAACATGTTAGTCAGGAATTTACAAGATTGAAGGGAAACTGGTTTTACACCTTTTTCGATTTTACTTTCTGCTGCATTTAATGAAGAGCAATATTGAGAGAAATTAAAATCACTTGTTGCTAAGAGTCTCCCAAATAATGTCTTAGGTTAAAATTAATCCTCATTATTATGCTACTCATAATTGTGCTATAAACAGGCACATGCCATTCTTAAATCCAAAACTAGTTACAAGGTATCTTAAATAAAGCAACGTATAGTGATTGAAGAAGATCTGAAACAAAAACAGGAAATATTGGAGAAACTCAGTAGGTTTGGCAACATCTGAGGAGGGAACTGAAAGAACTGTGTAAGCTGTAAATTAGAAACGAAGACAGAAGTTGCTGGAAAAGCTCAGCAGATCTGGTAGCATCTGCAGCAAGAATTAGAGTTAAAAGTTTTCAGTACAATGACCCTTGCTCAGTACTCATTCTGACGAAGGGTCACTCGACCAGAAACATTAGCTTTGATTTCTCTCCACAGATCCTGCCAGACCTGCTGAGCTTTTCCAGCAATTTCTATTTTTGTTTCTGTGGAGGGAAAGCAGAGTTAACGAGTCCAATGACCCTTGCTCTGAACTAGATATCTTCTCAAGTAAATAAAATGCTGAAATATTTTGATACAAACCTAAAGTGATTTTTTGACTGTTGGCCAGCAATCGGGACCGGAGGTTTTCATTTTCTTGAAGCATTTTGTAAATGACTCTAAAAGCCTCACGGTTCTTGCAAAACTATATGGAAAAGAATGCAAATAATTTAAATTTTGTAATATTTTAATTTGCATCTGAAAGAAGAAAAAGAGGTTTAATCTACAAGATTAGAAGATGTTAGTTACAAAACAAATTTGAAAAGTCTATGTTACAAAAGACTGGAGGTCCTCCCTGAAGACATGGGAAGCAAAAACAAACCTGGTATAAGCCAGTGAAAGCAGATTGTTACAGGCTCAATATATAACGCTGTTCCCACAAAGAATTCTAATTTCATTTTAACTTTAGAAAATTACTCAAAATTTCTGTTCCCAATTGATAACATGGCTAGAAAGGAGGAAGGTTCCTACCACTCACTTATATTAGGCGATTACAGCTATAAAATGCCAATTGCAAATGGTCAGTGAAACCAAGATCACAACAGGTCATTATGCCTGCTAAAACTGAGCACTTTGCTGACACCCAGAAACTAGATTTATATATGAAGTACTTGTACAACAAATATTGTGTGATATAGTAGAAACTTAATATCATCCTTGGGAATAAACACTTCAAATCATCAATAGCAAAACTGTTCTTTGTGGTGCCAGTTTTTTGGCCAATACAATGACTCTTACTTTATAAAAATAGTGTCTGCAATACACACATGTATACTAACTAATGTGACTAACACCATGTTTGTGAAGAGTTAGCACAGGCATAACTGATGGCTTTTGATAATCCTAATGAAACCATTGACTTGAAACTTTGGACTTTATTCTTAAAACTGAAACTCTACCATCAACATTATTTCTGGATCCCAACCTCACTCCAAGAAGAAAGTAGTTGTGCAGTTTGATTTTTCCCCGGAGGTTGACATTAGCTGACTGGTAGGCAGGCTTGGTAGTCATTTCAGGATGGCAGGCACAGCAAAGAGCCAATAGGCTAAATACTTAAAGGTGTGAGGGCAGCCATATTTCAATGCTACTGTAGAAAGAGAGGAGCAAGAAAGATAGAGCCAGACATTCAAGGCCAGCTCCAAGGTTCAGCATGCCAACTTTAAGTTGATGCAAGATGAACAAAGTAACTTGCTCTCAGGGAATGGGAGGAGAAGGTTGGCCAGGTCAAATACAGCAGAGGAAGTAAGCAGTCACCGTTATGAGTATCGTCAAGAGATTGAATCACCTTCTTCATTCTTGCAAGGTGAATGCAGGAAGACACCCAAATGACAAACTACCTGATCTGTATCCACCAGCTGAACAATCAGAGGACAAGTGCTGGCATTTGTGAGGGTTAGATGGCAGGCAATATTAGGTGCAAATTTGTGTAACATGCCAGCAGAGTCACACTCACCTCTCTGCATTTTACCTGCAGCAGTGGAGGTATCGTGGCCACTTCATGGTCATTTTAGGATCTCCTTCTCAACATTGGGATTTTATCAATGGTGGAGGTCTCCATCCAGATCTCCAGGCCACTCTTGCAAAATTTGCCAACATTTTAGATGCACTGGGACAGATGTTTCTTGATAAGACACCCTTGTATGTACTGGAGAGCTCCCCAAAGCGGAAGCTTTGCATTCTGTATTTCGCCCTCCTTTAACTTGTCAACAAGTGCCCCCTAGCCTGCTGATTCCAGGGTCGCTCCTGGCCTTGGCAATACCTCAGACTGAACTCCATTTGAATAACAGTATTGGTAACTATTGCTGGGCCAGCAATACACATTGTTTTCAGTGCTCCTACTTATCTTTGAGATGAACTTTCTGATGGCAGAGGGTGGAAGCAAGTTCTGCATCAGAAGAATTAAGGCCTAACAGTTGTTAAATAGTTACAGAGTGAGCTGGCTAAGTGGATACAGGTTTGCCACAGAGACATGGGCAGTGAGTTACAGAGTGTAGCCCCTGGTGCTCTGATACATGGAAGAATTCTATGGCCAGGAAAGCAGTGACCTGTAACCCAACTAGGGATCTCTTAGTGCAACAGAGGAGTTGGTAGCATAAATGTGACATCTCATTTAAAAAGAGCTGCTCACTCTCTTTTCTCCTTGAAGAACAGGATGCACAATATCAGAGAGAAAGCTGATATATCGGTGTGTCACTTGAATAATGCCATTTGATCTCGCTTACTCAAATGAAAGACATGACCTTGACGTTGGAAATGTGATACTACATGAGGAAGTGGTGACATAAAAATCTGACTATCTGTAGGAGACAATGAACAGATTAAGGGGCTGAATTCTACATTTTTGGGCGAAGTTTCAGTTTTGCCAAGTTTCACAGTGTGGTGGGGGTGGGGTTTGGTGTTTGCTCTGGGAGGCTAACAAGTTTTTCACTTTATTTTACCAAACTCACCTCATGAACTACTTACACTATTGTATAGGACCCCTCTTGCCAAATCTACTTCAATTCACAGCCTATTATTCCCTGAAGAACTTGCCATCACTGGATATTCCCCTAAAGACAAGCATGCCCAACACCATCTTTAAAAAACTGTCATGCCTCTGGATGAACACTGACATGCCAAAGCTGCCCTGCTCGGTGACGGACAATGTTGCGAATTTCCTGGAAGTCCTGGTGGTTTAGGCAATCCAGAGGAGAGTTGACCTTCTCCAGGAGGACCGGCAAAGGAGGTTATGTTTCCAATGCCTGTCAGCCTAGTTCACAATCACCACTCTGATCAGTGCTGTTTCCAAGGTCTGGAGGAATGGCCAGCACTGGAGGAGAAATGTCAATTACCTCCTTTTTCTGCAGGGTGAATGCCACATTCTTCATTTTGTTACTACACACTCTGTAACTGCTACTGCACGCAGCTCCTACCAAGACTCACATTGTCATTCATTCTCATTCTCCCAAATCCCCACACTACCAACCCAGCATGGCCTTCATGCTACTTCCTCACTTGTCCAGGAGACCTCATAACAATTTGCACATTCCACCACCATCAGCTATGCCACACATTTTCACCGCATGCAATCCCTCTCTTTCACTCATTACAAAAGAAAACAGCTCATAAGAGGGTGAAAGAGCCGGATGGATGAAAGGTACCTGATATTGGGGTCCTTCCATCTTAATGAAGAGGCTCCTGGCCCTTACAGAGAGTACCAAGGTTTCAGAGGAACTATCAGCAAAAGGCTGCTCCTGCATCCCCAACCAGCTCTGATAGATACCAAGATAGATCAGGTATAGAATGCTTGGGAGCACAATCTAATGATCACATCACTAACAGTTTTATAGCAGGTTAAGGAAGTAACACTCCAGCCCACTGGGACTCAGAGGTCTGCCAAAGATGAGCCGCCTGCTTAGCCCCAGGAAAAAAGATCCAATCAAGGACATTGCCAAAACGTGCTAGGAGGGAAAGGTGCGGTAGTAAGGTATGTGGGAGACAATGGCCTTCATAGTCAAGACACTGCAGGATTGTAGCTATGCTGTGGAGAACCACTTGTCTCAAACATGTGCTAATCTGGCCACCTCCAGAACTTGGCAGCTGCCATAGGGACACAGGTTTAGCAACTTCAGGATCTGCTGAATACATGCACAGAACTGCACTCCGTCATCCTAGTCATCATTCCTCATGACCAATGACATAGTATCAGGGGTACAAAGAATCTAGAGCTCACTCTAGCTGCCCCTTTCGCACAAAAGAGACAGGGTAATGCCTAAAGGCACCAACCAGAGGAGGAGCCACACAGGTCCTTTCATGTTTACTCAACAGTTCTCATCCACATCATTCTGCTAAACAATTAACATTTCCTGCCCCTTGCTCTTCCTATTCACCCACTGGGGACACCTCACTACCTTTAATGTTCCTGCATTAACATTAACTGTTCTTCCATCTACTTCTACCTTAAGGAATCCCTAATTTTGTCTCATTGCAAGAAAAATTACTTAAATGGATCAACCAGTCAAAAATTGCAGACATTAGGCTCCTCACACCTTTACAGAAGAAATTACTCGACTTGACCAGAGATGGTTCAGAAAAAAATTACAAGGTTATTGCCAGAGTTGGAGGATTTGAGCTATAGGGAGAGGCTCATTAGGCTGGGGCTGTTTTCCCTGGAATGTCAGAGGCTGAGGGGAACCTCAGAGGTTTATAAAATCATGAGGGGCATGAACAGAGTAAATAGACAAAGCCATTTCCCTGGGGTGAGGGAGTCCAGAGTAGACAGCATAAGTTTAGGGTGAGAGGGGAAAAATTTAAAAGGGACCTAAGGGGCAACTTTTTCACAGAGGGTGGTGCATGTATAGAAACAGCTGCCAGAGGAAGTGGTTGAGGCTGGTATAATTACAACATTTAAAACATATCTGGATGGGTATATGAATACAAAGGGGTTAGAGGCATATGGGCCAAATGGTGAAAAATGGAACTAGATTAGGTTAGGATATCTGGTCTGCATGGATGAGTTAGACCAAATGGTCTGTTTACATGCTGTACATCTCTATAACTCTAAGAGCCTGACCCCTCTTGTTGGTATTGTTATTACACTGAGATAAACCCCTCTGTTAAATAAACTAAACATCCAGAAAAGTTTGCCTCACATGAGTGACAGAAAACTCTCAGATTCCACTATGTAAAGGAAATAACATCAATTTATTTTTTAACTCTAAATGTGAACATCAGACAACTATTCACAATTCTAAGCCCCTCTTTCTCTCAACTGCTGATTGTCTGCCTCCAACTCTAGAACAATACACTGTTCCAATAAGACACTTAATAAAATTACATCAACTTAATTTCAAAATCTTCTTTCTTTTTACTGCAAGTATGTTTCATATGAAAAAACATCCTTGATAGAGAGTGCTTACTAATTTATTGGAGAGCAAGATGTTAGCTCTCCATGTGTTCCTGTCTCAAAGGCAGTTACTCTCTGACCAATTTTCAAACTGTCCACATTTTATAACCCCTCAACATCGGATCGTTTCATTGGTTCAATGTTTGCAAAATCAAAACAAACGCGAATGGGTTTTAGCATCCTGGGGCATAATTTAAATTGATTGGTTAAATTAGAATTGTTGTTAAAACAGCAACCAAAAGTCAGGTATCCATTTCACCGCTAAATGTTACATATTTTCTATTTTCCAGTACAGTCTGGCACTGCCATCTATTCATATACACAGGTGTTTGTAATCTCTAAGTTCAGAATAGCATTCTTTCTCTAAGGTACAGTACACACCTTCAACTTCAAAGCAATATGGGGAAACGTCAATGGTAAATAAACTTGGTAAGTGTCATTTTGCTCTGCTGCACTGCTCTCATATTAACATTTCAGCAAACACATTTTTAATTTATACTAGCTTAAATCCCCCCTACATAACTAATTCCCATTTCTTCTCTTATGCAGGGACAAGTGACATTCCAGCATGTTGGCAGGTGTCTATTGGTCCTTGGACTCAAGATTGCTGGGTTTCCCTTCTCAGGATCCTTTTCCTTACCTTCTGTTGCTCACAAGTGTTCTTGAAGAAATGTGTGCCCATCAGACAGGAGCTTTCTCTAAGTAGGTTTCTTCTGAGTGAGAATCTCCCTGGCATTGACGTCTATGTTGCATTTCTTAAGTAAACCTTCAGGGAATGTTTGAAGTGCTTCCTTTGTTCTCATCTCACTTGACTGCCTTTGTTGAGCTGGCCACAAAAGATTTGTTTTGGCAGACTTAAGTCAGGCATGTCGCTGGTTCAGTGTAGTTGGTTTTCAATCATCATGGCCTCAATATAGTGCTATTGGCTCCTTCAAAACACTGAAGTTAATACACCTGTCCTCCCCACTCATGCAAAGAATCTGTCCCAAACAGAGTTGATGGTACTTCTCCATGGCCTTGAGGTGGTGTCTATATGTAGTCCACGTTTCTGAGCCATATAGAAGTGTTGAAAAGATGATTGCCTTGAACACAAAGATCTCTGTATGAACATAGATGTCACAACCAGAGGACTTTTATCCTCAGGAAAGGGACTTTTGAGGATTGGATGTGGTGTTGGATTTCCATGTCAATGTCACCCTTAGATGAGAGGTAGCTTCACAGGGAAGTGGTTCACATTTAGCAGGATTTCTCCATTTATTTTAAATGAAAGGATAAACCAAATCATGCCATAAAACAAATTGGTAAAGGACTCGAGTCTTCTTAAGGTTGAGGCTGAGACCAATTCGATAGTTGGCTTTTGTGAAGGTATTAAGTGATGCTTGAAGATTCTGTTCTGTGAGAGAAAAGGTGGCATTGTCATCTGCATACTGGAATTCTACGAGCGAGATCAGTGACATTTTCTTCATGTATTTCAATCGGCTAGGGGTTGAACTTTTTCATCCATCTATAATATCCACCAATGGCGCTGATAAGATGTTGGATGGTGTCAATGAAGATGGATTAAAGACAAAAGGGGATAACAAATGCCTGCTTGACTCCAATCTTGACCTCAAAAAGTTTCTACGAAACTTCTATTGATGACATCTTGTCATGGAAGAGATTGAGGATGTTGATGCATTTCTCTGAACAGCCAGTTTTGACAGGGTCTTCCAAAGCATTTCCTTATTGACTGAGTCAGATCAGTGATGGACATGTCAAGTAGTTGATTCAGAACCTGGAATTTCTCTTGGAATTGACAAGCAGTGAAAATTGTGCCTGTAGTTCTATGGTTTGGTCAAACGTCACACTTATTGTCCATAAGGATTTATTCAGAGACAGGGAGAAGGTGGCTAAAGTCCTTACTAAAGTCCTGTCATCACATCTTACGCTGTGTTGTGTGGAACTATCATGCTAAATTGTTCTGTGCTGTATTGTTTTATGTTCTATGTTCTAAATGGATAGACTTCAAACAAACCTAGTAATCAAGGCTGGGCATCCATACTGTGGGCCATCAGTAGCAGTAGAATCACAATCCAACACAATCTGCAACTTTCCAATCTGACATATCCCCCTCGATGCAAGCTACAGGATAAACCCCAGTTCAATGAAGAGTGCAGAAGGACATGCCAGTAGCAGCAGTGCACATAGCCAACAACCGAATTGAATTTATTGTCACATATACCGAGGCAGTGAAAAGCTTTGTCTTGTGAGCAATACAAGCAGATCACATAGTTAAATAGCATAAATATTACATAAATAGCGGTAAAACAAAAACACAAGTACAGGCGAACGCTACGAGTTTGTAAGTCCATTCAGTATTCTAATAACAGTAGGGTAGAAACTGTTACAAAACCAGCTCATGCATGTGTTCAGGCTTCTGCACCTTCTCCCTGACGGTAGAGGCTGTAGAAAAACATTGCCAGGGTGGGATGGATCTTTTAGTATGCTGGCAGCCTTTCCTCATCAGCGGGCCTGGTAGATGGATCCTAGATATGGGAGGTTAGCCTTTGTGATTGTCCAGGCAGAGTTCACAAGTCATTGTAACCATCTCCGATCTTGAATTGTACAGTTGCTATACTAGGTAGTGGTACATCCAGACAATGCTCTTGATGGCACACCTATAAAAGTTGGCAAGGGTATTCGCCATCATGCCAAATTTTCTTTCTAACCAATGCGCCCACATGAAGAGTCCAAGAAAGCTTGTTGTGGATGACCACTCCCAGCAAATTGACACTCTCCAGTCATTCCAACTCTGTGCTGTTAGTGTGTAGGGGGGCATGAGTAACATCCTGCCGAAAGTCAATGAGTTCTTTGGTTTTGCTGGCATCAAGAGCTAGGTTGTTCTCAGTGTACCATTTTTCCACGTCTTTCACCTGTTTCATCATCATCTGAGATTCGACTGACTATGGTGGTGTCATCAGCGAACTTGCAAATGGCATTAGTCTGGTATTTGATGACAGTCATGGGTATACAGTGAGCACAGTAAGGGGCTCAGTACACATCTCTTGGGGGCTCCAGTGTTGAGTGTTAGTGAGGATCAAATATTGTCCCCAATCTTCACAGATTGTGGCCGGTGGGTCAGGAAACTGAGGATCCAGTTGCAGACAGTGGGACTTAGTCCGAGATCACCAAGTTTAGTGATCAGTCCCGATGGGATAGTAATATCGAAGACTGAACCGTTGTCAATGAATAGGATTCTTACATAGCTGTTCTTGATGTCAAGATGTTCTAGGGAAGGAATGAAGGGCAAGTGATATGGCATCTGACGTGGATCTGTTGGTCCGAGAGACAAATTGTAGTGGGTCAAGAGTAGTGGGGAGGTGGGAGTTGATTAATACCATGGCCAGCCTTTCAAAGCACTTCATGACCAAAGGTTAGGGCCATTGGGCAGTAGTCATTGAGGCATGCTGCAAGAGCCTTCTTATGCAGAGGGATGATTAGATTAGATTAGATTATTACAGTGTGGAAACAGGCCCTTCGGCCCAACAAGTCCACACCGCCTCGCCGAAGCGCAACCCACCCATACCCCTACATCTACCCCTTACCTAACACTACGGGCAATTTAGCATGGCCAATTCACCTGACCTGCACATCTTTGGAGTGTGGGAGGAAACCGGAGCACCCGGAGGAAACCCATGCAGACACGGGGAGAATGTGCAAACTCCACACAGTCAGTCACCTGAATTGGGAATTGAACCCGGGTCTCTGGCACTGTGAGGCAGCAGTGCTAACCACTGTGCCACCGTGCCACCCACAGATGTTGGCCCTCTTGAAACAGGCAGGTACAGTGGCCTGCTGTAGGGAGAGGTTGAAGATGTCCAAGAAGGTAAAAACAATGACTGCAGATGCTGGAAACCAGATTCTGGATTAGTGGTGCTGGAAAAGCACAGCAGTTCAGGTAGCATCAGAGGAGCAGTAGAATCGATGTTTCGGGCAAAAGCCCTTCATCAGGAATACAGGCAGAGTGCCTGACAGGTGGAGAGATAAATGAGAGGAGGGTGGGGGTGGGGAGAAAGTAGCATAAAGTACAATAGGTGAGTGGGGGAGGGGATGAAGGTGATAGGTCAGGGAGGAGGGTGGAGTGGATGGGTGTAAAAGAAGATAGGCAGGTAGGACAAGTCATGGGGACAGTGCTGAGCTGGAAGTTTGGAACTGGGGTGAGGTGGGGGAAGGGGAAATGAGGAAACTGGTGAAGTCCACATTCATGCCCTGGGGTTGAAGTGTTTCGAGGCGGAAGATGAGGCGTTCTTCCTCCAGGGGGCGGGTGGTGAGAGCACGGTGGTGAAGGAGGCCCAGGACCTCCATGTCCTTGGCAGAGTGGGAGGGGGAGTTGAAATGTTGGGCCACAGGGCAGTGTGGCTGATTGGTGCGGGTGTCCCAGAGATGTTCCCTAAAGCGCTCTGCTAAGAGGCATCCAGTCTCCCCAGTGTAGAGGAGACTGCATCGGGAGCAACAGATATAATAAATTATATTGGTGGATGTGCAGGTAAAACTTTGATGGATGTGGAAGGCTCCTTTCGGGCCTTGGATGGAGGTGTGGGCGCAGGTTTTGCAATTCCTGCGGTGGCAGGGGAAGGTCCTACTCTATGCTACTTTCTCTCCACCCCCACCCTCCTCTCATTTATCTCTCCACCCTTCAGGCACTCTGCCTGTACTCCTGATGAAGGGCTTTTGCCCGAAACATCGATTTTACTGCTCTTCAGATGCTACCTGAACTGCTGTGCTTTTCTAGCACCACTAATCCAGAATCTGATATCCAAGACGACCTCTGCCAGTTGATCTGCACATGCTCGGAGTGCACGGTCTGGAACTCTGTCTGGTCCCATCGCTTTCCTTGGATTCACACGAAGGAAAACTGATCTGACCTCTGATGCAGTGACTGTTGGGATAGGTTCGTCAGGACTTATCAGAATAAGTGTTTCCTCTCCTCTGAAATTCTGCTCAAAGCGAGCATAGAAGGCGTTGAGACGATCTGGGAGGGATGTATCATCATCTGCTATCTTGTACTGTCCCTTTTTAGAACCAGTGATGTCATTCTGTCCTTGCTGTAGTCACTGGGTGTCTGTCTGGGTCTCTAGTTTGGATCGGTATTGATCCTGGGCTGTCTTAACGGCTCTGTGAAGGTCATACTTGAATTCCTTGTATTTGAGCAGGTCTCCTGATCTGAAGGCCTCACTCCTGATTTTTAGCAGGTTCTGTATGTTCTGATTCATCCATGGTTTCCTGCTGGGGAGGTATAGAGTCCGCCACACACTTGCTGATAAAGTCTAAGACAGCGGTGGGATACTTGTCCAAGGTACCTGCAGACTGTTTGACCCAATCAGCCGATTCCAGACAGTACTGGAGTTGATCCTCTGCCTCCTCTGACCAGCACTGGACCTGTATATGCGAGGGAGTCTCCTGCTTGAGCTTTGGTCTGTAAGCTGGGAGAAGAAACATGGCATTGTGGTCAGAGTTCCCAAAATGAGGGTGGGGATGGAGCGATAGGCATCTTTCACAATGGGTCGAAAATGTTCAGGTCCCTAGTGGGGCAGGTAATGTTCTGGTGGTACTTGGGCAACACCTTCCTTAGATTGGCTTGATTGAAGCCACCAGTTACAATAAACAGGGCCTCGGGGTGTTCAGTCTCCAGGGTATTAGTGGTGGAGTACAGCACATCCAGAGCTTCCTCAACCTTTGCTTACGGTAGTATTTACAGAGCAGTTAGTACAGCAGCGGTAAATTCCTGTGGTAGGTAGAAGGGGTGGCATTTGATGGTGAGGAATTCAAGGTTTGGGGAGCAATGGCTGTCCAGGGTTGCAATGTCCATACACCACAAGTTGTTGATTAAAACGCAAACTCCGCCACCCTTTGTCTTACCCGCAGTACGGTCCATACAATGGATAGAAAAATCAGCAGCCAAAGAGATGTCAACCCGGTGAAACCATAAAGGAGGACTACTTGCATACCACACCACATAAATAGCAAGTGATAGACAGACAATCCTACAATCAAAACAACTTAATGGAAACTTAGGCTCCACAAACATCCCCATCCTCAATGAAGGAAAGACTAGCCCATCACTGCCAAAGATAAGGCTGAAGCATTCACAACAAGCTTCAGCCAGATATGCAAAGTGGATGATGTACGTCAGCCTCCTTCCGAAGTCCCCAGCATTAAAATTGCTGGCCTTCAGCCAATTTAATTCAATCTACATGATATCAATACAATTGGTGGCACTGGATACTGCATAGAATATGTGACCTGACAACATTCCAGCATTATTACTGATGATTTATGCTTCAGAACTCAACACACCCCTCGTCAAGTTGTTTCAGTACAACCAAGGTGTTCCAACACTGGCATCTACCCAACAATGCGCACAATTGCTCAGGCTGTATTTGTGAACAGGACATACCTATCAGTCTCTTCTCAATCATCAGTCAAGTGATGGAAGGATCATCAACAATGCTAATCAAGCAGCACCCTCTGAAGAATAACCTGCTCACTAGCACCTGGGATGTGTTCTGTCAGGGCCATTCAGCTCTTGACCTCATTACAATCTTGTTTCAAACATGAACAAAAGAGCTGAATTCCAGAGGTGATGTGAGAGTAACAGCCCTTGATATCAAAGCCATATTTGACCAAGTATGGCATCAAGGAACCCAAGCAAAACTGGAGTGACTTGGAATCAGAGGGATTCTGATTCCAAGAATCAGAAAGATCACCTCTTTCAAGGTCTCTCCATGCCAATGACTGCACAATGTTCAGCAACATTTGCAATTCCTCAGGCACTGAAGTAGTCCATGCCCAAATGCAACACGATCTGGGCAATACCTAGGCTAAAAGTGGCAAGTAATATTCTTGCCACACAAATGTCAAGAGACAATCTAATCACTGCCTCTTGACATTCAATGGCATCAAAACTGAATCCTCACTGTCAACATCCTGGGAGCTACCACTGACTAAAAATTGAACTGGACTTACTTTATAAATAGTAGCTACAAAAGCAGACCAGAAGCTTTGGAATATAGTGGAGAGTAACTCATTTCCTGACTCTCCCAAGCCTCTCCACCATCACAAAGCAGAAGTCGAGAGTGTATTGTTATACTCCCTACTTGCCGAGATGGGTACAGCTCAAACAACATTCAAGAAGCTTAACATAATCCAGGACAAAGCAGCCTGCTTGATTGACACCTCATCCACAACTTCCACTCTCTCCACCAACTCTCTGCAGCGGCCCTGTGTACTAGCTACAAGTTGCACTGTAAAAATTCACCAAGATAGCAACCAAATCCACAACCACATTCACTTTGAAGGACAAGGGCAATAGATACATGGGAAGATCACCTCTTTCAAGGTCTCTCCATGTCAATCACCAAAAGTAGTGTCCTTCTTTGTGTCGCTGGGTCAAAATCCTGGAATTCCCTCTCCAACGGTGTTGTAGATCTACCTACAGCACACAGACTACAGCAGTTCAAGATAGCAGCTCACTGCAACGAAAGGGTAACCAAGCACAGGCAATAAATGCTGCCCCAGCCAGCAATGCCCATATTCCACAAGTGAATAAAACAAAAGACTATCTTTGATTGGGAGAATGGGGATTTTGTGAACATGCTCTCAAGTACAATTGCATCATGGCTGAGGAGTTCTTCAATTGTTCATTGAAGGCTGGTGTTTTTTCTATCTCAAAATGTTTCAGTCCTACTCTGCACTAATTTGAGGCCTAGGCTATTGGGTCCCTAAACTGGTTTGATGGCACTAAAGCAGCCCCAGGTTTCATGCTTGTCAGCAAAGAGTTTCCTTAGCTTCCTCTTTGCCTGGCTGATGCTGTTTTACCAGGTGTGAGGAGCTTTCCTCTTCTTGTCAATGAGGAGTCATAGAGTCATAGAGATGTACAGCATGGAACAAACCCTTCGGTCCAACCCGTCCATGTCAACCAGATATCCCAACCCAAACTAGTCCCACCTGCCAGCACCTGGCCCATATCCCTCCAAACCCTTCCAATTCACATACCTATCCAAATGCCTTTTAAATGTGGCAATTGTACCAGCCTCCACCACATCCTTTGGCAGCTCATTCCATACATGTACCACCCTCTGCATGAAAAAGTTACCCCATAGGTCTCTTTTATATCTTTCCCCTCTCACCCTAAATCTATGCCCTCCAGTTCTGGACTCCCCGACCCCAGGGAAAAGACTTTGTCTATTTATCCTATCCATGCCCCTCATAATTTTGTAAACTTCCATAAGGTCACCCCTCAGCCTCTGACGCTCCAGGGAAAACAGCCCCAGCCTGTTCAGCCTCTCCCTGTAGCTCAGATCCTCCAACCCTGGCAACATCCTTGTAAATCTTTTCTGAACCGTTTCAAGTTTCACAACATCTTTCCGATAGGAAGAAGACCAGAATTGCACGCAATATTCCAACAGTGGCCTAGCCAATGTCCCTGTACAGCCGCAACATGTACTCAACTCTCAACTCCTGTACTCAATACTCTGACCAATAATGGAAAACATACCAAATGCCTTCTTCACTATCCTATCTACCTGCAACTCCACTTTCAAGGAGCTATGAACCTGCACTCCAAGATCTGTTTGTTCAGCAACACTCACTAGGACCTTACCATTAAGTGTATAAGTCCTGCTAAGATTTGCTTTCCCAAAATGTGGACTTGGATGATATGGTCATTCTCATCAAACCAGTCTTGGTGTTTCCTGGTCTTGCGGCCAATGGTTTATTCGCAGCATGAGTAATGGCTGCCTCCAACTCTTTCCAGTATTCCTCCACTCCACTTGAATGAATGCTTTGGAAAGTCTGCTGACAGACATTCGCCAGCATCAAACTTAATTGATCATGTGCCAGTCCTTTGATCATAGAAGTCTCCTGAAAATCCTGAACCTGTCTTTTTGGCAGAGCAGTACGTTGATACTGATCAGCTGCATTCTGTACATTTGGTGAGCAGGAAAATTGTTTTGGAGCTGCAGTTTCTATCTCTTTGCTTTCCTGTGGATCCTTTCCACAGTTGGGAGTAGTTTCCAACCCTGACACTGAAGTCCCCATGGAAGTTTATTTTATTTTCATCTTAGGGATATGGTATCCAAGATAGATTGAAGTCTTCAATGCACTCATCTACAGCATGAAAAGTTACAGCATGGGCACACATGACACGTGTGCGTGTGTCTGTCTGTCTGTGAGACATTCAGGACATTTTTAACATGGATTGTGGTTGCACATCAGCAGACACACAGTCCTTGACAGAAACTAGATACAGTTCTAGTGGCAAGGGGACGTCAACAACTGGATCTCCTACAACAGCAGCAGATATTACAAGTATCTTCTACCTGAATCCAATCTCTGCCAGGAGGGGAGAATTCCTCTCAGCATCACTCTTAAGATCAATAGAACACTCAAACCTCTCTACCACAGCAAAATGGTAATCCATGGAAAGGTTAGCAGGTTATGCACCCTCTAAAAATGTGAAGGCTTATTGATAATGGAAAAGGTCAAAAGGAGATCCCTCAAGATACCTCTCACCTGCTGGCTTTCATGGGACGCTCCATTGCACAACACTTGTATATGATGTGTTCATTCAACCATTAAGAATGACGTACCTTACAGTCATGATGTTAATTCTCAAACTGCTGCTTTTTCCCAAACATTCAGCAAGTCATGCAATGTCTAAATAGTTGAAAGATGCCCAAAAATGTCATGCATACAATTAGGTCACTAACACCATTTTATTTAGAAATGAAAATGGTCAAGGACTGTAACACCACCAAGTGTAATTTCAGTACATGTCCTTTTACTAGGCAGGGACTGCTTCCAAATTATCAAAAGATAATGTAAACAATTACAGAAAATCCAAACCCAGCTTATTTCTCCTTGAAACAGGTTTCAATGAGGTTATCTTTGATTTTTCATGCTCAGTGATGTATTGTTCTGTCATGTTGTCTCTAATACTCCTTGTTAATATCTTGATCCTCAGAAAATTGCTGTCAATCTAAAATTTATTCTGCAGCAAGGACATCTCCCCTTTGTGCAGTACATATGAGAGCAGTCCATGAATTAAAACTTTATCATAGGGAGACCTATGGTCTGATAGAATTGGGAGCAGTGTATATTGCAATGTTACTGTGTATAAAATGTTAATATCATTTATTAAGTTTGAGTTTTAAATTTTGATTTAGTGACATATAGATTTTTATTTCCGAACAGTGTGACAATTAACTTGTAGGTCTTCCTGTAGCCATACTTTACTTTGAAACACCGAGGGAGCAGCTTTCAGAATTAATAGTTTCTAATTACGCTAGGAGGCAAAACAAGCAAGCAATGTAAACATTTGTTCATTAAAGTTTCTATTTGAAATTTCTGGATTTAAGTTTAAGGATTTAAGTTTAAGTTTCCCCCCAAACCCATAGTTTGGGGGGAAAAAAAAGTTTGTTTGGTTTTCAGTTTAGAGCAATTCTGCAAAAATTTTGGATAAAGATGAATGCATAAAACACTGCTGCTAAGAAAAGAAGATGTTAAAACTAGATTATCCTAGAGTAAGACATTTAGTGATAGTCCCAAATCAGAAGTGTTTGGAAACAACCCTGAAGAGTTTATATCTGTAGTGAGTGTCGGTTGCTTAAGGAATTCCAGCTCAGAGTTGATGAGCTGCAGTTTGAGCTTCAAACACTGCGACACATCAGGGAGGGAGAGTGTTACCTGGACAGTGAATTTCAGGAAATAGTCACACCTCTTATAGAGTCATATAGCATAGAAACAGACCCTTCAGTCCAACGAGTCCTTACATAATTCCAAACATAATCCCAAACTAAATGAGTCCTACCTGCCTGTCCTTGGCCCATATCCAAGTGCCTTTTAAACTAAGTAATTGTGTCCACATCCACCTCTTCCTCAGGAAGTTCATTCCACATGCAAACCACCTTGTATAAAAAATGTGCCTCATGTCTTTTTTAAAATCTCTCTCCTCTCAGCTTAAAAATGTACCCCCAAGTCTTGAAATCCCCTGTCTTAGAGTTAAGGTTAGGCGTATTTTTCCGATCTATACCACTCATTATTTTTATAAACTTCCATAAAGTCATCTCTCAATCTCCTGTGCTTTAGTGAAGAAAATCCCAGACCTTCTTTATAACCCAAACATTCTATACCCGTCAAAATCTCTTCTGAACCCCCTCCAGCTTAACAATATCCTTCCTATAATCAGGCAACCAGAACTGGACACAGTACTCCGGAAGAGGCCTCACCAACATCCGATGCAACCTCATCACGACTTCCCAATTGCTGAGCAATGAAGACAAAAGTGCTAAACACCTTTTGATCACCTTATCAATATGTGACACAAACTTCGTAGAATTATGCACCAGAACCCCTAGGTCCCTCCCTCTGCTTTACAACACTACCCAAGATCCTACCATTAACTGTACAAGTCCTCGCCCTGTTTATTGTACTAAAGTGTAAAACCTCACATTTATCCTGATTGAACTCTACCTGCCATTTTTCAGCCCATTGACTCATTTGATAAAGATCTCTTTGTAATCTTAGAACACCTTCTTTACTGTCTATGGTCCAATTTTGGTGTCACCCACAAACTTACTAACCACGCCTACATTGTCATCAAAATCATTCATAGAAATGACAAAAGAGGACCCAGAACCAAACCGTGTGGTACACCACTGGTGACAGGTCTCCAGTTCGAAAAACAACCCATCATCAAACTTTGTCTCCTGCCATTAAGCCAATTATGTATCCAATTGGCAAGCTCACCTTGAATCCCAAGCGACCTAACTTTACTAGTCTACCCTGCAGAACTTTGTCGAAAGCTTTATTAAAGTCCAAGCAAATAATGTTTACTGCTTTGCCCTCAATCATTTTGGTAACTTCCTCAAAGTACTTGGATCAAGTTTGAGAGATACTATTTTCCTTACACAAAAATACACTGATTATCTCCAATCAAGTTTTGCCTCTTTAAATGTTCATAAATTCAATCTTTTAAAATCACCTTCAACTATTTTCACACAACTGAAGTCAGACTCACAGGTCTTCGGTTTCTCAGTTTCACCTTACAACCCTTCTTTAACAAAGATACAACATGAGCCCATCCTCCTGTCATCAGGCAC
Source organism: Chiloscyllium punctatum (assembly GCF_047496795.1). Classification (NCBI taxonomy): domain Eukaryota; kingdom Metazoa; phylum Chordata; class Chondrichthyes; order Orectolobiformes; family Hemiscylliidae; genus Chiloscyllium; species Chiloscyllium punctatum. The sequence goes on from NC_092758.1 coordinate 61,942,608, forward strand.
CTCACTCAGTTATAATGATGCAAATATTTCTGCAAGGGGTCTAGCAATTCCTCCCTTACTTCCCACAATATCTGGGATACATTAGACCATATCCCAGAGATTTATCCACCTTTATATTCTTTAAGGCCTCCAGAATTTGCTCTTCTGTAATGTGAACCATTTTTAAAACATCAAGATTTATTTCACTGCATTCTCTAGCCTCCATTTCTTTCTCTACAGTAAAAACTGGTGTGAAATATTCATTTAGGATTTAGGGTTCAACAGAAAGATGACCAACTTGATCTTTAAGGGGCCCTATCCCCTCTCTAGTTACCCTCTTAACTCAGTATACTTGTAGAATCTCTTTCAATTATCCCTAATCTTACCTCAAATTCCCTCTTTGCCTTTCTGATTTCTTTCTTGAGAATTCATCTATACTCTTTATATTGATTAAACAGAGTCAATCGAACCAACTTGTCTCTTTTGTTTTTGACTGGAACCTCAATCTCTATTCAGCCACCATTGCTTAATCTTACCAGCCTTACTTTCACTCTAACAGGAACATAATAGCTCTGAACTCTTGTTATCACACTCTTGAAAGCCTCCCATTTGTCAGACATTCTAGTCATAGAGATGTACAGCACAGAAACAGACCCTTCGGTCCAACTCATCCATACCAAACAGATATCCGAACTTAATCTAGCCCCATTTGGCAGCACTTGTCCCAAATCCCTCTAAATGCTTCCTATTCATATACCCATCCATGTGTCTTTTAAATGTTGTAATTGTACCAGCCTCCACCACTTTCTCTAGCAGCTCATTCCACCCACTGCATGAAAAGGTTGCCCTGAGGTCTCTTTTAAATTTTTCCCCACTCACCTAAACCTCTAGTTCTGAACCCCTCCAACGCCTAGAAAAAGACATTTTTCTATTTACCCTATTAATGCACCTCATGATTTTATAAACCTCTCCAAGGTCACCCCGCAGCCTCCAATGGTACAGGAAAAACAGCCTCTCCTTGTAGCTCAAATCCTCCAATCCTAGCAACATTTGTTTAAATCTTTTCTGAACCCTTCCAAGTTTCACAACATCCTTCCAATAGGAGGGAAACCAGAATTGCACATAATATTCGAAAAGTGGCTTAACCAATGTTCTGTAGGGCCACAACATGACCTCCCAAATCCAAACTCAATGCTCTGTCCAATAAAGGACAGCATGCCAAATGCAGTCTTCATTATCCTATCTACTCTACTTGCAAGGAACCATAAACCTGCACTCCAACATCTTTTTGTTCAGCAATACTGCCCAGGACCTTACCATTAAGTGTAAAAGTCCTCCTCTGATTTGCCTTTCCTAAATGTCGCACCTCACATTTATCTACATGAAACTCCATCTGCCACTCATCAGCACATTGGCCCATCTGATCAAGATCCCGTCATACTCTGAGGTAACCTTCTTCGCTGTCCGCTACACCTCCAATTTTGGTGACATTTGCAAACTTACTAACTATACCTCCTATGTTCACATCCAAATCATTTTATATAAATGTCAAAAAGCAATGGACCCAGCACCGATCCACTAGTCACTTGTCTCTTACCAATAATTTGTGTCTTACTCCAATTAAAAACTTTAACTTTTATGGAAGGCTTATCATTTTCCACGGCCATTTTGAAATTAATAGAATTGTGATCACTAGACCAGAAATGTTTCCTTTGCTTTTACTTCAGTCACCTTCCCTCCACTTATTGCCGTAAGATCAAATTTTGCTCCTTCTCTAGTAGGAGCATCCACTTGCTGACAAAGAAAATTTTCTTGAATGCATTTGAAAAATTCGAAAAACATCCAAACCTTTAATACCATAGTAGCCCCAGCTGATGCTTGGAAAATTAAAATTCTCCATTTTTACAACCTTATTATGCTTACATATGTCTGAGATGTCCTTAAATATTTATTTCTCAATTTCCTTCTCACAACTGGGGGAACTATAGTGCAATGCTATTAAGGTGTTCTTCCCTTTTTTATTTTGAATTTCTATCCATATATTCTCATTGGATAATTTTTCAGAAAGTAATGCATTCTTTAATCAAAAACTCTCCTTCCCCTCCTTTCTTCTCTCCTTTCCTATCCTTTCTAAGGCATCTGAAACATTAAGCTACCAATCTCGTCCATCACTCAGCCCAGTTTCTGAACAGCTATGACGTCCCAATATCATAATCCTAAATATGCCCTAAGTTCATCAGCCTTACCTTTACCTGTCAGACCGTTTGCATTGAAATAAACAGAACATAGTTCTTCAGAGTTACAACATACAATGACTCTCATCTTGCTTTTCTAACTGACATGTTCTCTTCACATTCAGGACCTCTCTCAATCTTCTTATTTACACTGCTACTTTTTATTCCATGATCTCCACGCTTCCCTTAGAGTACAAAGTCTTCCTTGATGGAACTAGCAAATCACCCTGCCAAGATATTGTCCTTTTCCAGTTTGGGTTAAACCCATCCTTTTTAACAGGTATCTTCTGTCACAGAAGAGATTAGGCTGGCACGATGGCTCAGTGGTTAGCATGGCTGCCTCACAGCCCCAGGGACCTGGGTTTGATTCCAGCCTTGGGCAACTGTGTGGAGTTTGCACATTCTTCCCGTGCCTGCATGGGTTTCCTCTGGGTGCTTCATTTTCTTCCCACAATCCAAAGATGTGCAGGTTAGGTGAATTGGCCGTGCTAAATTGCCCATGGTTTTCAGGAAGGTGTAGGTTAGGTATGTTAGTCAGGGGTAAACATAGGGGAATGGGTCTGGGTGGGTTATTCTTCAGAGGGTCGGTGCGGACTTGTTGGGCCAAAGGGCCTGTTTCCACACTGTAGGGATTCTATGATGATGATTCCAATTGTCCAAAAAAAAACTTAATCCCTGGACACCTCACCACCTCTTCAGCCATTGATTTACCTCCTTTATCCTTTTGTTCCTTCCCTCATTTGAGTTTGGCATTAGGAGTAAACAGATATTACTTTTAAGGTTCTATTTGTTAATACTCCATCTAACCTCATAAATTCACTCTGAAAAGCTTTAATAATTTCCCTAAAAACGTTATTCCTATCTATGCATGCAATATTAGATTGAATTTGAGGTAGTTAATCTGTAGCCTGGAACAGGAGACAAGCAGGGTAGAGGGAATCCCAAAGGTGGTGCTGAAGGACCTCAGCCCTTTAGCTAATCTAACAGGTTTGAGATTCTTGCTCACTGTGTGGACAAGAATAGGGGTCAGAGGGAAAATGAGCAAACTGACCATAGCAACATGGTAAAGGAAGCCATTCAAGAGGGGCTGAAAAAAAAAGTTGTAATTGGGGATAGTATGTTCTAGGGAACAGACTCTTCTGTGGCCACGATCAAGACTCCCAAAGGTGGTGTTGCCTGCCCGGTGACTGGGTTCAGGATATTCCATCTGAGCTGCAGAGGAACTGCAGAGTGCGAGGGGAAGATCCATTTGTCACCTTCCACATACATACCAACAATATAGGTAGAAAGAGGAAAATGGCTCTGCTGAGGGAATATGAGAAGCTAGGGGATAAACTAAAAGAAGGTAATAATCTCCAGACTGCTACCTGAGCCACAAACAAATTGACACAGGGTCAATAAGATTAAAGAGATAAAAGCGTTAGTCAAAAGATTGGGGTGGAAGAAATGTGTTTGAATTCATGGGACATTGGCACCAGTGCTGGGGAAGGATGGAGCTGTTCTGATCCGATTGGCACCAGCTCAGAGGGGTGCTGGGCTCAGTTGCATGGCAAATTATGGAAAAAGTTTAAGGGAAGGAGGCCTCTGAAGACGTTATTAAAGACTTACAGAACAAATAAACAGGACAGAGAATATGGAAAGGGTCAGGAATCTAACTACAAGCACAGCAAATAAGGGGATAACAATGAGAAAGGGGTCAGTCAATGTAGGACTAAGGGTGTTATATTTAATTATGCACAGTATATAAAAAAAAAGGTAAAATGATTTGTTGCGCAGACTGAAATTCGCAGTTATGTGGAAAAGGCAAGAGAATGAAGCCAAGAACCATTTCAAAATGAAACAGGATCAAATGGCAGAGCAGATTCTTTGGGTCAAATGGCCTGATTCTGCTCCCATATCTTATAGTGTTGCAGCAGTCATCTCTGAATGGTGTGAGGACCTTCAAAAGGCAGCAGAAATCTTCAAGTTCTCTACTGCATAATAATCATGGAAGCTCCCAAGATACCTGTTGCACCACCTTCAAGATTTGGCATCGATGATCATATACATTTTTATTGTCAATGGAGTGGGATTCGTTCCTGTTAATGATCTCTGAAGATGCTGCTAGAATACCACACAAGTCTCCAGTTGTTCCTTCAAATAAACCACTAGTAAAGAAGCTCACTTTGGCTGGACATTCACAGCACTGCAAAGGGATTGTCACCTAGTTCTTCTGAACTGGAGTCCTGCTCCAGAAGATAACAGTATGGTTGAGATGGCCCAGGACATCCTTAAATCAGCACCTGTACTTTCATTCAAGCCTGAAGATACAGGGTCACATCATTTTCGGCCCCTCCTTGGTTAGTCCGCATCTGTTCCTTCTCACTCTGGCTGTGCAGTAGCCATTGGAGGTGTTGTTCTTGTTGGGCTTGCTAACAAAGTTGCAACTGCTGTCTCTGCAGGTGAAGCAAGGGCCACAGGACTCCAAACATATGTTACAATGTAAGTAGGAAGTGTGTGCATAATGTAATGGTCCGTTATTCCACATGTTGTCTCAAAATGCATAAAACCTCAATATGACCATTAATATGACAAATTGCCTGATGAACAACTTTTCAGGACAAAGACATTTCATATCAGGTTTCATCAATAACAGAAAATAACTATGGCTGGAATCTTCCTAGATACTTAATGACATGGGCAATGGCAAGATACTTGGAAGAACTCTGTGAGAAGCCTAGCAAGGCATTTCTTGACATTTATTGCTCCCAATCACATTTTTCCTGAAGTTCTGAGTATCAAAACAAGATTCGCACTCATGAAAATCAAAGCAGGTACATAGGGCTCCTATGGTGCAGTAGTAATGTTCCTACCTCTGAGACAAGTTTAAATCTCACCCGTTCCAGAAGTGTACAATTACATCTCTGGAACAGGTTGATCAAAACATATAATCAAATCAATTGCATAGGGCTCTTGTAGTGCTATGGTAATGCCCTTACCTCTGAGCCAGGAGACCCAAGATCAAGTCCCACCTGCTCCACAGTTGTGTCATAACATTCCTGAATGCACTGATCAGGAAAAACCTCAAGGTGATACATGGTGAATCTAGCTCACTGCCTGCTCTTCCAAACCTTGATCACTCCATAGATAGTAGCCACTATGAAGCCTCTCCACAGCATCATGGGGCATCTCCAATCCTCTTACAGGACACATCTGCACTTCAGACTGCACCAGCGCCTCTTATTGAAATGTATGCAAGGTCAGGCACCCAGTTCATGGATCAGACCATGATTGCTCACTTAGAGATAATGGTGAAAACATAGTTATAACGTGACAACTTATGTACAGCAGCATGTCATTCATGCTTCCAAATGCCCTCAGGAGGTCTTTTTCTTTCCTCCACCAACGCATCAGCAATCACTCACTAACAAATATGATGCCCACCTAGGAAATTCCATGTCACTGGGCGGACCTGTGGATTCTGGTTATGGTTGATAAGCTTGATCGCAGAACCACATCTCCAACCATATTTTTGACAGATGTTTCTGGAATTTGGAAGTGGCTTTGAAATCATTGCCATTCCTCTCTCCAGTTTTTCTGCTGCACTTTCTCGTGCCAACTGATATTCTAAAAGAATTGTGTCCCTTCATACAGGAATTTCCTCCAAGTGTATTGCTTCTCAACAAAGATCACCCATGCATTGATATCTATATTGCATTTCTTGAGGAAAGCTTTCAAGGAGTCTTTGAAGCAGTTCCTTTGTCTTCCTCTTATTAGAGTGCCTTCCTGGAGTTGGATGAAGAGAATTTGTTTTGGTAGTCAAGACTTGGGCAACCTCAGGATGAGGGAAGCCCAGCAGAGTTGGTTTCAGATTATCATAGCCTCCATGAGAGTGCCAGTAGTTGTTTCAAGGATGCTGATGTTAGTACACATTGACCTCGGAGATGAGGTTGGGCAATCCCAATGGTATTTTTGTCAAGAACCCAGACACACTGAGCTGGTCCTGCCAAGAAATAAATGCACCGCCTTTGGCTTGACTTCCACAGGCTGAAGGATGGAAGGCAGGGTGGAGGTGGAAGGCCCAATCACCTATGCTGCGCCCTGCAAGATATCTGGTGGGTTTTTGTGTGGCTCCTCTGGATACCTACTCACAATGCGTTTCCTTGTGGAGGAGGAGACAGCACAGGGCAAATTCAAGGTCCTCATTCCCCTGTTACCTTGCAATTTATGCTGAGCATGAATGGCTGGAGTAATAGTGTGCCAATTGTGTATGCATCAGAGTTTGAGGCTGAGAAAGAATGTTCCAACCGAGGGGTAGAAGTTTAGTATGTTAAGTGGAAATAATAGGAGTGCAGCACAACAATGAACAATGCATCTTACTTGGGTTGCTGGAAATGGATGTTTCTGCACTCCCACAGGAGCAGTTCCAAGCTTCACCAGCCAATGCCAAGATCCTCTCTTGTCGAGGGTAGAGAGTCTATATCATTCAACCCATCAAACATATTGGCCATTTTGGTCCCGATCACCTGAAACGAAAGGGAGGGATTGAATGATATGGATGTGACGCGCAGTTAATACTGGAGCAAGTGGAGGAAAAGACATTAAGTGTCCCCAAGTGAGTGAGTAGGCAGTGTAGAGGGCACGTGAGATACCAGATGAGAATGCGCAAGTGCATTACAAAAGAGATAGTGCTAGAAAAGCTAAAAAGTCTTAAAATTGATAAATCTCCTGGCCCCGATGGGATACATCCTAGAGTTCTGAGAGAGGTGGCTGAGGAAATAGCAGAGGCATTGGTTGAGATCTTTCAAGAGTCACTGGAGTCACGGAAAGTCCTGGATGATTGGAAGATCGCAGTTGTAACCCCATTGTTCAAGAAAGGATCAAGACAAAAGATGGAAAATTATAGGCCAATTAGCCTAACCTCGGTTGTTGGTAAAATTCTAAAATCCATCATTAAGGATGAGGTTTCTAAATTCTTAGAAGAGCAGAGTCTGATTAGAACAAGTCAACATGGATTTACTAAGGGGAGGTCATGCCTGACAAACCTGTTGGTATTCTTTGAAGAGGTGACAAGTAGGTTAGACCGGGGAAACCCAGTGGATGTGGTCTATCCAGACTTCCAAAAGGCCTTTGATAAGGTGCCACACGGGAGGCTGCTGAGCAAGGTGAGGGCCCATGGTGTTTGAGGTGAGCTACTGGGATGAATTGAGGATTGGCTGTCTGACAGAAGGCAGAGAGTTGGGATAAAAGGTTCTTTTTCAGAATGGCAGCCGGTGACGAGCGGTGTCCCGCAGGGTTCAGTGTTGGGGCCACAGCTGTTCGCATTATATATTAATGATCTGGATGAAGGGACTGGGGGCATTCTAGCGAAGTTTGCCGATGATACGAAGATAGGTGGACAGGCAGGTAGTACTGAGGAAGTGGGGAGGCTGCAGAAGGATCTAGACAGTTTGGGAGAGTGGTCCAGGAAATGGCTGATGGAATTCAACGTGAACAAATGCGAGGTCTTGCACTTTGGCAAAAAGAATAAAAGCACAGACTACTTTCTAAACGGTGAGAAAATTTGGAAAGCCAAAGTACAAAGGGATCTGGGAGGGCTAGTCGAGGATTCTCTAAAGGTCAACATGCAGGTTGAGTCTGTGATTAAGAAAGCAAATGCGATGTTGTCACTTATCTCAAGAGGGTTGGAATATAAAAAGACCATTGTGCTGAGGCTTTATAAAGCTCTGGTTAGACCCCATTTGGAGTACTGTGTCCAGTTTTGGTCCCCACACCTCAGGAAGGACATACTGGCACTGGAACGTGTCCAGCGGAGATTCACACGGATGATCCCTGGAATGGTAGGTCTAACATATGAGGAACGGCTGAGGATCTTGGGATTGTATTCATTGGAGTTTAGAAGATTAAGGGGAGACTTAATAGAGACATACAAGATAATACATGGCTTGGAAAGGGTGGATGCTAGGAAATTGTTTCCGTTACGTGAGGAGACTAGGACCCATAGACACAGCCTTAGAATTAGAGGGGGTAAATTCAGAACAGAAATGCTGAGTCATTTCTTCAGCCAGAGAGTGGTGGGCCTGTGGAATTCATTGCCACAGAGTGCAGTGGAGGCCGGGACGCTAAATGTCTTCAAGGCAGAGATTGATAGATTCTTGTTGTCTCAGGGAATTAAGGGCTACGGGGAGAATGCGGGTAAGTGGAGTTGAAGTGCCCAGCAGCCATGATCGAATGGCGGAGTGGACTCGATGGGCTGAATGGCCTTACTTCCACTCCTATGTCTTATGGTCTTATGGAAGATGTTGCATGTAATAATGAGAGCAGAGAACATGAACTTTAGTGGGAGGTGTGTGCAATATCAGAGTTAGAGTGACTGTGAGATAGAGAAGATGGTGGCATTAACCTGTTGGGAACAGAGAATTAATCTTCTTCCCACACTGGTAGGTGTTTTCTCCACACTGAATTGGGTGGCTACTTTCGACTAGCTGGCAGGGGCTAGTGGTGTGGCATCCATGAAAAGGACAGCCGCTTCTACATCCTCCATTCACCAGCACCTACAGATTCCTGTCCCAAATATTCTCTCAGAGCATGGCTGACGCGCAAAGTAAAATCACGGAGGACAGCTCTCGAATGGCAGTGAGATACCCTCTTAAATATATCACCAGTTAAAAATGCCAGGATATTTGTGGTAAGTAGTTAATGAAGAAACTTTGGGTGCTCATGTGAAAACATTTGCTCGACCTTGCATGAGACTTAAAGATTACAATTTTAAACGTAAAGAGAAGAAAGTGAGGACTGCAGATGCTGGAGATCAGAGCTGAAAATGTGTTGCTGGAAAAGCACAGCAGGTCAGGCAGCATCCAAGGAGCAGGAGAATCGACGTTTCGGGCATGAGCCCTTCCTGAAGATGATTTTCCAGCAACACATTTTCAGCTCTAAACATGTAAAGAGTCAACCTTATTTATTGTACAAAAGTTAAAAATCACACAACATCAGATTATAGTCCAACAGGTTTAATTGGAAGCACACTAGCTTTCGGAGCGAAGCTCCATCAGGTGATTGTGGAGGGCTCGATCGTAACACAGAATTTATAGCAAAAATTATTTGTTGTAACACAGTTAACTTTAACAAAAAAGTCAGGGAACAGAAAGGATTCCTAATCTATTATTATGCAACTTAAATTATTCCCCTTCAAGACATGTTAAGTACATACACATATTCACAATTAAGATAGACAAAAGACAATAAGTTAAACACAGATTCTACGAGTATAGAAAGAATATAAACAGGTGAACAACATTCAGAATATCACAAATCGAGATTTCAAGGGCAGATTAAATTGTCTGACTGTTGATTTTGATATTTGGCACTGATGACATATTGCAGGGAACAGGCATTCCATGATTTGACAATTATCAGATGGACCTTGACTTATTTTTTAATCAGAATTCTCTCTTTTAAGCTTTCATGGTTTCTGCTCTTTACCCAAAAGGGCAGAAAGACAGAGAGAATGTGCTTGAGATGCATTATGTCAGTTTGCAGGCTGAGTGTTTCTCTTCCATTATCCTGGCACTTAGTTTTTCAACGCTGTTGCTCAATCAGAAGGCTGTCATGAGAGAGAATTTAACTTACTCAAAAGACTAAATCAGTGTCACTTAGTCTTGAATTCTCTATTTCACACTTTAACAGCAACAAGGAATTGCACAGCTCAAAAACCTCAAGTTAGAAAATGTTTCCATTTCAGTTTACACTCCCAAAACAGAAAAGAAACTGGCCCCTACAACAACAATGTCCATATCAGATGAGCATGAGCAAATAATCTATGGCAAGATCAGAAAGATTACACAAAATATTTGTGAAGTGATGTCTGAGCCCTTAGATCCAACACAATGAAACCTCACACAAAGAACAAAGAAAAGTTACAGCCTAGGAACAGGCCCTTCGGACCTCCAAGCCTGTGCCGGTGCAAATCCACTGTCTAAACCTATCGCCCAATTCCTAAGCATCTGTATCCCTCTACTCCCCACCTACTCATGCATCTGTCCAGACGCACTTTAAATGAATCTACCATACCTGCCTCAACTACCTCTGCTGCCAACATGTTCCAGATACAAACCACCCTCTGGGTAAAGTACTTTCCACATGTATCTCCCTTAAAAACTTTTCTCCTCTTACCTTGAAGGCATGACCTCTAGTTATTGAATCCTTCACCCTGAAAAAAAGCTTCTCTATCCACCCGGTCTATACCCTTAATGATTTTGTAGACCTCAATCAGGTCCCCCTTCAATCTCCTTTTTTCTAATGACAACAAACCTAACCTACTCAAACTCTCTTCATAGCTAGCACATTCCACACCAGGCAACATCCTCATAAACCTTCTCTGCACCATCTCAAAAACATCCACATCCTTTTGGTAATGCGGCAACCAGAACTCTATGCAGTATTCTAAATGCAGCCAAACCAAAGTCTTGTACCATTTTAATATGACCTGCCAGCTCTTATACTCAATATCCCATCCAATGAAGGCAAGCATACCATATGACTTCTTGACCATTCTGTCCACCTGTGCAGCCACTTTTAGGGTACAATGAACCTGAACTCCCATATCTCTCTGCACATCAACTTTTCCCAAGGCTCTTCTGTTTACAGCATAGTTCGCTCAAGAATTAGACCTTCCAAAGTGCATCACCTCATACTTGGCCAGATTGAACTCCATCTGCCACTTCTCTGCTCACTCTCCAATCTATCTATATTCTTCGACAGTCCCCTCCTTTCTACTACTCAACCATTCTTAATGTCATATGCAAACTTATTGATCAGACCAACAGTGCCCTCTTACAGATCATTTATGTATACCACAAACAACAGTGGTCCCAGCACTGATCCCTGTGGAATACCACTGGACACCTTTTTCCATTTCGAGAAACTACCTTCAACTACTACTCTGTCTCCTGTTGCTTAACCAGTTCTTTATCCACCTAGCTAGAACACCCTGCATACCATGTGACTTGACTTTCTCCATTAGTTTACCATGAGGAACCTTATCAAGCGCGTTACTAAAGTCCATGCATATGACATCTACAGCCCTTCCATGTTGCCTATCACTGAAAAGCCCATTCTCTTCCAAATATAAATAGATCTTATCCCTCAGTACCTTCTCCAGCAACTTTCCCACCACTGATGTCAGGCTCACTGGTCTGTAGTTACCTGAAATATCTTTACTCCCCTTCTGAACAGGGGAACAACATTAACAACTCTCCAGTCCTCCGGCACTTCACCTGTACTCAAGGATGCAACAAAGGTATCTGTCAGGGCCCCAACTATTTCCTCTCCCATCTCCCTCAGCAACCTGGGATAGATCCCAACCAATCCTGGGATTCTGACCACCTTAACATCTTTTAGTCTACCCAACATCTCCTCCCTCCTTATGTCAACGTGATCCAGAGTGAACAAACTTCTATATCTAATCTCAACATTCACCATGTCCCTCTCCTCAGTGAACACATGTATCGCTGGACATCGGAGTGCATCTGGGAAAATTAACAGTGAAATTCACAACTAATCTTGGAGGAACTGTTGGGTGAAGTTCACAGCACAGAATCAGAGAAGTTTTAAATCTGTCCAAGAGAAAGGCTGCAGTAGTGAGTATACTGGATCCTTTCTTGATTATGTATTTTTGGAGATAAGTCCCTTGATTAAACTTAAAACATAAGCCATAGCTATTAACTTCACCTGGCGCTGTATTTGTAGAGGAATAAGACGGTGTTTTTTCTGGGTCTGGAGACTGCAAAGGAGCAAAAATGGCCTTTGCAGTATTATGTACTTCTTGTCAGATATGGGAGTTTAAAGAGAGTTTAAGGGTTACTGCGGATTATATCTGCCATAAATGCTGTTGGATGCGAATCTTATCAGATCGAGTGGATCGGTTGGAGAGACAGATAGAAGCGATGAGAAATTTGCAACAGTATGTGATGGATGGCAGTTATAGGAAGGGGGGAAAGTCTCAGATACATTCACATAGATGGGTTAACTCCAGGAAGGGCAAGGGAGGTAGGCACCTATGGCAGGAATCTTTTGTGGATATACCCATTTCAAACAGGTATGCTGTTTTGGAAAATGTAGGGGCTGATGGATTCTCAGGGGACCGTAGCACGAACAGCCAAGTTTCTGATATTGAGACTGGCTCTAATGCAACAAGGGGTATGTCGGCTTCCAAGAGATCAATTATGTTCGGGGATTCTGTAGTCAGAGCTATAGACAGACGTTTCTGTGGCTAGCAGAGAAAAAGCAGAATGGTGTGTTGTTTCCCTGGTGCCAAGATCAATGATGTCTCCGAGAGGGTGCAGAATGTTCTCACGGGAGAGAGGGGCCAGCAGGAGGTCATTGTCCACATTGGAACCAACGACATTGGAAGGGAAAAGGTTGAGACTCTGAAGGGAGATTACAGAGAGTTAGGCAAACATTTAAAAAGGAGGTCCTCAAGGGTAGTAATATCTAGATTACTCCCAGTGCTAAGAGCTAGTGAGGGCAGGAATAGGAGCATAGAGCAGATGAATGCATGGCTGAGGAGCTGGTGTATGGGAGAAGGATTCACATTTTTGGATCATTGGAATCTCTTTTGGGGTAGAAGTGACTTGTACAAGAAGTACGGATTGCACCTAAATTGGAAGGGAACGAATATACTGGCAGGGAAATTTGCTAGAACTGCTTGGGAGGATTTAAACTAGTAAGGTTGGGGGGGGTGGTTGGTCCCAGGGAGATAGTGAGGAAAGAGATCGATCTGAGACGGGTACAGCTGAGAACAGACGTGAGTCAAACAAACAGTCAGAGCAGGCAGGGACAAGGTAGGACTAATAAATTAAACTGCATTAATTTCAATGCAAGGGGCCTAACAGGGAAGGCAGATTAACTTAGGGCATATTTAGGAACATGGACTGGGATATCATAGCAATTACGGAAACATGGCTCAGGGATGGGCAGGACTGGCAGCTTAATGTTCCAGGATAAAAATGCTACAGGAAGGATAGAAAGGGAGGCAAGAGTAGAGGGGGGTGTGGCATTTTTGATAAGGGATAGCATTACAGCTGTGCTGACGGAGGATATTCCCAGAAATACATCCAGGGAAGTTATTTGGGTGGAACTGAGAAATAAGAAAGGGATGATCACCTTATTGGGATTGTATGATAGACCCCCCCAATAGTCAGAGGGAAATTGAGAAACAAACTTGTAAGGAGATCTCAGCTATCTGTAAGAATAATAGGGTAGTTACGGTAGGGGATTTTAACTTTCCAAACATCAACTGGGACTGCCATAGTGTTAAAGATTTAGATGGAGAGAAATTTCTTAAGTGTGTACAAAACAATTTTCTGATTCAGTATGTGGACATACATACTAGAGAAGGTAAAAACTTGACCTACTCTTGGGAAATAAGGCAGGGCAGGGGACTGAGGTGTCAGTGGGGGAGCACTTTGGGGCCAGTGACCATAATTTTATTTGTTTTAAAGTAGTGATGGAAAAGGATAGACGAGATCTAAAAGTTGAAGTTCTAACTTGGAGAAAGACCAACTTTGACGGTATTAGGCAAGAACTTTCAAAAGCTGACTGGAGGCAGATGTTCGCAGGCAAAGGGACTTCTGGAAAATGGGAAGCCTTCAGAAATGAGACAACAAGAATCCTGTCGGGGTGAAAAGGAAGGCTGGTAGGTATAGGGAATGCTGGATGACTAAAGAAATTGAGGGTTTGCTCAAGAAAAAGAAGGAAGCATATGTCAGGTACAGAGAGAATAGATCGAGTGAATCCTTAGAAGAGTATAAAGAAAGTAGGAGTATACTTAAGAGGGAAATCAGGAGGGCAAAACGGGGACATGAGATAGCTTGGGCAAATAGAATTAAGGAGAATCCAAAGGGTTTTTACAAATATATTAAGGACAAAAGGGTAACTAGGGAGAGAATAGGGCCCACCCCCCAGAACCCAGAGGGGAACACTACCCCTGCTCGTGCCTCCACCCCCATTCCCCCCACCATCACACCCACTCCAGGCTGCGACCCTATTCCCAGCCCCACACCAACACCAGATCCCAGCTCCCGGCCCTGCAGAGTTTTCACCATCCCTCCAAACCTCCCAATCACTGAGGATGAACGATCAGTCCTCAGCAAAGGACTCACCTTCATCCCCCTCCGTCCACGCATCAATGAATTTAATACATGCCGTGACATCAAACAATTCTTCCGTCTCCTCCGCCTCCGAGCTTACTTTCACAATCAGGACTCCCGCCCACCTTCCGAGGACCCCTTCACCCACCTCCAACACACTGCATCCACCTGGACACCCCGCGCTGGCCTATCACCTGCACTCGACCTCTTAATTTCCAACTGCCGCCGGGACATGAACCGCCCCAACCTGTCGACCCCCCCTCCCCCACTCCAACCTCTCTCAACGCGCAGCCCTCCAATCCCTCTGCTCTAATCCCAACCTCACCATTAAGCCAGCGGATAAAGGGCACGCAGTCGTAGTCAGTGCGCCAGACCTCTACACCGCTGAAACCAAACGCCAACTCGAGGACACCTCTTCCTACTGCCCCCTCGACCATGACCCCACCCCCCCACCACGAAACCATCATCTCTCAGACCATACAGAACCTCATCACCTCAGGAGATCTCTCACCCACAGCTTCCAACCTCATAGTCCGGGAACCTCCTTCCCAAGATCCACAAGCCTAACCACCCTGGCCGACCCATTGTCTCAGCATGCTCCTGCCTCACTGAACTCATCTCTACCTACCTCGTCACTGTCCTATCCCCCCTAGTCCAGGAACTCCCCACATGCGTTAGAGACACCACCCACACCCTCCACCTCCTCCAAGACTTCCGTTTCCCCGGCCCCCAAAGCCTCATCTTCACCATGGATATCCAATCCCTATACACCTCCATTCGCCATGACCAGGGCCTCCAAGACCTCCGTTTCTTCCTCTCCAGACGTCCCCAACAGTACCTTTCTACTGACACTCTCATTCATTTGGCCGAACTGGTCCTCACCCTTAACAATTTCTCCTTTGAATCCTCCCACTTCCTCCAGGCCAAAGGGGTAGCCATGGGCACACGTATGGGCCCCAGCTATGCCTGTCTCTTTGTTGGCTACGTAGAACAGTTGATCTTCTGTAATTACACCAGCACCACTCCCCACCTCTTCCTCCGCTACATTGATGACTGCATTGGCGCCACCTCGTGCTCCCGCGAGGAGGTTGAGCAATTCATCAACTTCACCAACACATTCCACCCTGACCTTAAATATACCTGGACCATCTTTGACACCTTGCTCCCCTTCCTGGACCTCTCCATCTCCATTAGTGACAACCGACTTGACACTGACATTTTTTACAAACCCACCAACTCCCACAGCTACCTGGATTACACCTCTTCCCACCCTACCTCTTGCAAAAATGCCATCCCGTATTCCCAATTCCTCCACCTCCGCCGTATCTGCTCCCAGGAGGACCAGTTCGACCATAGAACACAACAGATGGCCTCCTTCTTTAGAGACCACAATTTCCCTTACAAGGGATCTCGTCCACATCCCGCACCTCTGCCCTCAGACCCCACCCCTCCAACTGTAACAAGGACAGAACACCCCTGGTGCTCACCTTCCACCCTACCAACCTTCGCATAAACCAAATCATCCACCGACATTTCCGCCACCTCCAAAAAGACCCCACCACCAGGGATATATTTCCCTCCCCACCCCTTTCCGCCTTCCGCAAAGACTGTTCCCTCCGTGACTACCTGGTCAGGTCCACGCTCCCCCCCCCCCCCCCCCCCCCCCCCCCATCCTGGCACTTTCCCCTGCCACCGCAGGAACTGTAAAACCTGCGCCCACACCTCTTCCCTCACCTCTATCCAAGGCCCGACAGGAGCCTTCCACATCCAAAGTTTTACCTGCACATCCACTAATATTATTTATTGTATCCGTTGCTCCCGATGTGGTCTCCTCTACATTGGGAAGACTGGGCGCCTCCAAGCAGAGCGCTTTAGGGAACATCTCCGAGACACCCGCACCAATCAACCCCACAACCCCGTGGCCCAACATTTCAACTCCCCCTCCCACTCTGCTGAGGACATGGAGGTCCTGGGCCTCCTTCACCGCCGCTCCCTCACCACCAGACGCCTGGAGGAAGAAAGCCTCATCTTCCGCCTCGGAACACTTCAACCCCAGGGCATCAATGTGGACTTCAACAGCTTCCTCATTTCCCCTTCCCCACCTCATCCCAGTTTCAAACTTCCACCTCAGCACTGTCCCCTTGACTTGTCCGGACTTGCCCGACCTGCCTAGCTCCTTTTCCACCTATCCACTCCACCCTCTCCTCCTTGACCTATCACCTTCATCCCCTCCCCCACTCACCCATTGTACTCTATGCTACTCTCTCCCCACCCCCACCCTCCTCTAGCTTATCTCTCCATGCTTCAGGCTCACTGCCTTTATTCCTGATGAAAGGCTTTTGCCCGAAACGTCGATTTCGCTGCTCCTTGGATGCTGCCTGAACTGCTGTGCTCTTCCAGCACCACTAATCCAGAATCCTCTCAGAGATCAGGAAGGCGGCCTTTATGTGGAGCCACAGAAAATGGGGGAAATACTAAATGAATATTTTGCATCAGTATTTACTGTAGAAAATGATATGGAAGATATAGACTGCAGGGAAATAGATAGTGACATCTTGCAAAATGTCCAGATTACAGGAGGAAGAAGTGCTGGATGTGTTTAAACAGTTAAAGGTTAATAAATCCCCACGACCTGATCAGGTGTACCTGAGAACTCTGTGGGAAGCTAGAGAAGTGATTGCTGGGCCTCTTGCTGAGATATTTGTATCATCAATAGTCACAGGTGAGGTGCTGGAAGACTGGAGGTTGGCAAACGTGCTGCCACTGTTTAAGAAGGGCGGTAAAGTCAAGCCAGGGAACCAAAGACCGGTGAGCCTGACCTTTGTGGTGGGCAAGTTGTTGGAGGGAATCCTGAGGGACAGGATGTACATGTTTTTGAAAAGGCAAGGACTGACTCGTGATAGTCAGCATGGCTTCGTGCATGGGAAATCATGTCTCACAAACCTGATTGAGTTTTTTGAAGAAATAACAAAGAAGATTGAGGAGGGCAGAGCAGTAGATGTGATCTATATGGAATTCAGTAAGGCATTCAACAAGGTTGCCCATGAGAGACTGATTAGCAAGGTTAGATCTCATGGAATAAAGGGAGAACTAGCCATTTGGATACAGAACTGGCTCAAAGGTAGAAGACAGAAGGTGGTGGTGGAGGGTTGTTTTTCAGACTGGAGGCCTGTGACCAGTGGAGTGCCACAAGGATCGGTGCTGGGTCCTCTACTTTTTGTCATTTCCATAAATGATTTGGATGCAAGCATAAGCGGTATAGTTATTAAGTTTGCAGATGACACCAAAATTGGAGGTGTGGTGGACAGCGAAGAAGGTTACCTCAGATTACAATAGGATCTGGACCAGATGTGCCAATGGGCTGAGAAGGTCCAGTTGGAGTTTAATTCAGATAAATGAGAGGTGCTGCATTTTGGGAAAGCAAATCTTAGCAGGACTTATACACTTAATGGTAAGGTCCCAAAGAGTGTTGCTGAACAAAGAGACCTTGGAGTGCAGGTTCATAGCTCCTTGAAAGTGGAGTCGCACGTAGATAGGATAGCGAAGAAGGCGTTTGGTATGCTTTCCTTTTTGGTCAGAGTATTGAGTATAGGAGTTGGGAGGTCATGTTATGGCTGTACAGGACATTGGTTAGACCACTGTTGGAATATTCCGTGCAATGCTGGTCTCCTACCTATCGAAAAGATGTGTGAAACTTGAAAAGGTTCAGAAAAGATTTACAAGGATGTTGCCAGGGTTGGAGGATCTGAGCTACAGGGAGAGGCTGAACAGGCTGGGGCTGTTTTCACTGGAGCGTTGGAGGCTGAGGGATGACCTTATCGGCGTTTACAAAATTATGAGGGGCATGAATAGGATAAATAGGCGAAGTCTTTTCCCTGGGGTCAGGGAGTCCAGAACTAGAGGGCATACGTTAAGGGTGAGAGGGGAAAGATAGAAAAGATACCTAAAGGGCAACTTTTTCAAGCAGAGGGTGGCCCGTGTATGGAATGAGCTGCTAGAGGATATGGTGGAGGCTGGTACAATTGCAACATTTAAAAGGCATTTGGTTGAGTATATGAATAGGAAGGGTTTGGAGGGATATGGGCCGGGTGCTGGCAGGTGGGACTAGATTGGGTTGAGATATCTGGTCGACATGGACAGGTTGGACCGAAGGGTCTGTTTCCATGGTCTATGACTCTGACTCTAAAGTAATCATAGAGAATCTCATCCATTTTCAATACACAAAAATTCCCTTCTTATCCTTTAGTGGACCAACCCTTTCTCAATTTACCTTCTTGCTTCTTATATAAGAAGCCAAAGGCCTTAGGATTCTCCTTAATTCGGCTCATTAAAAAGTTATTTGATGACCCCTTTTAGCCTACTTGATTCCTCATTCAAGATTGGTCCTACTCTCCAGATATTCCTCAAAAGCCTGTTCCGTTCTTAGTTGATATACGTTTCCCTTTTCCTCTTGACTAGTCGCACAATTTTCTCCTGTCATCCACGGTTCATGAATCTTGCCTTTCCTATCCCTTGATTTAACAAGGATCATAACTATCGTGCACCATCTTTGAAAGCCTCCCACCTATCAAATGTGGATTTCCCTTCAAATTGCTGCCCCAATCCACATTTCCCAGCTCCTGCTGAATATTGATATAATTGGCCTTGGCCCAGTTTAGTACACTTCCCTTAGGACCAGTCTCATCTTTGTCTACAAGTATTCTAAAAATTACAGAGTTGTGGTCACTATTCCCAAAGAAATCCCCAACTTCTACTACTTGACCTGACTCATTCCCCAACACCAGGTCCAATATGGCCCCGTCCCTAGTTGGACTACTGACATACTGCTCTAGAAAAAAAAACTTTCCTGGATGCTCCTTACAAATTCCACCCTATCCAGACCTCTGACACTAAGTGTATCCCAGTCAATGTTGGGAAAATTAAAATCTCCCATCACCACCACCCTGTTGCCACTATATATTTGCATAATCTGTTTACCTATTTGTTCTTCTACCTCACGTTCACTGTTGGAAGGCCTGTAGTACAAAAATGTAACTGCACCCTCCTTTAGCACAGCTGTGATATCACCCCTCACCAGCAATGCAATTTCTCTCCCACTTTTACCTCCCTTTCTGTACTGTCTAAAGCATCTATATCCTGGAACATTTAGTTGCCAATCATTCCCTTCCTTCAGCCAAGTCTCTGTTCACAATAACCTCATACTCACAGGCCCCAACCCAAGCCTTAAGTTCATCTGCCTTACCTATACTCCTTGCACTAAAGCATATGTACTTCAGACCACCAGTTACTTTGAGTTCATCTGCTCTCTGCCTACACTTCCCTTGGTAACATTAACTTCACGATCCTGCTCCTTACAGTCTCTTGTTTCCACCTCACTGTCTACTGGTCTTCTCTTCTGGCTTCCAATCCCCCTGTCACATTAGTTTAAGCCCTCCCCAACAGCAGTAACAAAAAACCCCTGAGGACATTAGTTCCAGTCTGGTTCAGGTGGAGACCAATTTGTAATTGTCCCACCTTCCCCAGAACCAGTCTCAATGTCCCACAAATCTGAACCCCTCCGTCCTACACCATCCCTCAAGCCATGTGTCCATTTCTACACTGGCTAGCATGTGGCACTGCTAGCAATCCTGAGCTCACTACCTTTGAGATTCTCCTCTTTAACTTCTCTCCTTGCTCCCTGAATTTTGCTTTCAGGACCTCATCTGGTTTTTTACTTAAATCATTGGTGCCTATATGCACCACGACAACTTTCAGAATGCTCTGCAGCCAATCAGTACCATCCCTGACCCAAACACCTGGGAGGCAACATACCATCTGGGCGTCTTGTTTTCAGCCATAGGACTGCCTTACTACTCCCCTATGACGAAGGCCCTGAGAGTCTTTTTCCCACCTTTCTGAACAACAGAGCCCGCCACTGTGCAATGATCCTGGCAACTGCTGCCCTCTCCTAGTCAGCCATCTCCCCCAACAGTATCCAAAATGGCATACCTGTTTTGGAGAAAGATGACACCTGCACTGCCTTCCCACCTTTCCTCTGCCTTTTGGTCACACATTCACCATCTCCCTCGGCAATTCTAATCAGAAGTGTGACCAACTTGCTCTAGTGAGTCCATCCGCTGCTCCAGAGCCATCATGCGGTCAAACAAGAGCTACAGTTGGACATATTTCTTGCAAGAGTAAGAGTCAGGGACGTTGCTGACGTCCCTGAGCTCCCACATCAAGCAGGAGACACATGCTATACAGGTCTGAGGTCCCCTGCCATTGTAAGCCTTAGCTTTAACTCAATTAATACCAAACAATGCACTTAAATTTATAAAAGAAAAAACCTTACTTTACAGAGTCCTTTTCTTCTGGTTGAGGAGGAGGGGGGATACTACACGTGTAGTATCTGGAGATCAGCCGCTGCCCAAATATATTGTCAGTCCTTACCTTCCTGGCAACCTCCTGGTCCCAACATCATTTCCACTCTGTCTCCCACTGTTCCCAGGCGCATGTTATGATTTTACGCAGTGTGCAATGTATGTTTTCCAAGGAAGCCCACATCATGCCTAAATAAGGTACTTTGAGGTCTGCAATCTTATCCAAATACATGGAACACAATCAAAGTTTTCATGCTATATTATAGGAATAGATTCTGCCAGTGAGCCAACACGACGGCCCTACACCACAAAGACCATCTTGCGCATCACAAAGTATGTTTCCGAATACTTACAGTTCAATGTAAAAATATGAAAGATTAGGTGAGGTTTTAAAATGAGTTCGCCTGATTGCATTTACTCAGCTGACAATTAGCGTTCACAATATAGTAGTCTTGATTGCATGAAACATTAATTCTGCATGTGTATTGTTTGACAAGTAGCTGATGAACCACAAACTGAAGGCAGATGGATGGCATTACTAAGTCACTGCAGTTGTGATTTTTGCAACTGCCACTAGGAGGGCAAATTCTAAACATCAACACCTGAAGACAAAAAAAACCTTTATATTTGCAAACTTTTAAATAAATTTCACACACATCACCTGCAGCATCAGCCAGTTTATGCAGTTATTGCACAGTTGACTTCAGGATCAAGATGGCAAAGTTCCAACTGTACCCTTTTATGAGTGATTTGTAGACTCTGTCTGAGGCTTAAGATGATCCCATCATACTTCATATTCCCTTTTGTGTTGCTGTGCCTGTGGCCTTTATACTCTTTCAGCTTTTCCATGTTTCTATGAATTGTGTTTCTACAGATATTAATGTCCCCAGTCAACATCAGATTCCATGATTTTGCAAATTTCTGTTTGCTTATTGGCCCCTACAGCGTATGCCCACATACAGACTAGTGACCAGAACTTGTGAAAACTTGTTCTCCCAGCCCCCAATAATCTAGAGAGGTCGGAACTCCTAGAATAGCCCTATTCACTGTAATCACTCCCTCAGCAACCTAATGCAATTGATCCCATCTCCAAACTTTAGTTGCCTGCATTCCCCAGGACTACCCCCTGACATTATTGACCATAGCTTCTGATTAGCCTGTGGCGGTGCGGTATCAAAGCACAGCCCAGCCTATGGAATGTTACTTCCACAGCACCTTGACTGTAGTGACCTTGGTGATTGGTTCTATCACCAAATTGCTGGACCTTGGGAAAAAAAAATCACCTGACCAACCAAGACCAACCCATTGGACTAGAATTAGACAAGTACCTTCTTGATTGAGGGCCAGCCCTGAATAGACACAGTCTTCTTAAGCCCAATGATTGCTCCTCTTTCGTTTCCAGACATGAGCATTTTGGTTCAACCACATGCAGTGCATTTGCCCATAAACTGCTGGCACATGCTGCAGGTGACATTGATGGAGGCCACAGGCATATAGTGACATGACCAGGCTCCTCGGATGCTGCCTGAACTGCTGTGCTTTTCCAGCACCACTAATCCACAATCTGGTTTCCAGCATCTGTAGTCATTGTTTTTACCATGCTCTTGCCCGTTCAGTGCTCTCCCTCTGCAGTAAAATAAGAGAGAATGGTACATGTGTGAAACAAGCTGCCAGTGGAAGTGAAGGTGGGCAAAATTACAACATTTAAAAGATATCTGAATGGGTATGAATAGGACAGGCTTAGGGAGATTTTGGTCAAATGCTGACAAATGGGCCGAGAATAATTGGGATGTCTGGTCTTTGTGGACAAGTTGGACCAAAGGATATGCTGTATCACTATGACTCTATAACTGAGCATTTATGAAACTTTACTCTAAAAAGCAATACCATCCAGAAAGGCAGCAGTTTCCATTTAATTGCAAAATGATTGAATGCTAAGAGCCATCAGGTGCATATTGTGTATATGCATGAAATGTGTGCACGCCTGTGTATAACTAGCAGAAATATGCATGCCATAAGTGCCCTGAACTCCAAAGTATAATGTTAAAGGGCCAAAGTGGCACGTGTCAATGTAACGGCAGGCATAATGTGCTGAACTTGTTCATCTGCCACTGCCAATGGGTTAAAAAAGATGATGGCATTAACATGCAGAGAAACAGCAGTGAATACACAGCTGAATTATTGCCAGGCCAAACAACCAACAAGATGTACCCAATGTGACTTATGTGCCAGCAATTTGCACCACCTAGTTTCTCAGAGAATGTGAGGACAAATGGAAGTGGCATAGAAACAAGATGAATTGAGCTAATAATGAGATGCAAATATGTGGAAATAAAGTAATTGACACTCAATATATTTTGAAGTCACAGCTTAAAGCGAAAACACAATAATGTTCTTGCTGTCGAGATTCTGACTTTTTCTACTCTTTCCACAGTGGACCAGGGCAGGAAAATTCTGCCCACCATTGACAAATAAGTTGGCTACTAAACAAGAGCGAAAACATTACCACAACCCACAGTGGCATAGTTACATACATTTGCTGGTAATCTCCTCGTGGGAGTCCATTAATCTTCCATTCAAAGTACTGCAACTAATTGCCTCAAAAATCTCTATCCACCCACAGAAGTTTTAATTGATTATTCTAAAAACTACAAATGTTAAGGTTTATGATACAATTTATGTTTAATGATTCTGAAATGGCATTAAATTCAGAGTCTGAATCACAAATACATAGACAACTTTATCTGAACCTACTTCAGCAAACTCTTCAATCAGTGAAAAGAATTATATGTAATGTCAATATATTTTGCTTGCATGGATGGTTAAGTTGAACATTTAATTGCAAACGTTTTAGGGATTCAAAGATATTAAGTTCAACACATACCAAACCTTTCTTCTTCTTGTCTTTGCTTTTTGCAGCATTGCTGTTAGCTGGTAAAGGAAACTTGAAGACATCATGGTTTTCTGCAGTGTATAAACACAAATATACCTAAAATTACTATTTAAGTGTTTTAGGCATTAACAATATTTGGTGTCTTCAATCCTTAAAATTCTACAATTAGCAAATACGCTATGCTGGATCAGGAATTGTATAACCAAAACAGTTACAGCTTACTGGAATGATTTTCTGCTGGTATTGTTACTGTACTGCAACATCTTGGAAACCACGGGGGGAAAAAAAAGTGTGTAAATGTACGTATTAGGAATTCTCCTCGACCTATTTAAAAATATTAGGTTATACTGGTATTTTCTCAGTTATAAATGGCAGAACATTGGTCTCTAACACTGATAGTAAAATTAAATAAGGACGAATCGTATTCTTACCAAAAATAGATACTAAATCATTTCCCTATAATCCGTTATACAATGTTAAACTCTGTTAAAAATCCACAACACCTGATATAGGTTCAGCGCTCTGAAAGCTATTGCTTCCAAATAAACCTGGACTATAACCTGATATGTGATTTTTAACTTTGTCCATCCCAGTCCAACACCTACAACTCCAAATCATGAATCCCAAACTCATACACAGTGAGTGAATTTCGTTATTACTTTGCACGATGTGAAATGAGATACGTCCAATGATGGTCTGCAGAACTATTTGTTCCACGATATTGTCGGTATCCGCATATCCACTGAAGCAGCCACCTTGAGAGAGAAAAAAAAACCTGTAGAGGTAGGAGACGTGTGAAAAATCATGATTTATAATTTCATGGATAAGTTATGACAGGAAACCAACCGTTATTTTGAGTCAATGCTCCTGCGTGAGTTTGTTCAAGCGATAACTCTGCTTGTTTCGTGTGCTTTGGCGGAGTGAAGGTGGCTTTTTTCTTGTATCTGCGACTTTTCAAACCCACATCCAAGCTCGCTGGGTCATTGAGGGGACACGTACTTCCAGCAGGTGAACACACAACACCCCGTTCCTGCAGCTTCTGCTCCTTGGCAGCGTTGTGCCCGAACCTGATCGCCGTGCCGGATAAATGTCTACCGAAACGGTTCACATACACGGCGCTGAGGAAGCCTTTCTTTCCCCAGGGTTTCGCCTTGCCGCCTTCTTCCCGCGCCATTTCGACAGTCTGCCGCGAAACGAAGCGTCAATACACACTTACAGATTCTGTTACCTCCAGTTCAATTAACGAACTCGATCGGACATAAACACGACCGTCCGAAGCACGCGCACCGCTTCCCGCCCAAAGCGGGATTGTGCTGTGATTGGCTGAAACGGCCCGCAGGGATCCCGGGGCTTAATAAAAACCCGAATGAACTTCAGACGTCGTAAATTATGAACAAAAAACAGCAATTATTGGAAAAGCTGAGCAGGTCTGACAGCATCCGTGCAAAGAAATCGAAGTCGACTTTTCAGGTCCGGTGACCCTTCCTCAGGCCACCGGACCTGAAGCGTTGACTTCGATTTCTCAGCAACGATACTGCCAAACCGTCAGAGCTTTTCCACCAACTTGAGTTTTCAATCCTCCTCCCCGCGCTCGGTGGGATGGGAATGAGTTGAGCTTTGATTAGTTGGCAGGCCCGGCCGGACTCACAACCCACGCTCTGATTGGTTTATACTCCCACAGAGTGTCCCACATTGTTTTGTTATTGGTCAATTCACCCCGCGTGCGCCGACACCTCAGCCAGAGTTCGCGCCATGGTATTCAAATAAAGCCACCATTGCGAGCAAGGCAATGCAGCAGCTTTTTAATTGTTTTTGAAAAGTTGAAAGGCTTCATTTAAGAAGCAACAATTGACATTAATTCCAGAAAAGATTAGGTTTTAATATCTCTCCTACTCCATAATCTGTAGTGAAGGGTAATTAGACTACTGTTTTCTCTCTTTCCAGATGCTGCCAGACAGGCGAAGCATTTCCAATTTCGTCCTGTTAATTCTGTTATTTTGTATGTTTGACTAATTCCGTAGTCCATTCAGGTTCAATTATCAGTCTGGATTGCGACAGTGGGAGAACTGATTTAAAACATTTTAGCAAAACTATCTTTGTCAGTAGCAGTGTTTTTTTTTATATAAGATCACTTAAGTTTAACATGCTGTCATGGGACTACTTATTCTGTTTGTTTCTTGTTTGTGACCAGAATGCCTTGCTACACAAGGACTTGATGAACTCCGACCAACCTTGCACTTGTGTCTCGGAACTGTATATCACTGAGTATAAATAGTGTGTGTGAAGTTAGCATATTCTACACCAGATGAGCATGAACGTAAGAAACTACAAGTCAGGGTTTGACATGTCTATGTTTACTAAGTAGCAGCATTTAGTATTAACGTACAATAAATAGTGCTACTTTGAAGTCTAAGCCCGAAGACCATTCTTGAGATTGTCTTCACCTCAACAAGTCTGTCTTGAACACAAACTCCATCGTATGTCACAAACCACACAATGAAAAAGGTGTGACTACCTCAACTCCCAGTGAGACATGCAAGAACAAAAGAGCAGGTCCAAATATTACAAACAGAAAATGCCATAAATACACTAACTTACCCTACACTGGAAAGCTGCTGCATTAGCCGCTGTGGTGAACTATGTGTTAGTAGACTCAGATTTTCTGGGGTGCAGGTTTTACATACATCATTCCTCGGAATCTGGCTCAATATTAGAATTTATCACATGTACTGAAGATGATCACTGTTCCTACAATCTAGACTACCTCTCCCATCTGAGCAGGAAACCAGTGGATGTTGGAAAGCATCCCCTTAATCTTCTGTTACTTTTCTATTAAAAATCCTGTAAAAACTTAAGCCTGAGAAATCTAGCGTGACTGGGTTCTTAACGGTTATTGAAACTGTTGCTAATCAAAATGGCATAAAATTGAAAGAACATATAATATGGTAAGGAATAGTGGTAAACTACAGGATTGGGAAAGTTTTTTTTCAAAAAAATCAAAAAGAGAGAAAAATAAACTTTGAGGGTAAATTTGCAAGTGATATCAAGATGGACAGCAAGAGCTTCTGTAAATACATAATAATGAAGCTAGAAACCGAAGTAAACGTAGGCTCCTGAGAGAATGAGGCAGGGGAAATAATGGGGAACCAAGAATTGGCAGAGAAGTTGAATAAATATCTTGCACTGACTTGACAGAAGAATACACTAACAGCATTCAAAATTACTAAATAATCAAGGGGCAAAAGGAGGGAGGAAATAAATACAATGAATATCAGTAGAGAAAAAGTACTGCTGAAAGTAATGAGGTTAAAGACTGATAGATCTCCTGATGGGACATATCCAAGGATATTAAAAGAGGTGGCTACTGCAATAGCAGATGCACTTTGGCTGGAAGATTACAGCGGAATATTATTTGAATGAAGGAAGACTATAGAAAGCTACAGATCAGAAGGATTTGGGAGTCCCTGTCCATGAATCACAGAAAGATGGCATCCAAATTCAGCAGGAAATAAGAAAGACAAAAATGATGTTGGCCTTTATTTCAAAGGGAATAGAGTATAAAAGCTGGGAGGTTTTGCTGAGACTATAATAAGCACTAGTCCAGTAAAGACTATACAGTCAGGGGAGGGGGGGCAGGCTTGGTGGCTCAGTGGTTAGCACTGCTGCCTCACAGCACCCAGGGTCCCAGGTTTGATTGGAGTGGAGTTTGCATATTCTCCCCGTGTCTGCGTGGGTTTCCTCCCACAGTCCAAAGATGTGCAGGTCAGGTGAATTGGCCATGCTAAATTGTCCATAGTGCTAGGTCAGTTCGTCAGTGGGGAAATGGGTCTGGGTGGGTTACTCTTCAGAAGGTCGGTATGGACTGATTGGGCCAAAGGGCCTGTTTCCACACTGTAGGGAATCTATTCTTATCAACACAGCCAAGAGAAGATTGAAATTGGTGGATATGATGTTGTGAGCATCACAGATGTAGCTCCAAAGGAATCAGGGAACCAAATATCCAAAGATAGATGGGCAGATGGAGTAGAATTCCTTCGTTATTAAGAAATGAAATGAAATTGATAACAAAAAATAATATAGTGTCAGAAGGCCTAGAACCTGTTTGTGTAGAGTTGAGGAATTACAAAGGGAAAAAGACCTGGATAGGAGTTATTTACAGGCCTCCGAGCAGTAGTCAGGATGTGGGCTAGAAAATAAATCAAAAGATAGAAAAGGCCCTGTAAAAACATTCATGGGGAATTAAGTGTGCAGGTGGATTGGAAAAATCAGATTCCTAGTAGATTCCAAGAAAGAGAATTTGTGAAATGTCTATGAGATGTTTTTTTTGGAGCAGCTTCTGGTATTGACCACAAGGAAACAGGCAATTCTAGATTATGGGGTATATAATAAGGCAGATTTGATTAGTATGCTTAAGGTGAAGGAACCCTTAGGGGGCAGTGACTATAATGTGATAGAGTTCACCCAGCAGTTTGAGAAGAAGAAATTTGAATCCAATGTAATGGTATTACAATTGAGTTAAAAGTAACTACCAAGACGTGAAGAGCTGACCAGAGTTGATTGGAAGGGGGTGCTAGCATAGAAGATGGTGGAGAAGCAATGGCAGAAGTTTCCAGGGGTAATTCAGGAGGCACAGCAAAAATGCATCCCAAGGAAGAAGAAGCATACTAAGGAGAGGATGAGGCAATTGAGACTGATAAGGGAAAATGACGACAGTATAAAAGCAAAAGAAAAAGTGTAAAATGTGGTGAAAATTAATGTGGGAAGCCAGAGGCTTGGGAAGCTTTAAAAATACACCAGAGGACAACTAAAAAAGCAATACGGGGATAAGTGTGAGGGTAAGCTAGCTATTAATATAAAAGAAGATTGTTAGAGTTTGGTTTAGACAAATAGAAGGTAAGACAGAGGCAAGAGTGGACCTTAGACTGCTGGAAAATGTGGCTAGAGAAGTTCCAAAGGGGAACAAAGAAATGCAGAGAATTAGGCACTTTGCATCAGTCTTCATGATGGAAAACACCAGGAGATTAACAATACCTGAAGAAAGATAGAGGCAGGGATGGTTGTAATGACAATCACTTAGGAGAAGGTGCTGGGGAAGCTGAAAGGTCGGAAGTTGAATAAATCATCCAAGTGGATGGACTACATCCCAGGGTTCTAAAAGAAATAACTGAGGAGATTGTGGAGGCATTTGTGGTGATCTTTTTGGAATTGGGGGAGGGTTTCAGAGGACTTGAAAGTGGCTAATGTAATAGCCCTGTTTAAGAAGATAGTAAGGCAGAAGATGGGAAACGACAGGTCAATTAACCAGACCTCAGTCATTGGTAAGATTTTTTGAGTCCATGATCTAGGATGAGATTGTGGAGTACCTGAAAGTGTATGGTCTCAGGATGGCTCCCTCAAGGGGACATCATGCCTGACAAATCTGTTCAAATTCTTTGAGGAGGTAATAAGCAAATTAGAAAAAGGAGAGCCAGTGGACATGTTGTATTTGGATCTCCTGCAGCCCTTTAACAAGGTATTGCATGAGAGGCTGCTAAATAAGATGAGCCCTTGCTGTTAAGGGCAAAGTACTGGCATGAATAGAGGATTGACTGACTGGCAGAAGACAGAGAGTGGTGGTATAGGGGATTTCACAGAGTAGATGCAGAAAGATTGATTCCCATTGTGGGAGAGTCCACAACTAGAGGGCATAATCTCAGAATAAGAAATCACAATTAAGATAGAGAGGAGGAGGAAATTCAGCTCTCATTTGGTAGCCAATTTGTGCAATTCCTTTCCACAGATGGCTGCTGAATCTGGGTCATTAAGTATACTCAAAGCTGAGAAAATACAGATTTTTAATCAGTAAGGGAATCTCAATAGTTAAAAGGAATATGAAAAGTGGAGTTGAGGATTATTAGATCAGCCATGAGCTCATTGAGTCTGTTCCTCCATTCAATGTGTGAATGGCTTACTCTGCTCCTATGTCTTATCATCTTATTCCTGGGCAGAAATACATAACTTTATGTTTGTGAAAATTGTCCAATGTCTGCATTATGATTTGTTAGTAGTTTTCAAAACACTTTTGAAAATAATATTTATGTTATTTCAATTCTACCTTCATGCAGTATGTATATTTCAATCTTTATTTTCTTCTAGTAAACTCAGAAAAATGATTTGATTTTTAATGCTTTTCTTTTCCTGGTTGTTTGCCAATGAGAATTGTTTAATATGATTGGCAGCTTCAAGAGCTTGACATAATTGCATGCAACCCCATACAGGAAATCCCATTCAAAAACACTACAAGCCATTGTATGCCAAGAGGACATAAAGCTGCCACCACATAAATTGGAGAAAGTGAGGACTGCAGATGCTGGAGAGCTGAAAGAAAGGCTCATGCCCGAAACGTCGATTCTCCTGCTCCTTGGATGCTGCCTGACCTGCTGCGCTTTTCCAGCAACACATTTTCACCACATAAATTGCTCAGTCTCTCAGCAAGGCTTTCTTTGAGATCAGCAGCAAGTACCCTTGATTTGCATTGACCACTAAATCCAAGCCACAGAGGAAGCCATTAGTATCCATTGTACCACAAATTTTATTCACAAACTTAAGTCAAAAGGTGGGAAAATAACTTCATTTTGAGTGCATTTTGATCAGCTACTTCATAACACTTACAAACTCCAGGTAGCTTGAGAGGGTCATAGAGATATACAGCACAGAAACAGACCCATCAGTCCAACTTGTCCATGCCAAGCAGATACTCAACATTAGTCTAATCCCATTTGTCAGCTATTACCAAATATCCTTCTAAACCCTTCCTATACCATCCAGATGCCCATTTAATGCTGTAATTCCATATACACACCACTCTGCATGAAAACGTTGACCCTCAAGTCCATTTTAAATCTTTCCCCTCTCACCTTAAACCTATGCTGTCTAGTTTTGGGCTTTCCTATCCTGGGGAAAAGGCCTTGACTATTCACCCTCTCCTTGCCTTTCTTGTTTTTATAAACTTCTGTAAAGTTACCCCTCATCCTCCCATGTTCCAAGGAAAATAGCCCCAACCTATTCAGTCTATCGCTATCGCTCAAACCCTCCAACCCTGGCAATATGCTTGTAAATCTTTTCTGAACCCTTACAAATTTCACAACATCTTTCCTATCCCAATTTTGATTGATGTGACAGATGTTTAAAAGTATATTTGACGCTTTCATTCACTCGTACTACATTTTCCTTTCATCATAGTTTTAAGTTTTTCCAGACCAATGTGAATGATGAGCAAACAATAAAATCAGAAATTAGCTACACTGGTAAGATATTTTATAATATGAAAGGGCAATACTAAACATCTTATCAAACTAAGAATGAAGAGAACTTCTGAACAGAGGCAAAAGGCAGGCCACATCTTTTAATATGGCGTTTTAAGCACAAAAAAAATTTAAAATACTGAAATCATTCAGAACCAGAATTGATAAAATATAATTCATGACTACGTCATGACCAAGTACATTGAGCCATTATGAGAGAAGATGAACATCCTGACAAAATACTAACAAATGACCCAGAGAGCAAACAAATCATGGAAGTGATATTTTGAATGACAGTGGCCACAATATGATCAAGTTCAATACAATCTTGGTTCAATAACAGAGAATTGGCAGGCAGGTATGTAAAACATCAACTTTATTGGAAATACAGGTGATTTACTATTGCTGGTTATTAGATGAAAAAAATACTATCGGTGATTTGGTTTTGGGAATAAAAAGCATTCAGTTGTGTGTTAAAGTACTTCTGAATATAACAAAAAAAGGCCAACTTAAGGAAATAAGTAAAATGTTTAATAAGTTAATTTAGGAAGTTTATTTAATAGCGCTTGACAATGAGTCAGAAAAAGTGGAAGATTCTTCAACATTTTTTCTCAGCCTAGTTGCAAAGGGTGCAAAGCATAATTTCAAAGTTACACTGTGAGCTATGTATGCTCTATTAATCAGAAAAGTGTTCATGTCTACATGCAGACTTTTTATTGCCAGGTGGCTGGGAAGATTGGTACACAAAGAAACAGTTGTGACTGCTTCAAACAAACTTGCATACAGTTATCTGTGGTGACAAACAAGCTGGATGACTTCAAAATGGAATCCAAAAGATTTCTGGATAGTGAAAAGGAACATGTTTAGAATCAGAACTAGGTTTTATTGACAGCTGTACTCAAGTACAAGGGCAGTGAAAAGTACACAATGTCACCATTCCTGATGCCATCTTAGATACAAAGGTAACTAGTTACAAAATCTTAGGTACAAAGTAGAAAAAAAATAAAGAAAGAAAGTTAAAAGTTCAGCATTACATTCCTTTTTTAGCCACAGGCCTGTAGATGCTCCACAGTGGGCTTTCCCTGTGAGGGCTTGCACTCTCCTCCATGCTGGGATCATCCTTGCACCCCCACTGGTCTTGATCTCTCCCCCCCCCACTGGATAGGCTCAACTCCCCCACACCCCCAGGCTCAATGCTGTCTGTGCTGCTGTCTCGTTGCCAACTGCAAACCAAGCTCACCAGCCGCCTCACTGTCAACTGCTATCCGGACCCACCAGGTGCCTTGCCACTGACCATTCCAGACCTTGATGGTGCCGCAATGCCACTGAACATTCATGTTCTGCCTGACTGACCATTTGCTGAGCACCAAGACTTTAGCCACTGCCACGCTCCAGGCCCAATGCTGTTGTCTCCAAAACCAAGCTCTCTCTCCAGTAGGTAACTTTAAAAAAAAACTAACTAAAAATTAAGAAAAGAAGTGGATGAGCCCTGGGCTCAGAGCCTGGACACTGCCTACTCTGCCACCCCCATCTTGCTATATGTCAGCAGTCAGGTCATCAATGTAGATTTAAAATATCATCTTGGATCTTTGATGTGGAGGAGCCGATTTTGGACGGGGGTAGACAAAGTTAAAAATTACACAGGTTATAGTCCAACAAGTTTATTTGGAAGCACTAACTTTCTGAGTGCTGCTCCTTCATCAGGTAACTGTGGAACAGGACCATAAGACATAGAATTTATAGCTAAAGGTTAGTGTTATGCAACTGTTGTAGATAAATGCTTTAAACATTGTGAACTTGCTCACCAGCTTGTGTCACTCACACCATACATTAAATTCTGGCCCAGATCACTTTCACAGAAGGGTCTTAGAGCATATAAATTCAGACAAAAAATTACAGTGAGACTTTTTCATTTCAGATTAGTTATGGGGGAAAGGGGTGAAACCGAATCTGTCCCTGGTCACATTTCGCAGCCACCCACATATTGGACTCTTAGGTACAGGTACTACCAAACTGAATCTTTAATCTTTTGTTTAAAAGGAAACATCTAAAAATGTACAGAAAATGGAATTCAGATAGATGGGTCCAGTACAAACACTAGGAACTGCACATTCTCAGTGGTTAACACTTCTGCCTCAGTGCCAGTCACCTGGGTTTGAATTCATCCTCGGACAACCGCCTGTGCAGAGTTTGTACATTCTCCCCATGACTGTATGGGTTTCCTCCAGGTGATCTGGTTTCCACCCAAAGTCCAAAGATGTGCGGGTTTGGTGGATTAGCTATGCTAAATTGCCTCATAGTGTCCAGGGTTGTGCAAGCAAGGTGGATTAGCCATCGTAAATTCAGGGTTACGGTGTTAGGGTGGAGAACTGTGTCTGGATGGAATGCTCTTCAGAGGGTTGGTGTGGACTCAATGGGCCGAATGGCCTGCTTTCACACTGTGAGGATTTTATGATTCTAAGGACCATTTGTGCTCTAATTACTATAAATATGCTATCACCTTCAATAAACATACTCCTTTGGTACATTTTGATCATTTTCATAGTCAGGGAGTTCTGTTTATGTCCTAAAGGACATATCTGCGAGACTGGATCTGCATTGGTGGTGAGGGAATCAACAAGAATGTAAAGCACACTTGTCCTCATCCTTACCAATCAGCTGGCTGCAGACACATCTGTCCTTGACAGTATCAGTAAGAGTGACCACCACACAGTCTTTGTGGAGACAAATTCCCACCTTCACATTTTGAATACCCTTCATTGTGTTGTATGGCACTGTCACCATGCTAAATGGAACAGACTTTGAACAGGTCTCGTAGCTCAAGACTGGGCATCCATAAAGACGCTGTTAGCCATCAACATCAGCAGAATTGTACTCCAGCACAATCTGCAACATCATAGCCCAGCATATGCCCTGCTCAACTATTACTGTCAAGCCAGGAGATCGACTTGGTTCAATGGAGAGTACAGGAGGGCATGCCAAGAATAGCACGAGGAATACTTAAAAATTATGTGTCAACCTGGTGAATCTATCAAACATGACTACTTATATACCAAGCAGCACAAGCAACAAGCAATTAGCAGAAATAAGCAATCCCACAACCAACAGATCAGATCTTAGCTCTGCAGTCCTGCGAGTCATGAATGGTAGTAGACAATTAGACAACTCACTGGAGGAGAAGCCTTCACAAAAATCTCTATCCTCAATGATGGAAAAGCCCCACATTTCAATGCAAAAAATAAGACTGAAGCATTCACAGCAATCTTCAGCCAGCAGTACTGAGTAGATGATCCATCTCAGCTTCCGCCACTGGTCCCCAGCATCACAGATACATCTTCAACCAAAAGAGAAAATGCTGGAAACTCTCAGCAGGTCTGGCAGCATCTGTAAGGAGAGAAAAGAGCTGACGTTTCGAGTCTAACTGACCCTTTGTCAAATCTTTGACAAAGGGTCAGTTAGACTTGAAACGTCAGCTCTTTTCTCTCCTTACAGATGCTGCCAGATCTGCTGAAATTTTCCAGCATTTTCTCTTTTGGTTTCAGATTCCAGCATCCACAGTAATTTGCTTTTATCCATCTTCAACCAATTTGATTCACTCCCTGTGATATGGTTGAAGGCACTGGAGAGTACTAAGTCTATTGCACCTGACAACATTCTGGTAATGGTTCTGAAGACTTACGTTTCAGAATTTGCTGCTGCCCTAACCAATTCCTCAGGTTCAGTTACAACACTAGCATTTAGCCCCCAATGTGAAAAGTTACCCATGTATTTCCTGTATAGAAAGCAGGATAAATCCAACTGGGCCAATTTCTTCCCCTTAGTTTACCCTCGATTATCAGTAAAGTGATGGTAGGTGTCACCAGCAGTGCTAACAAGCGCCACCTGGTCAGCAACAACTTGTTCAGAGACACCCAGCCTGGCTTTCAGAGGTGAGGAACAGCATTTGACATCAAGGCCTCACTCAACCAAATGTGGCAGCAAGGAGCCCTAGCGAAACTGGAATCAGGGGGCAAACTCCCCACTGGTTGAAGTCATGCCTGGCACACAGGAACATGGTTGTGGTTGTTGGGAATCAATAATCTCAGCTCCACGACACCTCTATAGGAGTTCCTTAGGGTAGTGTCCTAGGCTGAACCACCTTCAGCTGCTTCATCAACAACCTTTCAGAACTGGGAATGTTCATTGATCGCACAATGCACAACACACATGAAGCAGTCCATGTTTAAATGCAGCAATATCTTGACAATATCCAAGCTTGGACTGACAAATAACATTTGTGTCACACAAATGCCAGGCAATGACAATCTTGGGACTGTCCCTTAAAATTCAATGGAGTTACCATCACTGAATTCCCCCACTGTCAACATTCTTGGGGTTAGTATCAACCTGAAACTCAATGGTCTCGCCACATAAACACTGTGGCTATAATGAGCAGCTCAGAGGCTAGGAATACTTCAGTAAGTAAGTCATCTTCTGACTCTTCAGAGCCTGTCCATCAACAACAAAGCAGAAGTCAAGAGGGTGATGGAATACTTCCAACTTGCCTGGATGGGTTCTCCTCCAGCAACACTCAAGAAGCTTGACACTGTCCAGTTCAAAGTAGCTCGCTTGATTGACACCACATCCACAAACATCCACTCCCTGCACCACCGATGCTCAGTTGCAACAGTGTGTACTAGCTACAAGATGCAGTCAGAAATTCACCAAAAATCTTTAGATAGCACCTTTCAAACCCACAACCACTTCCACCTAGAAGGTCAAGGACAACAGAAACATGGGAACACTGCCACCTGCAAGTTCCTCTCCAAGCTACTCACTATTCTGACTTGGAAATGTATCACCATTCCTTCACTGTCGCTGGGTCAAAACCCTGGAATTCCCTCCTAAGGTCACTATTGGTCAGCCACAGCACATGGGCTGCAGGGATTCAAGAAGACCACCTTTGCAAGGGGAACTAGGATCAGGCAGCAACACCCACATTCCTATGAATGAATTTAAAAAATTAAACATGACAAAAGAAAGTAAGGTGATGCATTTTTAAAATTCAGTTTTAACTTATTTGAATGAAAGTTATTATTTTGGAATGTTGACAGTTAATGCTTGCAGGATTCCTAGAGGAAAATCTTTTGTCTCTAATTTACTGCTTAGTCTATTTTTGTTCTATTAAAATTTAGGTTTTGAAGTAGTTACATTTATTTTAAACTCTGATGTCATTTTCAGTGACAAAGACACTTAGCAGTTCAAGACATTTAAGAAAGAGATCAGACACAAAGACTGATCAAAGAAATGAGCCTAAGCGAAAAGGGAACAAGAGGAGTTAAATGAGATTCAGATAAATAGGAAACAGGAAAGATGATAATCAGGGAGAAAGGAATCTTTAAGGAGTGGATTGAAGGGGAAAAATTAGATTGGCATCAGGAATGGAAATACATTGACAAATGCTGATGAGGTAACACTGTCCTCATAGAGGTGACGTCAGAGCACTTTCCAAGCTTTATGCAATGTAAGCCAACACATGGTCTCAATCATGTGACTGGTAGCAAACCTGAAAAATGGTGTGTATTTCCTTCATTCCTCTCAGTTTCTGTACTCTTGTGCAACTGATTTTGGGTGGTACGTTTCCTCATTTGTGTACATAATTATGTGGAATAAAGCACAAGGAAAATGAAGAGATATGTTATTTTCTGACAAAACTTAATAATTACACTGAAACACTGACACCAACAGGATAGGCAGTGTAATAGCTAACAGAACAATGACAGAAAATAGTGGATATTTATCAGAATAGAGTCATTGAAATGTACAGCATGGAAACAGACCCTTCGGTCCAACCCGTCCATGCTGACCAGATATTCCAACCCAATCTAGTCCCATCTGCCAGCACCCAGCCCATATCCCTCCAAATCCTTCCCATTCATATACCCATCCAAATGCCTTTTAAATGTTGCAATTGTACTAGCCTCCACCACTTCCTCTGGCAGCTCATTCCATATATGTACCACCCTCTGCATGAAAATGTTGCCCCTTAGGTCTCTATTATGTCTTTGCCCTCTCACCCTAAATCTATGCCCTCCAGTTCTGGACTCCCCTACCACAGGGAAAAGACTTTGTCTATTTATCCTATCTATGCCCCTCATGATTTTGTAAACCTCTATAAGGTCACCCCTCAGCCTCCAACGCTCCAGGGAAAAAAAGCCCCAGCCTGTTCAGCCTCTCCCGAGAGCTCAAAGCCTCCCAACCCTGGCAACATCCTTGTAAATCTTTTCTGAACCCTTTCAAGTTTCACAACATCTTTCCGATAGGACAGAGACCAGAATTGCATGCAATATTCTAACAATGGCCTAACCAATGTCCTGTACAGCCGCAACATGACCTTCCAATTCCTGTACTCAGTACTCTGACCAATAAAGGAAAGCATACCAAATGTATTCTTCACGATCCTATCTACCTGCAACTCCACTTTCAAGGAGCTATGAACCTGCACTCCAAGGTCTATTTGTCCAGCAACACTCCCTAGGACCTTACCATTAAGTGTCACAACCATTATTGTTCAAATTTAAAAATCACACAACACCAGGTTATAGTCCAACAGGTTTAATTGGAAGCACACTAGCTTTCGGAGCGACGCTCCTTCGTCAGGTGATAGTGGAGGGCTCGATCATAACACAGAATTTATAGCAAAAATTTACAGTGTGATGTAACTGAAATTATACATTGAAAAATTGATTGTCTGTTAAATCTTTCATCTGTTAGAATACAGTGATAGTTTCACTTCTTTCATGTGTAAATCACAAAACCTTTTTTTAAAAGTTGCGTTCTCGGGTTAACTGTTAACAATGGTGATAGCTGGACAATATATTGAAGGTGTTGGCCGCCTGTGTTCTCTGTCTATGCCATACACACCCTTATAGACACACACACTCCCACACTCACACATGCACCCCCTCTCAGACTTAAAACACTCTGCACTCACTACACACACACACACCTTCTCACACTCACAGCCCCCACTCTAGACAGACACACACACACAGACAAAGACCCACATGCAGACATATATTTTGTGGGGTGAATTTGTACTTGCAGAGTTACATTGTACAGCACCACACTCTACCGCAAACCCACAGACAACCTCACAGTGCTACACTTCTCCAGCTTCCACCCAAAACATATTAAAACAGCCATTCCCTACGGACAAGCCCTACGCATACACCAGATCTGCTCAGATGAAGAGGAACGTGACGGACACCTGGAAGTACTCAAGGATGCCCTCACAAGAATGGGGTATGATGCTCAACTCATCAACCGCCAGTTCTGACATGCCACAGCAAGGAACCGTAATGACCTCCTCAGGAGACAGACACGTGCTGCAACTGACAGGGTACCCTTCGTTGTTCAGTACTTCCCAGGGGCTGAAAAATTACGCCATGTTTTTCATGACCTGCAATACATTATCAATGAGGATGAGCACCTCACCAAGACCTTCCCCACACCTCCACTACTTGCCTTTAAACAACCGCCAAACCTCAAACAGATCATTGTTCGTAGCAAACTGCCCGGCTCTTAGGACAACTCCATACAACACTGTCACGGTGGACGCTGCAGGATGTGTCAGATTGTGGACATAGATACCACTATTATGTGTGGGAACACCTCCCACCTTGTACATGGCAGGTACTCATGTGACTCAGCCAACATTGTCTATCTTATACGTTGCAGGCAAGGATGCCCGGAGGCATGGTACATTGGGGAAACCGAGCAAAGGCTACGACAAAGGATGAATGGGTACCGTACAACAATCAACAGACAGGAGGGTTCCCTCCCAGTTGGGGAACACTTCAATGGTCCAGGACATTCAGCCTCGGACCTTCGGGTGACCATTCTCCAAGGTGGACTTCGGGACAGGCAGCAGAGGAAAGTGGCCGAGCAGAGGCTGATAGCTGAGTTCGGTACCCAAAGGAAGGGCCTCAACCAGGACCTTGGGTTCATGTCACATTACAGGTGATCACCATTGCACTACACACACATACTCTCACATACCCACGGACACAGGTACACACAGACACCCACACACACCCTTATAGACACACACACTCCCACACTCACACAT
Organism: Chiloscyllium punctatum; assembly: GCF_047496795.1. Classification (NCBI taxonomy): domain Eukaryota; kingdom Metazoa; phylum Chordata; class Chondrichthyes; order Orectolobiformes; family Hemiscylliidae; genus Chiloscyllium; species Chiloscyllium punctatum. Next base: position 61,981,597 of record NC_092758.1, read on the forward strand.
GCATCCCCTCACCAACCTAAGACACTCTGCAATCACTACACACACACACACTTTCTCACACTCACAACCCCCACCCCAGACAGACACACACACACAGACAGACAAAGACCCACATGCACACATATATTTTGTGGGGTGAATTTGTACTTGCAGAGTTACATTGCACTTTGCTCAAAAACTGCATACATTCATGTAGAACTCTGAGCTCAAAAACTGCATGAATTTATGTAAAACTCTGTTATCTCACTTTTTAGATTAGAATCAATCTAAACATCAGGTCATAGACAGAGGACACAGGGGGCTAACACCTTCAACATATTCGAGGAGAACGTGAGGACTGTAGATGCTGGAGATCAGAGCTGAAAATGTTGCTGGAAAAGCGCAGCAGGTCAGGCAGCACCCAAGGAACAGTAGAATCGACATTTCGGGCATAAGCCCTTCTTCAGGATGAGGAAAGTGTGTCCAGCAGGCTAAGATAAAAGGTAGGGAGGAGGGACTTGGCGGGGGGGTGTTGGAAATGCGATAGGTGGAAGGAGGTCACGGTGAGGGTGATAGGCCGGAGTGGGGGTAGGGGCGGAGAGGTCAGGAAGAAGATTGCAGGTTAGGAAGGCAGTGCTGAGTTCGAGGGATTTGACTGAGACAAGGTGGGGGGAGGGGAAATGGGGAAACTGGAGAAATCTGAGTTCATCCCTTGTAGTTGGAGGGTTCCTAGGAGGAAGATGAGGCCCTCTTCCTCCAACCGTCGTGTTGCTATGGTCTGGCGATGGAGGAGTCCAAGGACCTGCATGTCCTTGGTGGAGTGGGAAGGGGGAGTTGAAGTGTTGAGCCACGGGGTGGTTGGGTTGGTTGGTCCGGGTGTCCCAGAGGTGTTCTCTGAAACGTTCTGCAAGTAGGCGCCTGTCTCCCCAATATAGAGGAGGCCACATCGGGTGCAGCGGATGCAATAAATGATGTGTGTGGAGGTGCAGGTGAATTTATGGCGGATATGGAAGTATCCCTTGGGGCCTTGGAGGGAAGTAAGGGGGGAGGTGTGGGCGCAAGTTTTGCATTTCTTGCGGTTGCAGGGGAAGGTGCCGGGAGTGGAGGTTGGGTTGGTGGGGGGTGTGGACCTGACGAGGGAGTCACGGAGGGAGTGGTCTTTTCGGAATGCTGATAGGGGAGGGGAGGGAAATATATCCCTGGTGGTGGGGTCCGTTTGGAGGTGGCGAAAATGACGGCAGATGATACGCTGTAAATGGAGGTTGGTGGGGTGGTAGGTGAGGACCAGTGGGGTTCTGTCCTGGTGGCGGTTGGAGGGGCGGGGCTCAAGGGCGGAGGAGCAGGAAGTGGAGGAGATGCGGTGGAGGGCATCGTCGACCACGTCTGGGGGGAAATTGCGGTCTTTGAAGAAGACCTTCAACATATTGTCTAGCTATCACCATTGTTAACAGCTAACCTGAGAATGCAACTTTTAAAAAAAGGTTTTGTGATTTACACATGAAAGAAGTGAAACTATCACTGTATTCTAACAGATGAAAGGCTTAACAGACAATCAATTTTTCAATGTATAATTTCAGTTATATCACACTGCAAATTTTTGCTATAAATTCTGTGTTATGATCAAGCCCTCCATTATCACCTGATGAAGGAGCGTCGCTCCGAAAGCTAGTGTGCTTCCAATTAAACCTGTTGGACTATAACCTGGTGTTGTGTGATTTTTAACTCTGTGATCGTGGTGAGTGAAACACATAATTACCAATCTGCCTGCTGTAGATACCTATATCAGTGACAGTATCATTAGGACTGATCACCACATAGTATTTGTGGCAGTGAAGTCCCATCTTCCCATTGAGGATACTTTCTATTATGCTGTAGGATATTACCACCATGCTAAATAAGATAGATTTCTAACAGATCAACTGGGAGAAAGTGAGGACTGCAGATGCTGGAAATCAGTCAAAATGTGTGGTGCAGGGAAAGCACAGCCGATCAGGCAGTATCCAAGGAACAGGAGATTCATCATTTCGAGCATAAGCTCTTCAAGTTTATGCTCGAAACGTCAACTCTCCTGCTCCTTAGATGCTGCCTGACCAGCTGTGCTTTTCCAGCACCACACTTTTTGACTTCAAACAGATCAAGTAATTTCTGACTAGGTAACCTTGTCTGGATAATACTTTGAACCATCAGCAGAAGCAGAATTGTACTCCAACACAGGAATGATTTTATTAGCTACCAAAATGTGAGAAAATAAAATGCAACACAAATATACATGTATTAGAAATGAGAGGCAAGTCTAAAAATGTAGAATCTTTAAACAAAGAATATGTGAGTCATTCTTTCTCTTGTCTGTGACTAACCAATTGTAAAACATTGTGCCCATTAAGTTTTTGATTCCAGAAATGCTGACTTTGACAGTTAAGTAGTTATGTGGAGATTCTTGGTTCTGCTGTTAGCTGACAGTTGGGTATCTTGTTTCCTTAAACAATGACTAGTGACTTGACTTTTTCCAGCAATCAGGGGACTTTATTTCTTTTGCTGAAAATGTGTTGCTGGAAAAGGTCCTGAAGAAGGGCTCATGTCTGAAACGTCAATTCTCCTGTTCCTTGGATGCTGCCTGACCTGCTGCGCTTTTCCAGCAATACATTTTCAGCTCTGATCTCCAGCATCTGCAGTCCTCACTTTCTCCTATTTTATTTGTTTTGAGCTGTACACATAGGTATGGCTTGTGGAAATTCTTCACTGCTTCCCTTCACAGCACATTGGGACTCAAACCCGAAGCTAACACATACAAGCACTCTAATATATAGACACCAGGGGTTGCCATTGGTTTATAGTCCCTTTCTTTTTGTATTCTTGGAAGAGTAAAACACAAACTGTTTTTTTTACAGTTTGATTTGATTTATTGTAGTCACATGTACCTAACTACAGTGAAAAGATTTGATTTACAACATCTTTCCGATAGGAAGGAGAAGAGAATTGCACCAATATTCAAACAGTGGCCTAACCAATGTCCTGTACAGCTGAAACATGACCTCCCAACTCCTGTACTCAATACTCTGACCAATAAGAGAAAGCATACCAAACGCCTTCTTCACTATGCTATCTACCTGTGATTCCACTTTCAAGGAGTTATGAACCTGCACTCTTTGTTCAGCAACACTCTTTGGGACCTTACCATTAAGTGTATAAGTCCTGCTAAGATTTTCTTTCCCAAAATGCAGCACCTCGCATTTATCTGAATTAAACTCCATCTGCCACTTCTCAGCCCATTGGCCCATCTGGTCCAGATCCTGTTGTAATCTGAGGTAACCCACTTTGCTGTTCACTACACCTCCAATTTTGGTGTCAATCGCAAACTTATTAACTGTACCTCTTATGCTCGCATCCAATCATTTATGTAAATGACAAAAAGTAGCGGGCCCAAAACCGATCCTTGTAGCACTCCACTGGTCACAGGCCTCCAGTCTGAAAAACAACCCTCCACCACCACTCTCTGTCTTCTACCTTTGAGCCAGTTCTGTATCCAAATGGCTAGTTCTCCCTGTATTCCATGAGATCTAACCTTGCTATTCAGTCTCCCATGGGGAACCTTGTCATATGCCTTACTGAAGTCCATATAGATCACATCTACTGCTCTGCCCTCATCATGTTCACGCTTCTATATCCTCTGCCTGATGGAAGAATTTGGAATTAGAATTAGAATCCCTACAGTGTAGAATCAACCTCTTCAGCCCAAGAAGTTGTGTGAGAGCACCACTAGGATGGTAAGGGTCTTTGATTAGATTAGATTAGATTACTTACTAGATTAGATTACTTACAGTGTAGAAACAGGCCCTTCGGCCCAACAAGTCCACACCGCCCCGCCGAAGCGCAACCCACCCGGGCAATTTAGCATGGCCAATTCACCTGACCTGCACATCTTTGGACTGTGGGAGGAAACCGGAGCACCCGGAGGAAACCCATGCAGACACGGGGAGAATGTGCAAACTCCACAGTCAGTCGCCTGAGGCGGGAATTGAACCCGGGTCTCTGGTGCTGTGAGGCAGCAGTGCTTACCACTGTGCCACCGTGCCGCCCATGATGTTGGCAGCCTTTCCACAGCAACGAGAAGTGTAAATGAGGTTGACTTTCGTGATGGTCTGGGTAGTGCACATAACCTCATGTACTTTCTTACAGTCCTTGGCAAAGCAGTTGCCATAACAGACCATTATGCATTAGGATAGAATGCTTTCTACAGTGCATCTGTAAAAGTTGGTGAGGGTCTTAATGGACATGCTGAATTTCCTGAGCCGCCTGAGGAAGAAAAGGCATTGTTGTGCCTTTATGGCCATCGCATCTATGTGGGAAGTCCAGACAGATTGTCAATTATCATCACTCCAAGGATCTTGATACTCTCAACCTTCTCCATCTCAGCACCATTGATTTAGATGGGGGCATGTTGTTCTTCCTTCTGCCTGAAGTCAATAATCAATTCTTTTGTTTTACGACATTGAGAGAGAGGTTGTTATTATTGCATCACAACACCAAGCTCTCAATCTCCCTTCTGTATTCTGATTTATTGTTGTTAGATGTCCATCCTACCACAGTGGTATCATCAGCAAACTTGTAAATGGCATGCATTTGGAATTTGGCTACACTGTTGTGGGTGTACAGGGAATACAGCAGGGCACTGAAAGCACATCTTTGGGGCTCCAGTGTTGAGGGTTATCAGGAGGAGGTGCAGTTGTCCATCTTCACCGATTGTGGTCTGTGTGCAGAGGGTGGAGCTGTGACCGAGGTCTCAGAATTTTGAGATTAATCTGGAGGGGATTATGGGGTTTTGAAGATGGAGCTATAGTCAATGAATAAGAATCTTACATAGGTGTCCTTCTTATCCAGATGTTCTATGGATGAGTTTACAGGTAGAGAAATGGCATCTGCTGTGGACCTGTTTCATCAGTTAGCAAATTGCAGGGGATCGAGCCCACTTGCTTCCTCTCTGCAATCTGGGACACAACCCACATAAAATGGTATCCTACTACAAGGGTGGGTCATCAGCCCCTCAATATCTCTGAAGCCACAACAGATCTTATTTCATTTCTTTGAATGGTATCTTTCAGTACAAAGTGTTGCCATCTGAAGATTCCTTAAAACTCTGGGTACAATGTTACATGCTTTCTTTCCTCAGTGTATTCCATACAGTGATTGGCTAACATGGATGGGATTGTCCTTTAAAAAATAAATATAAACTGTATTTAAAACTTCAATGTATTTGCAAGTAATCTGGGTTATGATCCATTGTTATGACAATATCAAGAACCAATTGATCACACTGGAGCAGCTAATTCTATGGAATCTGACAACTTCCTATTTCTTGTTCTGAGGAATTTTCTCCAGAACTGGCTGTGCCTCTAACCAAGTTTAGTACCAACACTGACATTACCCAACAAACTGGAAAAATGTTTTGGTAAATCCTGTCCACAAAAAGGATAAATTAATCAATGACTGCCTTCATGTCATCAGCAAAATGATTTAAGATCCAAAAACATTGCTATCAAGCAAATCCCACTCATTAATAACCTTGTCAATACTCATTTCATCAGAAAGTACCACTTAGCTACAACCTCATCATAACATTGGTACAAATATGATCAAAATTCCAAAGATGAGGTAAAACTGCAAAATTGGAGTCATTGGGGATAAGGGAACGTTTCTTGGTTGTGTCAACCAGCACAAAGGAAGAAATTTGTGATTGAAAGATTGAAGATCAGCCTAGGACATCAGTGCAGTAGTTTCTCAGGTAGCATCCTTGACCCAATCATCCTCAACTGCTTCATCAATGACCATCACTTAATCAAGATCAAAAGTACAATGTTCACAATGTCCAGACATATTTGTAAGTTTTCAGATAATGAAGCAGTCTCTGCCTGCATGCAAAAACCTGGACAACATTCTGGTTTGGGTTAATGTTGGCATTTCACACTGGTGCCATACAAATGACAAAATGATCAGCAACAACACAGAATTACAGCACGAAAACAGACCCTTTAGTCCAACTCCATGCCAACCAAATATCCTAAATTAATCTAGTCCCATTTGTCAGAATTTGGTCCAAATCCCTCTAAACCCTTCCTATTCATATACCTATCCAGATGCCTTTTAAATGTTGTTATTGTAGTAGCTTCCACCACATCCCCTGGCAACTCATTCCATACATGCACCATTCCCTGCGTGAAAAGTTGCCCCTTAGATCCCTTTTTAATTCTTGCCCCCCCCCACCTTAAATCTATGTCCTCTACTTTTAGACACCCCTACCCAAGGGAAAACACCTTGGCTATTCACCCTATCCATGCCACTCATGATCTTATAAACCATTATAAGGTCACCCCTCAACCTCTAACTCTCCAGGGAAAATAACCTTAGCCTATTTCGCCTCTCCCTACAGTTCAAACCCTCCAACTCTGGCAACATCCCTGTAAATCTTCCTTCCTGTAGCAGGAAGACCAGAATTGCTTGCAATATACCAATAGCGGCCTAACCAATGTCCTGTACAGCCGCAACATGATCTTCCAACTCCTATATTCAATGCACTGACGAATGAAGGCAAGTATTACAAACACCTTCTTCACTATTCTACTACCTGTGACTCTGCTTTCCAGGAACTATGAACCTGCACTCCAGGGTCTCTTTGTTCAGCAACATGCCCCAGGACCTTACCATTAGTGTATAAATCCAGCCCTGATTTATCTTTCCAAAATGTAGCTTCTCACATTTATCTAAATTAAACTCCATCTACCACTCTTCTGTCCATTGTCCCAGCTGAATAAGATCCCATTGTACTCAGAGGTAACCTTCTTCGCTGTACTGCAGCGTTCCCTTCTTGAACTAAATATTTTTAATTCCATGACCTTCTCGCACAGGAGACTTCTAGTGCCTTCCAAAGATACACAAAGTCAAAACACCTGTATGTCCCAATACATCAGGCAATGGGACCCTGTGTGAGAACTTCTCTGGCCATGTTCAGGGCATCTTGAAACCCATTGTGCAAGGAACCTCCAGCTTCTGTCATGACACTACAGATTTTTTACAGAAACCCAGCACTCACAAACCAGTTGAACCAGAAACATTCCTTGTCACAATGAACATTTCGCTACTCTACACCGCATCCCCAAAGAGGACACCATCACGGCAACATCCTCACTACTCAATACCAAAACTGCCAATTTCCAGATGCCATCCTACAACTCATCTGCTTCATCCTCCATCACAATGTCTTCAACAACCAGTTATTTATCCAAATATACGGACAGCCAGACAGACCAATTTTGCACCCCAATATGCCAATAGTTTTATGTGCAAGTTCAAGCAGGACCTCGGAACAATGCTACACACCAGGTATATTGATGACATTTTCTTCCTTTGGAATCATGATGAGGAATCACCAAAATGACTACATTGCAATATCAACAAGTTTTATCCCATCTATTACAGGCCACACCCCATCAAACATTTTAAGAAGGTAACCCAGAACCTTTCCAATTGTTTTATGCAGATGTAAGGTGAATATTTCAGGAGCGGCGCAGCTAGTCAAACCACTCTGTTTCAAGCAAAACAGAATTTATTTACAAACGAACAAAGGAAAACCAAATTTAGAATAACATAACTATTTGAAAACGCAACTTAACAAAGAACTGTTCCAATTTCCTGCAACATTCCATGAACACACCCCTCAGCAAAAAGGTAACTTCAAACACAGGTTCTTACACGAGAGAGATGTCAGAGAGAGCAGATCAGCATGAATCTGTTTCTTTGTGTCCCCAGTAAAACACACCCAAACTTAGAAAAAAAACCCTGAACTCGGAGGACTGGCAACTCCCCTTTCATAGCACAAGTGTTTTTTTAAAAAAACTGAAAGCCTTTTCTGATTGTTGACTTAGGTAGCATCTATTTAAAGTTTATTAAAGTAGCCAATTCAGACATTTCAGCACCTCTGCCTTTATGACCCCTCTTGAAAAAAATCAAGGACAGAATAACCTCATTAAATCAGCAGCATCATCACACACCATCAGACTTGCCATGGACTACTCTTTTGAATCAGTCTCATTCTTGGGCACTTGCATCTCCATCAAGGATGGACATCTCAGTACTTTACTGATAACCTCACAATGCTGCACTTCTCTAGCTTCCAACCTAAACATATTAAAGAAGCCATCCCCACTGACAAGCCCTGTGCACACACAGGATCTGCTCAGATGAGGAGGAATCTGATGGATACATAAAGATTTTGAAGGACCCCCTCATAAGAATGGGATATATTGCTCAACTCGGTAAAAACAAGGACTGCAGATGCTGGAAACCAGAGTCTAGATTAGACTGGTGCTGGAAATGCACAGCAGGTCAGGCAGCATCTGAGAAGCAGGAAAATCAATGTTTTGGGCAAAAGCCCTTCATCAGGAATAGAGGCAGGGTGCCTGCAGAGCAGAGAGATAAATGAGAGGGGGGTGGGCATGGGGAGAAAATAGCATAGAGTACAATAGGTGAATGGGGGTGGGGATGGAGGTGATAGGTTAGAGAGGAGGGTGGGGGAAGGTAACAAAGCGTACAATGGATGAATGGGGTTGGGGATGAAGATGATAGGTCAGAGAGGATGGTGGAGTGGATAGGTGGAAAGGAAGTTAGGACAGGTCATGGGGACGGTGCTGAGCTGGAAGTTTGGAGCTGGAGTGAAGGGGGGGAAGGGGAAATGAGGAAACTGGTGAAGTCCACATTGATGCCCTGGGGTTGAAGTGTTCCAAGGTGGAAGATGAGGCATTCTTCCTCCAAGCATCGGGTGGTGAGAGAGTGGTGGTGGAGGAGGCCCAGGACTTGCATGTCCTCGGCAGAGTGGGAGGGGGAGTTGAAATATTGGGCCAGAGGGTGGTGGGGTTGATTGATGCGGGTGTCCCGGAGATGTTCCCTAAAGCACTCTGCTAGGAGGCGTCTAGTCTCCCAAATGTAGAGGAGACCGCATCGGGAGCAACAGATGCAATAAATGATATTAGTGGATGTGCGGGTAAAACTTTGATGGATGTGGAAGGCTCCTTTGGGGCCTTGGATGGAGGTGAGGGAGGAGGTGTGGGCGCAGGTTTTGCAATTCCTGCAGTGGCAGGGGAGGGTGCCAGGAAGGGAGGGTGGGTTGTTGGGGGGGGCGTGGACCTGACCAGGTAGTCACGGAGGAAACAGTCTCCGCAGAAAGAGGAAATAGGTGGGGAGGGAAATATATCCCTGGTGGTGGGGTCCATTTGGAGGTGGCGGAAATGTCATTGGATGATGTGGTTTATGCAAAGGTTGGTAGGGTGGAAGATGAGTACCAGGGGAGTTATGTCCTTGTTACAGTTGGAGGAGTGGGGTTTCAGGGCAGAGGGGTAGGATGTGGACGAGATGCGTTGGAGGGCATCTTTAACCACTTGGGAAGGGAAATTGTGGTCTCTAAAGAAGGAGGCTCTCTGGTGTGTTCTGTGGTGGAATTGGTCCTCTTGGGAGCAGATACGGCGGAGGCAGAGGAATTGGGAATACAGGATGGATTTTTGCAGGAGATAGGATGGAAAGAGGTGTAATCCAGGTAGCTGTGGGAGTTGGTGGGTTTGTAAAAGATGTCAGTGTTAAGTCATTAATGGAGATGGCAAGGTCCAGGAAGGGGAGGGAAGTGTCAGAGATGGTCCAGGTGAATTTAAAGTTGGGGTGGAATGTATTGGTGACGTTGATGAATTGCTCAACCTCCTCGCAGAAGCACGAGGTGGCACCAATGTAGTCATCAATGTAGCGGAGGAAGAGGTGGGGAGTGGTGCCGGTGTAACTACGAAAGATGGACTGTTCTACGTAGCCAACAAAGAGACAGGCATAGCTGCGGCCCATACGGGTGCCCATGGTTACCCCCTTTGGAGGAAGTGGGAGGATATGAAGGAGAAGTTGTTAAGGGTGAGGACCAGTTCAGCCAAACGAATGAGAGTGTCGGTGGAAGGGTACTGTTGGGGACATCAGGAGAGGAAGAAACGGAGGGCTTGGAGGCCCTGTCATGGCGGATGAAGTTGTAGAGGGATTGGATATCCATGGTGAAGATGAGGCGTTGGAGGCCGGGGAAACGGAAGTCTTGGAGGAGGTGGAGGGCATGGGTGGTGTCTCGAATGTATGTGGGGAGTTCCTGGACTAGGAGGGATAGGACAGTGTTGAGGTAGGTAGAGTTGAGTTCAGTGGGGCAGGAGCATGCTGAGACAATGGGTCGGCCAGGGTGGTCAGGCTTGTGGATCTTGGGAAAGAGGTAGAATCGGGCGGTGCAGAGTTCCCAGACTATGAGGTTAGAAGCTGTGGGTGGGAGATTTCCTGAGGTGATGAGGTTCTGTATGGTCTGGGAGGTGACAGTTTGGTGATGAGGGGTGGGGTCGTGGTTGAGGGGGTGGCAGGAGGAGGTGTCTTTGAGTTGGCGTCTGGCTTCAGCGGTGTAGAGGTCAGTGCACCAAACTCCCGCTGCACCCCCTTTATCTGGTGTTTTGATGGTGAGGTTGGGATTTCCAAATTATCACTGCACCACTCACTGATCACCAGTTCCAACATGCCACAGCGAAAACCTGCATCGGCCTCCTTAGAACCCAGACCCAGTATATGACCAATACACTACCCTTCATCTTCTAATACTTCAGCAGAGAGATATACCATGCTCTTTGCAGCCTTCAACATGCCATCGATGATGATGAACGTCTCACCTTCAAACAACCACCAAACCTGAAACAGACCATCATTCTGTATAACTACCCAGCCTTCAGGACAACATCGACCACAACACCACACTACCCTGCCATGGCAACCTCTCCAAGTTATGTCAGATTGATATGGATACTACCATCACGGGAGGAACACTACCCATCCGTACATGGCAGATAATCAGGTGACTCAGCCAGTGTTGTTGAACTCATACACTGCAGGCAAGGATGCCCTGAGACATGGTATATTGGTGAGAGCAAACAGACACTACGACAACAGGGTGAATGGACACTGTGCAACAATTGCCAGTCAGGAAGATTCCCTCCCAGTTGGAGAACACTTCAACGTTCAAGGACATTCAGCTTCTGATCTTTGGGAAGCATCCTCCAAGGCAGCCTTCAAGATTCACAACAATGCAGAATCACCGAGCAGAAACTGATAGCCAACTTCCATATCTATGAAGATGGCCTAAAATGTGACATTAGGTTCATTTCGCGTGACATGTTGACCCCACCACACTTTTGTATCTGTAAAATTTTCCATTCTGTCCTGTTTTGACATCATCGCTTTGATAAATTGTTATGATCTCTCTACCTTAGTTAGTTTGTACAGTTTTGGATTACTTTTCATTTTGGTTATTTCGGCATGGGACTCTTATCCATATCATGTTATTCCAGTCAAATAAAAACCAAAAGAACTGCGGATATTGTAAATTAGGAGCAAGGGGAGGGTTTGCTGGGGGCAAGGGTGGGGGCTCAGCAGATCTGGAAGCAATTGATATCAGAATTAATGTTTCGGGTCCTGCTGGGCTTTTTCAGCATCTTCCATTTTTGTTCCACGTTATTCCAGTCATTTGGTTTGTCTCCAACACCACTTTGTTTTTTTTTTCTAATTATCTCTCTGCTTCATTTAATCAGGTTACAGGTCATTTGGTTGTTATTCAGCTACAGACACTTTACTCACATCCTCTAACATCTTTGGCCATGTGCAGTGACTTATTATTTGACACTCCACTCAACACCATTTGTATGATCTTTTGACCTCTCTGCCCATAAGTTCTATGTGCTTCCCTCTCACTTCACCTGAAGAAGGGGCTACCCTCCTAGAGCTAGTGCCTCCAAATCAACCTGTTGGACTATAGCCTGGTGTCGTGTGATTTTTGACTTTGTCCACCCCAGCGGAACCCAGGCGTCTCCACATCATGGTCTCTTTGATTGTTTTGATGAGTTGTTCTTCAATCCTCCAAACTGCAGGGGTCGCCGAACTGAGCTGAGCATTAATTTAGTCGTTTAATTTAGTCCAATCAAACGACAGTTTAACGCTGCGTATCTTTTTAAAAATTGCGGTGGCAGTACGGAGTTGTTTCGTTAGTGATTGAGTGTTATTTATTTTTGTCGTAAGTCTGATAACTTGAATTTTAGAATGTGAGCGACTTGATCGAGCATATGTTTAAGTTTAGAAGGTTTTGTATTTTAGACCGCTTAATATTGTTTGAATTCAAGTAATTGGTAGTTGAGGGACAAACAATAGTTCGAGTGGTACATTATCGTGGTTGACATACTTTTTGTTTTTGTAACACTTTTACCAGCGATTAATTTGAGATTAATAACTTATTGAGCAGTATACCAAAAGTTCTAATGTAGATTCATTAAATTAAATTATATTCCTATTCTACTCCGGCTAAGTGAAAGCAGATAGTCACATGACTGAAATTCCTATGTTACCGGAAAACTCGAAGATGAGTTGCGATCGGTACCGTAAGTGAATAGAATTGTCATAAACGAGAAGTATCTTTCAACTTAATACGACTTGGGCTGATTTTTTTCGGTTGAATATCTTCTAAGGTGTACAACTCTATGGCTCTGTAAATGGACTCCTTGAGGAAAAGTCCATTGAACCTTCCTCTACTGAAGTAGTTGCATCAGAATTATGGCAAAATGACGCTGTTTTGCATGTCCCGCCAATAAGATAATGTTGATTCTTAACCAGTGAAGTTTAGTGTAGGGCTTCTTTCCCCTCTCCTCTTTTCTTCTCTCTCTCTTCCCCCTCCCTCCCCAGTTTTTGATTTGTTTTCACCCACATATTGAAACTTCCTCCTCTATTTTGTAATAGTAACCCCTTTCTTATGAAGCTACTTTACTGTTGCTTCGGTGTTGAGTTCTGACGTTTTTTCTCATATCCTTATCATTCGTCTTGTACGACAATGGCTTACAGTTTGGATTAGCCCGTGAACTAAGCGAAGGACCATCGCGAATCATAGCTGCTAGCGTAAGTAGCTAGTCTTCTCGACGCAGTCTCTTGCCTTGAATGTTACCAGTTATTTAGTATGGACGTATTTCACCAATATTTGCAAGTCTCTAAACTTGCAACGTAATGCTCAAGTTTAAATGTTTAATATACAACGAAGCTTACATTTCTGGGCTACATAGTTATCAATTATTATTTTTACAAAAACTTGATGAAAGCACTTTGTTTCGTTTTAGTGATCTGTAATTGATATGGCGGTGAGAATATTTGTCGAGAAGGAAAACGAGTTACTTAGTAACCATGCAAAGAACCATCCAAAGTTATTTTCTGGTTCAGGTAAATATGTCTAATTCAAACTTGTTTTTTTAATTGTTCACTTCAAGGTTTCATTAACTTCCTGTTAGATCATTAAAGCTGTAACCTAATGTAATTTTTGTACTTCAATTAGTGTATTAGGAGAGACATCGATCTTCACTTCCAACTCAAAATGTGTCCCAAGTTAGGGTGACTTTTTTTCTTGTGATGTGATAGTGTCCTTACCCCTGGACTAAAAGACTAGGCTTCAAGTCTTACCAGCTCCAGAGGCCTGTGACCAGTGGAGTGCCACAAGGATCAGTGCTGGGTCTGCTACTTTTTGTCACTTACTTAAATGATTTGGATGTGAGCATAAGAGGTCCAGTTAGTAAGTTGGCAGGTGATGCCAAAATTGGAGGTGTAGTGAACAGCGAAGAGGGTTACCTCCGATTACAACAGGATCTTTGTTAGGTGGGCCAGTGGGCTGAGAAGAGGCAGATGGAGTTTAATTTGGATAAATGTGAGGTGCTGTATTTTGAGAAAGCAAATCTTAGCAGGACTTATACACTTAATGGTAAGGTCCTAGGGAGTGTTGCTGAACAAAGAGACCTTGGAGTGCAGGTTCATCGCTCCTTGAAAGTGGAGTCTCATTTAGATAGGATGGTGAAGGTGGTGTTTGGTATGCTTTCCTTTATTGGTAAGAGCATTGAGCACAGGAGTTGGGGTCATGTTGCGGCTGTACAGGACATTGATTAGACCACTGTTGGAATATTGTGTGCAATTCTGGTCGTCTTCCTATCGGAAAGATGTTGTGAAACTTGAAAGGGTTCAGAAAAGACCTACAAAGATGTTACCAGGGTTGGAGGATTTGAGCTTTTGGGAGAGACTGAACAGGCTGGGGCTGTTTTCCCTGGTGTGTCGGAGGTTGAGGGATGGCCTTGTAGAGGTTTATAAAAATGAGGGGCATGTTAGGATAAATAGACAGTCTTTTCCATGGGGTTGGGGAGTCCAGAAGTAGAGGGCATAGGTTAAAGGGGAGAGGGGAAAGATATGAGACCTCAGGAGCAACTTTTTCACGCAGAGGGTGGTATATGTATGGAATGAGCTGCCAGAGGAAGTGGAGGTTGGTACAGTTGCAACATTTAAGGGGCACTTGGATGGGTATATGAATAGGAAGGGTTTGGAGGGATATGGGCTGGTTGCTAGATTGGGTTGGGATATCTGGCCAGCATAGATGGGTTGGACCGAAGGGTCTGTTTCCATGCTGTACGACTCTGAATCTGACTCTAAATGTGTAGTAAATCTCTGAACAGGATGATTAGAAACTGCTTTCTAACTGCTTCAAAATAGTGTATGAAGGCCCCAGGTGTTATAAATTGTTCTTGAATTGAAAGTTCAGATTTTAATTTTAAAAGCTCATTGTGTGGCATTAAGCCTTTTGAAATTCAATCTAGGATGTCCTGGATGATTACTTTACTGTGGCATTGTGACATTTTAAAGGATGACCAATAAGATCTTGTCTATTATATGCAAGCCAAAAACCTATACTATTACATTCACTCACTCTAGTTCAGTCAAAACTACTTCATCTTGTTTCAGCTCCAATTGAAACATCTTTACTACAGACTCCACGACCTGGAAAAGTGGTAACTACAACTCCTCACTTGCAACAATCTGCAAGAAAAGCTCTAGGGGATGTAAACTGTCCTTTGCGAGCAGGCGGTATACCTGGTCACTCTCTGAAAAAGAGACCAGATAAAATCCGCAAGAAGAAAACCAACACTCGGATCATAAATACTGCTAAGGTAGTTGACTGTGAAATGCTCAGTTTTATAGGTAACATGTTTTAACACTTGGGTTAGGCAAAAGTGGCTAAATTTTGAAGTTAAACTAAACCAGTGAGCAAAATTTTGTTTTAATCTTGCCTGTCTTGGTATAAATATAGTTTTGATGTACTGACTGGTTCCAGCACCATCTTGGAGGTAAGATGATTAAGTCATAGCAAATTACTACAACTGAGGAGTTCAAGTGTGAACTGCTTCAACCAATTCTTTTGTACAGGCCCTTACAGCTGCAATAAAAATAATTCTTGCTACATTAATATCTATTCCCATACTAACTAACAAATTTGTTTTGAGTTTTACTGAAACTGTCTCTTTATTGCTATTAGGTTTTTGGTGCATACAGTTCCACTATAAATACTGTCTTGAACTGAATAGTATAAGATCTTTCTAACTTTATTGAAACTAATTGTTAAAATTTTCTTTGTATGCCTGTGCAGGACATGAGGTTGCTTTAGGGAAGCTAAAATTTCCTACTTTTTCATTTCTAAAATGAGCAGGTGATGTGGTGCTAGAAACAGCACAGCAGGTCAGGCACATAAGGATCATGTCTGAGCAGAAGAGTCGACATTTCCTTGGATGCTCCCTGACCTGTGCTTTTTCCAGTGCCATACTTTATTGATTCTGACTCTGCAGCATCTGCAGTCCTCGCTATCTCCCTAGGTAATAAGGTGGTGTCTGTAGTAGCAACAACTGGAGTAGGACTTCCTTGTTGGAGTGAAATCTGTTTATTCACTGAGTTAGAATGAGTTCCTTGAATTGCACTTCTAGTGGTTTTCTTCTATCAAGTGTAAAACATTTGTCAGGGATGTAGATGAAGTCTGACATTTTCTTTCCCTTTTTTAAAGAAAATGCATACATTTTGTTTATATAGTATATTCTGATCATGTTGTATTCTTCAAGGTTTGCAAAAATTGAGACTTGGTTGTGCTTTTTGATTTTCTAGCATTAAGGTAGGAACAGGAACAAACAATCCAAAAGCAAGATTGAATTCTCTTTTTGGTCTTTGTTGTCTTGCGCATCCTTGGGCTGTGGGGGAGGCAGAAAACTGGGTAAATGTGCAAAACTAAGTTAAACTTGATTTGGAGATGCTGGTGCTGGGCTGGGGTGTACAAAGTCAAAAATCTCAACACCAGGTTATAGTCCAATAAGTTTAATTGGAAGCACACTAGCTTTCGGAGCACCGTTCCTTCATGTGCTGATTGGAGCAGCGCTCCGAAAGCTAGTGTCCAATTAAACTTGTTGGACTAAACCTGGTGTTGTGATTTTTTAAACTGCTGAACTTTATCAGCTACAAAGCAGCTCTTGTGGTGTTAGTGTCCTACCTATTGTCCTGAACACCTGGGTTCAGGCCCCACCTGCTTCAGAGGTGTGCTATAACACATTAACTAGGCTAATTTACAAAATGTGGAGGTGCTGGTGTTAAACTAGGGTGGACAAAGGTTTAAAAAAAAAACCTGTTGGACTATAACCTGGTTTATGTGGAAGTACAAGCTTTGACTACTGCTCCTTTGTCAGTAGCTAGTGGGGTAAGATCATAAGACACAGAATTTTATAGTAAAGATCAGTGTCACAATTAAACAATCTACGTTTGTCCAACACATTGTTTTAAAAATCACAACACCAGGTTATAGTCCAACAGGTTTTATTGGAAGCACACTTGCTTTCGGAGCGACGCTCCTTCAGGTGATTAGTGGAGGGCTCGATCGTAACACAGGATTTATAGCAAACATTTGCAGTGTGATGTAACTGAAATTATACATTGAAAAATTGATTTGTCTGTTAAGCCTTTCATCTGTTGGAATAGTTTCACTACTTTCATGTGTAAATCACAACCAGCATCTCCAAATCAACCTAGATTGCTGTGAGTTTTTAATCACTTAGAATGGGGTTGCAGGTTTTGGTTCACTAATGTAAATTTTGTACTTCTTTAGAGTCACATTCCTGACCTCAAGCTTTTTTAAAGTGACTTCTCAGCTCAGACACTGTATTAAAGGTAAGGTTAGTCTGTTGCAGAGCATCTGTTGGGATGCAGACAGTGTTAGCAACCCCACCTCTGAGCCACAAAGCCTGTCTTCACTACTCTCCTGCTCAATGTCATGTTCCTGAACATGTTGACTTTAGAAAGTGTACAAGCTTTCAAGTTTGTTGGAAGTGCCTTAAACATTTGACTATAACACTTCTGATTTTAAGAACTTTTCCTTCCAGCCCACAGAAAAATCTTCCATTTCTGAACCACCAAAATGCTCTGAAAAGTCTGAAGACTATCCTGAAATTGAGACTTTTATTCCATATGATCCCCTTGGTAAGAAACAACTCTCTGAATATGGATTAATGAATTGTGAAAAATAAAACTTGTGCACTGATTAGAAAGTTCAATTTTTGGGTTGGAGGAGACTTTCTCCAATGGTCAGAGGTTTTGTGTAGTGCAAGATGTTTCCATTGGATATATTGCAAACCAGATGTGACCAGTCAATTTACAACATTAAGTTTCTGTAAACTCCAATTCTGAAGGGATTGTGTTTTGAGGGAGTGGTTGACTGTGTGCTCTGTATCCCTTGTGTTCTGAACTTTTTTTGTTCCTCCCAATTTCCCCAAATTACTGAATAGCTTGTGAACATCAATTAAATTAGGCTTTTGTTATCTGTACAAGCATTGGGGTTTCTTAACTTAATTTCTAATTTGTGGTTGTGACTACAAGAGAAATTAACACCTAAGGGCTTAATGGAGAAGACAAATTAAACTTTTCTAGCCATAAATTGGGTCCAGTATCACCAGTATCCCTCCTAACATTATTACAAAGTGATATTAGATGTCTAAGACACTTTACAGATTTGTCTTATTGATTTATATTACAAAGTACTTCAAGGAATTACATTTTGGACCATAAGTCACTATTATAGATGCAACATCTGTCAGTTGTCTGTGTGAACATCCTGATTGAGAAACAAACTGAAACTTGTACAAATGTACACCCAAACAATTCAGCATTGATCTTCCCTACTAGTATGGACTCTTGCTAGAAGGCAATCCAATCCAATGCTTCAAAATATTGTACTTGTATGGACAATCCTGCTGCCTTCACTGATCCTAACAACTTGTTTTATGGATATGTTTTGAGTTGAGTAACAACATTTGTCAACATTTGGAGGAAGAAAACCTCTACTTATTTCCAAATGGTGTGTGTATATATGAATTACAGATTTTGAGAACTTTAATGTGCCAAAGGAACACAAACTTGATCACACTTGTCTGGCTGGTCTACCACTCCTCTGCCTTGAGAAGGAAGAAGCTTTAATAGAAAAGGTGCTGAACAAAATCCCTTCACCTCCAAAATGGCCTTCACTTCTACAAGAATTCAGTAAGTACAGAATTTTGCTTTCAGGCTGGTCTTAATGCCAATCAAGAGTCCAGTGTTTGCACTGAAGTTTCCTTTTGTATTGTCACTAAGCTCTCCACTGCTACCAATTGCTACAATGATCAAGCCCGGACACTGCCAACCCCCTCATTAGCAGCAAACTGGAAGGTTGTTAATGTCTGTATCCTATAACCTGAGGCTGTTCTTGCTATCTTACACAGCTCATCTTAACCCTTGCTTTGTGAGGCCTCTAGGGAAGGAGGAGCAAGGGTTAGTAAGCAGGAGGTAAATGGGATGGGGAGGAAGAACTGACTTTGTTTTTGTTTGCATTCCAATATAAATGTTTTCAATTTGCAGGACTGTTTTTAATGCTTAAGATACTGCAAGACCTCAACAAAAACCTCTTGTCTGTAATGAAGAAAATACAATTTTCAGGAATGCAGTTACAATATCTAACAAGTCTTTATGCAAAAGAATTGTTGATAATGTTGTCTTATATTTGGAAAAATAATTTTTTGCCTTTTGCTTTACCTTTGTAGGTTTGTTTGACTTCAACCCACATGCTGACATTTTGGCAGAGTTGGATGAAGTTGAATTACCAACAATTGAAGATGAATTATGAAGATTTAGGAACTGAAATTTCAGCTTAATTTTGGTATCAAATGTAAGCTGAAATTTATCTAGATATTGCAGTGTTTGGTTTTTGAATGCACTGTTTTAGTGTGGGAGAACTATTTACTTTTTTACTTTGAATAACGTACCCTATCCAATCTTTAAATAAAAATTGTCTCTGTAACATAGCATTGATATTTTGCTGTTAATAAACTGAATATAACTGAATTTTGACTACATGCTTGTCACTGTTCCAGAATCGGGCATTTTGGAAAACATGCAAATTGCATTCTGTCTGTGCAGCCTCTTAAAGCCTGAGGTTTCATATCAAGGAGTTTGGTTTTGGTTTTGTCCCACTTAACTATTTCTCCCTTAATCTCTTGTTGGCCTCTCCACTTGTTCCCTGTCATTATAATGTCCATTCCAATAGTTGCCCCAGTTTTAGCTTGAGACAATTGCTTTTTGCACTATAACATGATTATCCTTCATGGATCTCTGGGCCTTAATGTAGATTTAATGAGAATTTTCTCACTTACCATTGGGAAGCTCAAGTCTAACTTGCCCCTCCATTATGCAATTGGTTTCAAGCTTAATATCTTGAGTTGCACACTGCATTCCAACCTGAAGTGATCTTTCCTAGGTAACCCTTGTTTTATGCAAGCAAGTGTTTTGTTTTTCTTTACAAGTGACTCCATGTTCTGGAAATGATCTCAAATGCCTTTCTCCCTCAAGCAATACTGAAGACTTGAGGTGGAGAAATTGGAGGTATAACGCAGGACTGCATTTGCCATCAGTATCTTTGGGGGTGGGTGCAGTGTAGTGGTGTTATGTAGAGGTGTGGTTTTTTCTTTTCACATCACTTGGCCTTGGGCAGATCAGAAAAACATGTGAATTTTCTTTTGGCCTTTGGAAGGAAACTATACTGTGTCAATTATCATTTGAAGCTTCCCTCTTCAATATAGCCATTTCAACAATTGCCTTTTTTCTAAATATCTAGATGAGCCCCCAGCTCCTAATGAAATCACAAGTTAACTTCCTTGAATTTTTTGCAAAGGGTAGTTCAAAGTTTGCCTCTTTGACCAGTTGTCTTAATATTTTTGAGAATCTTGAATATTGATCAAAATTCACTTGTGAATACTTGCACCTCTAAGATGACAATATTCATTAATTAGATCTCATGAGTTTTTTCATGGAGGGTGGTATGCATATGGAATGAGCTGCTAGAGGATATAGTGGAGGCTGATACAATTGCAATATTTAAGACCCATTTGGATGGGTATATGAATAGGAAGGGTTTGGAGGGATATGGGCTGGGTGCTGGCAGGTGGGACTAGATTGGGTTGGGATATCTGGTCAGCATGGACTGGTTGGATCGAAGAGTCAGATGTACAGCATGGAAACAGACCCTATAAGAATAGGAAAGACTACTCTCCATTACCTGGGGTTTTAATTGAATTACACATCAGACTTCAATGTTTCTCCCACAGTCTCTTGGGAGACTGAACTAGTGAGTTGGGAAGTTGTCTTGGGCCACTTATTCTTTGGTATCTCCACCACAAAGTTGTTGTGCTTTGTAATTGAATCTACAATTCAAGTAACACTTTTGCAGATTACTTTTTCAACTGGCTCCAATTTTGTTAAATCTTTTGAACTAGTCACAGCAAATAGGGAAAATTTTTCTACAGATAAAAGCAAGCAGGTTTCAGCACTAAACTGAATAACTTTTATTTCAGAGCACAGTAGCTGTTCAAAGTGCATTAGTACTGTTTGAATTTGTGAGCTTCCTTTCCACATTACCTATTACACTATAAACACGTCATTAGGTTCCTTCCAGTTGATTTTTCCTCTTCACTTTTGCTATGTCATACAAACACATTGTGACAGTGAGTCTCCCATTATTGACCATTTAAAATTTAAGGCTTATAAACTCTATTGTAGTTTTTGAGACTACCTATACTGAAGTCTCTCTCTGACAAGTGAACTTCCAAAGATTTGGAAGATCTAAGTTGACTGGGTGGAAGGAATTAAACACTTGCCACAGTGAATGCAGGTGTGATCTTGGACAGACAAAGGTGCCGCCCCCCCCCCCCCCCCCCCCCCCCCCCCAGTTATACTCTTTTCCAACCTGTCAAAGTGCCCAAGCTAATCATTTTAAAGATTAAGTTTAGCTCTCAAACAGTTAATCAGCAATTGGCCTTGTTCATTTTCAATGTATTCCTTGCCTACTTTTGTGGCCTTTTTGTTTGGAAAGTGTAGGAATGCCATTCTAAAGATCAGATTGCAGGCTTTACTGCACTTATGTGGAAGTGCTGATGTGGACAAGATCAGAAGTCACATGATGACACCAGCTTGTAGTCTAATAGGTTTACTTAATCAAGTTTTTGGAGCAAGGAGTTGTGCTCTGAAAGTTGAGTCCTGTTGGACTATAACCTGGAGTCATGTGACTCCAGACTTTTTAAGTGAATATTACAGACCAGAGAATTAGTCTGCCTGTAGAGGGTGAGTATGCAGCTAGAAGCTGCTGGTTAAGGGCTGGAAGTTCACATTGTAAAAGTTATTTTATAAAGACAAGGAATTTAGACAAACTTCCAGCTTTAAGTTGAACTTGATACTTTCACTAGTAATCTTATTGTGAAGGACAGTGCTGAGATGGGGGGGTTGGGGGGGAAAGTAAGAA
This sequence comes from Chiloscyllium punctatum, assembly GCF_047496795.1. Classification (NCBI taxonomy): domain Eukaryota; kingdom Metazoa; phylum Chordata; class Chondrichthyes; order Orectolobiformes; family Hemiscylliidae; genus Chiloscyllium; species Chiloscyllium punctatum. Next base: position 62,003,321 of record NC_092758.1, read on the forward strand.
CTGCAGATGCTGGAGTGGGTCAGTGTGGCACTGGAAAAGTACAGCAGGCCAGGTAGCATCCAAAGACCAGGAGAGTTGATGTTTGTTTGTTTCAAGCAAAAGCCCTTCATCAGGATTAGACAATAGAAATTATCAGACTGAGAGAACAGATGTAAATGCTTGATACTTAATGAATTTTGAGCAAATTCTAGGTGCTTCCATTAAGGGAGTTTTAATTCAGTGCTTTACAAATTAAAGGGGAGATATTACATTGTGGCTTTAAGGACTGATTGCCAATAAAGATGGTATTTAATCTGTGTTTGGCTGCAGAAAATCAGGTGGTGAGATTGTCTTTCTTTCACAAATTGGCTTTCTTTGTAAACGTTTTTCTAAGAAAACTGACATACTTTCAAAGCTACTTCAGTCATCTTTCAATAAAAACCATAATTAAGCACTAGATTTAAAATCGGAAAAAATCCAGTTAAATTAGGAACATGAAACAATTTACAAATAGATAAATGAAAGTGGTTGAGGGCGGAATAAAACAATTTTAAGGAATGATAGTCCTACAAGTGACAACAGTATTGCATTACATTTCACTTTTGCATTTTCCAAAAGCACAAGTAACTTTAAACAGGTTCTGGATTAGCGGTGCTGGAAGAGCGCTTCATCCGAGGAGCAGCGAAATCGACGTTTCGGGCAAAAGCCCTTCATCTCCTTCTGAAGGGCTTTTGCCCGAAACGTTGATTTCGAAGCTCCTTGGATGCTGCCTGAACTGCTGTGCTCTTCCAGCACCACTAATCCAGCATCTGGTTTCCAGCATCTGCAGTCATTGTTTTTACCAACTTTAAACAGGTTATCATTCACCGAGAAATAAATTTAAACAAGATGTATTCATGTTTGGAGGCTAAACCTCGGATGGATTGTATCCCAATGAAAAGATAAAGTCACCGGCGTTCTATCCGACTTTCACGCTGCCTTCTCATTAAAGATGAGTGGTTTAACCGGAGAGCCACAATGTTTCGGGTGAGGGGAGAGATTGAGCGCATCTTCATGGGGTCACCTCAGTCAGTGTGAGAATTGAACCTAACGCAATTTAAAATGTTTTTCTTAATTTAAAATTAAGCAATTTGCTTGAGCTGGGTATTTGCCCATGATTAAAGTGTACCCGCCAGACTCCGTTCAACTCCCTGATGAAGGGGCTTACGCTCGAGACGTTGACTCGCCTCAAATGCTGCTTGAAGTGTGCTTTTCCAACGCCACACTTTTCAACTCTCCGTTATACTCTGATAAAACTACAGGTACTGAAGGAACTATGCACGTCTGGCAGTAATGTAAATTCGGTCGGTTGTGTTTTGCTCTCTCTCCACTTTGGAGGTTTAACCTGAGGTAACCTGCGTGTAATAACGCGAGATTTGACATGATAACCCACGCACCGCACATGCGTACATTCTCTTTTCACCAGCGGCCATTGACGACTCAGCAGGAGGGGAAGGATTGAGCTGGTGGTATCCGTTAACATCTGACTGTTTCCTAACTTAACTGTGGTAAAGTGATCCTAGATATTGAGTTGGAGACCGAATCCAATGTCATATGTAGTAATATTTTTAAGAAATAAGTATGGAGTGGAGTTAGATGGGAAGTATAATGTAAGAATCGGTGGGGCCTACAAAACAGGCGGTAGAGGCAGGCGGGGACCTGGAGAGTCCGTATTCCCCGGTATTACCCAGTTCCTGCTGGGCTCACTGTCCCCCGGTGTCCCTGCACTGACCGGGAAGCTGGTTTCAGGCCCAATGTAATAAGTCTTCTGATTGATCTAATACTGCCTTACTTTACCTTGTGTTTCAAAGCTCTGGTCTGATTTCTTTAACTCGTGTTTTCCGAACGAACGAGCAGCTCGTTTAACTTGCGTGTTTCTTCTGTGTGCAGCCAACATGAAGTTCAACCCCTTTGTCTCATCTTCCCGGAGGAAGAACCGCAAGAGACACTTTAATGCTCCATCTCACATTCGCAGGAAAATTATGTCCTCTCCACTCTCCAAGGAGCTGAGGCAGAAATACAATGTTCGCTCAATGCCCATACGCAAGGATGATGAGGTCCAGGTAAGTGAAGCAGACCCTGGACTTTAATGCACAGAAAGTTTTTTTTTAAAACTGTGCACATTAACATAAATGCATGATTCCATTTATATTGTTACCCAGCCTTTCTGTTTCATATATTGATTGTAATGGGTTTCTAACATTTTAGCTTTTACACTTCATTCATGTCTGTGCAGATGCTATGGCTGTCATAATTATAATAGCAGAAATACAGGGAGGGGGAAAAAAGTGTGAACCGGCATCTATAAAGTGAATGTGTCTTAAGTGTGTGTTTCAATGGAACCGATGTTATCAGACTTCTGTATTTGGAATTCTCCCACTTTTTCTGAGAGAAAGTTAAGATGGTGCGGTTCAGAATTTCTTTCCTTTTTAACCTTGTCGCACTTTATTGGGTTTTTGAAGCATATTGATATAGAAGTATTACAGTGGATCTACAGTGTAATTTAGTATCAGAGGTAGGTAGTTTCTAGATTGAAATAAATATTGACACTAGTAAACGGTGGCACAGTGGTTAGCACTGCTGCCTCACAGTGCCAGAGACCTGGATTCAATTCCTGCCTCAAGCAACTGTCTGTGGAGTTTGCACATTCTGCCTGTGTCTGTGTGGGTTGCCTCCGGGTGCTCTGGTTTCCTCCCACAGTCCAAAGATGTGCAGGTTAGGTGAACTGTCCATGCTAAATTGCCCATAGTGTTAGGTGAAGGGGTAAATGTAGGGGAATGGGTCTGGGTGGGTTGCTCTTTGGAGGGTCGGTATGGACTTGTTGGGCCGAAGGGCCTGTTTCCACACTGTAAGTAATCTAATGTAATCTAAGTAAACGCTGTTTGGTTTTGTTTTCTTGAAAGGTCAGATGACCAATTGTGCTGCTTCCATGGTTATATTTATGTCTGTTGGTCCCATGTCTGTCTTTGCACTCATGTACAATCTAGTACTTAGGTTTTCAGATGCCCAGTTAACATTCCCAAATCTAGTCAGCGTTAATTTTATGTTTCTATTTTTTTTTTGTGAAGCTTTGTTCTGGTTGTTTTGAGACTTTGACCTGTCACCTTCCACTTGACCTAGGAATCTTGATAGTGTTTATCATGGATGAGAAGACTTATTGTCACTGCTTGGATAAATAAACTATTGCTGTTCTATTTTAACATATTCTATTCATCATGCAATTCCTTTATGTTTCCTTACCAGTATTTGCTGTGATAACCCAATATCATGAATTCCTAGGTTTAAATTCCTGTGTCACTACTTAGTACTTTCTCAGACCTTTGTTCTTTTGACTGTTAACTCTTCTGCATTCTCCCTTTGCTTCCTTATTGTTGACTGTTCCTCTGATCAACCAGTATGTGATTCTAGAATTTTATCCCTTAACTCCTTAATGAGTCACTTTTCTTGTGACCCTCCATCAAAGCTCACCTCTCTGGCTAATCTTTTTCCTATGCCTCCGAAAATTACCTTAATTCAAATTTCCCTTTTATCTGCTTCCACGAAGTACCTATGAATGTTTTCTTCATTAATTCTGCACATATTTATAAATTATGCATGTGTAATTTGAAAGTACAACTTGAATATTCATAGAATCCCTCCAGTGTGGAATCGGCCCATTTGTCGTATTGAATCCTCTAAAGAGAATTCCACCACCCAGTGCTTTCCCCTGCAACTCTGCTTTTCCCATGGCTAATTCACCGAACTGAATATCCTGGATCCTCGGCAATTTAGCATGGCCAATCCACCTAACCTGCATATCTTTGGACTATGGGAAGAAACCCACACCGACATGGGAAGAATGTGTAAATTCCACAGTCACCCAACGCTGGAATTAAACCAGGGTCCCTGATCTGCGAAGCAGTGCTAACCTCTGTTCTGCTATTTGCTATCAATTTTAGGAATTACTCAAGAACACTATACTTCTTACTTCCAAAGCCATCGGGATTCCAAGAATAATTGTTTACCTTAAAACAATGAAACTGTTTCATCACATAATCAACTTAAAGCACAAATATTTTGATTGATTCTGATACTTTGATCTTGAAAGAATAGAGTTCCCATTAATTGCTAAAAGACAATCACGTTGTTCAAATAAGCAACATTCAAATACCAGTGAAACAGCAAATTATAACTTGAATTATTATAATTCTAATATTTAAATTACATGTTCTATATTTATTATCTTGTATGCAGGTTGTCAGAGGACATTACAAGGGTCAACAAATTGGTAAAGTTGTCCAAGTATACAGAAAGAAGTATGTGATTTATATTGAACGTGTGCAGCGTGAAAAAGCCAATGGTACCACAGTTCATGTTGGCATTCACCCCAGTAAGGTAGGAATGACGGAATTTTTTCTGGTTAATATCAGCAAGTGAATCTGTCTACATAGTTATATGGGCAGTAGAGTAACTAAACAAATGCCCTGCTTTTGGGTTGATCGTTGTGAGGAGAAAATTTTCAACAATACGTTGTAAGTTAATTCAACAATATGTCTAGATTTGAGCAGGTAGCCAAAGCTGACTGCAGCGTTCCTTGTACTGCATTGAAACAGAGTTTGTGGTGCCAGCTAAGGATGAGATCTTGCCTTAATTGAAGGTCAGAAAAAAAATGTAATTTTTTTCTTGGATAGCAGCATGGAAGCTCACTCAGAAACCTAGCTAATATTTCCTCAATAAACTCTGCCATTTCTGGTGTGGGGCCTTGTCTGCGAATTAATTAACTTGTTGTTTTCAAGGTATATTTCACATTCCAAAAACACTTGAAATTTTGAGTCGTTGTGAATGTTCTCTCTTTCTACAATACTTAATGATCTTGGAATTTGTCATCCTCAAACTAACATCACTTTATAGTTACTCAAAATGCTGACGTTTTGAGTTTTTTGTATAAACTAGTGGGTCATTTCAGGTTAGATCCATTGTTTACAGTTGCAGTTTTTGTTTACTGCAGAATCCAGTTTGAGTAAGCAACTGAAGTATCCATATATAGCTTACACTTTGTTTTAAGCAATTTTGTGATAAAGCTTTTAGGGTACTGGCTAAAGGTTAGCTTCTATGGTAGTGGGTATCTCAGGATGATGAAGAAATTAATTTACTCAATACCTCGAGCTGAAAATAACTAAGTACACTGCTCTTATCGTTTCAACTCAAATACAGTCAGTTGCATTCTAGTACAACCCTGTGTTATAGAAAAAATCACGCTTTAGAAACAGTACTTGGCGATGTAATGACGTTACATTTTAAAAGTTTGCGCTTTAGAAATGGTGCCTCAGTTCGTCAATCATATTACAGCGAATTCAGGTTGATGAAACACACGTTATAGCAGATTGACCTGTATCATGCTCTGATGATGTGGGGGTGTTCACGAAGCAGCACTCTCTGTTAGTTATTTAATTGTCTCGGACTAACCCTGTTCTAGATTGGGTTGGGATATTTGGTTGGCATGGACGGGTTGGACCAAAGGGTCTTTTCCCATGCTGTACATCTCTGACTATGGCTCTGTAAGTAGGCCATTCAGCCCCTCACTCCCAGTTGTAACGATTGTAATCTCGAATTCAGCTTTCAGTGCCAGCATATTTCTGTTAGAGTGAAGGGTAAGGCTGGCAAGAGTAAGGGACTCTGGATGACTAGCTGTTGAGGCCCTAGTCAACAAAATTGAGTCATATAACATATATAGGCAGTTGGGATCAAGTGAATCCCATGAGTAAAGAGGGTGTCCAAGTACACTTGAGAAAAATCTGGAGGGCTAAAAAGTGATAATAAGATGGCTTTGGCAGGAAAGGGAAAGGAGAATGCAGGGATTCCCCAAGTCTATGGAGGGCAAAGAGTAATGAGGGAGAGAAGAGGGCTTCTTAAAGATAACAAGGTTGTCTATTTGCAGAGCCACAAAAGATGGATGAGATCCTAACTGAATATTTCTTGTCAGTATTTACTGTTGAGAAATGCATGGATGCTGGGCAACGTGGGGAAATAAACAGCGATGTCTTAAAGCATGTCCATATTGCAGAAGAGAAGGTGCTCAGTCTTATAACACATTATGGTGGATAAATCCCTGAGACCTGATGAAGTGTATCCCAGGATTTTGTGGGAAGCAAGGATGGAAATTGTGGGGCCCAGAGTGAACTGTACGATGATTGGGCTAATGATGTGCCATTATTTAGAAAAGCTGCATGGAAATGCCTTGGGAACTACAGACCAGTGAGCGTAATGTCTGTGGTGGCTGAGTTGTTAGAGTGGATTCTGAGACAGGATCTACAGGCATTTGGAGAGGCAAGGACTCATTCTGGATAGTCAGCATGGCTTTGGGCATGGGAAATTCTTACAGATTTGATTTGAGTTTTTTTAAGTGGTTTCCAAAAAACTGGATGAGGGTGGTGCGGTAGACATCTGCATGGACTTTAGGTTGTTGAGTAAGTTTAAATCGTATGGGATCCAGGTAGAGCTAGCCAATTGAATAGGAAGTTGGCTAGATGATCGAAGACAGAGAGCGGTGACCACACTGTGCCATAGGGACTAGTGTTCTTGAACCTCATAGAACCCATACAGTGTGTAATTATTGTTCATCATTTATGGGATATAATTGGATGAGAATTTAGAAGGTATGCTTAGTAAGTTTGCAGGTGACACCAAGATTGGTGGTATGATAGACAGTGAAGAAGGTTAACTAGGAATGCAGGGGGATCATGATCAACTGGGCATTGGACTGAGGAATGATAGGTGGAGTTTAATTTGGATGAATTCAAGGTGTTTGATTTTGGTGGGTCAAACCAGGGCACTGTTTACGCAGTCAATTGTAGGGCACTGGGTAGTGTTATACAACAAAGAGATAGAGAGGTACAGTTTCATAGCTATTTGATAGTGGAGTCACAGGTAAATGGGGTGGTGTAGAAGGCTTACGGTATGCTTACTTTCATTAGTCGAACCATTGAGTAGAGGAGTTGGGATGAATTGTTGCAGCTGTACAAGATGTTGCTGAGGCCACCATACTATAGAAAGGGTCTTATTAAACCAGAATAGTGCAGAAAAGATTTACTAGGATCTTACATAAACTGGAAGGTTTGACGTATAAGGAGAAAGTGAGGACTGCAGATGCTGGGAGATCAGAGCTTAAAAATGTGTTGCTGGAAAAGCGCAGCAGGTCAGGCAGCATCAAAGGAACAGGAGAATCGACATTTCGGGCATAAGCCCTTCTTCAGGAATTAGGAGGGTGTGCCAAGCAGGCTAAGATAAAAGGTAGGGAGGAGGGACTTGGGGGAGGGGCGTTGGGAATACGATAGGTGGAAGGAGGTTAAGGTGAGGGTGATAGGCCGGAGAGGGGTTGGGGGCGGAGAGGTCGGGAAGAAGATTGCAGGTCAAGAAGATGGTGCTGAGTCTGAGCGTTGGGACTGAGAAAAGTGGGGGAAGGGGAAATGAGAAAACTGGAGAAACCTGCATTCATCCCTTGTGGTTGGAGGGTTCCTCGGCAGAAGGTGAGGCACTCTTCCTCCCCGTGTGGCCTCCTATACATTGGGGAGACAGGCTACCTACTTGCGGAACGTTTCAGAGAACACCTCTGAGACACCCATACCAACCGCCCTGTGGCTGAACACTTTAACTCCCCCTCCCACTCTGCCAAGGACATGCAGGTCCTTGGCCTCCTCCATTGCCAGACCATGGCAACACGACGCCTGGAGGAAGAGTGCCTCATCTTCTGCCTAGGAACCCTCCAACCAGAAGGGATGAATGCAGATTTCTCCAGTTTTCTCATTTCCCCTCCCCCCCCCCCCCCCCCCACCTTTTCTCAGTCCAAACCCTCAGACTCAGCACCGCCTTCTTGACCTGCAATCTTCTTCCCGACCTCTCCGCCCCCACCCCCTCTCCGGCCTATCGCCCTCACCTTAACCTCCTTCCACCTATCGTATTCCCAATGCCCCCCCCCCCCCCCCAAGTCCCTCCTCCTTACCTTTTATCTTAGCCTGCTTGGCACACCTTCCTCATTCCTAAAGAAGGGCTTATGCCCGGAACGTCGATTCTCCTGTTCCTTTGATGCTGCCTGACCTGTTGCACCTTTCCAGCAACACATTTTTAAGGTTTGACTTGTAAGGAGAGGTTGGATAGATTGGGACTTTTTTTCCTTACAGTATAGGAAAACAGGTTGACCTAACAGAGGCCTCTAAAATCATGAGGTAGACAGCCAACAACTTGATAGGGGAGTCTAAAACTGAGGGCATAGGTTTAAAGTGAGGAGGGGAGAGGTACAAAAGAGTCGGGGGGACAATTTTTCACATGAGGTGACAAATGTATGGAACAGGCTGACAGAAGTGGTCGTTGAAGCAAGTACAATTTTGTCATTTAAGAAACGTTTAGACATGGACGGGATAGGTATGGAGGGATATGGACGAAATGCAGGTAAATGGAACTAGTTTAATTATGAAAACTAGACAGCATGGACAAGTTGGGCTGAAAGGCCTGTTTCCATGCTGTGGACCTCTGACCTCTCAAGATTCTTGTTAAACAAGGAAACATCGACCTCTGTCTTCTAAATTTTCACGGACTCTGCTTTATGAGCGTACAAAATCTCATTCAACTTTCTGTCTTGTTGGAAATGACCAAAGCATCTTCCCTTGACATTCAGTGGCATTGCGACAGTGTAATCACCTACCATTAATATCCCATGGTTTACCTTTGATCAGACACTTAACTGGACCCACCACATAAGCACTGAAGCTACAAGAACAAATCAGAAGTTTGTTACTCTGAAGCACGTAATCTGAATATTGATTTTTCTAAGGCTTTTCACAGACTTGCTTCTCTCCAAGTATTGCCAGACCTGTGTCTCTAGCAATTTGTTTTTATTTCAACTTCTCAGTACCTCACTTCTATCTAGGTTTAATGAGAGTTGGATTTGTCAGCAAAGTGCATTGGGCCAGTATTTGGGTTGTAAGGAATTTCCATCTTGAACACTTGGTTCTTAGTTCAGTATCTTGAAGAAACCATTTTATCTTTTAAAGAAAGTGATAAATATTTAATGCAGCTCATTTGTTTGGCACCTTTTTATCAGCAAAGGCAACATAAGTGACGTGAAGAATAACTTCCTGTTCTATAAACTTGATTCTCTTGATGTGCTGGCCAGCATTTCTCATTCACTCATTGTGAAAACAATTTTGTTTATGAACTGGCACTTTTGTTCATTCTCAAATCATGGCACTCGAAAATAAGCCATTGTATTTTGAGATTCTTTTCAGTTATGACATCTTAAGGAGTATGATTTTAACTAATGGATGATGGTTTTGTTCCCTTTGAGAGAGTGGGGGGGTGGGGGAAGTGGTTTTGGGCATGAGGGCTACATCTAAAATCTCATAGCTCCACATTTATTTACAGCTATTGACTGGCTGTTTCTGTCTGTTTCATACAGGTCTCTGATTTGCATTGTTAGATATGAAAAAACTAACTGCAAAAATTTATGTAATTTATTGCAGGTGGTGATTACCAGGCTAAAGCTGGACAAAGATCGCAAGAAGATCCTGGAACGCAAGGCAAAATCTCGCCAAGTTGGCAAAGATAAAGGCAAATATAAGGAAGAATCTGTTGAAAAAATGCAGGAGTAATTAAATGTTCCATTTATGCTACTTTCAATAAAGATTCAAATAACACCCTAGTTTTTTTTTAATGAAATCTTTTTTTCAGTACATTTTAGTGTAGATATGTGGATTGTATTTTCCAATTATTTTGAGAGAAATTATTCATTCTAGTTGGTCAGAACTGAATTCGCTTGTGGTTCCAAGACTAGAGTTTTCATGGGGATATTCTCTTTTCATGTGTGCAAAGTACCAAGTTCAGTTTAAGATGGCATTCCTTTCAAATTTTCCTTGCAAAAGTATCTTGCAACATTGTGGATATACCTACATCAAATAGGCCACATGATTCAAGTAGGGAATTCACTATCGCCTTCTCATAGGCAACTAGGGATGTGGATTAAATGTTACCCAGACAGCAATACCAACACCCTGTGAGAGAATAAAAAAAAGTTTCTGAAAATGTTCAAAAGCTTATAAATGCCAATATTCAGTTACTGTGTGTCAAGGCATTTGCAAATACCATACATACTAGGATGCTGTTGGACTGTGTGACAATGAGGAATTTATGGGGAATGGGTAGCATTCGGATTAAACTAATAGAAAAAGGAGAGTTAAATGAACAGTGCACGTCACTTGGTGCGTGTGTGTGTGTCCATAAGTCAACACAGAAGAACTGCAATTGGAGCAAATCCAGAAAAAGCAGAGTTAAAAGGTGTGTAATTTAAGCAGTGTGCATAAAAATACAAGGGTGAAGAAACCACCAGGGTGCAAGTATTGTGCAAAGAAAAAATATTGAGTTGAAGAAACCACTGAGGTGCAAAGGATAGTGCAAAAAGTATCAAGGAGACGGCCTCGAGACAGACAGTGTTGAGATGTTGTAAAAACCGCAAGCAAAAGAGATACTGGTTTGAGAGTACTGCATTAACAACCTTTGCTTGTTGGTTGTTGTATGTTTTGTATAAATTGTGTTTTTGTCCTCGAGATCTGGGGATACTTTGAGTTTAGTTTGTATCTTGGGAATGTATGATGACTTGAAATGAATGTGTTGTTTGACTATTAAGTTTGGAATATGCATGGTTAAAGTGCTGTCACTTTAAACGACGAGTCATGGTCATAAAAGTAAAAAAAACTAATGAAGTGTTGATTCAGAATTTGTCTTAAAGCATGGTAAAAAATTCTTAGAATTGGTCATGGTCAATTAACAATTAATTGAAAATCAAAAAAAGACACAATACTCATCCCCAAATGATCTCAAAACAAAACCACGTGCAAACAAATATGCATAGGAGAGGGAACAGAGCTGTCTCAAACGTATACAGGAGGGAATCTGAGGAAAAAGCAGATAAGATTGGAGATGATCAGAATCGCTGAGGTCCTGTAAGATCAATCCTATGGATAGTGTTTTTTAACAAAAGAAGCACTAATCAAGAATATGGCATAAAATGGATGGAGGAAACCGGTCTGGGTAAAATTTTAATCTCAGGAACGTTGTGTTTAAATTATAATGTTTGGAATTTCATTTTCTGGCCAGAATGAACTTCCAAACCTTGTTTTAACATTAATGGATCTTCAGTTCCAGATGATAAGATTTACTTATTGTAAATGTACTTTGGCTTAAAAACATCCAGGTGATAAGAACATTGGAATGTTGAAAATACAATTCTCTATGGACAGTGTTTTTAAAAAAGGGAGAATTTCACAAAAGAAGTTGACCTGCAGGTAGTTCTCAGATAACGTGCAGCACAATTTGCTGATCACATCATTGAGGAATTAAGGAACGGTATTTTAGAGAACGCTTACCTATGTTCATAATAGCATGATTCTAGCAGTGATTGTTTTGCAAGCTTCGTTCTGCGTGTGCGTTGATATCAGCTGCTGGGACACTGCAACTTTCTGAGAGATAGGAGTCAAGATTTTGGTGCTGGAAAAACGCAGGCAGTATCTGAGGAGCAGGAGAATTGATGTTTCGGGAATTAACCCTTTATAAGTAATCAGGCTTATGCCCAAAACGTTAATTCTCCTCATCTGTAGTCTCCAATTTCTCCTGTCTGAAAGAAATGCATTGAGCAGCTTCCTGTGAAATGTACACTACTAGAAAAGGCTATAGCCCTGGAAGAAAAGTTGATATTATAAAGTGTAAGAAGAGAATGTGATATAGCTCGTTTAGCAGGAATGGGGAAGTTTGTCGTGGTTGTGGGTATGTTTGCTGAGCTGGGAGGTTGATTTGCAGATGTTTCATCCCCTGTCTAGGTGACATCTTCAGCGCTTTAGAGGCACCTGTGAAATGCTGCTGTCCTGTCTCTTCTGGTATTTATTTGGTTCTGTTTCTGCTGCTTCTAGTTGCTGGTTCCAATTGTTCATTGTAGTGGCCAGTAGAGTGGGTCTAGGTTATTGTGCTTGTTGATAAGAGTCCATGGATGAGTGCCATGCTTCTTGAAATTCTCTGGCTGTCCTCTGTTTAGCTAGTCCTATGATCATTGTGTTGTCCCAGTCATCGTGTGTGGGGCTACTAGGGACAGCTGGCTGTGGTGTTTTGTGGCTAGTTGTAATTTGTGGATGCAGATTGAGTTGTGTCTGCCTGTTGCTTGTCTGTTATGGGCTGTCATGAATCCCAGTGGTTGGAGAAGTCTGGCTGCCATTCCAGAGATGTTTTTTATGCAAGGTAGCCTGGCTAGTGAGTTAGGTCGTGGCATGTCCTCGTCACGTTTGTCTCTTAGGCATCTGTGAATGAAGTTGTGGGGATCTCTTCTTGGTGAAGACTCTGTAGAGAAATTCTTCTGTTCATAGGCTGGGAGTGCTGAGGGGTGTTGTAGCCCTTTTGAACAGGGTCCTGTTGCAGCTCCTCGTGTGTGTTTGGGTGGTTGCTGTTGTAGTTCAGGACTTGGTTGGGGTGTGTGGCTTTCCTGTACATTTTTGTGGTGCATTCACCATTCCATGTTCTTTGTACAATCACATCCAGGAATGAGAGTTGATTGTTGGTTTCCACCTCTTTCATGAATATCATCCCTGGTGAGTATGGTGTTGATGATCAAGTGTGTGTTCTACATATGATGTCTACATATCTGATCCAAAGTTAGGGTTGGATTTGTAATAGGGCTGTTTGTTCCAATCTTTGCATCACTGCTTCTGCTATGACGTGTGTCGTCAAGTGGACGACAAAAAAAACACTAATAACCAGGATCGACCTACAAAGGATGAAACCAGAACGCAACAACATTTCTAGATTTTACGGATTACTCAAAGTACACAAACCAGACATACCACTCAGACCTATTGTAGCACTGCTGGGAATGCCATTACATAAACTGGCAAAAGAACTCAAACTAAAACATCTGATCAACAAATCCAAACTCTCCATGCAATCATCACAGGACTTCTTAGAGAACATCAAGAACACAAAGTTAGACAAGGACAGAGCAATGGTCTCATTTGATGTAATGGTACTGTCCACTTCAATTAACAAAACTCTAGCCATAGAGACAATAGCCAACCTCCTGGACAAGCAGAACAGACAACACAATGGGGAACCTATCAACAAGGACTGCATAATCAAACTACTAGGCCTGTGCTTTATGACACACTTCACATTCAACAACCAAATATATCAACAGACCAATGGAATACCTATGGCCTAACCCTCAATGGGCTCACAGCAGAAGCAGTGGTGCAAAGGTTGGGACAAACAGTCCTACCAGAGTTTCAGTTGGATTTGTGGATCAGATATGTAGATTACACTGTTATTACTAAGAGAACAGCAATCGAGAACATCCACTGGATCATCAACACCATACTCACAGGGATCAGATTTATGAATGCAGAGGAAACCAACAAGCAACTCCCATTCCTGTACGTGACCGTACAAAGAACATGGAATGGTGAATGTACCACAGAAGTGTACAGGAAAGCCACACAGTGACCAGATCCTGAATTACACACACGAGAAGCTGCATTAGGACCCTGTTCAAAAGGGCTACAACACACTGCAGCACTCCCAACCTAGGTCCACTTCTTTTAGTCGTTTATATAAATGATTTGGATGTGAGCAGAAGAGGTACAGTTAGTAAGTTTGCAGATGACACCAAAATTGGAGGTGTAGTGGATAGAGAAAAAAGTGACCTCAGATTACAATGGGATCTTGATCAGATGGGCCAGTGGGCTGAGAAGTGGCAGATGGAGTTTAATACAGATAAATGCGAGGTGCTGCATTTTGCGAAAGCAAATCTCAGCAGGACTTATACACTTAATGGTAAGGTCCTAGGGTGTCTTGCTAAACAAAGAGACCTTGGAGTGCAGGTTCATAGCTCCTTGAAAGGAGTCGCAGGTAGATAGGATAGTGAAGAAGGCGTTTTTAATGCTTTCTTTTATTGGACTGAGCATTGAGTACAGGAGTTGGGAGGTCATGTGGTTGTAGAGGACATTGGTTAGGCCACTGTTAGAATATTCTGTGCAATTCTGGTTGCCTTCATAGCGGAAGGATGTTGTGGAATTTGAAAGGGTTCAGAAAAGATTTACAAGGATGTTGCCAGGGTTGGAGGATTTGAGGTATAAGGAGAAGCTGAATAGGCTGGGGCTGTTTTTCCTGGAGTGTTGGAGGCTGAGGGATGACCTTATAGAGGTTTGCAAAATTATGAGGGGCATAGATAGGATAAATCGACAAAGTTTTTTTCCCTGGGGTGGGGGTGTCCAGAATTAGAGGGCATAGGTTTAGGATGAGCTGGGAAAGATATAAAAGAGATCTAAGATCAGCCTTTTCACACAAAGAGTGGTACGTGTATGGATTGAGCTACATGGGGAAGTGGTCACTGCTAGTACAATTGCAACATTTAAAAGGCATTTGGATGGGTTTGGAGGAATATGGGCCAGGCGCTTGCAGGTGGGACCAGATTGGGTTGGGATACCTGGTTGGCATGGATGGGTTGGACTGAAGGCTCTTTTTCTATGCTGTACATATCTGTGACGATGAAGGGAAGAAGAGTCTTCACCAAGAACAGAGATCCCCTCAACTTCATCCACAGATGCCAAAGAGACAAACAACGTGATGAGGACATGCCACACTCTAACTCACTAGCCATGATACCTTACATAAAAAATGTCTCGGAAATGGCAGCCAGACCTCTCCAACCACTGGGATTCACGACAGCCCATAAACCTCCAGCCACATTTAGACACCTCACTAGGACCAAAAATCTTATTATACCTATCATATGCAAGACAAACATAATTTACAAGATCCCATGCAAAGACTGTACGAAACACTATACAGGGCAAGCAGGCAGACAACTAACAATCTGCATCCACAAACAGCAACTAGCCACTAAACGCCATGACCAGCTGTCCCTAGTAGCCACACACACATGACAGGGACCACAAATTCGACAAGACGATACAATGATCATAGGGCAAGCCAAACAGAAGACAGCCAGATAATTTCGAGAAGCATGGCACTTATCCACGGAGTCTTATCAACAAGCACATTGACCTAGACCCAATATACTGGCCACCGCAATGAACGACCTAAACCCGATGAAGGCTTTTTGCCCGAAACGTCATTCCTGTTCCTCGGATGCTGCCTGACTGCGGTGCTTTTCCAGCACTACATGCTTGACTCAGACTCGAACAACCGGAGCCGGCAACCGGCAGCAGCAGAAATGGAACCAAATAAATTCCAGAAGACACAGGACAGCAGCGCTTCACAGGAGCCTCCAAAGCGCTGAAGATGTCACCCGGACAGGGGACGAAACATCAGCAAATCAACTTCCCAGCTCAGCAAACATACCCACAACCACAACAACCGGCACCCGATCTACAAAACCTTACACAAACCTGTAATGGGGAAGTCTATCTCATGCACCATAATGAGCCCCTATCCCTGCATTAACAATATTTTTTTAAATGTACTGTTTTAAATTTACTTTTGTTTCATTGATAAATATGATTTATACCTACATTCAGCCTGTGATGTGGTTTCTGTTAGAAGTTTGGGTGATTTTTGAGCGATCGTGAGTGATTTTTTTTTGCTTGTCTGCCCCTAAACCCACTTTTCCCATAGGCCCCATTATTTACATTAAGCGATTTTCAATTAACCGAGGTTTTGCTGGAATACAACTACGGAGTTATAGGAGAACAACCTGTATACTTTGCTAAAAAGTATAATACATTTATTTCTTTTCAGGAGAAGGAGACACAGATGATGTAATTACGTGCAGTTCAGATCCCCACCCCTTTTAAATCCATATTAGGTCAATACTAATTAATCCATTCTGCTTGATGTGGGATGAATGGATACTATTTATTTTTCAGAAATTTTGAGCCCATGTTTTACTGCTACTGAGTGAAGTAATCTGAAGAATATTGAAGTTTAGAGTAAAATATGTAGATTAACTGAAAACAAAACGTAGACAGTGTTCCGGTCACCTCACTCTGGTGGCCATACTGGAAGTGGAAAATTTAAAAGCAATGTCAGATAGACACAGAGTAATCTCCAGCCGGTTGCCAATAACAAGAGTAGAAAACAGACTAATACAATTAACTGAGGACAAATTTCAGAAATTAATCTCAGAGAAGCGACTAGTAGCATCCCTTGAAGTTAGGGGAAAGGATAACCGGATGTATAGTAATGCATTGTTAGACAGCCGGCAGTGCAGCATGTTAATAGATGTTGGAGCCTGTATCTCTATTAGAGATCTGGATTTACTATTAACAAATAAAACTGAAAGTACAAGGTCTGAGTGGTGGGACTCGACTGGCCACTCTCAGCCAACCTATTGAAATAAGAATTGTTGATCGTTTAATTAATGCTTTTGTTTATATATGCAAAAATACTGAAGGTACTGGGGGTAGATTTACCAGAGCAGTTTGGAGCCATAATTGATGTGCAAAAAGTCAACATTAAATGAACTCGTCAGTTTAGATTTAGAAAATCAAGGACTGCATGCCTCCTTAAGAGTATCTGTGCTACCTGGGCATTAACAATATCCCCCCCCCCCCCCCCCCCCGCCGTTAACACAACTTAGAGAGGTGACATTACATTCCCCATATAGTAAAATCTAGCTGTTGGAAGCTGGCAGACTGAGGTGTTACGGACTATTGGCGAGCCGTGGGGGAAGCTGCGCTGTTGCTTGGAGATAAGCACATTGAAGTGGTTGAAGACAATAGAGAGAACCCACAAGCTATGTCAGTCAGGAAGGAGAGACACATGATTAGATCCCCCTCATGGAGCAGGAAGACGAGAGACAGTGTCGAGTTGAGGTAGAGTCATTAAAGGGGCCAGATGTAAAATGTATGTTTGTAAATAAAGCACGGAAGTATTATGATGCTGAGGCCAGTACAAGTTGGGCCCTGGTTAATTTATAAGGGGAACTTTTGGCAGGAGGAAGGAGAGATAGATTTCTGCACAGGCAGCTGAAATAAAATAACTTACTACAACCCTGCAGTTAGGAAAAGGACAAAGGGTTAACATCTACACAGACACTAAATATGCCTTTGGTATGATCCAGGAATACATGATGGCATGAGCAGGAACACCACTTAAATTATGAAGATAAATGTTTGTATCTTTCCCACTTCCCTGATGGGTGTTTTGAATCAGAAATTCTCGCTTATCTCCCATCAATCCTTTCAGACCGTGGTAATATCAACACAAAATAATTCACTCAAAAAGAGATTATTGAATGTCCTTATAGTCATTATTCCCCCCATGTTAAGCTTGTCATTTTTTTCATTGTTCCACTAGAAGTCCTTGTCTTGGTGGAAGTCAGCAGAGCCCTTTTTTTGGCCTGTATTCTGTCCATAGTCATCATCTTCATTGTGGTAATACAGTACCTAAAAATAACGCCTGTGACATAAAAACAAAGACTATAGTAATGACAGGAATTACTATCCTCTGGATAATAGAAATTTCCAGGGATCCCAGCCACCTCGTGGCCCAACTCCATAGGTTCAAAACTGGGCATTGTTTCAGCTTGAATTTGACCCACCAAATCAGTAATTTCCTCAGAGTTGTGTGGGAATTATGTGCAATGTTCTCTGCCTTTAAGTGCTCATGTGCCTCCTTTTTCTGCTAGTAGTCAATTGAACGCCATGTAGTGCTATGGTTTGGATGGCAAACATTTCAGCATTAATCTTATCAAGGAGTCATTTACTACCTTTCTAGGATAGTTGCCATGTTAATAAATTCCCTGCTTAGCTTGACTACAGTGTACCAGGGTAACTAGATGGCAAAGAATCTGTTTCTGTAATGGTGCATTTGTGCTCTTTGTGTAAAGCTTTATCCTGCTGATTTCCATTTATCTCAGGTACTATTAATGTCCACCCAATATCCCCTGTATACCTTTGTATGTGCAGAAGATTTGTCAGCCATGTGAACCCCAGGCACTAGGGATTCATTTTGGCAAGTGATCCATTCTGTCACTTCCAATGCATGGAAAGGAATAGGTCTCCGAGGGATACTAGGTAAAAACAATGACTGCAGATGCTGAAAACCAAATACTGGATTAGTGGTGCTGGAAGAGCACAGCAGTTCAGGCAGCATCCAACGAGCAGCGAAATCGACGTTTCGGGCAAAAGCCCTTCATCAGGAATAAAGGCTGTGAGCCTAAAGCGTGGAGAGATAAGCTAGAGGAGGGTGGGGGTGGGGAGAGAGTAGCATAGAGTACAATGGGTGAGTGGGGGAGGAGATGAAGGTGATAGGTCAAGGAGGAGAGGGTGGAGTGGATAGGTGGAAAAGGAAATAGGCAGGTCGGACAAGTCAAGGAGACAGTGCTGAGCTGGAAGTTTGAAACTAGGATGAGGTGGGGGAAGGGGAAATGAGGAAGCTGTTGAAGTCCACATTGATGCCCTGGGGTTGAAGTATTCCGAGGCGGAAGATGAGACATTCTTCCTCCAGGCGTCTGGTGGTGAGGGAGTGGCGGTGAAGGAGGCCCAGGACCTCCATGTCCTCGGCAGAGTGGGAGGGGGAGTTGAAATGTTGGGCCACGGGGCGGTTTGGTTGATTGGTGTGGGTGTCTCGGAGATGTTCCCTAAAGCGCTCTGCTAAGAGGCATCCAATCTCCCCAATGTAGAGGAGGCCACATCGGGAGCAACGGATACAATAAATGATATTAGTGGATGTGCAGGTAAAACTTTGATGGATGTGGAAGGCTCCTTTCGGGCCTTGGATAGAGGTGAGGGAGGAGGTGTGGGCGCAGGTTTTACAGTTCCTGCGGTGGCAGGGGAAAGTGCCAGAATGGGAGGGTGGGTCGTAGGGGGGTGTGGACCTGACCAGGTAGTTACGGAGGGAGCAGTCTTTGCGGAAGGCGGAAAGGGGTGGGGAGGGAAATATATCCCTGGTGGTGGGGTCTTTTTGGAGGTGGCGGAAATGTCAGCGGATGATTTGGTTTATGCAAAGGTTTGTAGGGTGGAAGGTGAGCACCAGGGGCGTTCTGTCCTTGTTATGGTTGGAGGGGTGGGGTCTGAGAGCGGAAGTGCGGGATGTGGACGAGATGCATTGGAGGGCATCTTTAACCACGTGGGAAGGGAAATTGCGGTCTCTAAAGAAGGAGGCCATCTGGTGTGTTCTATGGTGGAATTGGTCTTCCTGGGAGCAGATACAGCGGAGGCGGAGAAATTGGGAATATGGGATGGCATTTTTGCAAGAGATAGGGTGGGAAGAGGTGTAATCCAGGTAGCTATGGGAGTCGGTGGGTTTGTAAAAAATGTCAGTGTCAAGTTGGTCGTCACTAATGGAGATGGAGAGGTCCAGGAAGGGGAGGGAGGTGTCAGAGATGGTCCAGGTAAATTTAAGGTCAGGGTGGAATGTGTTGTTGAAGTTGATGAATTGCTCAACCTCCTTGCGGGAGCACGAGGTGGCGCCAATGCAGTCATCAATGTAGCGGAGGAAGAGGTGGGGAGTGGTGCCGGTGTAATTATGGAAGATCAACTGTTCTACATAGCCAACAAACAGACAGGCATTGCTGGGGCCCATATGTGTGCCCATGGCTACGCCTTTGGTCTGGAGGAAGTGGGAGGATTCAAAGGAGAAATTGTTATGGGTGAGGACCAATTCGGCCAAACGAATGAGAGTGTCAGTGGAAGGGTACTGTTGGGGACGTCTGGAGAGGAAAAAACGGAGGGCTTGGAGGCCCTGGTCATGGCGGATGGAGGTGTAGAGGGATTGGTTATCCATGGTGAAGATGAGGCGTTGGGGGCCGGGGAAACTGAAGTCTTGGAGGAGGTGGAGAGCGTGGGTGGTGTCTCGAACGTATGTGGGGAGTTCCTGGACTAGGGGGGATAGGACAGTGCCAAGGTAGGTAGAGATGAGTTCAGTAATTCCGAGGGATACTATCCTTTGAACTCCTTGAATAGTTTGAATAGTTTGGATGTAAAGTTTGATCTTGATCTGAGTGGATCTCTATTGGCAGTCCATATCTAGTTAAAAAAAATTAAGGAATTCTTCTAAACCCTTTTAGCTATGATGTTGTTTAATGGGATTGCCTCTGGAAATCTAATCGACACATCCATTATTATTAATAAATACTTATTCCCACTTTTTGTTTGAGGTCAGGGACATACACAATCAATCAAGACTCATGTGAAAGGTTCCTCAAATGCTGGAATAGGTATTAAAGGTGCAGGTTTTTTCATTGCCTGTGGTTTTCTGATTAGCTGACATGTATGACACATCTAGCAAAATTCAATTATATCTTTGTGTAGTCCAGGTCAGTTTTCCTACATCTGGCTTTCTCTTAGCCCACCAACACTGTACTTTTGTGTGGCCCACTTTATTACAATGAAAACGCTGGAGCTTTTAAACTTCTTTCTCCCTCTCAAGGGTTTCTTTTTTACCCTGTGGTAAGTTATCCTTATGATCTTCACTGAGATCTACCTTTCCCTTTCCACATGAGGATTTCTCTTTGCCCCAGTTTCTATCCCTCATGGACTGAAATTGATTCTGGAAGCCAAACTGAGTTTTATGGTCCAGCTCATAATCATCAGCCACTTCAGCTGCTAACCTTGCCTTTTAACTCTCTGCTCTTCCACATGAGTTTGCATTACTTCCTCACTAAAGTTACCCCCAACCTTTATCTCCAGCCTGTTACACTGACTTTCCTTTTTAAGTATCAGTTTTTGAAGTTCAAATGCTCTCTCTTTTTCTCTCAGTTCTGCTGCTCTTTTTTCTTCCCTTCTGCTTTTAATCGTAACTCAAACTGTTTCATTTCCGCTGCCCTTTCCTTATTTCTCACGTCTAACTGAAGCTGCTTCATTTGCAATTGAATTCTTGCCATCTCTATAGATTCTGATGGTTTCTCCAGCAAGTTTAAATGCTGACCTACTGCTGTAATTATCTCTCCTTTCCTCACAGAAGCAGACAGTCCCAATTCCAGCTTCTGTGCTAATTCCTGTAACTTGCTCTTATTCACTTTTTGCAAAACTTCTGTAGTCACCGCATCCACATCCAGAAAACCTTTAGTGGCTGAAAGAGCCATTACTAACCCAAGCTTTGTCTACCCAACCAAACCAACACCTGAGATGTACCAAACTTTGAACCTGAGATAAAGACACTGGCACCTACCACTCACTGTTTAAAATCCTGCAAAGAACTCCCAATCTGTTATGGGCTAAGCCAGACCACTCGAAACATTCTTAAGCAGGCAGCCCCAGACCATAACTTTGTAATTTGTTTCAGTACGTGTACAGTGAAAATTACCTGGATTAAGTTAGCTAGGTTGACTACTGGATTTTAAAACAGACAAAAATTTATTCACAGAATTACACAATGAAACACAAAGAACAATAAAGAACCCCTACAGAACTCAGCCTATCCAACAGACTTAATCATGCTGTTCTGAATATACACAACAATCCTAATAAGCAAACTCCCTTTAAAAACCAGTATAAATGGAACACATGCTTACAGGTTGAAGTTGAAGGGCAGAAAAGGAAAAGAGTTTTCACACAGCTCACTGTTGAACTTCCCAGTTCAAGACTGAATTAAACTGCTCAACTCAGCTCAACTAGAGAGCTGACCACTCCCCTTTCATTATACAGGTCACTTCTGAAACATGACCACTTTGGCCTGAAGTCTCATTTATTTGCATATAAACATAAGGCCTCTCAAAATCCTGATCAGAATCCAGCCTGGTTTATTGCTCCTCTGAAAAAATTCAAGGACATAGTCTTCTTAAGCCAAGGAACAGCTTTTAGAAAAAAAGGGACTAGCTTTATGACAGATGTCAGAGCAGTTTCTTTACTCAGAGAGAAGTAGGAGCATGGAACATCCTGCCTCCAACAGTAGTAGACTCACCAAATTTAAGGGTATTTAAATGGTCATTGGATAGACATATTGATAAAAATGGAATAGTGTAGGTTAGATGGGCTTCAGATTGGATCCACAGGTCAGCGCAATATTGAGGTCTGAAGGGCCTCTACTGCACTGTAATGTTCTATGTTCTAGATCCCATCAAGTCCAAGAGACTTGTCTACCTTGATACTTTTCAAAATAATCAACACCGTCCTTTTTTTATATTGACATGCTCTAATATATCAACATATCCCTCCTGAGACTCACCATTCACCATGACTTCATTTGTGATGCAAACTATCCTTTAAGGACCTCACCCACTTCTGGCTCCATACACAATTTCCCTCCTTTGTCCTTGAATGGATTTACCTTTTCCCTAGCTACCCTCTTGCTTCTTGTATATGTATAAAACAGCTTGAGATTTTCCATAATCCTGTTTTCCAAAGATATTTCGAGAACCCTTTTGGCCCTCCTAATTCCTTGTTTGAGTTCTTTGCTGCTATCTTTGTTTTCTTTGTGGGTTCTGTTTGTTTTCAGTTTCCTAAATCTTATACATGCCTCCTTTTGCTTTTTGACCAAACACTTAATGTTTCTTTCATTCCAATGTTCCTGATTCTTGGCATCCTTATCCTTCATTTTTTCAAGAACATGCTGGTCCTGAACTCTAATCAACTGGCCTTTCAAAGACATGCTAGATATAGAATTATCCTCAAACAGCCATTCACAATCTACATTCCCCAGTTCCTGTCCAATATTGTAGTGGTTAGACTTCTCCCAATTTAGTACTTTCACCATGGACTATTCTTATTCTTATCCATAAGTACCTTAGAACTTTCAGAATTATGGTCACTGTTCCTGAAATGTTCTCCCACTGAAACTTTGATCACCTGACCAATATTCCCCAATAGCAAGTCTAGTTTAGCCCTTTCCCTGGTTGGACTATTTATATATTATTTCAAATAACTGTCCTGGACGTACCTAATGAATCTCCGTCTCATCCCTACCCCATCCATACCCGTGGCACTCAGGAAGTCCTGATCAATATAGAGGAAGTTAAAATCATCCACCACAACCTATTGTTTTTAATTTTTTCCATTATCTATCCACGTATCTATTCCTCTATCAGCCAATGGCTTTTGGGAGGCTTGTTGCACATTCCCATCAAAGTGATTGCACCCTTCTGATCCCTTAGCTCTACCCATGTGGCCTTGCTGGATTAGCCCTCCAACGTGTCCTCCCTCAGTGCAGCTATTCTCCTTTATCAGTAACACAACTTCCGCATTTCTTTTACATCCCTCTCTATCTCATCTGAAACATCAAAATCCAGGAACATTAAGCTGCCAGTCTTGTCCATTTCTCAACCAAGCCTCTATAATAGCTAACACATCATAGTTATATGCATTAACCAAAGCTCTAAGTTCATCTGCCCTACTTGTCATACTCCTTGCATTAAAACAAATGCACCTCAAATTGCCAGTTCTGCCGTGTTCACTAACCTCTCCCTATCTCTTCTACCCATTAGCTTTACTGGCCTTAGTCTCTGTAAGGGCAACCCATGTTTGAAAGACACAAAATGGCTGACAAGGGTTAAATAGAATTAAACGGCCTGTGCCAGCAATTAAATGAAACTTTTGAACAAGGCTACTCCAAGGTGAATGGGAGGTCCTGCAGGCAACTATTGAGACCAGTTTAATAAGAGGCTATCCAAGGATAGACACAGTTCATTAAAATGTGACAAATGATTCCAGCTTCATTAATGAAAGGATGTTGTCCCATTAGATGAACAACGCCAGTTAGAACAAAGGATGTCAATCTCAGTCCATAAACCAGCCACCCTAACTCATTAAACAGCCTATGAAAACAACAGCTAAAGTTATTTTGTTGTAATCAATTGTTCCTTTGAAATTATTCACAATATTAAGAAATAGCTTCTAGTTAAAGATTCATCTGATAATCACAGAGATTTCAATGTAAGCATAGATGCACATATAACCAAAGTATAATCGAAGCATTAGGGGAAAAACATTTAAACCTAGATGTGAAAGTCAATTAGTCTTGGGAAATGTTTTCCTTATCTCTGAAAGGATCCAGCAGTGGTGGCACATCCTGAACATCATAGATTGCTCGCAACTTATTCGTTAAAAGGTACAACTAACTTTATAATGGGAAATTAATACTATGAAGCTCATAACAGTTAGTTAAAACTAACTGTCTTTTGTATTTTATATAAAATCATTGGGACAATGGAAAATATGAGAGGAATAACAGAATTTGACAGATGGCTCATGGAATACAATGAGTAACAGAATTCAAGCAGTCCTGGGAGATAAGCAAGTCTGGGACAGACCCAAAGGAAGATAATCAGTAACTTTGGAATGCAAATTAATAAGATTAATACAAAGATCCCAATGTTTGTTAAACAGCATGAGATCACAGGAACCTGGGGCTGTCCATAGGAATGCCTATCATTAATCAGGTGTTTCACAGGATTGAATGTTTAGAATAAGGGGAAGGGCACGGTGATCATGCTGTATATGATTATTGAAATAATATATAAAAACACTGTATTTTATTATAAAAGCCAGAGTGCATCATTAATCTCTCTTCTGATCTGAGCAATGACACAAAGGTTGGTGGAGTTGTGGGTAATGTGAAGGGCGGTGTAACGGGACATTGACAGGAAGTAGAACTGGGCTGATAATTGGCAAGTGGAATTCAACCTGGAAAAATGTGAAGTGATTCACTCTGGAAGGTGAAATTTGAATGCAGAATACAGGGTTAAAGGCAGGATTCTTGGCAGTATGGAGGAACAGAGGGATCTTGGACTTCATGTCCATAGATCCCTCAAAGTTGCCATCCATGTTGATAGGGTTGTTAAGAAGGCGTAGATGTTGGATTTGATTAACAGGGGGATTGAGTTTAAGAGCTGTGAGGTTATGCTGTTCAGTTGTGTTCAGTTCTGGTCACCTCATTATAGGAAGGATGTGGTATCCTTAGACAGAGTGCAGAGGAGATTTACCAGGATGCTGCCTGGACTGGAGGACATGTCTTATGAGGAAAGGTTGAGGGAGCTAGGAATTTTCT
The DNA here is from genome assembly GCF_047496795.1 of Chiloscyllium punctatum. Classification (NCBI taxonomy): domain Eukaryota; kingdom Metazoa; phylum Chordata; class Chondrichthyes; order Orectolobiformes; family Hemiscylliidae; genus Chiloscyllium; species Chiloscyllium punctatum. Next base: position 62,028,293 of record NC_092758.1, read on the forward strand.
CATTGGACGGAAGAAGGATAAGAGGTAACTTGATAGAGGTGTATAAGATGATGAGAGGCACAGATAGAGTGGAAAACCAGAGACTTTTTCCCATGGTGGACATGTCTATCAGAAGGGGGCATAACCTTTAGGTGATTGGAGGAAGGTTTAGAGGAGATGTCAGAGGTAGGTTCTTGGTGGGTGCATGGATTGCACTGCCAGCAGTGGTGGTAGAGTCAGATACATTAGAGACATTTAAGTGGCTCTTGGATCAGCACATGTAATATAGTACAATGAAGGGTAGGTAGGCTAGTCTGATCTTAGAGTAGGATAAAAGGCTGGCACAACATCGAGGATCAAAGAGCCTGTACTGTGCTGTTCTGTTCTATGTTCCAAGATTACAACCCTAGAGGTCCTGTTTTTCAACTTCCGACCTGAGTCCCTGAACTCCCTTTGCATGAATTTGTTTCTCTTTCTGCCTATGTCATTAGTACCAATACAGACTACAGCTTCTGGTTGCTCATCTCCCCCCTTCAGAATATCCTGTGCCCACTCGGAGACATCCTTGACACTGGCATTTTGTTTCCCCTATTGCTCTTGTTAAGTGCTTTGTAATGTCTTTTCTGCTCTTTTTACATTATGTTTTTTCTGCCTGCTACAGATGAATCTGGTTTAATTTCTCATGTGATTTGACAAATGCGTCATTTTAATCAGGAGGATGGGGATGTAAACTATGATTTTCCCTACCATAGGCAGCACTGACAAAATTAAAAATCACTGTCTCAAGATGGCGGCGATCCAATAGGTCTGCCTTGCTAAGCTCTGCACCACAACCCAGACAAAGTGGTGTTTTTACCTTCACTTTACGAGCCATTTTAGTAAAAATCGGCAGTTTTAAGTACCCAGATTCTTTGTACATTATTTCTAGCAACCAAGGAAGATGACCAAAGGAAAAGGGCCCTCGTGGATCATGACAAATAGGGGATTCCACTGCAGCATCAGACACGCCCATGGCCACAGTGTCAAACTCCTTGGAAGCTCCTTTGAACTTTCCTGCACGGCAGAGTCTGATTTTGGAGTTCATTAAACTCCAAGAAAAGGTTGAGTCAGCGATGGAGGAGACACAGCCTAGGCTAGAACCTATCTTGGCCATGCTGCAAAAGAATGAGCAGGAGACCAAGCGACTTCGGCAGCGTGTGGAGGAGGTTGAGCAGTGGACTGCAGTATCAGAAACTGTGGCAGAAACCTCAGCAGGTCGGATCCAGTCCCTGGAAAAACAGGAGTAGGTCGACGACCTCTAAAATCGAGGTCAGAGGAAGACTATCCATGTTATTGGGCTGCTGGAATGATGAAGGGGATCAGTCAGTCAGCTTCTTAGAACAATGGATCCCACGGTTCTTAGGACTGGGAGTCGAGGTGGGCTGAGTGCGAGTCGAGGCGAATTTACTGAGTTGCGGTGCGCAGACCCGGATTGGACCAGCACCCCCACCTGGTTCTAGTTCAATTTCAGTATTATAGAGACAAGCAAATGGTATTGGAAGCTTCCAGAATACTGGGGAAGGATCCACAGGCACTGACCTACAATTATGTTCTTACACGACTTTTCTGCGGCTGTGATCCACAAGAGGAAGACCTTTGATGAAGTAAAGAAGAGGCTAAGAGACTTGAATATTCAGTACTCTGTCAGGTACCCAGCAGTATTGCCTTTCAGCCACAGAGGGTCCCTGCATATTTTTGATTCTTCAGAAAAGGCAAAGGACTTCCTGGACATTTTAAAGTAGACTGGCTGGTTCAAGTAATATCGACAATATGTTGCCTTTGTTTTCTCTGTTTACCCTGTTTACCTGGTTTTGCTCCTTTAATATATGGGGGTCTTTTTTCTTCTTTCATTTTTTATTATTCCCTTTTTTCCTTTTTCTTGGTTTGGGTTGGTTTCTTTTATCAGTAATAATTGGGGTTGATGTATGGGTGGGATGGATTGAATACCCAACTCTAATTTCCTTATTTGTAAGATACATGTATTCTTTACTTTTGTTTTGCCTGGGTTAGGGGCACGGCTTCAGCTAGAACGAGCCATGGAGGTGTTAGTGCGTAGTGTGAGCGCTCCCTGGGGACAAGGGGAAAAGTCTCTTATTACCTGTTTTTTTGTGTTGGTTTACTGAAGGTATATATTCTAGAAGTTTTGCTTTAGTTGTTTTTGTTGCTGTATTTTCTGGATTTTATTAATCTTTTAGTGTTTCCACTCAGCGCGTTATGATAGGGTCCTTCCCGTCGGTGGTCTTGGGCTGTTTCAGGTGGCTGTGGTTAGTTGCTCGTTTAAATGGTGCACCTGGAATATTAAAGGGAGTCACTCACCGATTAGAGAAAGAAAATACTTTTGTATCTTAGAAAAGAGAGAGCCGATACCGCTCTGTTGCAAGAAACACATTTAGATGATAAGGAACATTTAAAGTTATTAGCAATGAGGGTTTGGCCAGGTGTTCTTCTCATCTTTTAATTCTAAAAACAGAGGAATAGCTACACTCATTCAGAAGAATCTCTCATTTCCGATGTTAGACCAAATTAAGGATGAATATGGGTGATTTGTCATCCTCAAAACTCTAATACATGGGGAGGAGTATGGTATTTTGAATGTTTATTGCCCCTGGCACACCCCCTAAAATTTTAAACAGATGCACTGTCCAGGTTGATGGCCCTTGGAGTGAGCCATATGGCTATAGGGGGAGACGTCAATCATCTTATGGACCCTGAGGTGGACATGATGTCCAGGGGTCTCCCAGGTACCTCCCACAATCCAAACAACTGGTGGACTTATGTACAGAGTTGGGGCTGAAAGATGTGTGAAGATGCCTTCACCCTGAGGGTAGGAATTTTAACTTTTTCTCTAACCCACACAAGTGCCACACAAGGATTGATTTGTTTTTGATCCACCGGCTTCTTGGATTCGGTACTGCCCTGTAGAGTTGGGAACATAGTTCTGACTATGTGGCAGTGTGTTTGGAGGTTAAGGCCAGAGGTAATGGGACGGGGTTGCAGCACTGGTGCATGGATCCTCTTCTCTTGAAGGACAGCAAGTTTATTGAGTACTTTTCGTGGGAGTTTAAAATTTTCTGAGATATTAATTTGGGTATAGCCAGTGACCCATCTGTGCTCTGGGAGACTGCCAAGGCCTGTGCAAGGGGTATAATTATTTCTTAATCAGCGAACCGGGGAGAGCAGCAGCGTATGCTTGAGGCCTGGTTGAAGGCATCTGAGACTGCGTACCTTGACAGGCCGCCTGTGACCAAGCTAAAAGGATTACAGCTCTTCAGGCTGCTCTGAACTCTGCACTCACCCAGGCAGTGGAGAGAGAGAGATCTCCTTCACCTATCAGAAGCTATTTGAGTATGGTGATAAGCTGGGTAGATACTTGGCATACCGGGCCAGGAAGAAGAGTGCCCCATCTCACCACCGGTCCCCCCCCCCCGCCTCACCCAATCTATCACATCCATCAGAGAGGGTACTGCTACTCTCACTTGTGATTCCAAAAATATTAACAAGGCGTTTAGGAAATTTTACTCTAAGTTGTATCGGTTGGAGGGCTGTGAGGACAGGTTGGTGAAGATGGAGTCCTTTTTTAAGAACTTGGATCTTCCAGATGTAACATCGGATCAGGCGTCCATTTTGAATACCTATCTGACGTTGCAAGAGATACAGAAGGCGGCAAGGCAGCTCCAAAGTGATAAAGCACCCAAGTGAGTCTTATAAGGAGTTTATAAATATGTTGGCCAGGCCAATGTTGGATATGTACAATTATTTGTACAGCTAGGACTGCCTCCCGTCCTCTCTGGGAGAAGCTAATATCTCCCTTATTCTCATGAGAGGGAAAGCCCCAGAGGACCTCACTTCATCCAGGCCCATCCCACAACTAAACATGAATTTTAAAATTCTGTCAAAAACGCTAGCACTAAGGTTGGAGAAGGTATTTCCCTCTATTGTAAAAGAGGACCAGGCAGGTTCTATTAAGGGCCGTAGGTCCTCTAACAACATAGGAGAGTGCTGAACATGGTCTAGGTAAGCAGCGGAGGTCGATTCTGGGCTTGTTAGTCTCCCCCGAATGCAGAGAAAGCATTTGTCCAGGTGGAATGGCCTTACCTTTTTCATGTTCTGGAACAGTTTGGTCTTGAGGATGTCTATGCCAGATGGGTAGCAGTGTTATATAGCAATCCTATGGCAGCGGTCCTTACTAATGGCATAAGGTCTGACAATTTCAGTATTGGTAAAGGCAGTCAACAAGGATGCTCCCGTTCACCGCTGCTGTTCACATTAGTGATTGAGTCATTAGTGGAGGCTATCCAGAGCGACCCCAATATTGTTGCCCAGGAGGTGGGATCGGGGTGGGAAATATTATATGAAATATTAATTTATTTGGCTCTTTCTTCGGGTATAAAATCAACTTTACAGCCATGCCCGTGAGGGGTCTTGTGGGAGTAACTGATCTTGAAGGTGGAATCTGATTCCATTTCAGGTGGTCACAGGGAAGTTTTCTATATTTAAACCTGCCTGTGATCAATTATATAAAGCTAATTTTGTGCATTTGCTTGAGAAGCTAAGACAGGACCTTCATTGTTGGGAGGTTCTACCAATATCTTGGTTGGGTCGAATAGCTCTGGTTAAAATGCATGTTCTTCCTTGCTTATTATCTCCCATGTGAATACTCCCTCTGATGATACAGGCAAGTGTCACGGAGACTTAACGCTTGGCTCGGGTCTTTCATCTGATACTGCAGGCTTGCTAAACTGCCACTTCCATGGGGGAATGGGGATGTAAACTTCCTAGATTTCAAGAGATATCAAATAAGTTCCCCATTATCCTACATGAATGATTGGACTTATCATATATAAAACTTCCCTTTTTACTCCATACTAGGAATGCCAGGTGTTTGGCCATAATCGATGGATTCTGGCTTTAGGTTATGGGCGTCTAGAGGAGTCTCCTGTTTGGGAGACTTAATTGAGGGGGAGGTCATGATGTCTTTTGATCAGCTAAGCCATAAATACGGGTTGTCCAGTAGGGACCTCTTACGTTATTTTCAGATTAGGGAATTTATACAGAAAAAGACTACACTATTGGCTAATCCCTATAAGTCTCATGTGGAGAGGAGAGTACTTTGGTCCACAGGTATTCTCTCAATTAGCATCCTCTACCATTTACTGGGAGGCGGTGTCTCAAAAGACATCGAATGGCTCTGTGGGATCTGGACTCAAGAATTGGGAGTGGAGATGTCGTCAGAGACATGGAAGAACATTTGAGAGAAAGTGCGAAAGATTTCAATCTGTAATAGAATGTAGGCTATGCAACTGAAGGTTCTCCACAGGGCCTAGTTGGTGCCAGAGTGGCTTGCGACATTTAAAAAAGGAACACCTTTGATGTGCCCCAAATGCAAAATAGACATTGGTATCTCACCCATTGTTTGTGGTCATGCCACAAGCTTTGCAGGTATTGGGGAGCTAGCCCAAATGTTTTGGGGGGAATCTTGGGAATCAAAGTCAAGGTAGAACCAGTATCCCTACTCTTAGGGCCTGCCAAATCTGCCTTCTTTAGATGAGCATGGGAGGAAACTGTTTAATATTCTTACATATTGTGCGAGGAAGAACATTCTGATGAGCTGGATCTCAGAAATCCCCAGGCCTGTGAGGATGGTGCAGGTTAGTTATGGAACATGTCCGCTTGGACTTCCTTACAAGTATGGTGCACCAAAAAACAAAACTTTTTATAAGATGTGGCGGCCCTTTTTGAACTACATAGATGCAGACTTGTTGGCTGTATTGATTAGGGCCTTTGTATAGCCATGAAGACTGGGCCTGGTGGGCTGGGGACCCTAAGAGGAAGAATCCCGAACAAATAAGTGTATGTTAACTGATGCTCCTAATGATGGGGAGCTTCGGTGGGGTTGCACTGAGTGGTGTAATTTCATTTAATTCAACCTAATTTAATTACACTTTAATTATTTATTGAACTGCAGTATGGGTAGATTTTAAAATTTGTTTTGTAAAGTAGAGAAGTAGTTGGCTTATAGTTACGGTTGTTATTCTAGAGGATTATTATACTATTTTTGTAAATTTATAATTTTGTAAAAAATTAAGTCTTTTTCAATTAAAAAAACACTGTCACTTTCTTGGAACTGTTTGTACTGTTGACTTTTAAGTGATCCTATTAAGATAAAGTTTGATATATGCAAATCTCATTTGTTGGTGCCATTACAGTGCACTCTTTGTTAACATAGCTTTAATTTTAATACATATGATCTCTGAACCAGGGCTGTGAACACCTGCTTATTTGAGAAGTAATACATTATACAGTTGCAGTGCTGATTTGATGCATATTAAGGGCTGTTACTGAAATGTAATTATTAGTGTGCCAGAAAGTTGGATTTTGGAAGAATTGACCAATGAGTCATAGAGTCATAGAGATGTACAGCACGGAAACAGACCCTTTGGTCCAACCTTCGGTTCAACCCGTCCATGCCGACCAGATATCCCAAACCAATCTAGTCTCACCTGCCAGCATCCGGCCCATATCCCTCCAAACCCTTCCTATTCATATACCCATCCAAATGCCTCTGAAATGTTGCAATTGTACCAGCCTCCACCACTTCCTCTGGCAGCTCATTCCATACACGTACCACCCTCTGCGTGAAAAAGTTGCCCCTGACATCTCTTTTATATCTTTCCCATCTCACCCTAAACCTATGCCCTCTAGTTCTGGACTCCCCAAACCCAGGGAAAAGACTTTGTCTATTTTCAAAGTTTGTGAGAAGATTTTAGCTCGGGTGCTCATTGTTGTGGTTCTGTTCGCCGAGCTGGGAATTTGTGTTGCAGATGTTTCGTCCCCTATCTAGGTGACATCCTCAGTGCTTGGGAGCCTCCTGTGAAGCACTTCTGTGATCTTTCTTCTGGCATTTGTAGTGGTTTGAGTCTGCCGCTTCCGGTTGTCAGTTCCAGCTGTCCGTTGCAGTGGTCGGTATATTGGGTCCAGGTCGATGTGCTTATTGATTGAATCTGTGGATGAGTGCCATGCCTCTAGGAATTCCTTGGCTGTTCTCTGTTTGGCTTCTCCTATAATAGTAGTATAATAGTATAGTATAATATAATAACACTACTATTATGGGACAAGCCAACAGAGAACAGCCAGGGAATTCCTAGAGGCATGGCACTCATCCACAGATTCAATCAATAAGCACATCGACCTGGACCCAATATACCGACCACTGCAACGGACAGCTGGAACTGACAACCGGAAACGGCACTGAGGATGTCACCTAGATAGGGGACAAAACATCTGCAACACAAATTCCCAGCTCGGCGAACAGAACCACAACAACTTTGTCTATTTATCCTGTCCATGCCCCTCATAATTTTGTAAACCTCTATAAGGTCACCCCTCAGCCCCCGACACTCCAGGGAAAACAGCCCCAGCCTGTTCACCTTCTCCCTATAGCTCAAATCCTCCAACCGTGGCAACATCCTTGTAAATCTTTTCTGAGCCCTTTCGAGTTTCACAACACCTTTTCGATAGGAAGAAGACCAGAATTGCACACAATATTCCAACAGTGGCCTAACCAATGTCCTGTACAGCTGAAACAAGACCTCCCAACTCCTGTACTTAATACTCTGACCAATAAAGGAAAGCATATCAAATGCATTCTTCACTATTCTATCTAGCTGCGAATCCAATTTCAAGGAGCTATGAACCTGCACTCTGGGATCTCTTTGTTCAGCAACACTCCCTCGGACCTTACCATTAAGTGTATAAGTCCTGCTAAGATTTACTTTCCCAAAATGCAGCACCTCGCATTTATCTGAATTAAACTCCATCTGCCAATTCTCAGTTCATTGGCCCATCTGGTCCAGATCCTGTTGGAATCTGAGGTAACCCTCTTCGCTATCCACTACACCTCCAATTTTGGTGTCATCTGCAGAATTACTAACTGTACCTCTTATGCTCGCATCCAAATCATTTATGTAAATGACAAAAAGTAGAGGACCCAGCACCGATCCTTGTGGCACTCCTCTGGTCACAGGCCTCCAGTCTGAAAAACAACCCTCCACCACCACCCTCTGTCTTCAACCTTTGAGCCAGTTCTGTATCCAAATGGCTAGATCTAACTTTGCTAATCAGTCTGCCATGGGGAACCTTGTGGAACGCCTTACTGAAGCCCATATAGATCACATCTACTGCTCTGCCCTCATCAATCTTCTTTGTTACTTCTTCAAAAAACTCAATCAAGTTTGCGAGACATGATTTCCCACGCACAAAGCCATGTTGACTATCCCTAATCAGTCCTTGCCTTTCCAAATATATGTACATCGTGTCCCTCAGGATTCCCTCCAACAACTTGCCCACCACTGAGGTCAGGTTCACTGGTCTATAGTTCCCTGGCTTGTCTTTACCGCCCTTCTTTGATTGAATTAAAAATGTGCCATCATCAACCATCTTGCATTTTCTGAACATTTGGTGCAATTGTTAATAGCAAACTTGAACTCTATATTGGACAGACTGAATATTTAGGGGTGAGATTAGGACAACTTGCATATTACTTTACAATACTAATTAGCTAAAATGCCACTGATGATTTGTTCCCCACTGCTACAATCAATAAAACTATGTTGTAAAGTTAACTTAAAGTGCAATAAAAAGATTTTCTATTTGCTTAATGTAATTCAAGAATTTGAAATAAAAAGTAAAATGCAATTACAACATTAATTCTGATGGCTGTGTCATGAAGGTGAGTAAATCAGGAATGTCATTTGTAGCAGCTTCTGTTCACTTCTGTTTAATTTCCATTGTTTTACAAGTCTGCTAATGTTTTCTCCCAAAATATGGGCGGCACAGTGGCTTAGTGATTAGTACTGTTGCCTCACACCACCAGGGACTCAAGTTTGATTGCACCTTTTGGGTGACTGTGTGGAGTGTGCACATTCTCCCCATGTTGGGTTTCCATTGGGTTCCCCAGTTTCCTTGTATGGTCCAAAGATGTGCACATTTGATGGTTTGGCCATGATAAATTGCCCATAGTGTCCAGGGATGTGCAGGCTATGTGGGTTGGGAAGGCTTACAAAGATAGCTTAAGGGGATGGGATGCTCTTTGGAGGGTCAGTGTGAACTTGATGGGCTGAATGGCCTGCTTCCACACTGTAGGAAATCTATGATTTTGTTATCTGTTTGCCTACTTATTTCTTTTCATTGGTATCATATCTCTTTGATTACACAGACATGCTTGCTAATATTTGACATGCTCATGTAGCCAACATACATGTGATATCACACTGTTGTGCAATGGAAATTGCTGACTAGCTTCAGGATCACTGTTTTTCAAGGCCAGCTTCTTCCCCACTGTTTTTGACTTCTGAATAGGCGTTTCATATTTCAAATTTAATGTTGAACTTGCTCTTTGTGCATCTTCTCTGCAATCATATCATTGTATTCCCCACTCTGTTCTGTTACCTTGTGCACTTTGTATGGTCTGTACTGTATGGCAAAACAAAACTTTTCACTTTACCTGGATGCATGTGACAATAATAAATCAAATCAAAATCAAATGCGCTTAGTGTCTGCTTAGCAAGAATCTACCATAATTCAGTTCAACGCTTAAACAGCCTCAAGAACCTTTGGAATTATGACATAAATTTCGCAGACACTGTACCACTTCAAAGTTTCTGTCCATCAGTTACAATCAATACCTTGTTCTCATTAGCGTTGCGGAAAATGTTTATAGGTATGACATGCGCAAAGGAAGTAAAGCAAACTCAAAAATCAAAATAAGTATACACTTTGTTTTTTTTTAATCAACAGTATGAGTCATGAGATTATGCCTTCAATTACTGTATTCATTTTGTTTTACGAATCAAGATTGATGGAGCCATATTTGGATTCCTAATTAATATTGGACAACACTGATAGCAAAAGAAGAGCTAACATTGCTTCAGCAAAACCAAACTCTGTACAAAAAAAATGTATTTTTTTATTTAGAGCTGTCACTTTGACAGATATGCTATCTGGTTTTGCTACGAAGAATTTTAGGAAGTATCTAAACCTTTATTTTCTGTGCAGGAGCTGTGGACGCGAACTGGTTCTTCTAAATGTTCAATATCACTATCTGAATTTTCCTGTGATTTGTCTCTGTGGATCATCTTGTAAACTACCTTTGTCGATCCTTGGCGTGAGGGTGAACGGCTCAATGGTTTCAATGTTGTTAATTCATCTTCAGTCAGGAGTGGTGACACAAGCCCATCAAGGCCACCAGAAGGTGATCTTCGTGGAGATCTGCGTCTGCTGATCACAAAGGCTCCTCCCATGTGTTCTTCTTTGCGGACAGCTTCCACCTGCTTATGATGGGAACTGTTTATCCCAGCAGACATGGTGAGTTGAGGTTTACGGTGAATATCTTTTCCAAGTGCTAAGTCGTCCTCATCTGTATTTTCATCGTCTGCTTCAATCATTCCTTCATAATTATCGCCCAATTGAGGTATGTTCTGGGAACGTTTCTGAGAGAAATTGTCAGGTTCACGCCGAGATAACGAGTGGCAGAGGAAGCACAGTCGCTCCCTCTTTGACTCACTTCTCCCATATCTCGATGCTTTGCCCTTTTTTAATAAACGTGAGTTCGCAAAGTCATCACCAGCATTTGACAGTTGTAGAAGTTGTGCAAATGTTGCATAATCTGTGGAAAGGTCTGAAACAGAGCGGAACACTTGTTGGTAGTCCAAGTAGGAGGTATGTTTGACCAGTCTCTCTGATAGTGTTTTGGCTGTTAATAACGTTTGTTCAGCATTATCGGTCACATCACTAGCATAAGAAAGCACTTCTTCAGAATATTTAAAAGCAAGCTGTGCTTTTTTCTCACTCTCTCTTGCCTTTTGAGCTGTTTTTGCTGCTGTGGTCACTAGATCAACCAGTGCTCGGATCAAACTCTCCTCACTTTGAGGGGAAAAGGAGCTGCTGCTCGCACTGGTCTCCGGTTTACTCCCTGTCGACTCTTTATGAGACTTCAGAGATCCCTGGGGCAAGGGGTGGACTTGATTCTTATCTTCCACCTCCATCTCAATCCTGAATATGAAAATTCCTACTGTTAGAAATTGATGCAGTACAAAATGATGTGAACTGCAGTATTATGATGCAAGCATGATGTAACAGAAAAGAGCAGAACTCAAAATTTGGAGCATCCAAAAACATAGTGGCAACTGATGAAAATAGAATATGTGTTGCCTTTTTTCCCCATCGTAATACTAAAGTTCAATATCTTTATTTAGATATAAATTGAGAGAACGCTACATTCTAAAATTGAAAGTTTGTTTCATGGTGTTCATTGTTAATGCATTGATATGGCAATTTATATTGCTGATTGATCAGAATTGGGTCATGTCTCTGAGAGCACTGGAAAATGGGATACAGTATCTTTGGATTGGAATTCAACTTTAATCAGTACTGAGAGGATACAGGGAATGATGAGGTATGTGTTTGAATCAGCAGTAATCAAAAAATGCCTCGGGTCCTGACAATGTTGTACACTTCTGCAATGAAGAACACCAGCTACTGTATATTGTGGAGGACTGATTGGAGAACTGGTTTTTGAGAGTTTAGAACTGGTAGTGTTAAAGGGAACAATATATTGTGGAAGAAGGAGTTCATGAGAATAAAAACTTACAGCTCTCTTTGAAAGAGTCAAAAAGGGTTGCACTGCTCCTTGGATGCTGCCCGACTTGTTGTGCTTTTCCAGCACTACCCTTTTCAAATCTGACTCCAGTGTCTGCAGTCCTCGCTTTCTCCTAGCTCTCTTTGAAAACCAGGCGCCCACCCTAACCTTGTACCTGATTATTAGCCCAATCAATCTTTGCAACTCTGACAAAGGTTTTTCTCCAAGATTTATGAACTAAACTTAAAATATAAATTTCCTCCATCTTAGGAAAGGAAAATCACAAGATTGAAATGAATAGTCCCTCAGGTTCTTAATGTACACTTTGTTTGCCAAGTTGTAGAGAAATAGAAAATCTAGTGCTGAACTAGTTTGCTGATTTTACAAAATGAGAATTTGTATTTAGGTAAACATCTTTAATGTGAAATCCACAGGTATATAACAGTATTTTTTTAAATTAACATTGAATCAAAGAGTGGTTTATTCTTTGATGAACATATATTTCCCTTTAAACATGTATTCCCTGTCAATCTTGTCTCAAATGATTTTGGAGTGTTTTTCTTAAGTGTTGTGCCAAGGGAATAATTTTAGATTTAAAAACATATACATTAATCATAACATTTGTAAAAGTATGTTCCAGGAAGAAACTGTTTCCACTCATACAATGATCAAGAACACAAGGGCACAGTTTTAAAATGGTTTGGAGAAGAAATCAATGTGAATGTGAGAACTCTGTCTGGAATTATGAAGAAAACAAGTTCAATCAAGCCATGCCTGGAATTGGGATGGAGGCAAGTTTAATTGAGGCATCCAAGAGGACATTAGATAATTATTTACACAGATATAATATTCAAGGTTATGAAAAATGTTCAAATTACAATAAGCCATGATATTCATTTGGAGAGCTGATGCAGACATGATGGGCCAAATGGCCTTTTTCTGCACCATAATAATTCTGTCATTTAAAACAAAGGTTCAAATTGAATATTACGGAAAGTTCAATAAAATTCAACTTCTCCATATTGTATATTGCACTCTGAAGTGGCTCAGTACAATTTCAATTGTCTAGGTATTTACAAGATAGGTTGCATATCAGGCATACAGACCAAGGTCCATTGGTTTTTTCCAGTCCACTAGTAGCCTAAGAGAACATTTAGTTTTCCAAGAAGATGCAATATTTTGAAGAGATTGTCCTCCCAAATGGACAGAAAATATCCCATGACATTTAAAAGAACAAGTAGATACCTTTTGGTGACCAACATTTATGTCACAACAAATGACTAAAAGAAATAATCTGATCATTTATCTCGCTGCATTTGTAGGAACTGTAAATGAAAAAATGGTTTTTCCATTTTATGTCAGACAACAGTGACTACAATCAAGTAGTAATTAATTGACTGTGAAGCATATTGAGATATCCTGTAGTCATGAAAGGCATTGTGTCCACTCAAATTTTTTGCTTTTAATGAATAAAGGAACCGCTACTGTGCTGTGTTGGGAAGAAATTTCTAGATAACACCCACATTTGCTAATATTGCAAAATTTCATGAATGACTTAAGCACGGGAAAATCCAAAATAGCCTTAATTTAGCAGCTCTGGGTGCTACTTCATCTTGTCCCAATGTTATCCAAATAAGTTAATTTCGCTTTGACAAATTCACTTTTTTTAGCCAGATTTAAGACCAGAATGGCTTGCAGCAGATAGCATAGCTTTTACAAATGGTGTAAATATAATTCCCAAGTTGGGCTGAAGTTGTTGATGCTAACAAAGTGGTTACAGAGTACTTCAATGACTTTGGAATAATCATTGGAAAACTGTTGGTGCATTTTGCATTCCATAAATAAAGTTCACGTTATGTTATAAAAACAGATTCTTCCTTGGTTTTATCAGTCAATGGAACTTGCCAATATCCTTTAGCAAGTCAATTTTTATGATGAATTTTGCATGTTCAATTATTTCATTGAGTAACTTTATTGATGGAATAGATTAACAGTCCACTCTTGACTTGGAGATAACATATATCTGTGTGACTCATCTCATTTCAGTATCATCATGTTAAACGAGCTCCAGCTACTTTGACTTTGTTCAATAATGTCATTGTCCAATGTGAACTTAATCTCGTCCCCCTACTTAAGCTAACTTTTCTGTATTGTATCCTTGAGGGCATTATTTAACGGATAATGCAATTCTAACATTAAAATCATGTATAGCCAATTACACTTTTTTGGCATATTTACATAAATTGATTTATGAGTCTGTTAAAGCCTTTGTAAGTCATTGATAGTTTTCCAGAAGTCAGCACAACATTCTATCTAACATTTTAAGTACACTGTTATTATACAATTTGATTACTGGAGAGTCAACATTTAAATTTTCAATTTCTGGTTCATTCTAGAATTGTTCTGTGATTTTATTTTTACCCTTTACTTCTTTCATTATCATAAATACACTTTTTACCTTACTATCCTCCCTGTCATATTATCTCTAACGTCTCAAGGAGTCTGTTGACACCAACAATGCAATGATAAATTCTGACTATGCACACTCCCCTCCTTTTGTCTTTTTACAGATTATGCAATATAAAGTCAATTTTGAAGAAAAAGTACTTTGTTTAAAACTTTTGCTCTTCAAAGATGTAGTCTTTCATTTATTATTTTAAAATTTTTATCTTTAAGTTTTTAACACTATTTAAACTTAATTCAGATATTTTGCAACTACTTCAGACATAGCCTTAATGAATTAACATCACTGATTTTTCTTCCTGTTTGGAGTAGTTACTGCATTTTGCATATCGTTGAGTTTCTTTTAGATTTTCAAGGTTTTTAGCTTGTGTGCTGGTTGTCAACTGGGACAATACAACAATCATAGGACAAGCTAAACAGAGGACTTGCAAAGAATTTCTAGAAGCATGGTACTCATCCACAGACTCCAACACAAGCACATAGACCCAATATACTGGCCACTACAACGAACAACTGGAAACAGCAGAAACTGAACCAAATAAATTTCAGAACACACACACTACAGCAGCACTTCACAGGAGGCTCCAAAGCACTGAAGATATCACCTAAACTGGGGTCAAAACATCTGCAAATCAACTTCTTTCAGATTTGATAAGATCTAGTAAATATTCCTTTTAATGATTCCTCAAAGACAAATAATAGGTCCATTCTTTAGTCTTTTTATCTGCACTAGTTTCATTATTTATTGCATAATTTTCAAACTTTCGGAAACCTTTCTAATCTAATTCTCACTGAAACTTGAATCCTACGCTGAAAGCAGTCTTTGAGCTAGGTTATCCCCTATTTCTGTCATAATTTTCCACAAAGATGCTGATTCAGGAAATCTTGTCAGCACGTGTATAATTACTAAAAGATACCGCTTCTCACTTTTGGTTTTAGATTGAAGACTCTGCTAAATGGTTCTTTGAAAGCTGGTATCGGAATTAAAGGCACACATTGTTGGGGTTTCACCAATATTTAACATGTAAAGCACACCTGAAAAAAAAAAGCCAAAATCTTCACATAATCCTGGACAATCAAAGTAGTTTAATGTTTTAAATAGTTTAATGTTTAATCAAAATAGTTTAATGTTTAATGAGGTTTTAAATATTTTGAGAAATGTGGAAGTTGATAGAATAATTCCACTGGGAGGGAAGAGTAGGATTTTAAAATCAGAGCCAGCCAATTCAGAAGAAAAGTTAGAAAGCACTTCTGCAAGTAAAGAGTGGTTTAAGAATTGAACTGTCTCCCATAAAAAGCAATTTCTACATCAGTTCATAACTGTAAATCTGAGACTTTTCTGCTGGACAACAGGAAGGATGGATAATAAACCAAGGCAAATGGATGGAGCTAAGAGATCAGCTATGATCTCAATGAACACATGGTGAAAAGTCAGGGAGAGGGAGCAACTACAAGCTGGAGAATTAGAGAAAGGGAAGCGTACTGGCTTTTATTGGTAGAGGAATTGAGTTCCGGAGTCCTGAGGTCATGCTGCAGTTGTATAAGACTCTGGTGCGGCCGCATCTGGAATATTGTGTGCAGTTTTGGTCGCCATACTATAGGAAGGATGTGGAGGCACTGGAACGGGTGCAGAGGAAGTTTACCAGGATGTTGCCTGGTATGGTAGGAAGATCCTATGAGGAAAGGCTGAGGCACTTGGGGTTGTTTTCATTGGAGAAAAGAAGGTTTAGGGGTGACTTGATAGAGGTGTACAAGATGATTAGGGGGTTAGATAGGGTTGACAGTGAGAACCTTTTCCCACGTATGGAGTCAGCTATTACAAGGGGGCATAGCTTTAAATTAAGGGGGGGTAGATATAGGACTGATGTTAGGGGTAGGTTCTTCACTCAGCGAGTTGTAAGTTCATGGAATGCCCTGCCAGTAGCAGTAGTGGACTCTCCCTCTTTATGGGTATTTAAGCGGGCATTGGATAGGTATATGGAGGATAGTGGGTTAGTGTAGGTTAGGTGGGCTTTGATCGGCGCAACATCGAGGGCCGAAGGGCCTGTACTGCGCTGTATTCTTCTATGTTCTATGTTCTAAGAGGCTGCAAGTCGGAAGAGAAGGATCTGTAGATTAGGGAACAGGAAGCAGAATTTTTAGATTTGCTTTACTTTAAATGTTATTCCATTTCCTAACACAGAGATTTTGCAGTAGAAAGTGTTTCACCTCACAGGCTATAATACTTTAATCATTTTTTTTTCTGATAAGGCCCTATGAAACTTAATTCCATGCTGACCCGTCCTATTTAACTGCCTCATGAGTTGCCAGCTTGAAGAAGAGAAGTAGATGTTTTTCAGCTTACAAATATACTCATTAGATTGTACTTTAACTGGGATCTAACCATTTTGGGCAAATTGTCATTATCCTAGTTTCAGTGAAGTTCAGGTCAAAGTCAATTACCGCATTTGTCTAATACAGGAAGTCCTCTCAGAAACATGAATATCACAGATTTATGTGAAATTATTTTAAGTGAAACACAGAAAATAGGAACAGGCGTAGACCACCCAATGAGTCTGCTTGTAGACAGGCAGGAGACTGGAAGAACACAGCAGGCCAGGCAGCAACAGAAAATGGTGAAGTCGACGTTTTGGGTGTCACTCTTCTTCAGGGCGAGGGGTGGGTGTGTGGGAGCTGCAGATAAAGGGGGTGGCGGGGTAGGGTAGTGAAGTGAGGATAGGTGAAGACAGGTACAGCGTACAACCTGGTTGGTCAATAGGAGGAATGAATCCAGTTGGTGACAGGGAACAGTGGAAGGGAGGAGGAGGGGCTGGGAAGGGAGTTGTGGGATGAGGAAGGAGGTTATTTGAAATTGGAGAACGCAATGTTGAGTCCTCCAGGCTGTAGGCTGTCCAGGCAGAAGAGGTGTTGTTCCTTCAATTTGCGGTCTGGTTCAATGTGGCACTGGTGGCGGCCAAGTATGGTCACATTGGAAAGGAAGTAGGAAGGGGAATTAAAATGGGCGGTGACTGTGAGGTCTGGTCTGCCCCTGTTGGCCTGGCTGAGATACTCAGCAAACTGTAAACTGGGTTGGAAGAGAGGCAGGTGAACCTTTATCTCACCTGAAAGGACTGTTTGGGGCCCTGGATGGAGGTGAGGGGGGGAGTATACTAGCAGGTTTTGAATCTTTTCCAGTTGCTGGGGGTTCGGGGGTTTGGTGGGAAGAGTGGCTGTAACGAAGGACTGTCAAAGGGAAATGTCTTGTGGAAGGCAGAGAGGAGTGGGGAAGGGAAGATGTTCTTGGTGGTGGGGTCCAGTTGGAATTGGCGGAAGTGTTTAAGGATGATGCGTTGTATGCAGTAAAATCAACGTTTCGGGCAAAAGCCCTTCATCAGGAATACAGAACATCTAGGATGCTTGGGAGTGGAATGTCTCCTCGTCTGGGCAGATGCGGCGGTGGCAGAGGAGTTGGGAGAACGGGATAGAGTCCTTGTAGGATACTGGGTGGAAGGAGGTGTAGTCCAAGTAGTTATGGGAGTCTGTGGATTTGTAGTAAATGTCAGCCTGGAGACTGTAACCGGAGATGGAAACGGACAGGTCAAGAAAGGGGAGGGAGGTGTCCAAGATGGACAAAGTGAATTTGAGGGTGGGATGGAAGTTGTGGGCGAAGTCAATGAACTGGTCCTGTTCAGCTTGGGTGCAGCACTCTGCACCGATGCAGTCATTGATGTAACGGCAGAAAAGTTGGGGCACAGTGCCTGTGTAGGTACTGAAGAGGGATTATTCAACAGCCGACAAAGAGGCAGGCGTAACTGGGGCAATCCGGGTGCCCATGGCCACTTCTGGATTTGGAGGAAATGGAAAAGTTGTTGAGGGTGAGGACCACCCTCAGGTTTATTTACATTGGATTCCAGCATCTGCAGTTTCTTTGTCTCTAACCCAATGAGTCTGCTTGGCCATTCAGCATAATTATAAATGATACTTCAACTCAACACCACACAACTAATCTTAACCTAAACCCATTGATCTCTTTAGCCTCCAGAAATTTATTTCATTCTTAAATGCATTCAGTGGCTTGGCCTCCACAGCCTTCTACGGTAGAGAATTTACAGGTGGTTCACCTATTAAGTGAAGAAATTTCTCAATCTCAGTCTGAAATGGCCTAACCCATTATCCTGAGATCATGACTCCTCTTTCGAGACACACAAGGGAAACATTATCCCTAAAGCCTGGCTGGCCAGCCCTGTCAGAACTTTATGTTTTAATGAGATCCTCTCTTATTCGTCCAAATTACAGTGATTATAGCCCTAATTGACCCAATCTCTCCTCATATGAAAAAATTGCTTATCCAGAAATCAGTCTGTTATTTTTTTGCTGCACTTCCTCTCTGGCAAATACATATTTTTAGGTAAGGAGACTATAATACTCTAGGTGTGGTCTTACCAAGGCTCTGTATGGCTGCAGTAAGACTTCCTTGCTCCTTTACTCAAACCCTCTTGCAATTAAGGCCAAAATACTATTTGCCATCCTAACTGCTTCTTGAATGCCTGTTTTCATTATACAATTAAGTGCAGCTGGCAGCTGCAGACACTTGAGCAGTGGGTTTCAGAACAGAAATTGTGGAATGTCTGTCAGGATGAAACTTATGAAGATGGACATGACCATGTAAGGCTGAATGAAAGAAAAAGAATGGTTTACTGCCAGGTGGTCCAAAACAAACAGGCAGGTAGTGCAGGAGTGGGTTTTGCTCACAAATCATTTTTCTGTTTTGGAAGTTGATGAAGGCACTAGTTCCTTAAGAGAGTGTAGTCAGAGCCACATTTCTGGCACCAATACTGATAGGAGATTAATTAGACAGGTTTTCTGTAACAGTAAATGTGAGTATAGGATAGTGTATTGCTTCCCTGATTCCATGGTCAAGGATGTTACTGAGCAGCTGCAGGAAATTTTTCTGGGAGATGGTGAATAGCTAAAGGTCGTGGAGTTCTTTGGGCTCAAAGACTTAAGTTGGAAGGGGGATGCGGTCTTACAAACAAAAATTAGCATGCAGGACTTCAAGGGTAGCAATTTTCAGATTATTTCCAGTACCCCATGTGCAAGTGAGTACAGAAATATGATTAGGCAGATGAATAAATGGCTGGAAAGATGATCCAAATTTATATTCCTGTCGTGTAAGAGGCAGTGTGGGGCAACCTTTCCTGGATTGTGCTCAGAATTTCCTACAATGATGTGCACCCAGTCCAATAAGAAAGGAAACACTGCTATATCTTGTTGGAAAAGAGCTGGGCCAGGTAGATGAAGTGTCAGTAGGGGAACATTTAGGTATCATAAGGTTTAGGATGACAGTGGAGAATCAGGGTGATGAAGGGCTTTTGCCCAAAATGTCAATTTTCCTGCTCCTTGGATGCTGTCTGACCTGCTGTGCTTTTCCAGCACCACTCTAATCTTGACTCTGATCTCCAGTATCTGCAGTCCTCACTTTCGCCCAATGGCAATGGTCAGTCAAGAGTTAAAAAAAATCAATTGGCCAAGAGGTGACTACAATAGGTCAAGAATGGAGCTGGGCAAGATATGCTGAAGCAAAGGATTGGTGAGAAAACTGGAAATGAACATTGGGCTACCTTAATAGAGGAGATGATTTGGCACAGCTAAAGTATATTCCCTCAAAGGGGAAAGGGAGGAAAAACAAATGCAATGCATACTGGCAGAGGGGTTAGAATTTTAGAAGAAAAAAATGTGATTATGACAGGTTTCAGGTAGTTGAAAAACAGATGAGAACCAAGGTGAGTTTAAAAAGCAAATTAAAGAAGCAAAGAGACATTATAAAGAAAGATTTTCAGCCAAATAAAGGAGCATCCAAAGTGTGTATACTCATAGTTAAGGACTGGCAAAAGGAATAGAGTTAATTAGAGCAAGAAACAGGATTTATAACACGAAGAAAAAGCACACTAAGTACTTTGCATCTGTCTTTACTAAAGATGTAGATGCTGCCCATACCACAGCGACAGAGTGGGTTGCTATCATTAAAAGGGGTCAAGATTGATAACGAGGAAGTGTTAAAATTGACAAGGCACTGGGACCGGATGAAATGCATCCAAGATATTGAAGCAAGTGAGAATGGATATGACAGAGGCTCTGGCGGCAATCTTTCAGTCTTCCCTACACTCGGGAAGTGCCAGAAAACTGGAGAATTGCAAACATTGCACCATTTTTCTCAGAATGTTATAAGGATAAGCTCAGAAATTATAGACCAATTAGTTTAACTCAGTGTTGAGAAGCTTCCAGAAAAAAAATGAAAATAGAATTATTTCTTGAAAAAAGGTAGGGTGATTAGGAAGGGTCAGCATGGATATCTAAAGGGCAAATCATGTTTGATTACCTTTGAGTTCTTTGAAGGAGTAACGAAAGAATTGATGAGGATAATGCTGTTGATGTTGTGTACATGGTCTTCCAGACACATTGCAGCAGAGTCGATTCGAGAGAGATTTTATGGTTCATAGAATAAAAGGGATAGTAACCAGGTGGATACAAAATTGGCTGAGCGATAGCAGAGTGTAATGGTCAATGGATGCAATTCAGACTAGAGAAATATCAGTAGTTTGTTGTGGAGTTACCCAGGAGTCAGTGTTGAGATCTATACTTTTCCTGGTATATATGCATATTCAGATTTATGTATTGGTATGCAGAGGACAATTTCACAGTTTGCGGATGATTCAAAATTTCAAAGCATTGTAAACCACGAAAAGGACTATAGAACTTAAAAACGGACATAGACAAGTTTCGAGAATGGGCAGGTAGGTGGCAGGTGAAGCGAAGTATGAGGTGACAGATTTTCCTAGCAAAAGCATGGCGAGTCAATATAAAATACAAGGTACAATACTTCAGGGGGTCAAGCAGCAGAGAGACCTGGACATATACGTGCATGTATTACTAAAGGAGACATGACAGGCAGAGAGTTAACTAAGTTAACTAATACTTTACACTGGGCTTTATTAATAGGGCACAGAATGCAAGAGCAGAAACGTGATTCTGAAATTATGACACGTGTTAGACTTAGCTGGACAGTTCTGGGCCGCACTGTATAGGAGGAATATGAACAGATTGAAGAGAATGCAGAAGAGATTTACGAGATTTGTTCCAAGGCTGAGAAATTTCAAGTTACAAGGCTAGATTGGAGAAGTTGGAGCTAGCCTCCTTGGAGAGAAAACCAAGAGGGAATCTATAAGAAGTTTTCAAAATCATGAGCATTTGTAAAAGGATCAAAAATCAGATTTTAAATGACCTGTAAAAAAATGTGATGTGAAAAAAGGTTTTTCAAACAAAAATGTTTCTGTTCTGGATTGCACTGCCTGGAAATATGGAGAGGGGTCCAAGGTATTCGAACAAATGTTTGTTTTTATTTTAATAATTACCATATGGCAAGGCTACGGAGAACAGCACGAAATTAAAAAAAAACTGCAGCTGCATGAAATTTGAAACAAGATCTGCATCTGTGGAGAGTAAAAGTTAATATTTCGGATCCTTCTTCAGAACCAATAGTAGCAAGGAAAACGTATATATGTTAAAGGTGGGAGGTGGAAACATAGTATGCGATAGGTGGAGGTGGAGTCCACCGAGAGAGAAAACAGTAGTTAGGCAGACAAAGGGATAGTTAATGGTGAGCTAAGGAGACAGGAAAGCTGATAATGGAACATTAGGTGAAATTGGGTTGGCTGTGAGCAAAGCAATCCATATCAAGTCAGGACCAGGGATACTGGAGTGCGTAAAAGGACATGTTAGATGTCCAGGCTGTAAAATGTGATACTCGGTACTGAGTGCTGAAGGTTGCATAGTCCCTTCGCAGAACACTTCTGCAACCTTCAGGACTGAGTGTCAAATTCAATAATCCAAGTGCCTGAATACCTGTCCCCTCCATCTCAGCATGTACCACCTTTTCCTTCCTACTAGTAACACTTCTGAAGGGTTACTTGACCCAAAACGTCAACTGGATCTTTCTGTCCGCAGGTGCTGTGAGATCTGCTGATTTTCTCCAGCACTTTCTGGTTTGATGCTAAATCATGATGCCATTCTGGACTTCCAAGGGCGAATGGACTAATCTGCATCAGAACATTTCTGCGACAGTCCAAGTTAAACCGGTGTGGCACTTGCCCCACCAGAGAACACACCAGATGGCCTCCTTCTTTAAGGACCACAATTTCCTCTCCCATGTGTTTGATGATGCCCTCCAGTGCATCTCAGCGACTTCCTGCACCTCCACCCTCGAACTCCACCCCTCCAACTGCAACAAGGACAGGACCACCCCCGGTCCTCACTTTTCACCCCACCAACCTCCGTAGATATCACATCATCTTCCGCCACCTACAAACAGACCTCACCACCAGATATATATTCCCCCTACCCCTATCCACTTTCTATAAAGACCGTTCCCTCTGTGACTGCCTCGTCAGGTCCATACCCTCCAAAAACCCACCCTCCCCTCCCAGCACTTTCCCCTGCCACTGCAGGAATTGCAAATCCTGCGTCCATACCTCCCCCTCACCTCCATCCGAGACCCCAAAGGAGCCTTCCACATCCAAATTTTGACCTGCACTTCCACACGTCATGTACTGTATTCATTGCTCCCGATGCATTGGGGAGACAGGACGCATACTTGCAGTGTGCTTCAGATAACATCTACAGAACACTCGCACCAACCAACCCCACTGCCCCTTGGCCGAACACTTCAACTCTCGCTCCCATTCCACCAACGACATGCACGTACTGGGCCTCCTCCATTGCCAATCTCTTACCACCTGATGCCTGGAGGAAGAACACCTCATCTTCTGCCTCGGGACCCTCCAACCCCATGGCATCAATGTGGATTGCACCAGTTTCCTCATTTCCCCTCTCCCCATTTAACCCCAGTTCCAAACTTCCAGCTCAGCACCACCCTCATGATCTGTCCTATTTGTCCATCTTCCTTCCTTCCTTCCTTCCTTCCTACCTACCTACCTACCCACTCCATTCCACGCTCCTGTCCGACCTTTACCCCCACCTCCATCCACCTATTGAACTCTCAGCCACCTTCCCCTCCCTTTATCTCTCCACCCCTCAAGGCTCTTAGCCTCATTCCTGATGAAGGGCTTTTGCCCAAAACGTCGACTCTCCTGCTCCTCGGATGCTGCCTGACCTGCTGTGCTTTTCCAGCAACACATTCTCAACTCCCAGGGTCAGGGCTGATCCCCAACCGTCACATCACATCACATCACCCCAACAGTCAGATTGAGGCGGGGCCGACGGAGCGGGGGCTTCCGGCTCCTTCCACGCTTCTGATTGGATGTCGCCTGCAGTCAGTCAGTCAGAAGCTCTGTGTGATGTCCGGTACGGATCGGGCACATGACCGAAGGAGGCGGTGCTGCGCACGTCATTTCCTGTGGCTGGTTTCCGGGAGACGGGTTGGAATTTTCGCCATGGGTTACAGTGGTCTGACGGTGCCCATCATCGTTCTCACTGTTTTCTGGGGTATTGTGGGCGGTGTTGTGCCCTGGTTCATCCCGAAAGGACCGAATAGAGGGTGAGGCTGGTTGGGGGTGGGGCACCGGCTCAGGCGGTAGATTACTCTTTGCGAAGCTGAGGAAGGTAAAGCCGACTCAGTTAAAGGGCTGGGGCTGGGGCTGGGGGTGTAGGTGTAGGTGAGGGGTGCCGTCCTGTCGTGTGGATGTGGGAGAGAAGCTTCTCCATTAAAGGGGATTAAGAGAATGGCCCAGTACTGGGGCAAAGAGACATTTCTGGCAACAATGCGACCCCTTTGACGCAAGAGAGAGCAAAAGAAATAAGTAACTAGTAACATTGTACTTTTGAGAATGGGTTTAACTTAAGAAAGTGCCATGCGTATCGAGTCAATTGTTGTATTCTCTCATTGGTGCGGTATGAGAAAAGTAGGTGATGAAGGTAGTTTGCCTTGGCCATAGTAAATGTTAAGTTTTGGAGAGAAATGGGAAACAACGGAATGGAAAGTGAGTGGACTAAACCATGATAAGGGAGGTGGGTGTGCAAGAGAGGGCAGGAATCGTTTTGAAAGATGACCAACAAATGCTAACTTGTTTATTTAATTCTAGAAGAATGATTCAGGGGTGTGTTCTGATTATAGTTTTGTTTTCATTGATTGAGTTTGAAACAATTTGTAACTTTGTTTTAAAATGTTAATTGTTTTTGTTAAACCACGTGTGATACTATTGGTGCTAAATATTACTGTTCCAAATTACAGTAGCATTGTTGCAATATACATGTGGTTAGTGGTTTACTGGGGTCAAAGATAAAAACAAAATTGACTGCACATTTTGGAGGAAATATTGCAATTTGTGTAATGCAATATTGTAATGCTGAACTAAGTGCACGCTAATTTTCATATTTAGTAGAAAAAAAACGTAAAATCGTATGGAACAGCAGAGCATTAGTTCTGGCATAGAAATAAGTGCACCACATTTTCTACTGGTGTTCATTTAATCTGGGAAAATGGAATTAACCTCTGGTTACAGGGGTGTTATCTGACCCTTGTGTACACAATAACATTGCCTTTAAACCGATGTGGTTTTATGAGTAAAAGGTACTGAATGGAAATGTTTAATTACTTTCAATCAGTTTCATAATTTTGGAGAAAACTGGTCAATGTTTTGAGGAAGAAATGCTAAATTTAACACAAATAATCTGAACCATGTACTTCAATGTTCTATTTTTTCCAGTGTTATTAACACTATGCTGGTGACAAGTGCTGTTTGCTGCTATCTTTTGTGAGTATAAACAAGTCACTTCCTGTTGAAGGTTATTTCAAGTACAATATGGACTGATAATTTACTTTCCAATTAAATGTGTTAAAGATAGCAATCCCTGTTTAGAAATTCTTCATTATCCAAACTATGTTGATCTATGTTGAATTTAAATTTATGGACCGTCAGTTTGAATAATTTTTATACATTTAATCTTGTTTCAAAATTAGTTATTTTTATTTGACCTTGAAAGCAAGTTATGAATATTAGTATAATGGTAGAAGTCTGAATAGAAGACTGTCATGATTCTTCTGAAAGTGTTGCTTGGCGATCACAAAATGAAACCCATGCTCTTGTTAGGCCAAAAGCACATTATCTAAGAAAGACAACAGCAGTATATTCTTCAGATAAAACATATAATTAAAACCACATTTCCTGAATTTTATATTGGTCACACTATTACTTCCCATGTATATCCTCTTGCAATTTGAAAGGTAAAATGTTTGAAATATTGATATTTTTACAGAGGAATGTCTCATAATGTGACTGTCAAAGTACTTGCTGCTTCTGGAGGTTTACGTTACAAGTGACAAACTTTAAAAAGCTACAAACTAAAAACGCTGCTGTAAGCACTCTTTTATGCCACATTGATTATGCATATTTTTTCTTACTCCACCAAATAATGTTGACCTTAGAATTTGCTGTTCTAGAATGTATCTGAACTGAATCGTATAAGGTGGTTCTGATCCTGTCTGTACAGTTATTAAGACAGGGTATGTTGGCAGTGGAAACAATTGAATTAGTGCCAAAATCGCACACTGCTGGATACGCTTGGCAGGTCTGGGAGTATCTGTGGCGAGAAAGCAGTTACGTTTTGGGTCCAGTGATCCTCCTTCAGAACAGGAAGGTTGATAAGGACAGGGCGGTAGACATAGTGTGTATGGATTTTGGTAAAGCCTTTGATGAGGTTCCGCATGGTAAGCTCCTTTGGAATCATATAGAATCTAGGGTGAGCCGGCAAATTGGATTGATGGTAGGAAGCAGAGGTGGATGTTTGTCAGACGGGAGGCCTGTAACTAGTACAGTGCCACAGGGTTGGTGCTGATTAGCTGGGGAAGTGGGCCAAGAAATGGCAAATGGAGTTTAATATCAATAAGTGTGAGGTCTTGCATTTTGGAAAGTCAAATCAAGGTGGGAGTTTTATGGTGAATGGAATGTACTGGAACAGAGGGATCTTGGAGTTCAGGTTCACAGTTCTCTGCAAATGGCATCACAGGTAGACAGGACAGTGAAGAAGACTTTTGGCACACTGTCCTTGATCAGTCTGGGCATTGAATATAGAAGTTGGGAAGTTATGTTGCAGTTGTACAGGATGTCGATGAGACGACACTTGAAGTATTGTGTTCAGTTTTGGTCACCTTGCTAAAGGAAGGATATTATTAAACTGGATAGAGTACAGAAGAAATTTACAAGCATGTTGCCAGGATTCAGCAACCTGCGTTACAGGGAGATGTTGGACAAACTAGTACTGTTTTCCTTAGAGGGTAGGAGACTGAGCGGGGACCTTCTAGAGGTGTGTCAGATCATGAGGCATGGACAGGGTGAATGCAGACAGTCTTTTTCTCAGGTTTGGGGAATCATGGAAAAGAAGGCATTAGTTTAAGGTTAGAAGGGAAAGAATAAAAGGAAACCTGAGGGGCAATTTTTCTTTAGTGATATACATACCGAAATGGTTGAGGTGGGTCCATATAAAAGGCATTTGGACATGGGCCAAGTGCAGGGAAATGGGGTTAACGTGAAGGGATGTTTTGGTCGGCATGGGCCAGTTTGGGCCAAAGGGCCTTTTTCCCTGCTGTAAGACTCTGATGCTGAAATGCTGCCAGGTCTGCTGAGTTTTTCCAGCAATTTGTTTTTTTTGTTCTCAGGCATTGGTTCTTTGGTTTATTTGAATTAGTGAAAGGGATGAATGCAATGAAATTTTTTTCACTCCAGTTCCTTGTGGGTGATTTTCTATTGGAGAGGTTAATTATGTAAAAATTATTGGAGCTAACACTGATATAATGTAGAAATTGTTACCAGACTACATTCATACATGAAAAAATTGCATAAATGCTTTATTACAGAATGCAAATCCAACTGTATCCTGTTCCAGATCCTTGCAATCAATTTCAAGTGTAACCCTCTATTGCCTGCTTGACGTTTGGTCATTCCTAAAAACTACTGTGGTCATGTCAATTGAGCAATGTGTATCAAATCAGATGAAGATAAGAGCTTGGATTATTTCTCAATTACTTTAGTCTTTCAATAATTTATCTGGTAATCCGCCATAGTCAAATGTAACTCCACAATTGTCACTTTGCTCAAAATTCAGTTATTTTAGCATTTATATTTATAGATTTGACTAACTTGATTGATTATTTTTAGATCTGCAATTTACAGCATTGGGAAAAAGACCAGCAGGTGGCACTATGAAATACAAAATGGTCAATGTGATGTACTTTGAAAATGAAAGTGTATAAAAGTCCCACGTTCGCATATTTTCTGTTCCTGAAAGTACTTACCTTGTATACAAGTAGTTAACTAAATTGTAGTTAAAACAGGAAAGCCTTTTTTGATAGAGACAGTAAATCCAAGTAAACCAGTGGACTAGCAAAGAATGAAATGGAAGCAACAATAGTGACTACAGAATCTGTTTTCTTTTCCTCCACCCCAAGCTCCAAAAAGATGTATTATATGTCAATAATTTCAATTCTGAATTTCAAAATAGAAGCAGAAGGATATGGGTCAGATTTGCGAAGGTCATTGTTTTAAACAGATTTAAAAAGTCAGTTGAAAAGTGTCCAAAGTGCACCAATTCAAGAAGACATGTGACTGCTGTCAAATTCTTTGGCGAACCCTTCTGGCATTAATGGATTGAGTGTTTGTTGCTGAGTTTACAAAAGGCTGTAAAGCCACAGTTTAGTTTTGACTTCAGAAAAGAAGATTCAAGGATTTTGTTCAGGAGGGAGAAAAGCTCCAAGCAGGAACATCGTGTGTTTGTTCAAGGGAGCCAGTCACCCTAACCAAAGTGTCTTCATGTGAACTTCCAAGTTAGTTTTGACAAATTTTCTTCGAACTGAAAATGTTTATGGGCACCATTTTACAAGGAGAAGGAATTGGAGGACTTGGGTTATCTAAATACTGAGTTGAGGTGGAAGTTAAATTTTCTTGAGTTGACTATCTCTTAAAAAGATCATTTGAAAATTTGTCTTGCTGTTTAAGAACTTTTTATCTGTCATAGATATCACACCTCCCTCCCCTTCCTGGACCTCTCCATCTCCATTAGTGACGACCAACTTGACACTGACATTTTTTACAAACCCACCAACTCCCATAGCTACCTGGATTACACATCTTCCCACCCTACCTCTTGCAAAAATGCCATCCCGTATTCCTAATTCCTCCGCCTCCGCCGGATCTGCTCCCAGGAGGACCAGTTCCACCACAGAACACATCAGATGGCCTCCTTTTCTAGAGACCGCAATTTCCCTTCCCACGTGGTTAAAGATGCCCTCCAACGCATCTCGTCCACATCCCGCACCTCCGCCCTCAGACCCCACCCCTCCAACCATAACAAGGACAGAACGCCCCTGGTGCTCACCTTCCACCCTACCAACCTTCGCATAAACCAAATCATCCGCTGACATTTCCGCCACCTCCAAACAGACCCCACAACCAGGGATATATTTCCCTCCCCACCCCTTTCTGCCTTCCACAAAGACCGTTCCCTCCGCGACTACCTGGTCAGGTCCACGCCCCCAAACAACCCACCCTCCAATCCTGGCACTTTCCCCTGCCACCGCAGGAACTGTAAAACCTGCGCCCAAACCACCTCCCTCACCTCTATCCAAGGCCCTAAAGGAGCCTTCCACATCCATCAAAGTTTTACTTGCACATCTGCTAATATCGTTTATTGTATCCGTTGCTCCCGATGCGGTCTCCTCTACATTGGGGAGACTGGGCGCCTCCTAGCAGAGCGCTTTAGGGAACATCTCCGGGACACCCGCACCAATCAACCACACCGCCCCGTGGCCCAACATTTCAACACCCCTCCCACTCTGCCGAGGACATGGAGGTCCTGGGCCTCCTTCACCGCCACTCCCTCACCACCAGACGCCTGGAGGAAGAACGCCTCATCTTCTGCTTCGGAACACTTCAACTCCAGGGCATTAATGTGGACTTCAACAGTTTCCTCACTTCCCCTTTTCCCCCACCTTACCCTAGTTCTAAACTTCCAGCTCAGTAACTGTCCCCTTGACTTGACCGGACTTGTCCTACCTGCCTATCTTCTTTTCCACCTATCCACTCCACCCTCTCCTACTTGACCTATCACCTACATCCCCTCCCCCACTCACTCATTGTACTCCATGCTACTCTCTCCCCACCCCCACCCTCCTCTAGCTTATCTCTCCATGCTTCAGGCTCACTGCCTTTATTCCTGATGAAGGGCTTTTGCCCGAAACGTCGATTTCAAAGCTACTTGGATGCTGCCTGAACTGCTGTGCTCTTCCAGCACCACTAATCCGGAAATAGATACAGCTTGTTCTAGTGCAATAAACTCACTCTTCAATTAAAAAATATCTTTGTTCTCTGTTGCATGTTTCTGTGAACTAACCACCATAGTAATCAACTGCAATAATATGATCTATTAAGCTATGTTTCCTTCTGAGATTTGACTTATCCACCGGCAGGAATCATATTAGCTTGCAAAATGTTGCCTGAGGCTGGGTAGCGAATGTTTTTATTCTCTGGTCTCAAGCTAGAACAATTCTTTAGAATCTACTGTCTAAGTCTTTACATTTACCACTTAGTGTTCTGTTTTCATGGGTAGTATTTGTATTGTATGATTTAAGTTTCCTGAAGCTTTGCTTTGTCATTGTGTTCAAATATAGTTTATCTCTATTCCTAAAGATATTGGATCAGTTAGTTGCCTGGCTTGAATCCCATGTTGTAACTATTAAATTTCAACTTTGCAGATCCTCTGGTTCAGTTTCTTATAAGTCGTAATACTAAGCGGACTGAAGATAATTGTTAACATAGATCAAGCAGATTAAATAGGTTTTGAATGAAAGAATGCCAGTGGTTTGTTTGAGATTATTGTATCAAAGATGACAAAGTTTGAATTATTTATCACATGATGCAAAGATTAAGATTCTTTATCTTTTATTTTAGTTTGTTTCCATTATGATTATTTCTGTCAAGGAGGACAGGAACCATAATGTTGTCTGAGAACACTCCTATGAACCTTATTCAGTATTGCATTAATATGGTGACCAGCCATTTAGCTCAACCATTCAAGGCTGATGTTTATGCTGCATTCAAACCTGTTTCATGTTTCCTCCATACCCTTCTTTGTGCTTGTCTAGCTTCCACTTAAATACACTATGTTATATGTGCTTACCTCAGGTAGCTGATTCCATATTCTCATCACATGTTTATTAGTCTATCTGAATCAAGGTTAAGAATAAGGGAAGTAGATTTAGTAGTCTCTCAGATTTGACTGTATGGATAATGATAAAATCAATTGCACTTAAAATAATTTGTCAGGAGGAGGAGTCTCCCTTTTGTCACGTTATTTTATATTAGCTACCGCTTGTGTTGTTGCACTGCACAAAGTGACTTTGCTGTGGCACTTTCATGCAACCCAACTAATTAATTTGAATTGGTCAATAGAGTTCTGCTTTGTTGTTGCTTGAAATTTGCTGATTGTAGTATTAAAATAATCTGTTGAAATTTGTCTTGCACTAATCAGGACACTCTCAAGAATGCCAAGTTTCAAACTATGGCAGTTTATATTGCAGGAGGAAAGAAATGCTGATTGGCTGACAAATCAACTCTGTCAAAGACATTTTCTGCTGAACTGTAGGCTATTTTTTTTTTTGCAGAGAAAGTGTCCTTGCATGTGTGATATTGCCAGCATGTGTACATTTTTGAGTGGTCAAAATGCCCAGTCTAACTCTCAGCCTGGAAATGCAACGTATCTCGACATTTGAAACTTGGCAGATGTTGAGAAGATATTTCCACTAGTGGAAGAATTCTGAACTGGGGGATATAGTTACAGAATAAAGAAACTTTCATTTATAACGGATAGTGAGGAATTTATTCTCCAAGAGGTTTGTGAATGTCTGGAATTCTGAGGTTGTGGAGGCTAGATCCCTGGGAGTCTTTAAAAAGTGATCAGATTTTTGAGCTATCAGAGTTGATATACATTAAGATGGCATGGAAATTGAGGCGAGGGGCAGATGTTGAATGGCAGG
The DNA here is from genome assembly GCF_047496795.1 of Chiloscyllium punctatum. Lineage (NCBI taxonomy): Eukaryota > Metazoa > Chordata > Chondrichthyes > Orectolobiformes > Hemiscylliidae > Chiloscyllium > Chiloscyllium punctatum. Next base: position 62,059,429 of record NC_092758.1, read on the forward strand.
GCAGGTATGAGAGGCTGCATGGCCTACTCTTTCTAATGTTCTTATTTCTGGGAGTTTTGACTTTTTGAATGTGAAGTCAAATCCATTGGCTCAACTAACCCATGTGTCCTTTTTAAATGTTCTTGAGGTCTGCAATAGGCTTGTGGACTCTGGTTATATAAAGACAGACTGTGTCTACAAGTGGCAATAGAAATTAATTACTTGAACTTTCTTCCCTTCTGTGGAGTCATAAGATGCTCAGGCTGAACAGCTGTTTGCTGTCAATGTTTTTAGCTACTTGGTCTATGTTAAATTTCTTTTCGTGCCTTAGGCTGAATAACTACTTTTCAGCACTGACTACAAGATTTGTTTCCTGAGGAAAGTGTCTTGTGCTATGGCTATCGCGCTCTTAATGTATTGTGCCCTGGTCATCTCCACTGAAAGGTTCAGTCAAGGATATTTTCTTGTCATTGATTTGTTTTATTCAGCTAGTTAACACTTGCACTTTGTTCTTAGCTTAACAAAATGAACAGTGCAGGTTTAACAAAATTTGCAATCTCATTCCTCTTGATCACTGAAGCATTCTGGTGTTTATAGATAACCAAATGTCTGTAGTTTTAGCGTGTCGTGTATCTGATCACTTCATTTTAGAATTCTTTGGTTGTGAAAGACTTGAATTTTTCTTTTAATAAGGATATGAAATCTCTATCTTTACTATTCTCTTGACTTTTTTCTCCAATTGTTTCTCTTTCTGGGCTTTTTTCATTTTTTTTCTGCTGTTCTGTTTGTACTATTGTACTACTGAAGTCTTTTTCGAAAAGGCTAAAAATAAATTCCTAAACAATTGATATGTGCATTCCTTCTGGTTGGAAACGGTTGATTTGTTGGACAGTAACTGCTACAGTGGTTGACACTATTGCTTATATCAAAAACAAATTATTATTCAAGCTTTATGAAAATATAAATCAATGGTCTATGATGCATAAACATTACTTTCACTGGTATGATGTTTTCATTGGTTCTGCAGAAATTACTTTGAGCTTCTTAGCCCATTTCAAAGTACTTTTAACCACACTAGTAGGATGTTAATGGGATTTAAGCACCAAACTTCCTGTTTACCATTGTGACATGAAGCTCTACAGATGAATTGGTCAATGGTCCTGAATTTATTTTTTTGGTTGTGACCATAATCTGTCAATCAAATTTATCAAGATGTGCTAGAATTCAAATATAATGAATGTGTTAACTGTTTATTCCTCGGGTGCCACAGGTCACATTTATAGCATTGAATTTTCTGTGCCCCTTTTTCTAAACAGTGTTAGCGTGGATGAAATGATATCAGTCCGAGCCCAGAGTGAGGTTCAACAATTGGTAACGTTTATTGATACAGTAACACCGGTGGAGACCAACAGAGGTCCGAATCTCGGCTGTTCTGCTGTTCCCACGCGCTGCTACACATTACATACCTTTCTTTGTCAGGATGTGAGGATTTTGAGTATGAATGGGATGATAGTTCCCCATCATCGCTGGAGTAGGTGCAAATGGTGGGTTTCCTGCCGTCCCAGGGGAGTTGCAGTGTACACACAATAGGGTGCTAATTGGATTATGTAAATGGGTCCAGCTTGTGTCTCTCAGAGAGGGCTGGAGGAAGGCACCCCCTTTGTTCCCTTGGGGTGCTGGTGTGTATTAGTCTGTTCGTTCCTGTCTGGTGGATGCCTGTCCTTTGTGTCAGGATGGTTCAGTCAGTCTCTTGATTTGATTAGGAGATGGGTTTCCATATTAATTAGCTCCAGAGTTTCGGTCTATGAGTCATGGTTAGTGTCAGGCCTTGTGTGGATTTGATCTGTCCTCTGGCTCCCATCTCCCGGTCACGTGGGCAGACCGGCAGCTGCTGAGTTCTGTGGGTTTAAGCTGCGGCTGCCGTTTAAAACACACAATTAATTCCTATAGTTTTACCGATGTAGGCATAGTCCCGTGGCAAATGCGGGGTGGCTCTGATACCCGCTTGCAACAGTATACTGTATTTGTCAGTATGATTGATAAATCTGCAATAGATTTCAAAAATAGATGTAAAACTAGTATCATCTGGATTGTGACTGCAATCACGGATGAATTGTGGCTATCAAAAGATTATTTGAAAGGATAGATACTTTTTCCTCATGCGGGTATTTGAACAAATGTTAATAAGTGAATTATGGAGGAGAGTTAATGGTTGATTTTGATCACATGGCAGCTAATTAGTTTAAGGTCTAATATAATAATTGAATTGACTGTGAACCACGACCAATGTTCACACATTTAGTTCAGGACTAAAGGAGTGCAGCATTAGCACCCTTTCTCATAGTATTATCGTTTTTATTCACAATTTAGTGTGAATGTGTCATCTAATTGACGTGCCTGTGTAACCTGAATTCTCTCTCATTTATGTGAATGTTTTGCCTCTGCTCTAGATCCAGACCTGAAAATGTGTTGCTGGAAAAGTGCAGCAGGTCAGGCAGCATCCAAGGAACAGAAGAATCGACGTTTCATGCCCGAAACGTCGATTCTCCTGTTCCTTGGATGCTGCCTGACCTGCGCTTTTCCAGCAACACGTTTTCAGCTCTGATCTCCAGCATCTGCAGTCCTCACTTTCTTCTCTAGATCCAGACCGCCATGGCCTTTATTTTCTCCACCTTTTTTTACCATCTATGAAGAGCAAATTGTGCATTTTTTTGTTGTTTTATAAACTCTTCTAACACTAATCTGTCCTCCTTTTGGTACTCTGCCTGTTCAAAGCATAAGCCTTCCTTGCACAAGCCCACAGTTATCTTTTGTCCCATTTGGTGCCTTTTTTAAAGGCTTATCTCAAGACTGAGATACTAACTGCTCCATTCTTCTGACCTTCCCACTCAGCACATGACTAAAAGCTGATCTTGCCAACTTCTTTCTGTTTTCTTGCTTGGACTCATCCTGCAGATCAAATATCACTCCCCTTTTCCTCCAGAAGGTGAATTCACGCCTTTGGTTTCATGTATACCTTTGTTAACAAGACCAACAGACAGCAAAATATCTGTAGTCAAGTTCGCTTGTATTACAGCAGGACCATAGTAAATATAGGGTTTCTAATTCTTTCACCAACAACTTTAACGGAATCCATGTGCGCGAAATGGACTCGAGTATTTTTAAAAAAAACAAACATCTGTGGTTTTATTGGGATCTGAATCTAATTAAGGACTGTTGTCTTAGTTAAGTGTTTGTATTTGAGGCTCAATGCTAATTGAGGGGCAATTATGACATTTCTCAGATCTTGTTATTAATTTAGCACATATCATCAAAGGCATATTCCTAACGACTAATCTTGTTCTATTATACAGTCCTTGTTTAGAATTCCAGTCTTGAGCCTGTGTGGTAGTGTATTCATTGGAGTTATGTTATGTAGACTGTGGGAAAAGATCTGCCACCCTGCCAACTGAGAATAGGCCCACAAAAGCAAAATTGGCCAATGGTACCAAAAAACACTCAATGCCTATGCAGGCTCACAAGCCAAATCAGGCAGCCCACGCAGACAGGGGAATACACTTTAAGCTGACACTAACACTGACAGAGCACTACAGATATCTCAAAGCCCCAAAGGCATTTTCACAACCCAGCAATACCAAAGCCACGCAAAGAGCAGGTCAGGCAGAGGCAACAGGAGGGACATGCTCCCAGAACAAGACAGTGGAAGCACCTCACCACTTCAGAGGGGACATTAACAAGGAATGGAACCATCGATACTGTCAGGATGTTGCATTGTGTGAAGGAACAGTTCATTCACCTGATAACTATTTTCCAATTAGCATTCTTTTAACTAAATTACTCCATTTCCAGATACATTGTATTTTCCCCATTTCTTAATCAGCCTCATTGTGCAGCATTATAATAAAAACTAGTCTCATCCTCCGTTCTGGGAAGAGAAATTCTGATCTACCTGTACAGACTGTCAGTTCTGTGTCAGCCTAGTCAGTTTCTCTTCCAGCGATATTGCTTGCAATAAACTGTCAATTTCACGAGCTGTGTTTTGTGTTCTCTAACCTATTGGACAAACTTCTCTGACGTGGGCTCTCGTGGTAATGCACTGGTATCATCTCTTACAATTAATAGATAATAGATGCTGTCATCTATTACCATCTACTAGTTTAATTCACCTGATAATCTTTCTAAAAGCTTTTATTTAAAATCCATTGTATTTTGTAGCACACAATAAGTATATCAAGTCATTGTCCAGTCTTATCAATTGCATTATCTAATGACCCCTTCTCTCATGCCATCTGCATCCTTCCTATGCAGATGGAAACAACATCTGCAGCAGTAACTTTGGCCCCACTTGTGTTTTTGTTCTCACCAGTCTCACCTGCATTGTTAGCACCCCTAACTGGCCATTACAAGTGCATCACTTGCTCTATCCCTTTCCTTGTGCTTTCAGATGAACATGAGAAATTGGCCTGATTCTCCTCTCGGCACTCAAGCTTGTCTCACTCTTCTACAACATTGTGACCAATCCCCATCCCAATCCTCAGTTCTTCTCATTGGCCTCAACTCCTGGATTTCAAAAATCTGTACACCTTTTTAAGTACTTCCAGTGACCTAGCTGCTACACTTGAGAGAGTGAATTCCAGGCCTTCGCTATCTTGTGAGAGAAGAAAGGCCTTCACACTTCAGTTTTACTTGAGTAATCCTTATTCTGCAATAATGTCCTCTAGTTTGAGATGAGCCCCATGAGTGGCTTTGTCGTCACCTACTCTATGTCCTCCTCAGAACTGTATGTTTCAAAGTAAAATCTTCTTTCTTTTCTTTCTCAATTTCTAATGAATAAAGACTTGTTTAATAGTTCTTGATAAGTGAAACACTTCATCCCAAGAATCAGCCAAGCGAATGTCGTTTTTAACTGCTTTCAATGCTAGCATATCTTTTTTCAGTACGGGGACCAAAACCGTGCTCTTCTCTAGGGTGTGGCAGTTGTAACAAAAATTCCCTACTCTTAAAGTCCAATAAAAGACCACGCTTCTCCCGCACTCTGTTCCGCAAAAAAAAAAGCTTTTTCATTTGTTGCCTTCAGTACTTGCATGTTAGCAGATGCTTCATGCCTGACAGCACCCTGATCATTCATCAATCACCCTGATCCTGCATGATTTGGGAGTATCACTATTCAAATAATAGCCTGTCTTTTGATTCTTTCGAGGTACATGACCTCTCACTTGGCTACTTTAATTCCATCTGTCAGGTTTTTGTCCACTCTTTGATACTTTGAATATCATTTTCCTCTTTGCACCTCTGTTTCTTTTTGATTTCTTTTTAAAAGCTTCCTTCCAACTGAAATTCTGTGTCCCATCCCGCGCATATCCCACCCCATTATCTTAACAGCCCTATCGACAGCACTAGTTACCTATTGCCAGGTATCATCCACCATCGGAGCCTCTCTCCTTATGTTAGGTTCTTTTTCTTGAGATTTGATGCAACTACAATACGCCAACTTCTGTGAACAGCCAAAATTTATTAAGCAACTATAAGCTTTCGGAGGATCACTTAACAATCTTTGCAATGCTTGTGAAGTGTGTCAAGCAAAGCGCTCTCAACAAAGGGGCCAGTAGTTCCTTTCTGCAAGATTTCACATCACAGTCAGTAATGCCCACAAGACAACTCCCAGCCACTTCCCCATAGTCACATGCCACTCAAGAAACAATGTAATGATTTGATTATTTCAAAACATAATGTGATGTAGATCATTCCTTAATGGCAAGATCTGGTGTAAATTGCTTTTTTAACTGCAGGGTGTGTTCAGCATTTTAATGGCAATGTTCTTCCTAATTATCATCTCTTACTCAGAATGTAAATTTACTCCAAATAGCAGGAGATGACAATGTAAATTTTTTTTACATTCTACCGGCAAGACAGGTTTCCCTACCCCTGGGAAACCCACTTTCTTGAAGGTCAGTAGAGCAACTAACCCCTTAACACTTTACTGGCATAGACCAATCAATTAAGGACCGGCAGACAAAAGGTGTTGTGGATTAAAATAAATTATTCATTATTTTATGCTATCATAACCTGTGCTTGCACTTATCAAGCTTTTGGCATATAAAAAAATTGTGTTACTACACAGGAGGATTTCTGAAGAATTATTTTATAATTACAAATAATATGGCAGAAAATATCTGTTTACCCATTTAGTGAGCATGACATCACTACAAAATGTTGTATTGTAGTTATTCTGAAAGTTACTAAAGCACACTTTGTACACAATACCTGAAATTGTATGCTGTTGAAGTTGTGACAGTTGGTTCATGGGCTGGGCTAAGTGGAGATGGAAAAGATAAGGACTGCTCAATGTTGTTCTATTCTAAGTATTGTAAGCTCTGTGATTTACTTCGTGTGGTCAATTGTGAAATCTTTTCATGGGTATTTTTGGAAGAGTTGGTGACCTGTGCAGTAGAACAATTTATGGTGAAATGGGAAGTGGCAAAGAAACAGCAATTGATTACTTGCGATGGACTGTGGCTGTTATAAAACTCGAACAATAAATATTCCTGTGATCGAGTTAGAATTAGTCTGGTTGTCAATTATTTAAGAAACCTCCTAGATTCTGGGTAGTCTTCCTCCTGTTTTGTCAATGAATTCATGTTTTGTTAAACTCATTTGGATTCCAGCTTTGCAATATGTAACAAACTATAATGTATTGTTGCACTACGAATCAGAGGAAGGGTCAAAGGACTGAATATGCTTGTGATTTAAGGTCAAGCATGTTCCTGTTTTCTTTAACTTCAGTGGTATGTGTCTTAGTATTTTTAAGTTGTTGCAATAGTGGTAAACATGGTCTATCAAATTTGACGTTCATCTAACTCTTTTACACCTGGGACCTTTCATGCAGTGAAAGTTTTTAAAAGTTAAGTACTGATCATGATCACTGAGGCAAGTCGAAGAATAAATGGAATAATATATACAATGTAATAATATGGAATAAAGTAATGGCAATTTTAGTGCTTTTGTTTAAGAATTTGATACCAGCCAATTGTGTCACTGCACTAGAATTACATTTGCTGTAATAAATTGTACTTGATAATTTTATACCATGGTGATGAAAAGATTACCAAGTTGGAAAGACAATGTAGCTGAAAATGTGTTGCTAGAAAAGCACAGCAGGTCAGGCAGCATCCAAGGAGCAGGAGAATCGACGTTTCGGACATGAGCCCTTCTTCAGGAATCCTTTCCATGTGTACCGACCTCTGCATTAAAAAAATGTTCCTTGGATGCTGCCTGACCTGCTGTGCTTTTCCAGCAACATATTTTCAGCTCTGATCTCCAGCATCTGCAGTCCTCACTTTGTCTTTCCAGGAAAATGTAACCCGTGGACACAGCCTTAGAATTAGAGGGGGTCAATTCAAAACAGAAATGCGGAGACATTTCTTCAGCCAGAGAGTGGTGGGCCTGTGGAATTCATTGCCGCAGAGTGCAGTGGAGGCCGGGACGCTGAATGTCTTCAAGGCAGAGATTGATAGATTCTTGTATCGAGGAATTAAGGGAGAATGCGGGTAAGTGGGGTTGAAATGCCCATCAGCCATGATTGAATGGCGGAGTGGACTCGATGGGCCGAATGGCCTTCCTTCCACTCCTATGTCTTATGGTCTTATTTGTAGTTCTGTTTGAGGTTCAGGTTGTAAGTTTACTCGCTGAGCTGGAAGGCTTGTTTTCAGACGTTTCGTCATCATGCTAGGTAACATCATCAGAGTGTCTCCAGTGAAGCGCTGATGTTATGTTCTGCTTTCTATTTGTATCTCTTGGTCTTTTCAGATGCGTGATAATATTTCCAGTTCTTCTCAGAGGATGGTAAATGGGGTCCAGATTGATGTGTTTATTGAAGAAGTTCTGGTTTGAATGCCAGGCCTCCAGGAATTCCCATGTGTGTCTCTGTTTAGCTTGTCCTAGGATGGATGTGTTGTCCCCATCGACGTGGTGTCCTCCTTCATCCGTACATAAGGATGCTAGTGATAGTGGGTCATGTCTTTTGGTGGCTAGTTTTCTGCCTGTTTGTCTGACGTAGTGTTTGTTACAGTCCTTGCAGGGTATTTTATAAATGGCATTCGTTTTGCTGGTTGTTTGTTTAGAGTCCTTTTTAGCTTCATCAGCCGCTGTTGAACTGTGTTGGTAGGTTTGTGGGTTACCGTGGTACCAAGCGGTCTGAGTACTCTAAGTCATTTCAGAGATGTCTTTGGCGAAGTGGGCCGGGAAATGGTAAATGGAGTTCAATATAGATAAATGTGAGGTCCTGCATTTTGGAAAGCCATATCAAGATAGGAGTTTCATGGTTAATGCTAGGGCCTTTAAGGAGTGTCATGGAATAGAAGCATCTTGGAGTTAAGGTGCACAATTCTCAGAAAGTGGAGTTACAGGTAGACAGGGCAGTGAAGAAGGCTTTTGGCACACTGGCTGTCACCAGTCAGGATATTGAGTCTGGAAGTTGGGAAGTTATGTTGCAGTTGTACAAGATGTTGGTGAGATTGCACTTGGAATATAATGTTCAGTTTTGGTCACCTTGCTACGGGAAGCAATGGTCTGAGTTACAGCGATAGGTTGGACAAGCTAGGACTTGTTTCTTTAGAGCATAGGAGACTGAGGGGGGACCTTCTGGAGGTGTATAAGATCATAAGAGTCATGGATAGGATGAAAGCCCTCAGTCTTTTTCCCATTAATTGGGGAACTAACTATAAGAGGGCATTAGTTTAAGGTCAGAGGGGATAGGAGTTTGCACATTCTCCCCGTGTCTGCGTGGGTTTCCTCCGGGTGCTCCGGTTTCCTTCCACAGTCCAAAAATGTGCAGGTTAGGTGAATTGGCCACGCTAAATTGCTCGTAGTGTTAGGTTCAGGGATAAATGTAGGGGAATGGGTCTGGGTGGGTGCACTTCGGCGGATCGGTGTGGACTTGCTGGGCCGAAGGGCCTGTTTCCACACTGTATGTAATCTAATCTAATAAAAGGGAACCAGAGGGGCAACGTTTTTTTATGCAGAGGTCGGCACACATGGAAAGGCCTGCAGGTGGAAGTGGTTGGGGCGGATACATGAACAACCATTTAAAAGGCACTGGGACAAATACATGGATAGGAAATGATTAGAAGGATATGGGCCAAATGCAGGGAAATGGGGTTAGTGTGGATGGACATTTTGCTTGGCATGGATCCGTTTGGGCTGTGCTGTCAGACTGTGACTCTGACTCTGGAGTACCCTAAGGTTCTAAGCATTACACTTCACCTTAACCGTTACCACTTGTAACATCTGGTTTTTCACAATTTGTTACCAGCAATATGTCAAAGTGTTTTGATTTCATTTCATTGTATTGCAGGACTGAATAATAGAAATGTACATTGTCTGGTATCTTTTAATTATTTGGAGTCTTGTAACCAAAAGATAGTATAACTACATGAGTTTTGTACTGTAGACAGGACACCAAGTGATAACATTCACAGCTTTTCCCTTGTGAAATTAATGTGACAGTGTTTGATTCTGACCCTGAAATGGAACTCTGTACTATTAAAAGCTTTGTAATTAACGGTCAGGTGCTGTTAATTATAATGGATTCTTATTACCCCTTGCAAGTGGGGTAGATACAAAGGAAAAAGCATTGCTGTTACAAAACCCTGAATTGAGAGTTCAAAAGGACACGAGAGAGAGACCATTTTAGTGCCGATGGCTATTGGAGCTAGTAGAAAATTAACTCTTAGTGCTTATCTGCTATGGATTGAATTTAATTGCATTTTGGGACTTTATGATGATATTGAGTAGCCATTACTGGTTGTTATATACAAACTCTGTAAAAGGTAGTATTGATGAAGCCTTAACTTACTTGCTGTTCTTGCAGAACACTCTACAGACCTTAGACTGTCCCATTGTCAATTCTAACTAATCAGATCTTATGTCTTATTTGAATTTAAATTATTCTAAACCTAACATTGTGTCAGAATCTGTTCAATCTGTCAGGAAGCCATTTTATGGTCAAAAGCTTGCCCTCCTTGCGAAGAAGCCATTTCATAAAACAATGATATCAGACATATGAGCTGTGCAAGGTTACCTTATGACATCTCCCACTTTAATTTAGACTGGTACTTCTTTCCAGGAACTTATCTCGACAACAGATGTCGAACTCGGCTGGATTTGTTTTTCCCACCTGATGGATAGCTCAAGGCCTGTAGAAGTGATCAGTCAAGCGCGCACAGATCTGTCAATTAACTTTTCTTCTTTATGAATTGTCTTTCATTGTTATCTGTATAATTAGGAACATGCAATTTCTTTCAAACTTTTGTATAAAGGAAGCCATGTTGTATCAGTACATCGGAGTAGCCTGCTGGAGCACTTGAACCTAGTTAGTTTAGTTTATAGGTATCAGTGTTATGTTGTAACAGTGATGCTATTAGTGAATAAAGGGCATGCCTAAAATTAAACTAAACTGTCTGTAAGAGGTTTTTATTCCAGACTTCCAAAGGGTGCGATCTCCGGGATGAACTGAGAGGGGCTTTACAGGTCTGAGTCCACAAGGGATTCCCTGGGCCGTCTCAAATCTTTACTTTAACATTTTCATATTGTTTAACTGCTACTTTTGTGTTGCTGGTGGATATTTTCTAATCAACTTGTTTGGATGTTATTATACACAACCTGGAGTAGGGAGGACTTAAATCCCAGGTCATTTCATCAAAGGTATAAACACTACTGCGCAATAAGAACCTTCAGTATGCATCTGAAGCTAACCTGGAATGACCTTTATTATAAACAATTCTGTCATTTGCATTGTTAAAGTAGGTGATCTTTTTCATATAGCTTGAAAATATTCCTTTTAAAATGTACTGATAAATTGTTGTTTTCATTTTTGATTTTGCAGCTGGCTGATTGCAATCCTGTCCCAATTAAACCCCCTGTTTGGTCCACAGTTGAAAAATGAAACAATCTGGTACTTGCGTTACCAATGGCCTTGAATTCGACAGTGAATACCTTTGATCAGGTGAGCTCTTGAGGGACTGCTTTATACAGAATGCAACTTTATTTCACAGTTCTATGCTTTTAGATGTAGATTTTTAAGCATGTGTCGTACCAGTTTACCTGAGCTGAGTGACCTTGGCATTTGTTTGGGCTCGTTTTGATTTTTTTTGTATTTGGATGAAACTAGCCTAAGATTTTAGATATTTAAATTGAAAAACTTTGAATACTGATGAATAACAAGTCTTGATAGCTTGCTTAAAGGGGGTCCCCAGTTGTTTTACTGTGGAGAAGGTGCAAGATGGTCACACCAGTAGCCAATTGCAAGAGCATTGGAGCATTGTGGGTGGACAATTAGTCCCAAAGTTTTATACTGGGATGTAATGTCAGGTTTTGTAAATAGTTATACTATTAAAATACTATTTGAACTTCAAAATGGAGTGGAGTTGGTGGGATGTGCATTTGCACCTGGATGCAAGATCCATAAATGGTTTTTGTTATGCATAGATGGTACCCCTCACTCTTTTGGAGCCGGGAGCCAATAATGTCTGCTCTAGAGGTGTGTAATAACATCTCCGTTGGTAAGAAAATACCTAAGTATCCATGATCATCCACACTGCGCCACTGATACTCAGTAGCAGCTGAGAGTACCATGTACAAAGCACACTGCAAAAATTCATCAAAGCTCCTTTAGATGGCATCTTTAATATCCTTAATTGCCAACTGCAAGAACCAGGATAGCAGTGGGAACATCACCACTTGGAAGTTTCATTCTCGCCCTCCTATGTCCCCCTCCCTTCCACATCTCTTCCAAATATTTGCGCTTGTCTTTCCCTGGTCTCTTGCAAATTCCCTGTTTTTGTGGATTTTTGATTTGAAGAGCGTCCCTTAAGCTATCTAGATCCTAATGCTTTTTTTTTTCTAAACCTCTCCACAATTCTTTTCTCCTGTACCACATTACTTTGGGAAATCCTGTTGAAAAGAGGGTCACAAGATCCAAGGCAGTAATGACTGCCACGGGTTTGACCAAGTTTCAACAGCTGCGTTTGCTTTAACAGGCATTTATTATCTCTCTGCTCACTGAGGTTCTCGAGCATTTTCAAACCTTGTAATGGGGTCATTGTGGGGGAAATGTTTTGAGGCAGTACCATTTTAGAACCCATATCTTTGATCAAGCTTTTGCTCAACTGACCATGTATCACTTACTTCATAACACCTTTATGGGCCACCATTATATAATATCTTGATATTTTTTATTTTTTTGTCTGGATATCTAGACCGGTAATTTTGCTTTTAAGGTGAGGATATGTGGTAGAGTAAAGGAAATACAAACTGTGCCATGTGACCTCAAAGCAAAAATAGCAGTGCTTTGGGCCACAGCATTTCATTTCCATTTAAACTTTCCCAGAAATATCAGGGCGTGACCATAACGCATGTTCTGTCAGAACATACACTTGAAATGGTTTGTGTGCTCACTTAGCAACAATGACCTCCACAAATATGTGAGAGACAGTTGAGCCATTTTGTGTAATTCAGACATTTCATGCCAAGAGAAAAGTTGAGTATGAAAAGCTTCTTTAGAGGCAGAGTTGATTATCCAACCTTTTCTGGCCAATCTTCAAGTTTTAAAGTTATTAGGTGTGGAATTTTTCCATGCAAAATGTGACTGTGCAAGATATTTGGGGAATTATGCCAAGTAATGTAACTTATTAACCGAAAATAATGAGCAGAACCACTTTTTGAATTTTGTATAAATATGTAATTCATGGTAGACCAGTACAGTATGTTCTAACGTTGCCAATTGCCTTCCATGGCTGAGTCCATTAGAGTAAAAGCCAAGTGCTTTGCTTCATAAAAAGCATTAAGCATTGACCTTTTAATATAATTCAGTATTCGACTGGCACTTCTGGAATAGAAATGGCATTATTTTTCAAACAGCAGGAGAATCTATCAATTCGAGTAAGTTTATGGGGCAAGTATTTGAAGTCTTTAGTCATTGCTGTTTTGGAAGCAGAAGGAATAATTGTGGGTCTCATTTTGCCAGTCAGCATGTTTTTTTCAAAAGTAATAATTGGAATTAGTAGCCAGCAATTGTATTTTTACTTATGAAAGTATTTGTATCTGCACTGTGGATCTTTTATGTTTTATGTAATCTCTCTTTATAGAGAAAGAAGATACCTTTAAAATCGTTGCAATTGATTCATTTCCTTTGCATTTAAGCGGCTTTCGTAGATGCAGCCTTTGCAAATGGCATTCAACAGTGGTGGATGTTTTGCATTCTGGTTTATAATTCAGCAATTGGTATTGATGCTTAGAGTTTGAAGTAATAAAACTAACAAATGTAAATATTTTGCAATATATTGGAAGCTTCACTGCTTATGTTATACAGCTGAAGAATTGGACATTTTTTATGTCATTTATACTAATATGTAAAGAGAAATCGTCAATGTAGCACTGAGAGAAAATGATATATTTTGTCAAACAAGTGTTTATTTTCTGGGGTCTTATTTTTATACTGATCTGTCCACTGCAATGTGAATATGCAGATCTAGTTGGAGCATTTATACACTGCTTTTGTATTTCTTGTCTTCTGTTCTTTTACTAAAATCAAAATTGAATCAAAATTTGATTATGACAATAAATAATTGATGAAAAGCTCTAGTTATGGCTATACCTTTTTTTCTCTAAAGCATTTATACATTAAATTTAGCAAGGGTCCAGTTTTTGGATTATAGACCAATTTGATTTAATTAAGGAACGATAGTAATCTAAAAATGTATTTGTGATTTTGCTGTTAAGCAGTATGGACGTGACATCAGATTAAGATTTGTGGTTCTCTCTGACAGTTTGTTTCAGTATGTAAAAGGAAACTGAAACCTCATGCCACAGCTGAACTATTGCAACAGTATTGTGCTTGTCTTTAGATGAACGTTAAGTATTGTGGAATTAAAATTAAATAGAAATAAATTTAAGAAGGATGGCCATATGCTTCTGACATGAATAGCACTCTTGATTACTGTTGCTAAGAGTACATTTTGTGACTGGAATAAGAACATGGATGTTATTGTGCTTATGAAAACAAAGCGGTTAAGACCATAAGACACGAGCAGAAGTAGGCCATTCAACCCATCAAGTCTGTGCCACCACAACATGTAGATTTGATTCCACACTCTGCGGGGCAGTAACTAACATCTGTTTCTACAATTCCCTGTCTCCGGGCCTCTTGCTGAGATATTTGTATCATCGATAGTCACAGGTGAGGTAGACTGGAGGTTAGCTAACGTGGTGCCACTGTTTAAGAAGGGTGGTAAGGACAAGCCAGGGAACTGTAGGCCAGTGGACCTGATGTCAGTGGTGGGAAAGTTGTTGGAGGGAATCTTGAGGGATAGGATGTACATGTAATTGGAAAGGCAAGGACTGATTAGGGATAAACATGGCTTTGTGTGTGGGAAATCCTGTCTCTCAAACTTGAGTTTTTTGCGGAAGTAACAAAGGATCGATGAGGGCAGAGTGGTAAATGGGATTTATATGAACTTCAGTGAGGCGTTCAACAAGGTTCCCCATGGGAGACTGATTATGCAAGGTTAGATCTCACGGAATACGGGGAGAACTAGCCATTTGGATACAGAACTGGCTCAAAGGTAGAAGACAGGATGGTGGTGGAGGGTTGTTTTTCAGACTGGAGGCCTGGGACCAATGGAGTGTGACAAGGATTAGTGCTGAGTCCTCTACTTTTTTGTCATTTACATAAATGATTTAGATGCGAGCATAAGAGGTACAATTAGTAAGTTTGCGGATGACACCAAAATTGGAGGTGAAGTGGACAGTGAAGAAGTTTACCTCAGATTACAACAGGATCTTGACCAGATGGGCCAATGGGCAGAGAAGTGGCAGATGGAGTTTAATTCAGATAAATGCGAGGTGCTGCATTTTGGGAAAACAAATCTTAGCAGGACTTGTACACCTTTATGGTAAGGTCCTATGGAGTGTTGCTGAACAAAGACCTTGGAGTGCAGGTTCATAGCTCCTTGAAAGTGGAGTCGCAGGTAGATAGGATAGTGAAGAAGGCGTTTGGTATGCTTTCCTTTATTGGTCAGGGTATTGAGTATAGGAGTTGGGAGGTCATGTTGCAGCTGTACAGGACATTGGTTAGGCCACTGTTGGAATATTGAGTGCAATTCTGGTCTCCTTCCTATCGGAAAGATGTTGTGAAACTTGAAAGGGTTCAGAAAAGATTCACAAGGATGTTGTCAGGGTGGAGGATTTGAGCTGTAGGGGGGAGGCTGAACAGGCTGGGGCTGTTTTCCCTGGAGCATCGGAGGCTGAGGGGTGACCTTATAGAAGTTTACAAAATTATGAGGGGCATGGATAGGGTAAATAGGCAAAGTCTTTTCCCTGAGGTCAGGGAGTCCAGAACTAGAGGGCATAGGTTTAGGGTGAGAGGGGAAAGATATAAAAGAGACCTATGGGGCAACCTTTTCACACAGCGGTAGCACGTGTATGGAATGAGCTGCCAGAGGAAGTGATGGAGGCTGATACAATTGCAACATTTAAGAGACGTTTAGATGAGTATATGAAAAGGTAGGGTTTGGAGTGATATGGGCCAGGTGTTGGCAGGTGGGACTAAGTTGGGTTGGGATATCTGGTTGGCATGGACGGGTTGAACCATAGGGTCTGTCTCCATGCTGTACATCTGACTCTATTATAAGGTTTCAACATATTCATATGACATACCCATTACAGTGTTTCTTTTCTATTCAGCATCTTTACCAGACAGTTTACCTGACTTGACTTTTTTCTCAGTTTGATCGTGACCACTTAACCTGGCTTTGAAAGGATCTCCTACCACTGGTAACAATACTAATACATTATCCCCACAGGAAAACATCCAAATTCAAGTTTTTATCTGCCACCTGCTTCATTCTATGCTGTGCCATGTTCAAATGCTGTTTAGCTAACTCACCTACCTGATATAATCTCTCCCTCCCCTCCGATACATAATCTAAATGTGACATCTCTGACTTCAGTCCTGTCAATTTCTCTTTGATTAATTTCAATGGCCCTCTCACTTCATGTACAAATATTAAATCAAAAGGAGTAAACTGAGTAGACTTGTTTGGGACAGCTCTAATGACAATCAATATCATTGGTATACCTTTTATCCTAATCATTTAGATAATCCTAACAGGTCGCTTAACATGGTCTTCAGGGTCTGATGCAACCTTTCCAAAGCTCCCTGGGATTCAGGATGATATGCACTTGATTTAAAGTGCTGCATGCCTCAGCTATCCATGACTTCCTAAACAGCCTAGCAGTAAAATTAGACTCTTGGTCTGATTTGAATCTCTCTGGGTAGCCCATACTGCGCGAAGAAAGCTACTAACTCCTCTATAACCCTTTTTGCCTTAATACTCAAATGGAATTGTCTGTGGAAATCTGGTAGATACATCTATTATGGTTAGCAAGTACTGGTTCCCATTTTTAGCTTCAGGAAGGGGACTTATACAATCAATCCTAACCTGCGCAAAAGGTTCTTCGAATGGGGGAATTAGCAACAAAGATGCTGGTATTATTACTGCCTGTGGATTACCTACCATTTGGCACATGACCTGTACGGCAAAAGTTAACCACATCCTTGTGCGGTCCAAGCCAAAAAAAAATGCTTTTGTACCTTAGCCTGAGTCTTCTGTACACCTATATGACCACCTATTGTACTACCCATAACACTTCCTGTCTGTATGCTACCGGCAACACAATCTGGTGCACTTCTGCTTGTTTCTCTTCTGCACTAACCTGTTGTTGTTTCCATTTTCGTCTTAGGATTCTATCTTTCAGATAACAATTCTCAGGAATACATTCTGCCTCCTTTACTGAGTATGCATGTGTCATCTTTCTGTTGTAAGTCCATTAGGCTTTCAAGACTAAACACTTGTGCCTGACCCCCTGCCTGTTCAGATTTTTCTTGCACCATTACATCAAACAGGGTGTCCACTAACTGAATCTCAACTCCTTCATCTTTCTCTCGAGTTTTTGCTTTGTGCTGTGACTTATGATAGTGGGATCTTATTGTTGTGCAGTCTGGGAAAATTCCAGGGTATTTTTCTTTTAACTCTTCAGTTCCTTGTCTTCCTTTGACTTCTCCACAACAAGGGGTGTCAATTCCATCTTGGAGGTAAAAACAATGACTGCAGATGCTGGAAACTAGATTCTGGATTCGTGGTGCTGGAAGAGCACAGTAGTTCAGGCAGCATCAGAGGAGCAGTAAAATTGATGTTTTGGGCAAAAGCCCAAAAGGCAGAGAGCCTGAAGCGTGGAGAGATAAGCTAGAGGAGGGTGGGGGTGGGGAGAAAGTAGCATAGAGTACAATAGGTGAGTGGGGGAGGGGATGAAGGTGATAAGTCAGGGAGGAGGGTGGAGTGGATAGGTGGAAAAGAAGATAGGCAGGTAGGACAAGTCATGGGGACAGTGCTGAGCTGGAAGTTTGGAACTAGGGTGAGGTGGGGGAAGGAGAAATGAGGAAACTGTCGAAGTCCACATTGATGTCCTGGGGTTGAAGTGTTCCGAGGCACAAGATGAAGCGTTCTTCCTCCAGGCATCTGGTGTTGAGGGAACAGTGGTGAAGGAGGCCCAGGACCTCCATGTCCTCGGCAGAGTGGGAGGGGGAGTTGAAATGTTGGGCCACGGAGCGGTGTGGTTGGTTGGTGCAGGTGTCCCGGAGATGTTCCCTAAAGTGCTCTACTAGGAGGCGTCCAGTCTCTCCAATGTAGAGGAGACCGCATCGGGAACAACGGATGCAATAAATGATATTAGTGGATGTGCAGGTAAAACTTTGGATGTGGAAGGCTCCTTTAAGGCCTTGGATGGAGGTGTGGGTGCAGGTTTTGCAGTTCCTGCGTTGGCAGGGGAAGGTGCCAGAATGGGAGGGTGGGTTGTAGGGGGGCATGGACCTGACCAGGTAGTCACAGAGGGAACGGTCTTTGTGGAAGGCGGAAAGGGGTGGGGAGAAGAAATATATCCCTGGTAGTGGGGTCTGTTTGGAGGTGACGGAAATGTCGGCGGATGATTTGGTTTATGCGAAGGTTGGTAGGGTGGAAGGTGAGCACCAGGGGTGTTCTGTCCTTGTTACGGTTGGAGGGGTGGGGTCTGAGGGCGGAGGTGTGAGATGTGGACGAGATGCATTGGATGCTGCCTGAACTGCTGTGCTCTTCCAGCACCACTAATCCAGAATTCCATCTTGGATCCTGCTAAATCGTTCCCAAGAATAAACTGTATTTATGTTTTGGTTTCCTTGAGTTGGTGACATCACTTCCTGTAGTGAGAACTGTATTCCTGGAACTGACACTCTTTCACTCCGCTGTTACTTCCCCAGTCTTGAGTTGGCTCTCCAACCTGATCTTTACATAGAAGAACACTACATTTCTATCCCTCCATCCCACAAATTACCACTCTTGGGTAACAGGTTATCTCTTACCATTAGAGACTGACTGATTAGACCTTATATCTCTCAATTAAACTTCTTTCCTTTCTCCCCCTGTTCTCTTGAGTAAGACTTCACCTCTGTGGGTAAAGCTTTACAGAGATCAGGCATGAACCCCATACCCAGCCCCTGCTTAGGCTGTGCACACTCCTGCAGCTTCTCAGCTCCTCTTGAGGTTTCCTTTTCTACTTTCACTAATGCCACTGGCTTTGCTTCTTTTACCACATCTTTTCCCACAGTGCCTTTCTTTTAACGTCCAGCTCTGTGACTTTACATGTCCCACCTCAGCACAGTGAAAACACCTGAGGCCTTTCACCTCCTTTTCACCCTCTTGGGCTTTTCTCACCTGTGATAAGCTATTACCAGTGTGCTCTAATCTTTGTTTTGTAATGTAGGATCTCCCCTTCTCCCAATTTTTATTGTTCAGAGGATGAAATCACTGTCAGAAGCTAAATTTTGCCTTTGCACCAATGTATATTCATCTGTAATCTATGCCACTCTTAGTTCTTGAACTTCCATGATAATGCACACGAATTATCATATGCCTTAACTATTTTTAAGGCCCGCACCCATCTATCAAAATGACCGTTTAATTATTTCACACTTAACATAAGTCTGACCTGGTTCCTTCTTTGTTTCTGAACTGTTGTCTATACACTTCTGGTACCAATTCATAAGCACTCAAAATAGCCTGTTTGATATCTGCATAATCTCTTGACCTGTCATCGGACAGCACAGCAAATACCTCACTAGCACTGCCTACCAGTTTAGTCTGAACTAGCATCCACAAGTTCTCTGACCGCTTAATCTGCCTTGCCAATTTTTCAAATGAAATAAAGAAGACTTCAACACCTTTCTCATCAAAATGTGGCAGAGTTTTGACATGTACACGTCACTCTCTTCATCTCCAACCTGTTAACTTGACTTTCTGGACTAATTCACAACTACTTAAGTTCAAATTGTGTTATGACCCTGTTGGGACCATTTAATGTTTAAAGAATAAATCTGATCAGCCAGAAATTAGCCACAGAACCATACCACAAAATGTTGCATAGAAAGTAAAATTTTCTTTTGTTCTAACTTAATGTTGCAACTTCAAAAGATTTGTGCTCTAAACTACTTTCTACTCTGCATATTTGGTAAAGACTGATCAAATTGTCTCCACGGGCCAAGCCCAAGAAACTGTCAGGAGTCAATTAATTGAAACCCTTTGAGTCTGAAGTGGATAGTGATGGGAGACAGTTTGAACTTTATTTTGCTACATGTTGTCATTTATTCTAATAGGTTTTATATGTAAATAGTCTAGTTTGCTTTTTCACTTTTTTTTGTGTAACAAACTTTTTGAAGAAAGCTTGCAGCCTTGTGTGAATCTGATTATCCAGGATGTTAATTAACTGAACCAAAATGTATCAAGCCATTTCTGAGATCTGACTTATCTAGTCGTAACATCAGCTGGGATCATAAGTGTTAATTACATAATCAAAAGTTAATTGAAAATTACCTCCGCATTCATTCTTTTGCCATCATTGAGTGAACAGAAAGGAGGTACTAAATGAAATTGAATAGTTGGGAGCTAAATTATAATCAGAACCTTCATGGCACATGAGCAAACTGGCAGATGATCAATCAAGTTGGGGAATTAAATGTGTTCCTCAAAGATTGATGTGGGTGAAAGGGATTTTAGCTCATTCTTTTATACAAGAAAAGAGGGAGATGATGGCATAGTGGTATTACCACGAGATTACTAATCCAGGCACCCAGATAACGAACCTGGGTTCCTGGAACAAATCCCACCATGGTAAGTGGTGGAATTTGAATCCAATAAAAATCTGGAATTAAGATTCTAATGATGGCTATTGAAACCAGTGTCGATTGTCAGAAAAACCCATCTGGTTTACTAATGTCCGTTAGGGAGAAGAAAACTGCTATCCTTACTTTGTCTGTACTACATGAATTTGGTTGACTCTAACTGCCCACTGGGAAATTTTGGAATGGCAATAAATGGTGGTCCAGCCAGTGATGGGTTCAGGTGGGATGGGTTTCACTTGAACCACGCTGTGACTGTTGTGATGGTGAATTGAATAACTAAGGCTATGGGGAGGACTTTAAGCTAATTATTAAGTTGAGGCTTATAAAACTAAACAAAACAAAATGGCAGCAGTGCAGTGCAGGGCAGCTATTTGGATCACAATACCAGAGACCAACAGGAAATGACAATATGCAAACATAGAAAAATAGCAGCTCATAATGTTGTACAGAATTGAAACAGATCCTTTGGTGTAACTGGTCCAAGTTGACCAGATATCCTAAATTAATCTAGTCCTATTTGCCAACATTTGGTCCATGCTCCTTTAAACCCTTCCTATTCATTTGCCCATCCTGATGCCTTTTAAATGTCAAAAGCCTTCAGCACTTCCTCTGGCAGTTCAATCCATATGTGCGCTACTCTCTATGGAAAAAGTTACCCCTAGGTCCCATTTAAATCTTTCCCCTCTCACCGTTAACCTATGCCTGCTAGTTTTGGACTCCCTTACCTGGTGAAAAGACCTTGGCTATTCACCCTATCCATGTCCCTCATAATTTTAGAAGCCTCTAACGTCACCATTCCAGAGAAACTAGCCCCAGTCTATTCAGCAGCTCCCAATGGCTCAAGCCCTCCAACCCTGGCACCATCCACTTAAATCTCTTCTGAACCCTTTCAAGTATAACCACATCCTTCCTATAGCAGGGAGACCTGAATTAAACACAATATTCCAAAAGTGGCCTAACTAATGTCCTTTACAGGCACAACAAGACTTCCCAATTCCTGTACTCCGTGTACTGACCAATAAAGGCAAATGTACTAAATGTTGCCTTCACTATCCTGTCTGAGATTCCACTTTCAAGGGACTATGAACCTGCACTCCAAGGTCTTTTTGCTCAGCGACACTCCCCAGAATTTTACCATTAAGTGTATAAGTCCTGCCCTAATTTGCCTTTCTAAAGTAAAGCACCTCACAGTTAGATAAATTAAACTCCACCTGCCATTCCTTGGCTCATAGGTGGGAAATTATAGTGGAAAGGCAAAATTAATAGTTCTTTACTTAAAAGTACACAGCACTTTGAACAAAATAAATGAATGGAGTTTAATAGGTTTGATCTTACAACCATTATAGAGACATGGTTATAAGAAGATC
The DNA here is from genome assembly GCF_047496795.1 of Chiloscyllium punctatum. Taxonomy (NCBI): domain Eukaryota; kingdom Metazoa; phylum Chordata; class Chondrichthyes; order Orectolobiformes; family Hemiscylliidae; genus Chiloscyllium; species Chiloscyllium punctatum. Next base: position 62,081,038 of record NC_092758.1, read on the forward strand.
AAAGTTGGGAACTAAATATTCAGGTGAGTGTGACTTTTTGAACGGAGGGGCAAGCAGGAAAGGTGGTGGGTTGGGATGAAAGTAAGTACAATCGCCAGAAATGATCTTAGATTAGAAGACATAGAATTCATATCGGTGGAGGTAAGAAATATCAATGGGAAGACAACATTGGGCGTAGTAGGCCATTTGGCCCATCAAGTCCACATATTCTCCAAAGAGCAATTCACCCAGATCTACACCCCTCCCCTCCCCCAAAGTCTGTAACTCTGCTTTTCCCACCTAGGTTGCATATTTCTGGATGCTGTGGGCAATCTAGCATAGCCAGTCCACCTAACCTGCACATCCTTGGACTGCAGGAAGAAACCAAAGCACTCAGAGGAAATGCTGACACGGAGAATGTGTAAACTCCACACAGACAGTTTCCCAAGGGTGGAATTGAACATAGATCCCTGGTGTTGAGGCAGTAGTGCTAACCACTGAGCTACTGTGTGTCAGAGAATACATAAGATATGGGGGAGAAAAAAAGGTGTTAATTGATCACGGATGACTTTAATCTTGTAGATTGGAAAAGTCAAATGGAAGGTCTTGGGAATAAAGATCTACTCAAACAGTGACCATGAGGTAGAATTTAGCATTCCGATTGAGAAACTTGAATCAGAAACAATTATGTTAAAACTTAAATAAGGGCAAATACAAAAAAATGAGGGAAGAGTTGACTGGAAAAGGAGTTTACCAATAAAGGCAGTTGAGAAACAATGAGAAATGTTTAATTAAATATTTCATGATTCACAGCAAAGATATATCCCAAAGAGAAAGGAGGACTCTAGGAAGGGGATAAACTAAAAGGGATTAACTCGGGGCTTAAGGATAGCATCAAGTTAAAAGTAAAATGTACAATGGCAGGCATTGGTAGTGAGCCAAGGAATGGGAAAATCTTAACCAACAAAAGATGACCTAAACAGAAGAGAAAATAAACCGGGTAAGCTTGAAAGTAAAAGCTACTTGAAGTATTTACCAATTAAGAGAGGCCAAAGTGGATATTGGCGGCTCACAATGAGGCTGGGGAAATAATGGGTTCCCGGGAAATGACAGAGGAGTCGAATAAATATTTTGCATCATATTTCATAGTAGAAAACAGTATTTCAAAAATACTAAATAATCAAGGGACAAAAATGGAAGAGGAAATAAATACAACTAACTAATATATTAGGAAGGTTAATGGGACTAAAATTGATGGGAAATATACATTGAGTTTAACTTTTTTTGAATATGGACTAAATTATTGATTTGATTTTCAAGTAATCTTAAATAAAATTTAACTGCAGAAAGAATATCAAGCTAATAGAATTATACGTTCTCATTTATTTGCAAATTACCACCTGTAGGTGCAGTGAATGAAAATACTAATTAGTTGCTATTGAATGGAAAATATGTAATTTCCTGTAAGATTTTCAAACTTTAATATTAACTATTATCCAAGAAATAATTTAACACATCTTCAGTAAACATCATTTTGTAATTTAAAAATTTCATGTGAAAAACATTTTTTATTTAGCTACTTAAAAAAAAAACAATTACGATATTTTCACATACTTTCACTTAATATTTATAGTGATACTTGACCCAATGTAAGCAACACTATAGAAAATCTTCTAGTACGTTCAATATATGTTCTAGTTCATCCAGTTTTGAGTGACCATAGGTGGCTGTTTACTGGTGATTGTCATGAATGAGGAGCACCATTTCCAAGCAAGTACTATCTCCCGAAGGTTCGTTGGTTCATAAACTTATACCTCATGTATATCTGAGTATTAGCCAAACGAGCTCACCCAAAATCAGGTGATCCCCCAAATTGCTTTGAGATCAGTAAATATGGTGTGGGTTCTATGTTCTTGAAGTGTCTTGATATTTTTTGCCTACCATAATTATTTGAGTGAGTCATAAGCCAGAGATTTTTGTGACTGAATGAGGATATTTGATCTTTTCAGGATTGCTTTGAGGGCATCCCTAATTCACTGTTCTCCTGAAGCCCAAGTTCTGTACAGAGTTGTTGCTTTGGAACTCTGGTGCCAGGCATACAAGTCCTGGCCTGTAGAGCTGGTTTTGAGTTTTCAGTGGCCCAAGCTGATTATCTTGGCTTTGGAGAAGATATTCCTGTTGAAATGATACATTCTTGCTACTGGATTTGGAGGATCTTTTGAAGGTACTGCTGGTGGTGCTTCTGAGGTGTGAAGTGAGCACTGTACAACTGTGCAAAAGAGTAGTTGCAGAAATAGATCCTACACTGTCTGAGAGATTTATTAGGAGCAGGGGTGTTGCTGGTGAACCTGAGAACAGGTGGAAGGTGCAGAGTACAGGCACCTGCAATGTTTGTGCAAAACCCTAAGGGTCAAAATTCTAGGCCAAGCAGCATTCCATCTCCAATGAACCAGACAATTACCTCTACTATGGGATAGTTGGTCACCCTGATCAATTCTCCCTGGTAAAATGAGATCCTGGTCCTCAAGTGCACAAACCATTAAACAACTCAACTCCCTGACTCTCCAAGCACCATTTACACATGTGGCAGCTTCTGCAGTTTGCAGGGGGATTCACCAGCCCTCTCTGAATCCATTCAAGTGGAATGAAGGCATCCTCAATCCCAAGGTACTGCCTAAATTAGAAAAATCATACTGTACTTTAGTCTCAAACTGCACTTGTGTAATTCTTGCTGATGGGGCTGCTAGGTTGATACGTTGTTAGTGGTACTTGACTGCAGTGGAGCAATAAATAGTGACAACTCTCAGGTACATCTTAATTGTTATGAAGCAGAAAATAATTAATATAATACTGGTTCTGAGGGTAGTAAGGAAAACTCCCATTTTCAAGCAGACTATGAGTGTTTTAATAGGAAGAGATTATGGTCTCTTAGACGCAGCGTGTGCTCTCCAGTATGCAGGCTCTTCCACTCCCTGCGAATCAGAATCCTCTGGAGTTTTCTATAAAATTACCTTGTCGAAAATGTGTTCTTGGAGCCAAAAGGGTGACCGAATAACGAGTGGTGAGTGAAACCAAGCCATCTCCCGTAGTCAGATCAGAGTAGGACTTGTAAATTCCTGAACTTAGAAAAGGGTGATAATTCTTCCTAATACATGCATAAACACTACAAAGGCAAAATACTGCCAATGCTGGAAAACCTAAAGAAAAATTTTCATCAAGAGCTATTGACTTAAAACATAAGCTCACACATCTCCACATAAGCTGAGTACTTTCTGCTGCTGCATTCCAAGCAAATATTGATTTTATAGTGTCAATGGGACACAGAAGAACATTTTTACTGGTGCGAAAAGTGGTAGGAATATTTTCACACATACTGAGAGAAACTGAGGACTGCAGTTGCTGGACGCTACTTCCACCAGGAGGTTGAACAGTTTGTTATGACACTAGGGAAACTCCTCTGCTAACTTTAAACCCGACACACAGGAGCTCACCTTGCGCTGTAATCTGTTAAATTTCAAGAGGCAAAGAACTAGTCCAGAGGTCACTATTTAAATTAAAATTTAAGAGTTTTATTCTTTAAATCCAACAGAGAACATTAAACAACATATTTTTACAACTGCTTTCTCTCAGCCCTATCTTTTACCTCCCACTTTACAATACTGGTCCAATAAATTCTCTCAAATTTAAAGCAAAATCAATTTCAAACCTAGTAATAGTCTTTGGATGTTGAACTGTCTCTGTCAATTCCTCTAGGTCGACTTTGGTGTTCTGCTGCACAAATTTCTTATATTCAGGTATCTCTCAAACAGCTATTTTGCTAGCAGTTGTTGCTTCTTGGTAGCTCTTTGTAGTTCTCACCCTAACTGTTCAAAATGTCTGATTTTATACCCCAAAACATCGGATCATTTCATTAGTTTGATATCATCCCAAACAGTAAAATTCAAATTCAATTGGATTTTGTTATCTGGGGCATATCTTAAACTGATTAGCTGAATTTGACTTTGTTTTTGTACCATGGTAACATAATTCCAGCTACATTTTTAAATTGTTCAGTACACTATACCTCTAAGTCCTCGCCAGCTTCCCCTATCTCTTAAAGGTACAGTACACCTCTACAACTTCAAAACAACGTCACAAACACCCATCACGTAACCATGATGAAGAGGTGTTGGTGTTTGACTGGGGTGGATCAAAACGCAATTCTGCTGCTCCTCGGATGCTGCCTGATCTGCTGTGCTTTTCCAGCACCCCACACTCGACTCTAATCTCCAGCATCTGTCGTCCTCACTTTCACAAAAGTTAAAAATCACACAACACCAGGTTATAGTCCAACGGGTTTATTTGGAAGTAGTAATGCTTCCAAATAAACCTGTGGACTCTAACCCGGTATTGTCTGATTTTTAACTACCCGTGGGAGACAACTGACGGAACTGAGGGAACATCTCTGGCACACGTACCAAACAACCCCACCGCCCTGTGACCGACCACTTCAACTTTCCCCCTCCCTCCCCCTCCCCCTCCACTAATGACATGCAAAGTCCAAATCCAAGTCACCTGACGACTGGGGGAAGTATACCTCACCTTCTGCCTTGGGACCCTCCAACCATATGGCATCAAATTCCACTTCATCAGTTTCCTTATCTCCTCTCTGCCCCCCCCACCTCATCCCAGACCCAACCGTCTGATTGGGCTTCATCCTCTTCCAGTCCATTTTCCTCCCCATCTATTGGTTACACCCTCTCCTCCAACCTCTCACTGTCACCTTTCACCTGCATTGACTTATTGCCTTCCCAGCTACCCCCACCCCATATTGATCTCAGCTCTCCCATGCCTGAAAGGCTTATGCCCGAATCGGCGACTGTCGTGCTCCTCGGAAGCTGCCTGATCTGCTGTATTTTTCCATCACCACACTTTTTGGCCCATATTTTCACAGCTGTCAAGAAACATCCCATAGACTAACCGATTGTTTTTTTTAAATCGAAAAATTATTTGACATTTTCTCATCTATGTGTGGAAGGAGATGTAATGTAAACTGATGAGGGGATAAGTCGTTTCGTGAAAGAACATGCGATATGCTGTATAACGAATTTTGTTTTTCAAATGTATCAATCATACGAATGCTTCGCACGCCCAGTACGAGCTCCACTCTGGAGGTACGCCAGTATTGAACCTGCGGCGGAGGCGGCTGCTGCTGTTTTGGGGGGTGGAGGGGGGGAACAATGAGGGGAGCATTGGTTGACTGGCGGGCAAGCGGCGCTGTTATTGGCTGCTGTGTGACCCCGCCCCCTGGCCCCGTCAGTGCAGTCACGCGCTTTCCAGGAACCCGTCAGAAAGATATCAACAAAACAAACGCGCGTCTCGCTTTGCCGTCCCATCACAACCTCCGAAGCTGATCAACCTGACAACACGCCTTTCTAGAGGTAGGTGCGGTGAAACTTTTATCGAAGGTGTTTCTTTGTTGTTGAAGTAAGTACTTGTTCTACCTTCATGGCGATCGGATTGAGAAGTCAACCGAGGGAGAGGGAGAGAGAGTAAACGAGAGAGTGATGGAGGATGAAGACGGAGGAAGCTGTTGTCTCCGTTTTGTCATCTGATTGATGTGCCGAGAGCCAATGAGACATAGCCATCGGGACGGGTGCCCCGTTAACAGATGGGGCTAAACCAATGGAAGCAGTCGGTAGGCGGAGCGGCGTCGGCTGTCAGGTTGCTGGGACCCCGCCCACGGCGGGTTTGTTTGTGTTGGTCGCCATGTTAGAAACAGGGCTCGAAAACAAAATGATGTGAAGGAGAATAGGGTTGTCACTGGAGAGCTAGAGCACCAGCCTCATTGACAACGACCCTGAGCAGAGCGTGGAGTTAGAGGCAAGGAACACTATCTTGTGGTAGTTTTCGAGGCGTCGGATGTATCAGCGAACCCGCCCACCAACCTTTTATGTAAACACATGGCAGAATTTTGTTTGTCTGCAATATGTTGTGTAAAAGGGTTAACAGTGATGAAAACCCTCAACTTCTGTAGTTTAAAAGTGTGGCTAAATAATACGGAGCCTTTACCGTGTTCGTTGTTTTGTATCATGGATAAATTTCGAATTTATATTAACACGTGGTGTATGTTTACAAGTCGATAAGGCATAAAGTGAAGGTTGCCTGGTGATTGTATGTAGTGGTGCATTTAGCAGTGACATCTGATGTTATCATTCTGTTCACCGTATTTAATATATGTGAATTGACTCTGAATGCTGCGATTAGTCTTAGTTTTTTTAAAAAAACAAAACGTTTTTCAAGGACTGCTGTATGACTAACTTGGGACCACGCCCCTTTCTCCTGATAAATACCGCGTGTTATTTACTGTCTTCTGTATTCTATAGGAATGTTGAAGGCATATTGTGTGTTGAACATTTGTTCATTTTGAACAAAATACTTAGCAGCACAAATAAAATGTTTTGAAATTAAACTGTAAAAGTGTTGTTTAAAATATTTTACTATAAGCAATAATTTGAAGAATAATTTGATCAATCTTGCTTGGAAATATTGAATTGGTAAAATCATATGTTTCATCATGCCAGATTGATGTGATAATTAGATTAGATTAGATTACTTAGTGTAGAAACAGGCCCTTCGGCCCAGCAACATGACATATACATATTTCATTGACAATACTGCTTTTCATACTTTCTGTGGACATTCTTGATACATTTCACTGTTTTATGTAGGTAACATCAGAACTTAGCCAGTACCATTTTTCACCAATATGTCAGAATATCTTTTTTTTGCAGAAAGGTTTGAAGAGTAGATCTCTGTTCACCAATGCTCCCTGGGACCTTACCATTAAGTGTATACGTCCTGCTAAGGTTTGCTTTCCCAACATGCAGCACCTCATATTTATCTAAATTAAACTCCATCTGCCACTTTTCAGCCCATTGGCCCATCCGATCAAGATCCCGTTGTAATCTGAGGTAACCTTCTTCGCTGTCCACTACACCTCCAATTTTGGTGTCATCTGCAAACTTACTAACTTATACCTCTTATGCTTGCATCCAAATCATTTATATAAATGATGAAAAATAGTGGACCGAACACCAATCCTTGTGGCACCCCACTTGTCACAGGCCTCCAATCTGAAAAACAACCCTCCACCACCATCCTCTGTCTTCTACCTTTCAGACAGTTCTGTATCCAAATGGCGAGTTCTCCCTATATTCCATGAGTTCTAATTTTGCTCACCAGTATCCTATGGGGAACCTTGTCGAATGTCTTACTGAAATCCGTGTTGATCACATCTACTGCTCTGCCCTCATTAATCAGTTTGTGAGGCATGATTTCCCACGCATAAAGCCATGTTGATTATCCCTAATCAGTCTTTGCCTTTCCAAATACATGTACATCCTGTCCTTCAGGATTCCCTTCAACAACTTGCCCACTACCAACGTCAGGTTCACTGGTCTATAGTTCCCTGACTTGTCCTTACCACCTTTCTTAAACAGTGGTACCACGTTAGCCAACCTCCAGTCTTCAGGCACCTCACCTGTGACTATCGATGATACAAATATCTCAGTAAGAGGCCCAGCAATCACTTCCCTGGCTTCCCACAGAGTTCTAGGGAACACCTGATCAGGTCCTGGGGATTTATCCACTTTTATGCGTTTCAAGACATCCAGCACTTCCTCCTCTGTAATATGGACATTTTTCAAGATGTCACCACCTATTTCCCTACATTGTATATCTTCCATGTCCTTTTCCACAGTAAATACTGAGGCAAAATACTCATTTAGTATCTGCCCCATCTCGTATGGCTCCACACGAAGGTTACCTTGTTGATCTTTGAGAGGCCCAATTCTGTACCTAGTTACCCGTTTGTCCTTCATGTATTTGTAAAAACCCTTTGGATTCTCCTTAATTCTATTTGCCAAAGCTATCTCATGTCCCCTTTTTGCCGTCCTCGCCCTCCTCATTTCCTTCTTAAGTATATTTCTAATGCCTTTAAACTCTTCTAAGGATTCATTCGATCTATCCTTGACATATGCTTCCTTTTTCTTAACCAAACCTTCAATTTCTTTAGTCATCCAGCTTTCCCTATACCTACCAGCCTTTCCTTTCACCCTGACAGGAATATACTTGCTCTGGACTCTCGTTATCTCATTTCTGAAGGCTTTCAATTTTCCAGCCATCCCTTTACCTGCGAACATCTACCCCCATTCAGCTTTTGAAAGTTCTTGCCTAATATTGTCAAAATTGGCCTTCCTCCAATTTAGATCTTGTCTATCCTTTTCCATCATTGTTTTAAAATTAATGGAATTATGGCCACTGGCCCCAAAGTGCTCTACCACTGACACCTCAATCACCCGCCCTGCCTTATTTCTCAAGAGTAGGTCAAATTTTGCTCCTCTTGTAGGTACATTGACATATTGAATCAGAAAGTTTTCTTGTGCATACTTAACAAATTCCTCTCCATCTAAACCCTTAACACTATGGCAGTCCCAATCTATGTTTTGGAAAGTTAAAATTCCCTACCGTATTATTTTTACAGGTAACTGAGATCTCCTTACAAATTTGTTTCTCAAGTTTCCTCTGACTATTAGGGGATCGATGCTACAATCCCAATAAGGTGATCATCCCTCTCTTACTTCTCAGTTCCATCCAAATAACTTCCCTGGATGTATTCCCGGGAATATCCTCCCTCAGTACAGCTTGTAATGCTATCTCTTATCAAAAATACCACTCCCCCTCCTCTCTTGCCTCCTTCTATCCTTCCTGTAGCATTTGTATCCTGAAACATTAAGCTGTCAGTCCTGTTCATTCCTGAGCCATGTTTCTGTAATTGCTATAAGATCCCAGTCCCATGTTCCTAACCATGCCCTGAATTCATCTGCCTTCCCTGTTAGGCAATATTATACTTCAATGCAGCAAGACCTCAATGTGACAAGTTTCGTTCAAGTTAATGCTTATTCTTGACAGTTTCTGTACCAAAGTATTGATAACGTATTTGTTAGAGCCAGAGAATTGAATTTGTGTGTCAAAACATTATCATTTATCAGATTGTAGCATGTTCAAAATACGTTTTCCTGACTTGTGAATGTAGAACGTAATCAACAGCATTGTTTATTTTGAAATTTTGAATTTTGCCTGATTAAATCTGTAGATCATACTTGCAAGTATGAATCTCAGTAATCTTTAGCATTCACAAAGTTCATATAGTTCCAGAAGTAATCACAATACTGCTGAAAATCCTAACTTTTCTTAACTTTCTCTTTCAAGAGCACCAATAGATAAGATTTTCTCTGCTTTAGCACATACTGGATTTTTAGCTTTTTTTAAGTCAGTGAATTTACAACATATGATAAGACATGAAGCTTTTGGAGAGTATAAAGTAATATCAAAGGTTCACGTTGATCGGTCATGGTTGTGTAACAGCGCCTATTGAACCTTTTTAAGTAGATAGGGAAGAAAATGTCATTTAATGCTTATGACTTCTAAAACGTGATGTTACCAACTGGGAGTTAAATGAAAAAAGGTGCAAGCTCATGTTTGATATTGCTGGTGCCAGTCGATGTGATGGGTTTTATTGACACTCGAGTCCAGATTTCATTCTCCCCTCCTTCCAGGATATGGGCTCATTATGGAAATAAAAGACAAAGAACTGTGGAGGCTGGAGATCTGAAACAAAAACAAAGTGCGACAGAAAGTCAGCAGATCTCGCAGCATCTGTGGAGAGACAAACAGTTCACAGTTTGCGTCCAGTAACCTTTCATCAGAACCCTCCATTTCTCCAGCAATTTGTTTAGCTTGTTACGTCTTTTAGTTCATTTACAGTAAACACATTTTAACAGAATGTGTTCTTTTAGTCCAAAGACGTGGGTAAAGATTTAAAGTGAGCATTAGATCAAGTCTGTTTGGGAGAAAAAAAAGAGGCTTACTATGTCGCACCTGCCTCTATAATGTTCATTAACAGTGTTTCTGCCATTGTCTCAGAGATTACCACTATCCCTTCATTGCATTATTTCCTGTACAATATTTTCCCCTTTACATTTTTTGTGGTAGAATAGGGATGTAGGGAAACTGCAGCTGATTGTCAGAAAAGTCCAGTTGGTTAAATTATGTCCTTCAAGGAAGGAAGTCTGCTATCCTTACCATGTAAGGCCTCCATGCATAGCAATGTGGTTGTCTCTCAACTGCCTTCTAGACATTTAGGGCAATAAGTGCTGACCAGGCCAGTGATGTCCACATTCCATGAATGAATTTTTTAAAAGTGCACTGATTGGCCTCCCTTTGCTTTCCCCCCCCCCTTATCTGTGCTATAATGTATAGTATCATAATAGTATAGTGGACAGAAAAATCTATCTTTACATTTGTGTTTGAATTTAATTTTTTTTAAATTCCTTTTTATTGTGTTGGGAAGACAAATCATTGTTTTCAGTTCCTATTCCAAATTTTGTTCCTGAGCTGCTAACTCCATAAGCCCTTCAGGAATGTGGGGAGGAGGGGAGCTGAGAGATAAATAAGAGAGGGGGGGGGGTAAAATGAATCTGGGGGCCGTGATGGTGATAGGTCAGAGCAGACAGTGGAGCAGATACGTGGGAAGGAAATTGGGTAGGTTCAAGAGGGTGATGTCAAGTTGGAGGGTTAGAGCCTGGATAAGATTGGGGGAGGGGAAATGAGGAAACTGGTGAAATCAAAATTGATGTGGTTGGATGGTCCCACAGAAGAAGGTGAGGTGTTCTTCCTCTAGGTGTTGGTAGCTTGGCTTTGGCGGTGGAGGAGGCCTTAGAGACCATTCTCTCCGTGACTCCCTCATTGGGTTCACGCCCCCCCACTACCCCACCCTCCACTACCAGCACCTTTCCTTGCCAGCAGAAGAGGTGTAAAACTTGCACCCACACCTCCCTCCCTCACCTCCACCCAAGGCCCCAAAGGATCCTTCCACGTTGGGCAGAGATTTTTCTGTATGTCCAAACACCTCATCTGCTGTGTCCATTGCTCTTGATGTGGTCTTCTCTACATTGGGGAGACAGGGCGTCAAATTTTGGAACAGTTGAGAGAACATCTCTGGGACACACGCACCCAACAACCCCACCAACCTGTGGCCGACCACTTCAACTCCCCCTCCCACTCCGCTACGGACATGCAATTCCTGGGCCGCCTCCACCACCAAATCCAAGCTACCTGATGCCTGGGGGATGAACGCCTCATCTTCCGCCTTGGGATCCTCCAGCCACACAGCATCAACATCGACTTCACCAGTTTCCTTATCTCTTCCCTCCCCACCTTATCCCAGATCCAACCCTCCAACTGGGCAGCGCCCTCTTGAACTATCCTACTGGTCTATCTTCCTTTTCTGCTCCATCCTCTGCTCTGACCTATCACCTTCCAAGCTACCTTCCCTCTTCAGCTCCACCTCCTTGCCCTCTCCCCTCCCCTCACCTTCCCAAACAGTCATGATGAAGGGCTTATGCCTAAAACATGGACTCTCCTGTTTCTCAGCTGCTGCCTGACCTGCTGTGCTTTTCCAGCACCACACTTATTGACTCTGATCTCCAGCATCTGCAGTCCTCACACTCTCCGATTCTAACACACAGCTGGCTGTCCATCCACATTTTACCTCTAGGGTTGGGCTTATTCAGAATTCCTGTGTATATATCTCAATGTATAGCAAGCACTGTTACCCCTCACCTTTGTACTCACTGACCTACATTGGCTCCTTGTCAAACAGTGCTTCAGCTTCAATATTCTCAGACTGTTTTTCAAATTGGCCTTGCCATTCCCTGTCTCTGCAAGTTCTTCCAGCACATAACCCTCCAAGACATTTTTGCTCTATTTCTGGCTTATTGTGCATTCTATAATTAGTGGAAATGTCTTCAGTTGTATGGGGGCCTCATGCTCTGGAACTCCTTGCTTACACATCTCTATCTCTTCACCTTGCCTCCTTCCTTTTAAGGTGCTTATTAAAGCCTACCTCTTTGACCAAGTTACTTTTCAACTGACCCAGTGTTTCCTTATGTGGCTTTATGTCATGCTGTGTTGTGTAAGGCTCCAGTAAAGTGCCTTTGGATATTTCATTACATTAAAAGTGCGTGATAAATATATTATTACATGCTATTGCGTTATGTACAATTTAATCGTAATGAGTCAAAATACAAAAGGAAAGTAAATGAGAGCGCAGAACTATGAAAAATGCCAAACTAAGCAACAGAATATCAAGTCAGTAGGGATCGTATATTTGTGACTACCGTGTATCTGTCGTGTTGAGGAAAAGTAATTCTGCTTTGAATTGCAACAATAGATTTTGTACAAAACAATATATAATATGTGAAGTGCTGTGTACAGTTCTGGTCACCCTAGTTAAGGAGGGGTATAAATTTCTAGGAGCAAATTCAAGGAAGGTTTCATTTTTTGATATCTTAAATAAGTGGCTTGACTTATGCAGAATGATTGGTCAGGCTAGGCTTGTATTTACTGGAGTTTAGAAGAGAAAGAGGTGATTTGTTTGAAGCATAAGAACCTGAGGGGCTTTTGTTAACAGGATTAATGTGAAAATGATGTTTCTTTTTATGAACATATCTAGAAATGGGTAGCAGTTTAAATGCAGGTGGTCGGATCTTTAAATCAGAGATAAGGCGATTTTGTTTTTTCTCTCTGAGGGCTGTGAATCTTTGGAACTCTTTCTGGAAAGAAAGAAACGTGGATAATCTTTGGTAAGCAAGGGAGTGAAAGATTATCAGGGTTCAGTGAGTGTGTGGATTTGAAGTTGCAACCACTATTATATAGTGGGGGAGGCTTGCAGGGCAAAAATTGATTTTTGTTTGTTTCTCTTCATTTGTATGTAGCTGGTTAGGATTAACATTAACATGAAGATTAGCTATAGGTTGGTAACTTGTGCTTTAAACAGTCAAATACAAAACTTTAAAATATATAATTCTTGTAACAAGCTTTGATTCAAGATTTCAATGTTTTAAGCACGCAGCACAAACTATTCTCAAATAAACTGCACCAAGAGCATGGTGGTATCAGTCAGGAATCCAGAAAATTTCACTATTTAAATGATAAGCTAATTTTAATACTGCTTCCTGAGGTTTAAGTTTTCAAACATATTTATATATACATATATCTGCTAATGACATGTTGTCTTGTCAGAAACTCAATAAAATGTTGCTGCTGCAAACTATACATTATTTGCTCAATCTATTATTAAAAATCTGTCCTTTTTCAATGTTGGAAATTCCATAGGCTTGCATTCTGAAGAACAATGGCTCAGGTTCTAAGGATCGTTTGCAGAAGAGGAGATTTGAGCATAAACATAAAAATAAAAGAAAGAATTGACATTTGCTATTCAAGATGGTTTATGCTCTACCATACCTAAATTTCTGATGTGGCATCCCATGTACTTTTTAAAAAGCCTTCAGCTTTTCTCCCTCCATAATTCAACTAATGCACTGTATTGTAAATCTAAACAGTTCTTTTTAGAGAGAGAGAATTGTACAGCACAGAAACAGGCCATTTTGACCCACTGTGTCTCGTCTGACCAACAAGCACCAAACTATACTAAGCCCATTTAAAATCTGCATTTGGTTCATTGCCTACTATGCTTTGACATTCTAAGTACTCATCCTGATGTTGCATAAATGTTGTGAGAGTACTTGCTTCCACCACGCTCTCAGGCAGCACGTTCATCAAAGAACCAGATTCTGGGTGGAAAAAGAAATCCTCAGATCTGCTCCAAACCGCTTACCTCAAATTTAGGCCTTCGACCTTAGGTTTTTTAAACTACACTGGATGCTAGAACAGAAAATTATTCTTTTGACTTTCATGTTGCTGCTCGAATCTTTTCTTATGCAAACTATCCTTGGAACCTGAACTGCTGTTCTCTACAATTGTTCAAATATTTCCCATTAATGGAGTTGTTTTTGCTCAAAGTTTAACTCACTTTCCTGCAGCATTTTAAATATGTGTTTCAATAGATTGATTTTAGATATTAAAGACAAGGGATATGGGGAAGAGTGTGAGAAAATAGTGTTGAGTAAGAGCTCATAGCAGGCAAGAAATGCTATCTCTGAAAATTAAATTAGACTTGAGAGTGCATCTACTCTAATATTACTAATTAAGAGAGCTTTTAGTTTCAGAGCACAGAGACAAGAGAAAGTTGAATAATGTGCTCCCAAAAAGAGAGTAATGAAATTCAATAGTTCTTTGGTAAAAGACTGACAAAGTGATAGAAATTAGAATTCCCAAATTATTTCAAACTGGGGGGAAAAAAATAAGTCAAATATTGCAGCACAAAAACTGAAAGTACTTAGCAGTGCAGACCACGTTGCAGAGGGAAAGCCTTAAGACATAGGAGTGGAAGTAAGGCCATTCGGCCCATCGAGTCCACTCCGCCATTCAATCATGGCTGATGCGCATTTCAGCTCCACTTACCAGCATTCTCCCTGTAGCCCTTAATTCCTCTAGACAACAAGAACCTATCAATCTCGGCCTTGAAGACATTTAGCGTCCCGGCTTCCACTGCACTCCGTGGCAATGAATTCCACAGGCCCACCACTCTCTGGCTGAAGAAATGTCTCCGCATTTCTGTTCTGAAATGACCCCCTCGAATTCTAAGGCTGTGTCCACGGGTCCTAGTCTCCTCGCCTAACAGAAACAATTTCCTAGCATCCACCTTTTCCAAGCCATGTATTATTTTGTACGTCTCTATTAGATCTCCCCTTAATCTTCTAAACTCCAACGAATACAATCCCAGTATCCTCAGCCGTTCCTCATATGCTAGACCTATCATTCCAGGGATCATCCGTGTGAATCTCCGCTGGACACGTTCCAGTGCCAGTATGTCCTTCCTGAGGTGTGGGGACCAAAACTGGACACAGTACTCCAAATGGGGCCTAACCAGAGCTTTATAAAGTCTTAGTAGTACATCTCTGCTTTTATATTCCAACCCTCTTGAGATAAGAGACAACATTGCATTCGCTTTCTTAATCACAGACTCAACCTGCATGTTTACCTTTAGAGAATCCTCGACTAGCACTCCCAGATCCCTTTGTGCTTTGGCTTTATTAATTTTCTCACCATTTAGAAAGTAGTCCATGCTTTTATTCTTTTTGCCAAAGTGCAAGACCTCGCACTTGCTCACGTTAAATTCCATCAGCCATTTCCTGGACCACTCTCCCAACCTGTCGAGATCCTTCTGTAGCCTCCCCACTTCCTCAGTACTACCTGCCTGTCCACCTAACTTCGTATCATCGGCAAACTTCGCTAGAATGCCCCTGGTTCCCTCATCCAAATCATTAATATATAATGCGAACAGCTGTGGCCCCAGCACCGAACCCTGCGGAACACCGCTCGTCACCGGCTGCCATTCTGAAAAAGAACCTTTTATCCCAACTCTCTGCCTTCTGTTAGACAGCCAATCCTCAATCCATCCCAGCAGCTCACCTCGAACACCATGGGCCCTCACCTTGCTCAGCAGCCTCCCATGTGGCACCTTATCAAAGGCCTTTTGAAAGTCTAGATAGACCACATCCACTGGGTTTCCCTGGTCTAACCTACTTGTTACCTCTTCAAAAAATTCCAACAGGTTTGTCAGGCATGACCTCCCTTTACTAAATCCATGTTGACTTGTTCTTATCAGACTCTGCTCTTCTAAGAATTTAGAAACCTCATCCTTAATGATGGATTCTAGAATTTTACCAACAACCGAGGTTAAGCTGATTGGCCTATAATTTTCCATCTTTTGCCTTGATCCTTTCTTGAACAAGGGGGTTACTACAGCCATCTTCCAATCATCCGGGACCTTTCCTGACTCCAGTGACTCTTGAAAGATCTCAACCAATGCCTCTGCTATTTCCTCAGCAACCTCTCTCAGAACTCTAGGGTGTATCCCATCGGGGCCAGGAGATTTATCAATTTTAAGACTTTTTAACTTTTCTAGCACTATCTCTTTCGTAATGGCAACCATACTCAACTCAGCCCCGTGACACCCTTTAATTTTTGGGATATTACTCATGTCTTCCACTGTGAAAACTGACGCAAAGTACTTGTTAAGTTCTCCTGCTATTTCCTTATCTCCCATCACTAGGCTCCCTGCATCAGTTTGAAGTGGCCCAGTGTCTACTTTTGCCTGTCGTTTGTTTCTTATGTACTGAAAGAAACTTTTACTATTATTTCTAATATTACTGGCTAGCCTACCTTCATATTTGATCCTCTCATTTCTTATTACACTCTTTGTTATCCTCTGTTTGCTTTTGTATCCTTCCCAATCTTCTGATTTCCCACTGTTCTTAGCCACTTTATAGGATCTCTCTTTTTCTTTAATACATTTCCTGACTTCCTTTGTCAGCTAAGGTTGTCTAATCCCACCCCGGTTAATCTTTCTTTTCTTGGGAATGAACCTCTGTACAGTGTCCTCAATTATACCTACAAACTCCTGCCATTTTTGCTCTACTGTCTTCCCGGTTAGCCTCTGCTTCCAGTCTATTTTAGTCAGTTCCTCTCTCATGCCTTCATAATTACCTTTATTCAACTGTAACACCATTACATCAGATTTTGCCTTCTCCCTTTCAAACTCCAGACTGAACTCTACCATATTATGGTCGCTACTTCCTAAGGGTTCCCTTACTTTAAGATCTTTTATAGAGTCTGGTTCATTGCAAAGCACTAGGTCCAGAATAGCCTGCTCTCTTGTGGGCTCCATGACAAGCTGTTCCAAAAAGCCATCCTGTAAGCATTCCATGAATTCCCTTTCTTTAAATCCACTAGCAACATTATTTACCCCGTCCACCTGCATATTGAAGTCTCCCATGATCAATGTAACCTTGCCTTTCTGACATGCCTTCTCTATTTCCCGGTACATGTTGCGTCCCTGGTCCTGACTACTGTTAGGAGGTCTGTACACAACTCCAATTATGTTTTTTTTGCCTTTGTGGTTCCTCAATTCCACCCACACAGACTCCACATCATCCGACGCTATGTCATTCAATACCATAAATTTAATTTTGTTCTTAACTAACAAGGCAACCCCACCCCCTCTGCCCACCTCTCTGTCTTTTCGATAAGTTGAAAAACCATGGAGGTTTAACTGCCAGTCCTGACCCCCCTGTAACCAAGTCTCTGTGATGCCTACTACATCATAATCATTCACTATTATCTGTGCCATTAGTTCATCGGCTTTGTTATGAATGCTACGAGCATTCAGGTAAAGTGCCTTAATGCTAACTTCCTTATCATTAGAGATGTTGGAAGTCATATGTCCTAAGTTATCCTTGCTTTTTTCTGCATTCTCAGTCTGCCTCAATTTTAAATCCGCCTGGAAACATGCTATCCTGCTGCTTATCTTTCCATTTACCTCCATACTCCCTGTCGCTTTCACTTTACCTTCCCCCCAACTCAGAAGTTTAAAGTCCTACTGACCACCCTATTTATCCTCTTCGCTAGAACATTGGTACCTGATCGGTTCAGGTGGAGACCGTCCCAACGGTACAGATCCCCCCTGTTCCAAAACTGATGCCAATGCCCCATGAAGTGGAATCCCTCTTTCCCACACCAATCCCTTAGCCACGTGTTTACTTGCCTAATTTTCTTGTCCCTATGCCAATTGGCACATGGCTCGGGCAGTAATCCGGAGATTATGACCCTTGAGGACCTGTGCTTCAATTTCCTGCCTAGTGCTTCGTAATGCCCAAACAGGTCCTCCACCCTAGTCTTGCCTATGTTGTTGGTACCAACGTGGACCACAACAACTGGATTCTCCCCCTCCCGCTCCAATATCCTTTCAAGCCGGTCAGAGATGTCTCGCACCCTGGCACCGGGCAGGCAACACACCATGCGAGACTCCCGATCCGGCTTGCAAAGGATACTATCTGTCCCCCTAATTATAGAATCGCCTATAACCACTACTTGTCTGTTAGCTCTCCCCTCTTGAATGGCCTTCTGCACCATGGTGCCTTGGTCAGTTGGCTCATCCTGTTCAGAGCCCTTTTCCTCATCCGAACAGGGAGCAAGAATCTCGTACCTGTTGGACAAGGTTAAGGGCTGAGGCTCCTCCACTCCTGAACTCTGGTTCCCCCTACCTGCCTCACTTACAGTCACACTCTTTTGTGCCTGATCACTAGCTGAGTGTGAATTCATTAATCTCCCAGGTGTGACTGCCTCCTGAAACAAAGCATCCAGGTACTCTCCCCCTCCCGGATATGCCGCAGTGTTTGAAGCTCAGATTCCAGATCATCAACTCTGATCCGGAGTTCTTCCAGCAACCAACACTTGCTGCAGATGTGGTCACTGCCACACTTAAGAATTGAACCAGACTTGCTCTACAACATTTCTCTCCACAGCTGCCTATATTTCCACTACATTTTGTCTTTTTCTCATATTTCCATCAACTGCAGTACTTTGATTTAAAATAATGTAGATGCTTGAAGTCTGAAATCATAACAGAAAATCAGGATACTGCCTTTTGTTATACCCCTTGTCATACAGAATCATACAAAATGTTTGACAAATAAAATGCAGTATCCATGACCTCCAGAAGAACCAATGTTTCAACAAGTAGAGTGCTTTTGGAAGCCTTCACTTTAAGCCCTTCAAGCTCACGTGTAATAGAATATATTAATGCAGAATATACTAATGGAAACCAGCTGTACTAATGAAATCAGTTAGGAAAATTAGTATTTGAAGCATTGCTAGCAATGACTAATTTTATTCCTTTTAGGCGATGTTAGGTTGGAAATTCAAGTATGTATTTTGGTTTGATTCTGCTGTTTTATGTGCCTTTAAAATATTCTTTGTTTTCAGTATGGCAATTAATTCTGGTGTATTTAAACTAGTATCTGGTCGGCTCCGAGTTCCAACCAGTTCCACTGATCAATCAATCTTTGCTTTACTCTGTCTGTTCTTTAGATGTTAGATATTTCTGTGGCAGTCTAGAATGGGAGTAACTCCCCCTCAATAGGATTGTTGATTTAAAGTTATTCCAGACTTATTTTGCTTGATACATTTAAAAGTCCCATAAGCCTGATTCTCAAGTTAAAAATCTACTTTTCTATTTATAACACTTCTCAAATTCCACATTACAACCCCATAAACAAGTCTTTATTATTATAATTTCAGCTAATGGTAATACTAGCCAAGTCAGATCCCAGAATGAAACCTGACTGGATGGATAAGTCTTATTATATTCAATTTTTTAGTCAGTCACTGAACATACTGAACATGAGGTGGACAATGTACTTTTAGCAGAGGAACATACGCTGATTACTAAAAATGAAATAGAACAATATAAATAAGACAATTTGCAAGATTCTAACTGCCAAAAGAAAATATTAACCCTTTTGCCATCAATATCACAATCAACTCAACGAAGTATCACTCCTTTTAATTCTTTAATTTATGACTCAACTAATGGCCAGCATTTCACATTTTTCTGCATATTCACCATTATAAACTTGGTTTACTAACTCCCTGAGATGCACCGATACCAGCAAATCAGTGACATTTTTCCTACTCAACTTTAAGAAAAGGTCTGCCTACTTGAACTGTTCGGTCAGAAATCTCTTTCCATCTCTAATATTAGGCCAGAGACTCGTCAAAAACTGAACTGCCGTTCTGCTGGTGTGACTCTCCTCAACTGAAATTTGATTGTGGTTCTAGCTTTCATCTCCTGTAACAGCCAGATCTGCTGAAGCTGTTTTTGTCTTCTGCTTGTCTTTAAATTTTCCAGAATATAGCCATATACACCGTAGTACAATCTAGCAATTCTATTGATACAGCAACCCGAAATTGAATTTTGGCAATCTTTTAAACAAGTCCATGATATCAATGTTCTGAAGAAGGGTCACTGGACCTGAAAGGTTAACTTTATTTTCTCATCACAGAGTTTTTCCAGCAATGTCTGTTTTTGTGTCTGAAAGTCCATGATATATTAACTTTGCCAGTGAGCTTCCATCCACCTTGCCCTCCATCATTTGCTAATCCATTTGGCTCTATCAGTGAGTCAACTCTTGTCTTTTGCTGATTGTGTGGATCTCGAGGATGATTATTCACTTATTAACATTCCCCTTGCCATTTATAAACTTAATATAGGTGAAATCATAGATAATTATGACTTTCAAAGCAACTGGGTTGAGGGGTGACAAGAACTTTTCCCTTGATGAACCTCCTGGCTGTCTACTACTACAACCCATCTGTTAAGAATGTCATGGTGTAAGTGTAGCATTTATCACATGATCACACTTTGGTCTGACTCGTTACTCACTTGTAATTTTGTCCTTCTTTCAGCATCTTGTCTTGTTCCATGCCTGTTGCCTGTTTTAAATTTGTTATTCTGCACTACCTTCCCAGATACAGTTTTTTAAAAAAATTATCACTGGGTATCTTTCTTGTAGAGGCTAACTGAGGAAAGCATTGAAGAACTTATCATGCTCTGTGATTTCTACCTCCATCTCCACTAATCTGTTAAAGCTGCAAACTATTGTGGAAGCATCCTGAAATGCAAAAAAAAAATTCTTGGGTGTTATGGTGGCTCAGTGGTTAGCACGCTTCACAATGCCAGGGACCCATTTCGATTCCAGCATTGGGTGACTGTGGAGTTTGCATGTTCTCTCTGTTTCTTTGGGGGTTTCTGCTCTGGTTTCATTCCACATTCTCAAGATATGCAGGTTAGGTTGATTGGCTATGCTAAATTGCCCCATAGTGTCCAAGGATATGTAGGCTAGATAGATTAGCTATAGTAAATGCAGGGTTATGGGGATAGGGTGGGAAGCTGAGTCTGGGTGGGAACTCATCGGAGGATCAGTGCAGACTTGAATGGCTGAATGGCCTCTTTCTGCCCCTAAGTGATTGTATGATAGTCTCAATTTCTTTCCTCTACTGTAAACTACTAGCTTAAATCTCTGCTCCTGTTTAATAAATATGAGGAGCTGAAGTTTTTGCAGCCTTTTTTTCTGTTGCTGTTATATTCTCTCTTTCTTTGTCTTCCTTTGCTGATTTCTAAAATCCTCCCAATACTCAGGTTCATTACCTTTTCTAGCATTTTTTATTAGCTCTTTATGTTTGATCTAATCTAATCCCTAATATCTTCTGTTAGCTATTGTTTAACTTTTTTTGTATGTATGGGTGGGTGTTTGTTGCTATAAACTATGTAGTAATTCTTAAAAGACTATCCATTGACAATGCACAGTCATATCCTTTTAATATATTGTCCCAATCCAACTCAACAAAATTGCCCCAATACCTTTGTAGATTTTGTTCAAATTTAACACCCTGGTTTCACATTGAACTAGCTTACTTTCATACAAAGTGTAGAGTTTATTAAATTGTGGTCACTCATCTCTAAATGTTCTCTTACAACAAGATGTTAGTCACTTGCTTGTTGCATAATACTAGATCTAAAATGGCCTGTTTAATCCTCAGTGTTTTGCTCCAAAAAATAATGCTGAACATCTTTCAGAAACATCCTCCATAGCTTTTGTGCTCATTAGATTTATCCAGTCGATATGCAGATTGATGTCACCCATAGTTACTTTATTAGGCGAAAGTGAGGATCGCAGATGCTGGAAGTTAAGAGTCGAGAGTATGGTGCTGGAAAAGCACAACAGGTCAGGCAGCATCAGAGGAGCAGGAAAATCGACATTTCAGGCAAAAGCCCTTCATCAGGAATCTGAAAAAGGGCTTTTGCCCAAAACATCGATTTTCCTGCTCCTCTGATGCTGCCTGACCTGTCGTGCTTTTCCAGCACCACACTCTCGACTCTAATCTCCAGCATCTGTGGTCCTCATTTTCACCTAGCTGATTTTAACCACACTGCGAATCCTCTTCCAAGGATGCCTACCTTGAAGCAGTTCTCCTCCTCTCTCTACAAAGATCTCAAGTGAGTCTCTCTTTTACTGCAATGCCTAGGTCATCTCTGCCCTGCAGCTCTTCAGCCATGTCCTGAAACAGACTAGCTACCATAGCCACATCTGCTTCCTCAGTGCCTGCCTACAGAGGCAACTGATCGCACATGGATTCCAGACTACATTCAGAACAACACAATTTGGATCTGAACAGGACAACCCAGTACAGACTACAAATTCAAAACCTCGAGAAATGGTTCTCCCTCCTGATCCTCCGCTCCACACTTGCAGCCATGTGCCACCATCTAATCTCTCTACAGTCAGCCCTGCCTCAGCTCAGTCGATTTCCCTGCTCCTCAGATGCTGTCTGACCTGCTGTGCTTTTCCAGCACCACTCTAATCTTGACTCTTATCTCCAGCATCTGCAGTACCCACTTCTGCCTATAAATCACTAATATTAATGTTTACTTGCCCTTGCTATTTCTTAGATTCTCCCAAACAGATTCCACACTTTATTCTGATTGGAGATTTCCCTTGTTAATGTATTGGTCTGATCCCGTATCGTTGGTGCAATGCCACCTCCTTTTCGTCTGTGTTGCTTCTTCCTAAATGCTGAATATTCCTTTTCTAGACTTAACCTCTAATTGTTCCTTTAAATAGTCTACCATTTGCGAATGCTGTATACATTCAGGTAGAGAGTGCCCTAAACTTTGTCTTTTTCACATTGCTCCACATTGAGTTGAGTTAATGCTCACCTTTGTTTTACCTGTTTTCTCATTTTGCTTGCTATTTGTCTGGTTCTGCTGCCATCTTTACTTCATTCAATTTGAGCTACCTCTAAGCTTCCATTCTCCTGGCAAGCAGGTTGTGAAACTCTGTTCAACAGCATGGACAAGACATCTCATGAGGATCTCAGTCCCAGTGCTGTTAATAGGTTCCACCTGCTTCAGAACAGGTCCCAGTGCCTCAGAAATCTAATCAGATCATAAGGAACAGAAGTAGATCATAAGGAACAGAAGTAGACCATTCGGCTTCTTCGGTAGGATTATGGCTGATCCAGTGTTCCTCACATCCACATTTCTGCCCTTTCCTTGTAACTCTTGATTCCCTGACTTATCAAGGATCTAACTTGGCCTTCACTGGGACTCTTTCCCTACAGCTCTCTGTGCAAGGACTTCCATAGACTGTAAATCCTCTGAGAGAAGAAATTCCTCCTCATCTCAATCTTAAATTGACATCCCCTTATTTTGAGATTATGCCTTCTGGTCCTAAGCTCTACCATAAGAGCAAATATCCTCTCAGCGTTTACCTTGTCAAGCCCCTTAAAGCCTATGTGTTTCTCTGAACTGCCTCCAATGAAGTAATATTGTCCCTTGAAGGGACAAAAGCTGCTCATAGTACTCCAGATTTTGTCTCACCAGCACCTTGTACTGCTGCAGTAAGACTTATACTCTACCCCTCTTGAAATAAGGGTGAGCATTCCTGATTAATCTTCCTGATTACCTATGTGCTAGCTTCATATGTTCTATGCGCAAATAATCTCAAGTCCCTTTGTGTTGCAGCTTTCTGCTGTTTTCCTCCATTTAAATAATTATTTTGCTCCCTTTTTGTCCACTTACTTCGCCTATCAATATCTCTTTGTAATCTGTTTGTCTCCCTCTCTCAATTTGCCTTTTCACTTATTATTGTCTGCAAATTTGGCTGAAGTACATTTGCTTCTGCCCTTCAAGTTATTCATATATATTATAAACCATTGAGGTCCCAGCACAACAGTATACTGCCTCCAACACCACGGGCTCTTTTATAGTCTTGCTCCTACACCATTTCTTGAGCAACATGGTTCAATTGATCAAACCAGCTATTCCAATGCTCACTAGCACACTTTCCAGTTGTAATTGCTTCAGCATTGGTTAGCATGTCTTCACTGCCTATGTCCCAAATCTAATTTCATGTATATATCACTCCACCTTTCCATTTCATTACCTCCTTTCAAACAGCTCTTCAAACCTTTATTCAATTAAGCTTTTCGCCTTCTTACCTAATATCTCCTTGTGTGGCTCAGTGTGATAGTTTTTTAAGTCATGTTGCGAGGAAATAGTGAGACATTTTGTTACTTCAAAGGCAATTTTATATATTTCTTACTTTCTAAAGTCGGCCAAGACTTGTGGGTATTTAGCAGATCACATTTTCTTATAAATTTCACCCCAATACTCCAGTATCCTCCTGACTTGCATTGGAGGCAGAGGTGGTTTGCGATGATAGGGCAGGGGTTGGTAGTGAATGCTGGCTTAGCCAGTGAAAATCATGTTTCATGAAACAATATACAACACTAAATTGGCCCCTGGGATGAAAGGGTTTGGCTTGTATTCTTCAGAGTTCCAAAAAATGAGAGTTGATCTCATCCAAACATACAAGGTCACCTGACGAAGGAGCATCGCTCCGAAAGCTAGTGTGCTTCCAATTAAACCTGTTGGACTATAACCTGGTGTTGTGTGATTTTTAATTTTGTACACCCCAGTCCAACACTGGCATCTCCAATACAAGATTGTATTGGAATGTTTCTTCTAGTCAGGGAATGTAAACCATGAGAGACTGTCACAATAAGGGGCTGATACTTTAGGATTGAGATGAAAAGTTAATTCACAGAAAGCATTGTAAGTCTTAGGGATTCTCTACGTCTACTGGTTATTGATGGTCTATTGTTAAATATATTTAAGGCTGGAACAGACAGATCAAAATCTTGGAATCGAGGGATAAGGGCAGCTGGTGGGAAAGTGAAATTGAAACCCATCAAATGGCAAATAAGGCTTATTAAGCCATATGGTCAATTACTCTTTCTAATTCTTGTGTTCAACTCTCAAAATACTTATATTCGGAAGTGACACTGCAAAGGCCATGCCTTATTTTTGCTTTGATCATGATATAACCCATGTCCACACATCTGTATCAGTTTTTAACTGCTCAAGTCGTTCAGAATCAAACATTATAGGGTGTTCATAACCCTGACAATTTACAGTTGTGTTATACATTTTTGTTACTAAGAATATTACTTTCTCTGGAAATGTTTTTCTTAGTTTCCAACCTTGACCTTTTGGTAGCTGTTGTCATCTGCTATGTTCTTCTATTTAGACATCTTCATATATAAGATTTTTGTACTAGTTCATGGAATATGGGTGGTGCTGCTGAGCCAACTTTTATTGCCCTAGTTGCCAAGAGGAGAGTGGTTAAAAGTGAGCTACATTGTGTGGGTCCAGAATCAGATCCTGGGCCGCCTCCACCACCAAATTCTAGCCTCCCGACGCCTGGAGGAAGAACACGTCATCTTCTACCTTGGGACCTTCCAACTACACGGGTTCAATGTCGATTTCACCAGTTTCCAGATCTCTCCTCCCCCCACCTTAACCCAGATCCAACCCTCCGACATGGCACCACCTATGTGAACTGTCCTCCCTGTCCTGTCCATCTTCCCACCTATCTGTTCCACTCTCCACTCCAACCTATCACCATCACCCCCCACCTCCATCTATCTATTGCAATCCCAGCTACCTTCGCCCTCCCATTTATCTCTCAACCCCCTTGCCCCCCCATTCCATCTATATTCTTGATGAGGAGCTTATGCTTAAAATGTTGACTCTCCTGCTTCTCAGATGCTGCCTGATCAGCTGTGTTTTTCCAGCATCACACTTTTTGACCATATGGGTAAGGATGTCAGATCATGGATGGCACAGTGGCACAGCAGTTAGCACTGCTGCCTTGCAGCGCCAGAGACCTGGGTTCATTTCCTGCCTCAGGCGACTGACTGTGTGGAGCTTGCACATGGGCGGCACGGTGGTACAGTGGTTAGCACTGCTGCCTCACAGAGCCAGAGACCCGGGTTCAATTCCCACCTCAGGCAACTGACTGTGTGGAGTTTGCACATTCTCCCCGTGTCTGTGTGGGTTTCCTCCGGGTGCTCCGGTTTCCTCCCACAGTCCAAAGATGTGCAGGTCAGGTGAATTGGCCATGCTATTGCCTGTAGTGTTAGGTAAGGGGTAAATGTAGGGGTATGGGAGGGTTGCGCTTCGGCAAGTCGGTGTGGACTTGTTGTTGTGGTTCTGTTCGCCGAGCTGGGAATTTGTCTTGCAAATGTTTCGTCCCCTGTCTAGGTGACATCCTCAGTGCTTGGGAGCCTCCTGTGAAGCGCTTCTGTGCTGTTTCCTCCGGCATTTATAGTGGCCTGTCTCTGCCGCTTCCGGTTGTCAGTTCGAGCTGTCCACTATAGTGGCCGGTATATTGGGTCCAGGTCAATGTGTTTGTTGATAGAGTCTGTGGATGAGTGCCATGCCTCTAGGACTTGTTGGGCTGAAGGGCCTGTTTCCACACTGTAAGTAATCTAATCTAATTCTCCCTGTGTCTGAATGGGTTTCCTCTGGGTGCTCCGGTTTCCTCCCACAGTCCAAAAATGCGCAGGTTAGATGAACTGACCATGATAAATTGCCTGTAGTGTGAGTTGAAGGGGTAAATGTAGGGGAATGGGTCTGGGTGAGTTGCGCTTCGGCGGGTCGGTGTGGACTTATTGGGCCGAAGGGCTGTTTCCACACTGTAAGTAATCTAACCTAAAGTAATCCTTTCCCTAAACATCATAACTGAATCATTTATTTTGTTTACAACAGTCAGTGGTTGTGTGCTGAATTCAAATCTAGAATACAAAATGACCCAAATGGTGTGCTCACCATTTGGGTCGTTTTGTATTCTAGATTTGAATTCACATTTCACTATCTGTCACGCATATTCTTAATACAAATATTCTTGTCCACCTTTGTGCTTCTAAGCAGTGCAGCCAGAATGGAACACCCCACAGATGAATGAATGCTGCTTATGAAAAGAAGGCTGGTTAGAGACCCCCAATGGGGCACAAGAGGCTGAATTGTGATGACAACACATCATATTGCTGTATACCAGCACGAGCTTAAGTTGTTTTGCTAACAGGCAGCTGTAATGGCAGTGGTGAAGTGGAGGGGAAGGAGCAGGAATTCAGCCACCTACAAAGAGACCAGTTGTTTCCTGATCCATTATATCCATGCTCCTACTGTGGGGGTGGGTCTGTTTAACCAGCTTAGTAATCTGGATACAGACGTGCTAGTCTCTTTCAACAAGGACACTTGAGCCAGTAATGGCAGATGATTGAGGTTGCACTGCAATTCATTGATCTGTGGAGAACGTAGCACTTGTAAATTGCAACAGCTGCAGTGGGTGCTGAGTCCTCTGTTATCAGATACTGCAAGATGTTGAATCACCTAGACTGTCAGCTGGAATTGTCCAAACTTTTAAATAGATGGGATGATTTCCGGACTGTAAATAAAGCAATGGACCAAAATACAGGTGGTCTCATGATCTTGCAAGCCACAATCTTAAGTTTTCAGGCAGGTTTTTTTATTGCATCAGGTATTTGGGTATTTAGAGCAATTGGCCACTTTCTGAAGCTTGGCCTTACGAGGCTGTCCTCCGGCATATCTACGGCAGAATAAATAATGGACTCCCCATTTCCCAGAGAAGGTGGCACTGTTATATTCCATCCATTGTGGCTGCTGCCCACAAATAATAGTACATCTCCCTGTGAGTATCCTCCTCAATTATCTATCTTACCTTATCTACTTTAAGACGCCTGTTCTTTTTCTTCCTTCTCCTCTTCCACCAAGTCTTGTAGTGCCATATGTGAGAAACTGCATTCTCTTTCCCTTAGTCCTTGAGCTACCATTGAAATTTATGTTCTGTGTTAGTCAGAAAGCATACTTAACAACTTAAATGGAAATGAGTCCATATATCATAGCAAGAAAATGCTTCTAATGCTAATAATGCTTCTAATTGATTCTTGTTCAATCTACCGTTGATTGTATTCATAGTATTGGACATATTTAAATCATTGTAATGATTGATTACCTCCAAAATTGCAAACTAAAGCACACATGCGTTATTTGCACAGGATAGTAGTACCTTTCCACAGCTCTCAAATGTTGTGATGTGCTTGGAATATCTTTTCAAAATGTGCTTCCTGTTGCATTGGCAAAATAAGAGATCTTAATGGGGGTTCTTTCTTGTCACAAGCCTTTGCTTCCTGCTATGCATAATGGAAACTGCATATAAGCACTTTGTAGAATTGTTGCACAATGTTTCCTATGAAAGTGTAGTTGTAGGCTTTACTGGTAGATGGCAGTGTGATGCTTTTTGTTAGGCAAAAGTGAAGATGCTGGAAACCAGAGCTTAGATCAGAGTGGTGCTAGAAAAGCACAGCAGGTCAGGCAGCATCGGAGGAGCAGGAAAATCGTCGTTTCGGGCAAAAGCCTATCCTGATGAAGGGATTTTGCCTGAAATGTCGATTTTCCCACTGATGCTTTTTGTTCCCATTACTGAGCATACATTAATCTCAAAATATATAAATTCTGTGGTAACTTGCAATTTGCCTGTGAGTTTTGAAACTTTATTCAAAAATAGTTTGAATATTTGTGTGCGTGGTATTTCTCCTTAGTATGTGGACTACAATAAGTATTAAAATTGTAATCATTATGCTTCATCACATTGCTCTCTGATTTGAACTTCAAATTAAAGATTTGTCCTGAATCTGTTTTTGATTTTCTCGGCTATTTATGCCTCAAATCATCCGAAACCACATTTTTCCCCATATTGCTTTTTCTTATTTTGCCTCTAGCAAAGAGGCACATGGTGGCCTTTAAATGTTACATTAACTACAATTTTCCCTTAGACCTTTCAAAAGATTCCTTCATGTACTTGGCTCAGCCATATATCTGTCTGAATACAAACATCAAAATAGGGATGAACTAAATGTTGAAGTTGCCAGTGATACCCATGCCCCATAAATAAATATTTTTAAAGAAAATCTAATCATGTCTCCCAGGATGTCCCAGATCATTTCACATTCAATTAATTAGTTTTTACTTGAAGTGCAGTGGACTTAGCTATCTGTATTTAAGAGCAGAGATATAATTTAATAGATTGCCATACTTTTTCTTTGGTAGGGTTGTTAAAGGAAGAATTTTGGTTCTGCATCCTTTGAAGAGTGCTGTATCTTTCCATCCACCAGATCCGATGGGATATCTAAGTAGTTAAAAATCCTACCTGAAAGTCTGTACCATCAACAACAGTGCATTTGATCATAACATACTGAAGTGTCTGTCTAGATTGTATTTTCAAAATATAATATGAGACTTGAACCCACAGACCTCCGACTTGGAGACACAAATATCATCAACTGAATCAATGGCAGGATTATTGTCTCTTAGTAAATGTCTGTCATTTTAGAATCAAACAATTTCATTTATTGACATTTGAGATATTTTTTAGTTTTCGGTTCAAGATAGTGCATCATATACTTTGAGGCAATCAAGCAGGCATTGTTCTTGTCCAGGATGTATGGTTAAAACCGCTTCAGAATTTGCTGTATTAGAAACTACAGTTTTTAACTTTTTCTAGCATGTATGATTCAGAGGATTGCAAGTTTTATTTGTATATTTTTTAGGTTTTTTTTCAAAAATGAATGCGAGGATGGGTTGATATGCCAGATAATTATTTTTGCACTAAATGTTTCTTTCCATGGTGCTACATTCATGGGGTGGGAACGAGTTCCTGTTGAAATGGTTGGTCGTGGCTACTACACCTTGTAGATAGGTTGTTCTACATTCACTGAGTAGTTTGATTCCTGTTCCTCAAAAAAAAAGAAACAAACTGTCTCTTTTAATAGCCAACAGAAAACCAGTTGTTCTGTGTTCAGGTACATATGATGTCTAAATCTTCACTAAATGTTACTGTTAAATATTGTTAACAGTTGGCATTCCCTTGTTCCATCATTCCTGAAAGTTTCTTTGATCCCATCTTTTCTTGAAAGTTGATCATAAGATCTGCATTAGAATTGCCCATCTATTTCTTGTACTATGATATTCTAATGTAAATAATTGTGAGAGTGTGTTTTGGAAAAGCAATTAATGTCAGGAACTGTGCCTCAAGTGATAAACTTCAAGAGGCAAGCAAATTGATGTAAATAAATGTAAGAAACTGCAGAATTAAATATTATGATTTTAAGTAATACTTAAGTATGCTGGAGTTTGTTGTAATTATGTAAATGATTTTATTTTCTGTTAGGTTTGCAAATTAGAAGGAACATCTGACCAGAGGAAAACTTCAGTGAAGTGATAGTTGAACCTCTAGTTAACATTTTTTAAATCACTTCAACCATTTAGTAAAACTGGAAACAGCTCGACCAAGACTGCAGAAAAGAAATTGCTTGAACAAGCCAGATGTGGGCTTGGCAATGCCGCAGGTAGATGTGTAAACTTTTTCCATTAAATTCCTGACTTTACAGTAATAACAGGAACACTTCAGTTTGCTTACATTCAGAATGAATTAATATTTGAGTCAAGCTATGCAATATGTTTTTAAAATTACGTTGCTCAATGTTTCCAAGAGCTAAAGTTTTAACCACTCTGATGTAGTATGAAAAGTAATGACTTTGCCCCCGCTTTAGCAAGAACACATCTATACTATTGATGTAAAGACATAATTATTCTTGGTACATTAACTGCACAGTATAAGTAAAATATATTAATTTGCAAAATAGCTTGTAATCTGCAGGATAGAACTAAAAAATAATACCATTCATAATTAATATTGCTTGCTTTATAATTGGAAATATGTCTTCATTCTTAAGGCTGTGATATGATTTTATTTGGCAAATTTTATTTTGAAATCCTATGTGTGATAGTTTTGATTGGCATTTACAGCACAGGAACATGCCATTCAGCTCAACTGATCCATGCCATTGTTTATACAACACCTGAACCACCTTCCACTCTTCTAACCTATTAAAGTATTATTCTATTCCTTTCTGTGTCAAATATTGTATGACTTTCCCTTGTTTGTGTCTGTGTTAATCAGCCCAGTTACACCTTACCGTGGTGTGTCCCACATTTATGCAGGCGTAGTAAGGAAATTTCTTCTCAATTCTTCATTTGGCTGCTTTAGTGTTTACATTTATATCTATGGCCTCTATTCTGTTCTCTTCACAAAAACAAGCTGAAATATGTTTTATATGTCCTTGTTAAACCCTTTCTTGTTGTGGCGGGTCTCATGAGATTTTATTTCTGGATTAAAAAAAAGCATGAATCTTATCAATTCATAATGAGAGCGACATTATCTTGAAAGACTCAATAAGATGTTCGACAAGTTTCCGCATGGTAGACTGGTTAATGAGGTTAGATAATTTGGAATACAGAAAGAAATAGCCATTTAGGTACAAATTGGCTTGAAGGTAGGTTACAGAGGGTGGTGGGGGAGGGTTGCTTTTCAGACTAGAGGCCTGTGACCAGCTGTAGGCTGCAAGAATCGATGATAGGTACACTGCGTTTTGTTATTTATATAAATGATTTGACTATCGAAGAAGGTTATGTCAGAGGACAATGGGACCTTGATAAGGTGGGGTAAGGAGTGGCAGATGGAGTTTAATCTAGGTAAATGTGAGGTGCTGCATTTTGGTAGGGCAAGTCAGAGCAGGAATTGTACACTTAATGGTAAGGCCCTGGGGACTGTTGCAGAGCAACGAGACCCTGGAATGCAGGTTCATAATTCCTTGAAGTTGGAGTCACAGGTAGACAGGGTAATTGTTGTGGCTCTATAAGACATTGGTTTACTGTGATCAGTTCTGGTTCCCCTCCTATAGGAAAGATGTTGTGAAATGTGAAAGGGTTCAGAAAAGATTTACAAGGATATGGCTAGGGTTGGAGGGTTTGAGCTATTGGAAAAGGCTGAACATACTGGGGCTACTTTCCCTTGTGTGTCGGAGGCTGAGGGGTAAGCTTTTATAGAAGTTTAAAAAAAATCATGAGTGGCATGGATAAGATGAATAATCAAGGTCTTTTCCTTTGGTGGGGTATCCAAAATTAGAGGGCATATGTTTAAAGCAAGATGGGAAAGATTTGAAAGTGGCCTGAGAAGCAACTTCATGAAAAAGGGTGGTGCGTGTACGGAATGAACTGCGAGAGGTGGAGGCTAGTATAATTACAACATTTAAAAGGTGACTGAGTGGATATATGAATCAAAAGGGAAAAAGGGCCAAATGATGGCAAATGGGACTAGATTAATTTAGAGTATCTGGTCAATATGGACGTGTTGGACCGAAGGATCTGTTTTCATGCTGGACATTTCTGTGACTCTAACTGACAGTCCTATTATCATTTAAGTAAATTTTGCAGCTACATCAATACTTCTGTGTCCATTTTATAACTTAGAGACAAGTATGCTCCTGTTCATGTGATCAATTCCTCTTTATCTTGTATTTTAATCCATGTGAATTTTATTCCTAATCTTCTATTAATTAAATTCCTTTTTTTCCTGTTGCCATTGTTATTTTTAATTAGTGCAGCTCCTACCTTATCTTTCTTCCCTGTTCTTTCTGATTATGTTATAACTTGATTGGCAGCCCTATTCTTTAGACATGTTCCTGTTATTTCTACAATATCTGGTCCCCCTTTGGAATATTTCTTTAAGTTCTCCATTTTATTATGAATAAACGTATTGCTGTACAAACAGCTGAATTTGAGTATGAATAGTTCCTTCTTCTTTATTTTTAACAGTCCTATTATGTTATTTTTATAAACTCTCTTCCCTGGCCATTCATCTTGCTGTCTTCTTTACCTTAGTCTGCCCTGTTATCTTATCTCCTATTTCTTTTACTTTTTAATCTTTTATCTTTTTCCTCATACCAGATTCCCGTATGGATTCTGTGGATTGACAAATATACTCATCCCAATGTACTTGATTTTCACCTGAAAAGCTTTCACTCTTGCTTAACGAAAATTGTTAAGTATTCATGGGTAAATTGAATTCTGGCAACTTCAGGGTTTGATGCACAATGTATTTTAATTTTGTTATAATTTTGTAATCTATGAAATTTAATAATTACGATTAAGATTAGAATGATACAAAATGATACTTTTAGCACGGGAGGTTATTTCAAATATAGATTGTTCTGCTATAATGCGCGTTTCGTTAATGCAAATTCGCAATAACACAATTGATGAATTGGGGACACTGTTTGTAAAGGACAAACTTTTAAAGTGTGTATTGGTTATAACATGATTTCTGCTCCATTAGTTTAAATGGTGCTGCTGGTACGCAATTTTCTTAGAACACGGGATTGCATGAGAACTTAATTACCACGTTAGAGCAGAACTGTTTCTATCAGAGTTGTCGGGGAACACGGATAAAGGATAACGCCCTGTCATAACTCAGTAAACAGTTTTATAACAATTGCAGTATAACTTCTCCAGATATTTCTCATTTGCTTACAGGAACTTTTTTTTTGATGAGTGCTCTCCTAATAACTTGTATATCCTTTTTATTTTATAGCCCAGTGTTAGCGGAATGGATCCTCCATTTGGGGATGCCTTTTGCAACCGTCCATTTCCAGACCAGGTCTTAACTAGTACCGATTTGTTGGGGAATAATTCAGACCCTGATTTCATGTATGAACTGGTAAGATTTATAGTACACAAGTAAATCAACAACTTGTTTACTCTGGATATTTCACTTACTACCGTTTTTTCTTTTTGTGGTTACTTATATCTTTATGTCCATTGTCTCCTCTTCTGTCTTAAAGAAGCTTTTTTGGGGGTTTGTTCCATATTAATTAGTTAAGTCACTTAAATCTATTTCACAGTTAACAGTTAGTCATCGAGATATACAGCTCGGAAACAGACCCTTCAGTCCAACTCATCCATGCCAACCAGCTATCCCAACCTAATCTCGTGCCACTTGCCAGCACCTGGTGCATATCCCTCCAAACCCTTCCTATTCATATACCCATTCAAATGCCTAGTAAATGTTGCAATTGTACCAGCCTCCTCCACTTCCCCTGGCAGCTCATTCCATACATGCACCACTGCATGAAAAAGTTGCCCTTTAGATCTCTTTTATATCTTCCCTTAGCTCTGGACTCGCCAATCCCAAGGAAAAGACTTTGTCTATTTATTCTACCCATGCCCTTCATGATTTTATAAATTTCTATAAGGTCATCTCTCAGCCTCCCACGCTCCAGGGGAAACAGCCCCAGCCTATTCAACCTCTCCCAATAGTTCAAATCCTCCAACCGTAGCAACATCCTTGTAAATCTTTTCTGAACTCTTTCAAGTTTCACAATATCCTTGCAGCAGGAAGGAAACCACAATTTCACGCAATACTCCCAATAGTGGCCTAACCAATGGCAATATGACCTCCCAACTCCTATGCTCATTACATTGACCAATAAAGGAAAGCATGCCAAACGCCTTCTTCACTATCCTATCTACCTGCGACTCATCTTTCAAGGAGCTATGAACCTGCACTCCAAGGTCTCTTTGTTCAGCAACACTCCCTAGGACCTTACCATTAAGTGCATAAGTCCTGCTAAGATTTGCTTTCCCAAAATGCAGCACCTTGCATTTATCTGAATTAAACTCCATCTGTCACTTCTCAGCCCATTGGCCCATCTGATCAAGATCCCATTGTAATCTGAGGTAGCCTCCTTCGCTGTCCATTACACCTCCAATTTTGGTGTCATCTGCAAACTTACTAACTGTACCTCTTATGCTCGCATCCAAATCATTTATGTAAATGACAAAAAGTAGAGGACCCAACACCGATCCTTGTGGTACTCCACTGGTCACAGGCCTCCAATCTGAAAAACAACCCTCCATCACCACCTTCTGTCTTCTACCTTTGAGCCAGTTCTGTATCCAGCTAGTTCTCCCTGTATTCCATGAGATCTAACCTTGCTAACCAATCTCCCATGGGAAACCTTGTCACACGCCTTGAAGTCCATATAGATCACATCCACTGCTCTGCCCTCATCAATCCTCTTTGTTACTTCTTCAAAGAACTCAATCAAGTTTGTGAGACATGATTTCCCACACATGGTAAGATTTATAGTACACAAGTAAATCAACGACTTGTTTACTCTGGATATCTGTAGACTATCCGTAATCAGTCCTTACCTTTCCAATTACATGTAAATCCTGTCCTTCAGTATTCCCTTCCAACAACATGTCAGACTCACCGGTTTATAATTCCCTGACTTGTCCTTACCACATTTCTTAAATTGTGGTACCACATTTGCCAACCTTCCAGCACCTCAGCTGTGACTATCGATGATACAAATATTTCAGCAATGGGCTCAGCAATCACTTCCCTATCTTCCCACAATGTTCTAGGTTACACCTGATCAGGTCCCAAAGCTATCTCATGTCCCCTTTTTGCCCTCCTGATTTACCTCTTAAGTATCCTTGAATTGCCTTTATACTCTTCTAAGGGTTCACTCGATCTATCCTGTCTATACCTGACATATGATACCTGACAGGAATATGCTTTCTTTGGACTCTCGTTACCTCAGTTCTGAAGGCTTCCCATTTTCCAGCCGTCCCTTTTACCTATGAACATCTGCCCTCAATCAGCCTTTGAAAGTTCTTGCCTAATACCATCAAAATTGGCCTTCCTCCAGTTTAGAGCTTTAAGTTTTAGATCTGGTCTATCCTTTTCCAATCACTATTTTAAAACTAATGGAATTATGGTCACTGGGAAATCTGGCCCCAAAGTGTTCCCCCACTGACACCTCAGTCACCTGCCCTGCCTTATTTCTCAAGAGTAGGTCGAGTTTTGCACCTTCTCTAGTAAATAAATCCATGTACTGAATCAGAAAATTTTCTTGTACACAGTTAACAAATTCCTCTCCATCTAAACCCTTAAGACTATGGCAGTCCCAGTCTATGCTTGGAAAGTTAAAATTCCCTACCATAACCACCTTATTATTTTTACAGGTAACTGAGATCACCTGACAAATTTGTTTCTCAATTTCCCACTGACTATTAAGGGGTATAATACAAACCCAATAAGATGATCATGCCTTTCTTATTTCACCCAAATAACTTCCATGGATGTATTTCCGGAAATATCCTCCTCCAGTATGGCTGTAATGCTTTCTCTTATCAAAACTGCCACTCCCCTCTCCTCTCTTGCCTCCCTTTCTATCCTTCCTGTAGCATTTGCATCCCAGAACACTAAGATGCCACTCCTGTCTATCCCTGAACCATGTTTCTGTAATTGCTATGATATCCCAGTACCATGTTCCTAACCATGCCCTGAGTTCATCTGCCTTCCCTGTTCGGCCCTTTGTATTGAAATAAATGCAGTTTAATTTATTTGTCCTGTCTTGTTCTCTGCTTTGTCCCTGCCTGCCCTGACTGTTTGACTCGCTTCTTTTCTCAACTGTACCAGTCTTAGATTGATCTCTTTCCTCACTATCCCCTGAGTCCCATCCCCCCACCTTAATAGTTTAAATCCTTCCGAGGAGCTCTAGTAAATCTGCCTGTCAGTATAATAGTCCCCTTCCAATTCAGATGCAATCTGTCCTCCTTGTACAGGTCACTTTTACCCGATAAGAGATTCCAATGATCTAAAAATGTGAATCCTTCTCCCATACACCAGCTTCTCAGCCACGCATTCATCTGCTCCATCCTCCTGTTCCTACCCTCACTAGCTCGTAGCACCGGGAGTAATCCAGATATTACTACCCTTGAGGACCTCCTTTTTAAATTCCTGCCTAACTTTCTAGTTTTCCTGTTGTACCCGATGTACCCCTCATTACGTTTGAGCCTGAAGCTTGGCTATTCATGCTACATTCCCCGGAGAGTGCATCAGCCCATACATTTTCCAAAGCAGCATACTTGTTTGAAATGGAGATAGCCACAGAAGACTCCTGCACTACCTGCCTACCTCTCTTATCTTTCCTGGAGTTAACCCACCTATGTGACTTTCTCTGTCGCTTTTCTCCCTTCCTATAACTGTCATCCATCACACCACCTCATTCTTGTAAATTCCTTATTGCCTCTGTCGCTCCAACTGATCAGAGTTCTTTTTTAATTGTAGACAAGGAGCGTTTTCAGGCTGTTAATCCTGAGAGAAGATCACCACGAAATCTGATTCTATCCACTTCAGCATCTGCACAATAACATTTTCTAGTAGGAGTCATTGAATTATGAATGACAGCAGGAACTTGAGTCACCCGTTAAGTGCTTCTCTCTGGTGTATGAAGAGAGAAAGTCATGACCCTTGTGGTGGTTCATCTGAAATTATCAGGCAGTTTTGACAACTGTTTAAATCTGCATTTTTTACTTTATCTGTATGCCAGGATTTATTTAGCCACTAGCAGCAACATTCTGTTTGCTCACAATCTGTATTTGTTGTGCAGAGTTAAATGTACTATAAACATCTAATTGTAGTTATATCCAAATTAAATTATAAAAAAGAAATTTTGACTTCTGGTGCCAAAAGAGAAGACTTAATTTTGAGACAAAACCTTTTTTGATTCTACCTCCAATCTAGTTAATATCTTGTTTTAATATAAATTTTTATTTCTTTCAGGACAGAGAGATGACTTATACTCACAGCTCGAGAGATGATCCTCTTACCTTGGGAGATTGTAAAGACCTTGAACTTTTAGAGCCATTAAATGAGTTACTGGATTCCGATCCTTCCTATACTTCAAACTGGGAGCAGTGGGACACGTGCTGGGAAGACTTGACAAAATACACCAAGTTAACTAGCTATGATATTTGGGGAACAAAGGAAGTGGATTTCCTTGGGCTGGATGACTTTTCCAGTCCTTATCAAAACGAAGATGTCATAAGCAGGACCCCAACTTTGGCCCAGCTAAACTGTGAAGATTCACAGCCTGTTTTGGATTCATTATATCATCCTGATCTACTCAAGAGTTTAAATCAAAATTCATTAACCTCTTCTCTGGCTGGTAAAAAACTTGCAGCAAACAGGGCAATGCCACTAGTGTCATCTGCCAGAAGTCCTTGTATAGATGCTTGCTTGCCAGAGACTACCCAAAAGTTAGCCAAGTCTGTTTCTTCTAGTGCTACTGTGGACAATGGCAACACAAATCAGCCCCTGAATACCAAAATAGGGCCTGCTCTTGTAGACAACAAAGACTTTGTTAAAAAAGCTAAAGTCTGGATCAATCCAGTACCACTTGGTAAATCAACATTGGGTGCTACCCAGGTGCACAGTGACTTACCAGATGATTCCTGTTGTAGTGATAGTGGGGCTAATATCAGGAAACTGGAGAAAAAGAATGTAGAAAGTACTTATTCCAATAAAGCACCCACTGTATTCAAAGAAGCTAATGACCCGAGTACTCGAACTGAAACTATTGAAATTTTATCACCATCTGTCCCTGATCACACCCAGAAAAAGGAAGAGCACAATTATTCTTTGTTTATTTCTGATAGTTTGAATGAGCAGTCTCCAAGTATTGAGCAGGAAGCAGAAGATGATGATGATGATGATGATGAGGACCATGATGAAGGATTTGGTAGTGAGCATGAATACAGTGATAATGAGGAAGATGATGACGACGACGATGATGATGAAGAGGAGGAGGAGGAAGACAAGGATGATGATGTCAGTGATACCTTCTCTGAACCGGGTATTTGTGCTTTATTACATTAAAACTGAAATAATGTTTAACTGTTCAATAACAAAATACTCCAGTGGGAAAGAGGCCACTTAGTTTAGTTATTCTGTGTTAGTATTTATACTTTACAACAGATTCCCCTTTGATCTTGCATCAGAATTTGTGCTTATAGAAGCATTACAGCTTTTGAGTTCAGATTGTTGCCATATTTACAGAGTTGTTTTTAAGAATTATAATTTGGTTATAACCAGAAGAGTTGTAACTTGTTATAAAACTTGTTATAATTTGCTCTCAGCATATTTTTACATAGACATAGTGTTGCTAATTTCAATATGATTTAATAACTGGGAGAATGTTATTTAAATAATTTTGTTGAAATGCAAAGAATAAAAAGAAATCTAACCATATTTAGAACAAAGAACAAAGAAAGAACAAAGAAAGAACAAAGAAAATTTACAGCCCAGGAATAGACTCTTCGACCTTCCAAGCCTGAGCTGCTCCAAAAGTACTTTCGAAACCTGTCGGTCAATTTCTTAGCATTTGTATCCCTCTGCTCCCCACCTACTCATGCATCTGTCCAGACGCCTCTTAAATGAATCTACCGTGCCTGCCTTTACCACCTCTGCTGGCAACGCGTTCCAAATGCCCACCACCCTCTGTGTGAAGTACTTGCCGCTTGTATCCCCCTTAAACTTTCCACCTCTCACCTTGAAAGCATGACCTCTCGTTGTTGAATCCTTCACCCTGGGAAAAAATTTGTCTCTATCCACCCTGTCTATACCCTTCATGATTTTGTAAACCTCAATCAGGTTCCCCCCTCAATCTCCTTTTTTCTAGTGAAAATAAACCTTATCTACTCAACCTCTCTTCATAGCTAGCACCTTCCATACCAGGCAACATTCTGGTAAACCTCTCTGCACCCTCTCCAAAGCGTCCACGTCCTTTTGGTAATGTGGCGACTAGAACTGTACATAGTATTCTAAATGCGGCCGAACCAATGTCTTGTAGAATTTTAACGTGACTTGCCAGCTCTTATATTCAGTACCCCGTCCAATGAAAGCAAGCATGCTATATGCCTTCTTGACGACTCTATCCACCTGTGCAGCAACCTTCAGGGTACAATGGACCTGCACTCCCAGATCTCTCTGCCCATCAACTTTTCCCAAGGCTCTTCCATTCATTGTATAATTCGCTCTAGAATTAGACTTGCCTAAATTATCACCTCACATTTGTCTGGATTGATAGCCATCTGCCACTTTTCTGCCCAACTCTTCAATCTATCTATATCCTCCTGTACTCTCTGACAGTCCCTTATGCTTACTGCTACTCCACCAATCTTTGTGTCATCTGCAAACTTGCTGATCATACCAACAGTGCCCTCTTCTAGATCATTTATGTATATTACAAACAACAGTGGCCCCAATACTGACCCTTGTGGAACACCACTGGTCACCTTTCTCCCTTCAACTACTACTCTCTGTCTCCTGTTGCTCAACCTGTTCTTTATCCACCTAGCTAGAACGCCCTACACACCGTGTGACTTCACTTTCTCCATTAGTCTACAATGGGGAACCTTATCAAACGCCTTACTAAAGTCCATGTATATGATATCAACTTGGTCACTTCCTCGAAGAACTCTATTAAGTTGGTAAGGCACGATCTCCCCCGCACAAAACCATGTTGCCTATCACTGATAAGCTCATTCTTTTCTAAATATAAATAGACCCTATCTCTCAGTACCTTCTCCAGCGACTTCCCCACCACCGATGTCAGGCTCACTGGTCTGTAGTTATCCGGAATATCCCTAATACCCTACTTGTACAGGGGGACAACATGAGCAACCTTCCAGTCCTCCGGCACCTCACCTGTATTTAAGGATGCCGCAAAGAAATCTGTCAGGGCCCCAGCTATTTCCTCTCTCGCCTCCCTCAGCAACCTGGGATAGATCCCATCTGGTCCTGGGGATTTGTCTACCTTAATAACCTCTAGCATACCGAACACATCTTCCTACTTATGCCAACGTGCTCCAGACTAATCAAACTTCTATCTCTAATCTCAAGATTCATAATTTTCCTCTCCTCAGTGAACACTGATGCAAAGTAATCATTCAGAATCTCACCCATTCTCTCAGGTTCGGCACACAGCCTTCCTTCGTTATCTTTTAGTCGACCAATCCTTTCTATAGTTACCTGCTTGCTGACTATATAAGAATGAAATGCTTTGGGATTTTCCTTAATTCTGCTTGCTAAAGCTATTTCATGACCCCTTTTAGCCCGCTTGATTCCTTGTTTAAGAATTGTCTTATTCTTCCGATTATTCCTCTAGGGCCCGTTCTGTTCTTAGCTGCCTAGACCTTATGTATGCTTCCCTTTTCCTCTTGGCTAGTCGTACAATTTCTACGGTCATCCACGGTTCATGAATCTTGCCTTTCCTATCCTTTGCCTTCAACGGGACATGCCTATCCTGCACTACCGTTAACCTATCTTTAAAGGCCTCCCACATCTCAAATGTGGACTTGCCTTCTAATAGCTGTGTCCAATCCACATTTCCCAACTCCTGCCTAATTTTGATATAATTGGCCTTGGCCCAGTTTAGTACTCTTCCCTTAGGACCACTCTCTTCTTTATCTACGAGTATTCTAAAACTTACAGAATTGTGGTCACTGTTTCCAAAGAAATTCCCCACCGCAACTTCTACCACTTATCCTGGCTCATTCCCCAGTACCAGGTCCAATATGGCCTCTTCTCTCGTCAGTCTATTGACATATTGCTCTAGAAAACTCTCCTGGACACTTCGTACAAATGCTACTCCATTCAGACCTCTGACGCTAAGTGTATGCCAGTCAGTGTTGGGAAAATTAAA
Organism: Chiloscyllium punctatum; assembly: GCF_047496795.1. Classification (NCBI taxonomy): domain Eukaryota; kingdom Metazoa; phylum Chordata; class Chondrichthyes; order Orectolobiformes; family Hemiscylliidae; genus Chiloscyllium; species Chiloscyllium punctatum. Next base: position 62,122,186 of record NC_092758.1, read on the forward strand.
ATCTCCCATCACCACTACCCTATTGCCTCTACATCTATTCATAGTCTGTTTACCTATTTTTCTTCTACCTCACGCTCGCTATTGGGAGGTCTGTAATACAGCCCCAACAATGTAACTGCACCCTTCTTATTTCTCAGCTCCACCCATAATGCCTCACTACCCAAGACTGCCATATTGTCCTCCTTTAGCACAGCCGTGATATTGTCCCTGACCAGCAATGCAACTCAACCCTCTCTTTTACTTCCCTCCCTGTCTTGTTCATATTTTAAAGGTAACAGTATTAATAAGTAGCATATATGGTTCAGTACCCAAAATAGAAAATGTGTCACAATATGGTATTGATTGAGAGATAATGGCTCAGTTGCAATGTTTAAGGTGCTGATTTCAAAATGCAAATAAAATACCAAGTTATGTTAGCAAAGAGTACAAATAAAAGTAGTCATTTTTGTATATGATGATAGAATGATGTTGCATAGGAGGAAGCCACTTGGCCACCTTTGCTATAGGCTTGTTAATATTTTCCCTTCAAGTATGTGTTCAATTCCCTCTTTAATCTCTTTCTATCGCAGACAGTGCATTCCAAATCATAAGAACGCTGTTTTTTTAAAAAAAAATTCCTGATGTCACATTTGATTGTTTTACCAATATTATTTATTCTCTAGTAGAACCTTTTGGAAATGGTGCCTGGAAACGATGTCTCTTCTTTTATTCTGTGAAAAACTTTGAAGAGTTTTAAAACTATCACATGTCACCTTAAACATCTCTCCTGTCAGGTGAACACACCCAACCTCTTCACACCTGTCACATAGCTGAAGTTCCTTTTTCCTGATACCAACCTAGTTTCTGTGATCTCTCTAAGATCTTGGTATCCTTCCTGGAGCATGGTGTCCTGAATTGAAATCAATACTTGTATTTGTTGTAAGATGGTGGCGGAGTAAGATGTGCTAACCAGAACTAATCCAATCCGCCCATTCCTCTTCTTTTTCTTCTCTTTTTCATCCTTTTTGTGCTTTTTTCTTCTTCTCCTTCTTTCTCTTCGAGCCATGACTCCCGGCCTCCAGTGATGATTCATGGCCTGGCGCAGCGGCCTCCTGGTGTGGCAACCTCCCGACTTGGTGCAGCTGCCTCCTCCCATATGGCTCTCCTAGTGTGAAATGGTAACCTTCCAGCCTCCTGCAGCGAGTTCCCCCCATGGCATGTTGCTGGCTTGGTTTGGAGTCAGGGCCTAATGTGGACTAGAAACTAGGTGCCAGTTTGGTCTGTTGTACTGAACTTTTATTTCTGTAATGCTGGACATTTAATTTCTCTATTGTCTAGGATCTTGTAGCTAAAGAAGCTGTGCCTAGGTCCTTTTGTATCTAAGTTGGCGCTGTAATTGGAGATGTAGAAATTGTTCACTATATTCATTGAATATATGTGACAATAAAGACTATTCTAATTATAATTCTACTTCATCTATGGACTGACCAACATAAGTTTCTTACTTTTACATTCTATTCCTCTATTCATAAAGCTGAAACAATAATTAGAAATAAAAGCAGAAAATGTTGGAAATTTTTCTGTCAGGTCAAGCAGTTTTTGTGAAATAAGTAACCGTTAATGTTCCAGATCAATGACTATCCGTTAGAACTGAAAGAGAAGTTTTCAAGAAGTGGAAGGTGCAAGAATGGGAGGGACAAAAGCAGAGGGAATGATTCTTAACAGACTGAAAGATGGGCAAGATTAAATGACAGAAGAGTTGGTAGGGAAAAGCTGAAAGAAGGGATGACAGGATGGTAAATTTAGAAAAAAAACTGCAATTGTCAGGAATTTAAGTTTATCATGTGACAAAAGTAATTTGTGTTTTAGACAGAGTGTATTTATAAGAAAATGTCTTTAAGTTGCTCCTCATTTTCTATGCTGCTGCATTCAGAATATTGATAATGTTTTGTTTTTCTTCCATACAGGATTTGAAAATGACACAGTAGATGACATGAAGGATGCATTAACAGGTATCTCCAGAAAAAGGAGCAAAAGAAGATACTTCTGGGAGTACAGTGAACAGCTGATGCCACCACCCAAGCAAGATCGAATGTTGAAGCCTTCTGAATGGGATAGAGATACTTTGCCCAGTAATATGTATCAGAAAAATGGTTTACACCATGGTAAGCTGACAGAAATAAATTTTAATTTTGGTTTTGCTTTACTTCAAATTTTAAATCTAAAATGTGACCTGTATTTACTGCCAAAATACAAGTACAACCTGTTTCGTGATTTGTTAGGAACATGTTTGAATGTTGCCAGATTGCCAGAATGTTCCCTTTTTGTTGCCAGATTACACATTTTACTTTGAATTATTTACCCTTGCCCAGTAGTATATTATATTACTAGAGCAGGGAAGAAGGAGAGCAGCCATCTCTTTAACAATTGTTTTTCAACAATCTTGCAATTGTTGTATGATTTCTTTACCTCCTGTGTTATATACATTATGATCTTTTCTAGCTTAATTTCTTCCATAACTAGTACTAATATCGTCACAATGAGCAATTTTGAATTTTGTTTTCGTTAATGTGGGATCTTTAATGAATTATCTGGAAGCTACCTTAGAAAACTTCCAAAAGGTTTCCATATCTCTTTTTACTTTATGGGACTTGCTCTTTGTCTCATCATTATCACAGCCGACACCAGCACCATCAAATTCAGTACTGACTCCAATTGAAGTTTCATTGCTTTGTTGGGTTAAAGTGTTGAGTCAATAATGGCCTTTTCTGATTGAGAGCAGTGTTTAATAAATTTTGGATGTTTTCAAAGAAGTGTCCTAAAATATGATCCTTAAGATAGTACCTGGTAGCAAGATAAAAACCCCTTCCACCAATGGGGTACTGCCATTTAATGCAGTCATCTCAAGGTAGATTATTACATAGTCTGTGTCTCTCCACAATTCTAAATGAAGGTTCCTTTTCAAATGGAAATAGTTTGTGTAAAATTGTCAAAACAGAGCATGTTATAGGTTTTCAGTTGATTTGAAAAGTTGAACTGCCTCTTTTGGCATTGTTAATAGCCAGGAAAATGGGTTGTTATGTAATCCCAGTTAATGTTATTACCAGGCAGGTCAGAGATCATATTTTCATTCATTTTGATTTAATAGAGTGAACTAAAGCTGAAATGTAAACACACAATGAAGCAAATTTTGCTTTAACCATAAAAGTGACAAAAAGAAGTGAAGGTTGAAATAATTGCACATAGGCTAGTGTCCCATCACCTAGTTACCCTTTATCTATAGAAATGTGCAGCGTGGAAACGGACCCTTCAGTCCGGTTCATCCATGCTGACCGGATGTCCTGACCCAGTCTAGTCTCACCTGCCAGCGCCTGGCCCGTGTCCCTCCGAATCGTTCCTGTTCATGTACCTGTCCAGGTGCCTTTTTGATGTTGGGATTGTGCTAGCGTCCGCCACTTCCTCTGGTGGTTTACTCTACTCGTACCACCCTCTGTGTGAAAACGTTCCCCTTGGATCTCTTTTTAATATCTTGCCCCTCTCATCCTGAACCTGGGCCCTCTGGTTCTGGACTTCCCCGCCCCGAGAAAGGGACTTTGTCTGTTTATCCTATCCTTGTGATTTTGTGGACCTCTGTGGAGTCATCCCTCGGCCTCCAACGCTCCGGGGTGGGGGTAGATGCGGGGGGAGCAGACCTAGCCAATTTGGCCTCTCCCTGTGGCTCGGATCCTCCGGCCCTGGCAACATCTTTGTGGATCTTTTCTGAACCCTTTCAAGTTTTGCAGCATTTTTCCGGTGGGAGGGAGACCAGAGTTGCATGCAGTGTTCCAGTAGTAGCCTGGCCAGTGTCCTGTACAGCCGCAGCATGATCTCCCAACTCCTGACCGATGAAAGAGAGCATGCCGGGTGCCTTCTTCGCTATCTTGTTGACCTGCAACCCCACGTTCGGGGTGCTGTGGACCTGCGCTCCGGGGTTTCTTTGTTCGGCGGCACTCCCTAGGACCTTGCCATTGAGTGTATAGGTCCTGCTAGGATTTGCTTTCCCAAGGTGCAGCACCTCATACTTACGTGGGTTGGACTCAATCTGCCACTTCTCGGCTTGTTGGCCCATCTGGTCAAGGTTCCGTTGTAAGCTGAGGTAGCCTTCTTCGCTCTCCAATATTTGGTGTCATCTGCAGGCTTGCTGAGTATGCCTCATGCTCACATCCAGATCATTTGTATGGATGATGAAGAGTAGTGGACCCAGCACCTATCCTTGTGGCACTCCACTGGGAATATCCACCCTCAGTACAGCTGTAATGCTACCCCTTATCAAAACACCACTCCCCCTCCTCTCTTGCCTCTCTTTGTGTCCTTCCTGTAGCATTTGGATCCTGGAACATTAAGCTGCCAGTCCTGTCCATCCCTGAGTCACGTTTCTGTAATTGCTATGATATCTCAGTCCCATGTTCCTAACCACGCCCCGAGTTCATCTGACTTCCCTATAGGCCTCTTACATTGAAATAAATGCAGTTTAACTTTTCAGCCCTACCTTATTCTCTGCTTTGTCCCTGCCTGTCATGACTGTTTGACTCACTTATTAACTCTACCAGTCTCAGATTGATCTCTTTCCTCACTATCTCCCTGGGTCCTGCCTCCCACCTTAACAGGACCTCCTGAGCAGTTCGAGCAAATCTCCCTGCCAGTATATTAGTCCCCTTCCAATTCAGGTGCAATCCATCCTTCTTGTACAGATCACATCTACCCCAGAAGGGATGCCAATGATCCAAAAATGTGAGCCCTTCTCCCATACACCAGCTCCTCAGCCATGCATTCATCTGCTCTATCCTCCTATTTCTGCCCTCACTAACTCGTAAGCACCGGGAGTAATCGGATATTACTACTCTCGAAGACCTTTTTAAATTCCTGCCTAACTCTCTGCAATCTCCATTTAGAATCTCAATCTTTTCCCATCCTATGTCATTGATTCCATTGTGTACCTCTTGCTGGCCTGTCTCCCCATTGAGAACATTCTGCACCATATATGAGACATCCTTGATCCTGGCACCAGGGAAGTAATACACCATTTTGATTTTTCGCTGCTGGCCACAGAAAGGTCTCTCTGTACCTTGGACTCGAGAGTCCCCTCACAAATTCGAATGCTTGGAACCCAATGTACTTCTCATTACGTTAGAGCCAGTTTCAATACCACAAACTTGGCTGTTCGTGCTACGTTCCCCTGAGAATCCATTATCCCCTACATTTTTCCAAAACAGCATAACTTGTTTGAAATGGGGATAGCCACAGAAGACTCCTGCACTACCTGCCTATCTCTTATCTTTCCTGGAGTTAACCTATCTATGTGACTGTATCTGAGACCTTCTCCCCTTTCTATAACTGCCATCCATCACATCCCCCTGCTCTTGTGAACTCCTCATTGCCTCTAACTGTCTCTCTAACGGATCCATTTGATCTGATAGAATTCGCAAGCAACGGCATTTATTGCAGATATAATCCTCAGTAGCATGTAAACTCTCCCTAAATGCCCACATCCGACAAGAATAGCATATTACTCTACTAAAGACCATTTTTGCTTCTTTTCCAGAAAATAGCACTGTCTTATTCCTCTCCAAAACACTCCTTCAGGTTAAATTAATACTTATGACTCAATACTTAATACTTAAGTTTAATCAAGAGACATAGCTCAATAAAATATATAATCAAGAAAAAAACCACTCTACTCACTACTGCAGATTTACTTTAATCCCCACTTAAAACATCCACTTATCTGTTTCTGTGCTGTGACCTCTCCCAAACAGGCTCCTTCAAGATCAGATGTGATGTTCACTGTGGTTTAATTTTCCCAGACGCAGTCCGATGTCCAGTGATACATGAATTCAACAGCAAAGGCAGTAACTGCTAACCCGGTCAGTTAGCAATGTGGGTTTCTTTCTCTCTCTCTGCACTGACCTCACCATGTGGGGAAAGATATAAAAGAGACCTGAGGGGCAACATTTTCACACAGAGGGTGGTATGTATATGGAATGAGCTGCCAGAGGAAGTGGTGGAGGCTGGTATAATTGCAACATTTAAAAGGCATTTGGATGGGTATCTGAATAGGAAGGGTTTGGAGGGATATGGGCCGGGTGCTGGTAGGTGGGACTAGATTGGGTTGGGATATCTGGTCGGCATGGACAGGTTGGACCAAAGGGTCTGTTTCCCTGCTGTACATCTCTATGACTCTATATGTGTACAGTACACTGGCTGTGGCCAGTCAGCTTGGAGTCAGTCCCTGAGGTGAGGAAACTCTGAATCCCCAGTTTGTTTGTTTATTTATTCTTTTGTGGGGACCAAGAAGCAACAGTGGAGGCAGGCCCAGGGAGCAGCAGCAACAGTCCCAGGTCATGGTAGGGCCAAGGCTGCACCAGTGGAGACAAGCTGGTTCCCTGTTTATCTCTGTCAGCTAGGATTCCCTGATCGACCCAGGGTAACTATCCCTATCAAAGATCTCAAACAATAAGATCTGCCTGGTTCCAATCACTGCATGGTAAAATAGAATAAACCAATCCATTTATTATTAACCCATAAGTTAAAGATTTTAAACAGTCCCATTACTCTCAAAGTACTTTTTTTTAAATTGAAAATAAACAAAACATCCTTTTTTTTATTGGACCCAAAACAATGTGTCTACAATTCAGCAGTCCCTGTATCTAACACCTTTGATAGGTTTGAATCACTTGTGACTTCAACTTTTAGATTGGAATCGTGATAGCTTCTTCCTGGAGCTGTTATGTGTGCAGAAGTATACTCCACTTGAAGTAAACTCTTCAGGGTTTTGTCCCATTTCTGGTCTGGAACTCATGCTCTTCACTCTAAGATAACGTAGTTCATTATATATCTCTTTTCCAGAAGTACTCATCTTCATAGCCATCCTGTACCAAGGATTTCATAGGACTGCCCCATTTAAAATAAAAACTGGAATTAAAAGTCTCCCTCTCTAAGCTACAGGTGTTTCCCTTAAGCTGTTGTGGAATAGGCCAGACACCCACAAATATTTTAAGAAGGTAGCATGGACCCTAAATTTTTCTTAGTTAAAAGGCACTGATCAAACCACTCTGCTTTAAGCAGAACAATTTATTTAAACACGAATTGAAACATTAACAAAAGAAAGCGGAATTTAGAATAACAACTATTGGATAACTAACCGACCCAATACAGTAATTAATACTATTTAACAATCCAGCAACATCCCACAAACATGCCCCTTGGCAAAAAGTAAATTCAAACCCAGATTCTTACAGTCAGGGGGAGCAACATCCAAAGAGATTTCAGGAGAAGGTCAAAGGAGTTCTGTACTGAAGCTTGCAACTCTCCTGGACCCACCTCTTGTGACTCTACAGCTAAAATAAACTTGAAAAAACCAGAACTGGGACAGGTGGCCGCCCCCCTTCCGTTGTTAAGTTAGACCCTTCCTAGAATCTTCAGCACCTCTGCCTTTAAGACTTTAAAACAAGCTTTAAAACAGAAGGTTCAGAAGTCTCTTACGAGTCTTGAGGCTCTGACGTTTATGTTTGCTGCGTCACAAAATAATCTAAAATAAATAAAAATGTATTTGTGGTGTGCAGAACCCATTCATTCTGGAGGCAGGCCTTAAAAAAACTATTTTAAAAGAAATCACGGTTGGTCAGATATACTGAGAAGTTAATCATAAACTTTGTACACGAACAAAACCCACATGATACCAGCTGAAAAGCCAGAAACCCAAACCTTTAAAAAATCAACTCCCAGTATTTATATCACAATGCAAAATTATTATCTTGCTTTTATGTCTGAGCACCAAAAAGTTTAGAAATGCACAAGCAGAAAATTGAAATGGCTAAGTTAAGAAATATTGCTGAAATAGCATCGCAGTAGATGATAGAGATTTGGGCCTGCACACTTACTGTATAATAAGCAGGACTTGTAGAGCAAAGGTGGAAATATTAAAAGCTGGGTAAACACCAAAAAATGCACTCTCTGTTAAACTTATAAAGTATAATGTAAACATGAGTGAAAGCAGTATTGTTATGGTAGAAGCTGTAAGCATGCATTGTTGCTGTAGCCTTTCTACTCCAGGGGTCACAACATAAATTTCCCAGTTACTGAGATGACCAATTAAATAACTCAACTGTATCTTTTTTAAATTAAAAAATCCAAGTTTCTTAATTCAGTTATTAATTTAATTATCAAATTAAACTTACTCAATGCAGGTACAATATTGGTTAGCATTTACAGCTGTGGAAATATAAATGTGTATTTTTCTAAATAACCCCAAGAGGTATTTCCAATAACTCATGCTCTCACCTTCTACGTAAAAGATTTAAAATACTGATTTCTGTCTTTGCAGATGTTCACTGTAAAAGAAAGGTGAAACTTTCTGGCCTCTATGGTTATTATTGAAACATAAAGGCCAAGTCTTAGAATGTTCTGCTGTTTTAGCATGTGTGGTTGTTAACTGCCAGGCAAGGTTCTCTCTGAGTTTTTGCTGACACAGCATATTCAGAAAATTGAGAAGTTCCTTTAAGCAGTCTTTCAGAAGAGCTTTTCAGAACGTTTTATCATAATCTCAATAAGGTATTTCTTCAGAAATAGGGCTCCCCAGCACCCTCCACTTTCAGTCCTCTTGGTCCCCAATCAGTTCTTTTCAACCACTCACTGTTTAAATATCCCCAGCAAGAATCCAAAGTAGAATATGAATTTTTCACCAATTATGTGATTTCGGAAGCCTTGTGTTTACAGTGACTTTTCAACAACCTTTTGTTTCTGGAAAAAATGCACTCCAGATATAGAATCATACCTTACAGAAGAGACCTTTTGGCCCATTAAGTCTGCACCTATCAAAATTACTCTAAATCTACACTAGTCCCATTTCACTGCACTTGGCCCATAGCCTTAAATGTTATGACACTTCAAGCGCTTTTCCAAATACAATGTAAAAGTTGAGGTTTCCTGCCTCAAGTACTCCCAGGCAGTACATTCCAGATTCCCACCAAATTCTGGGTTTAAAACATGTTTCCTCAAATCTCTTCTAAACCTTTCATTTTAAAATTATGCGTCATAGTTATTGACTGTTCAACTAAGGGGGAATTGCTGCTTTCTATCCACCCTGTCCATACCCCTTGTAATCTTATACTCCTCAATTAGATCTCCTTTAACTTTCCTTGCTCTAAAGAAAATAATCTGAGCTTATCTTCATAGCTGAACTGCTTCACCAGGCAGCACCCTGCAGAATGTCCTATGCACCTCCTCTAGTGCAAGCACGTCCTTCCAAAAGTGCAGTGACCAGAACTGCACACAGTGCTCCAGCTGTGACCTGACAAAGTCCTGTACAGCTCCAGTATAATGTCCTGCCTCCTACTTTCTAAGCCATGATTCATAAAGGCATGTGGCCCATGTAGAAGCCTTATTTGCCCTATTATCTTGTCCTGCTGCCTTTAAGGATTTTTGAACAAGCACCCAACATCCTCTGTCCTTCTGAGCTTTTTCATACACTGCCTTTCATTATCATTGTCCTGCCTTACTTCTTCCAAAGTGCATTGTATCACACTTATCAGGGTTGTATTCCATCTGCCTGTCTATCCAATCTTCATGTTATCCACAAACTAACATATTTCTCTCCCACCACCCCAAAAACATGAACACATTTTCAATTGTATCATTTCTATATTGCACGAGTAATAAAGACCCACACTGATGACTATAGTATGCTATATGCTATTGGACGTGGTTTTCCATTCACACAAACAGCCTTCCACAACCATCCTCTGTTTCCTACCACTAATTTTAGGTCTAAGTTGTCAAATTATCCTGGATTCCATATGTTTTCATCTTCTTTATCATCCTCTCATGTGGGACCTTGTCAAAGGCTTTGCAAAAATCCATGTCAAGTACATCAACTGCACTACCCTCATCTACACACCTGGTCACCATCTCTCAAATTTCCAAATTATTATGCATGGACCTCTTTCTGACAAATCAATGCTGATAATTTCTAATCAAATGTTACCTCTTCAAGTGGAGATTAATTCTCTCCTCCAGAATTTTGTCCAATAGTTTCCCTACCACCAATTCCAGACTCACTGGTCTGCAATTCTCTGGTTTATCTGAACCACCCTTCTTGAAAAGTGGGACCATATTAGCTATCCTTCAGTCCTCTGGCACCTCAACCATGACCAGAGAGAAATTAAAAATTTGGTTGAGAACACCTGTAATTGTTCCTCCCTTGCCCCCACAGCAGCCTGCAATACTTCTCAGGATCTGAGGGTTTCTCCACATTTAAGCCCATCTAAACTTCTAATATTTCCTCACTCCATACATCAAACTGTCCAAAAACTTCTCAATCCCTTTTCGCATCCTCTTCAAAGAGAGGATCAATGTGAATTACTCACTTAACACCTTACCTCTTGCCTGACCCACATTTGCTCCCTTGGTTCCTATCTTCGGATTCTCTCTAAGCTCCCCTGAATGTTTTTGGAAGTTTACTTATTCATTCATGGGATGAGGGTGTTTTTGGCAAGGCAGCATTTATCGTCCTTTCCAATTGCCCATCAGGTAGTTAAGAGTCCACCACATATGCTCTCCCTTTACTTTCTGTACTCCACTTGGATCTCTATTGATTTGCTCCCTTTGTACCTATTAAAACCTTCTCATCCTCTTTGTCCAGTCCTGAATAGCCCTAAACATCTAATGTTCTCTGGGCTTGTTGCTCCTTTATTTCATCCAATGGGAACATGCTGGGCATATTCTCTCGCCAATTCCAATATCCCTCGCTGTTCTGTAGATCTATCTAGAAGTAACTGTGTCAGTCTGCTTTGGTCAGATCCTGCTGCCTTTTAATAAAATCTGCCTACCCAAAACCCTTTCTCCTTTTCCATAACAAACTTAAAATATTCATTGTTGTGGTTGCTATCATGTATTTTGTTGGACTGTCTACATGTTGATTATAAAAAGCTGTCCTGAATACACTTGAAGAAATCAGTCCCCTCTAAATTCTTTACACGCTGACTATACCAGTCAGTATTGGAGAAGTTGAAATCCCCTAATGAAGTTACCCGATTTTGTACTATTGCTTGCTAACTCTTTATTTGGAAGTCCATAATATGCTCTCAGCAATTGATTGCCCCCTTGCTATTCCGAAGTTCTACCCACCAAATCTCATTTGAAGATCCTTTCAGGATATCGCCCCACCTTACAGCAGTAACTGAATCCTTAGTTAATAATGTAACACTACCTTCATTTACACCTTTCCCATCCTGCCTGAAGCTCCTACGTCCCGGAATTTTGAGGTTCCAGTCTTATCTCTCCATCAAGCAAGTATCTGAGGTGGCAACAAAATCACAATTCCACGTGTCAATCTACAACCTTAGCCCCTATGTCTTATCCAAACTGAGCATTAATGTAGAGGCCATCCAGTCTCGCCTTACTTGTATGAAGCTCAACATGGTTGAATTTCCTCTGCCTTGGTTCCTTTACTGATATATGCTGTGTCCCTATTGTTCCATAATCTGTGTTTAACTTCCTCCCAACCGAAAGGGATGTTGGTCTCATTCTTGTTCAGTTACAGACTGTCTCACTTGTATAGATCCCACCTTCCCCAGAACCTGTCCCAATGATTGAGGAATGTAAAACTTTCCTTCCTGCACCCACTTTTGAGCCATGTATGTATCTTGATTATTCTCATAAATCTATACTCGTTAGCATGTGGCAGCAGGAGTAATCCAGACATCACAATCTTTGAGGCCCTGCCCTTTAGTCTACTGCTTAGCTCCCTACATGTATCTCCACGAATTTTTCAATAAGTTCATTTTTCCACAAAAATTAACAACTTAATTGCTCCAAGAAGTATTAAATGTAAATCATCTTTGCAACAGTACATAAGAAGAGCAACTTTGCTATCGTAATCTGTAAGGAGCTCGCTCTGCCACGATTTACACCATTAATACCATTGTATGCCGTTATTTTTCACAAAACCAACTGAGGTACAGAAGGGCGGGAAAAAGAGTGGATGGGCTAGCGGGCTATAGTCATAGGGGATTCAATTGTGAAAGGAGTAGATATGTGGTTCTATAGTTGAAAAAGAGACACCTGAATGGTATGTTGCCTCCCAGGTGCACAGGTCAGGGATGTCTCAGATCGGCTGCAGAACATCCTGAAGGGGGAAGGTGAACAACGAGCTGTCATGGTGCATGTAGGCACCAATGATATAGGTATAAAATGGGATGAAGTCCAACAAGCGGAATTTAGGGACCTCAAGTTAAAAAGTAGGACCTCAGAGGTAATCATCTCAGGATTGCAACCAGTTCCACATGCTAGTCAAAGTAGAAATGAAAGAATAGGTAGAATAAATGTGCGGCTTAAGAGATGTTTCAGCAGGGAGGGGTTCAGATGTTTGGGATATTCGGACCAATTCTGGGGGCGGTGAAACTATTACGAATTGGACGGTCTTCACCTGGACCAGACTAGAACCAATAACCTCGGAGGTGCTTTTGCTAATGCTGTTGGGGAGGGTTCAAACTAATGTGGCAGGGGGATGGGAACCATATGAAGAGGTTAGTGGACAGTAAGGAGGTAGTAACTAAAGCCTGTAAGGAACTAGACCATGAAGTCAGCATGACTAAAGGGGAGAGTAGGCAGGGAGCAGATGATAAACACATAGGGACAGGTGGTCTGAAGTGCATTTGTTTTAGTGCAAGTGAAGGAGGTAAGGCAAATGAACTAGGCTTGGACTAGTACTTGGGAGTATGATATTGCTATTAACTGAGACTTGGTTGACAGAAGGGTGTGACTGACAATTAAATATCCTGGGATATAGGTTTTTCAAGTAGGATAGATGGGAGGTAAAAGGGGTGGAAGATTTGCATTACTGGTCAGAGAGAATATCACAGCTATGCTGAAGGAGGGCACTATGGAGGACTTGAGCAGTGAGGCAATATGGGCAGAGCTCAGAAATAAGAAGGGTACGGTAACAATGTTGGGGCTGTACTACAAGCCTCCCAACAGCGAACATGAGATATAGGTACAAATATGTAAACAGATTATAGAAAGATGTAGGAGCAACAGGGTGGTGGTGATGATAGAAGGTTTTAATTTTCCCAACATTGACTGGGAATCACTTAGTGTTAGAGGTCTAGATGGAGCAGAATTTGTAAGGAGCATCCAGGCGGGTTTTTTAGAGCAATATGTAAATAATCCAAATTGGGAAGGGGCCATATTGAACCTGGTGTTAGGAAATGAGTCCGGCCAGGTGTTTGAAGTTTCAGTAGGGGATTACTTTGGGAATAGTGATCACAATTCTATAAGTTGTAAAATACTCATGGACAAAGACGAGAGTGGTCCTAAAGGGTACTCAATTTGGGGAAGGCCAGCTATAGCAAAATTTGGCAGGAACTGGGGAATATGGATTGGGAGTAGCTGTTTGAAAATAAATCCATATTTAATGTGTGGGAGGCTTTTAAAGAAAGGTTGATTTAGAATTCAAGAGAGACACGTCCCTGTGAAAATGAAGGATAGAAGTGGCAAGATTAGGGAACCAGTGAGATTGTGAGGCTAGCTAAGAGGAAAAAGGATGCATACATAAGGTTTAGGTGACTGAAAACAGACAGAGCTTTGGAAGGATATTGGGAAAGTAGGACCAATCTGAAGTGAATTAAGAGGGCTAAAAGGGGTCATGAAATATCTTTAACAAACAGGGTTAATGAACATCCCAAAGCCTTTTATTTGTATATACTAGAGAAAGGGATGGCCCAATCAAGGACAAAGGAGGAAAATTATGCATGAAGTCAGACAAAATGGGTGAGATTCTTAATGAATACTTTGCATCGGTATTCACTGAGGAGAGTGATATGATAGATGTTGAGATTAGGGATAGATGTTTGATTACTTGAGGTCAAGTTGGCAGAAGAAGGGAGGAAGTGTTGGGTATTCTAAAAGACATTAAGGTGGACAAGTCCCCAGGTTCAGATGGGATTTATTCCAGGTTACTGAGGGAAATGAGATGAAATAGCTGGGGGTCTTAACAGATATCTTTGCAGCATCCTTGAACACGGGTGGGGTCCCGGAGGACTGGAGAATTGCTAATGTTGTCCCCTTGTTAAAGAAAGGAGCAGGGATGATCCAGGTAATTATAGACTGATGAGCCTGGCATCAGTGGTAGGGAAGCTGCTGGAGAAGATACTCAGGGATAGGATCTATTAATATTTGGAAGAAAATGGGCTTATCAGTGATAGGCAACATGCCAACTTAATAGAATTCTTTGGGGAAGTGACAAAGTTGATTGAGGGAAGGGTTGTAGATATCATATACATGGACTTCAGTAAGGCATTTGATAAGCTTCCCCGTGGTAGGCTGATGGAGAAAGTGAAGTCACATGGGATCCAGGGTATACTAACTAGATGGATAGAGAACTGGCTGGGCAGAAGGAATCAGTAGTACTGGAAGGAGTTTCTCAAAATGGAGAACTGCGACCAGTGTTGTTCCACAGGAATCTGTACTGGGACCACTGATGTTTGTAATGTACATAAATGATCTGGAGGAAGGGAGAGGAGGTCTGATTAGCAAGTTTGCAGATGACCCTAAGATTGGTGGAGTAGCAGGTAGTGAAGGGGACTGTCGGAGAATGCAGCAGCATATAGATAGATGGGAGAGTTAGGCAGAGAAATGGCAAATGGAGTTCAATCTGGGCAAATGCAAGGTGATGCATTTTGGAAGATCCGATTCAAGAGCAAACTATACAGTAAATGGAAAAGCTTTGGGGAAAATTGATGGTTAGAGATCTCAGTGTTCAGGTCCATTGTACCCTGAAGGTGGCATCACAGGTCAATAGAGTGGTCAAGAAAGCATACGGCGTGCTTTCCTTCATCAGACGGGGTACTGAGTATAAGAGTTGGCAGGCCATGTTACATATGTATAGGAAGATTCCTGATGAAGGGCTTTTGCCCGAAACGTCAATTTTCCTGCTCTTCGGATGCTGCCTGACCTGCTGTGCTTTTCCAGCACCACTCTAATCTAAACATATGTACAGCACTTTAAGTTCAGCCACATCACAAAAGGATGTGGATGCTTTGGAGAGAGTGCAGAGGAGGTTCACCCAGGATGTTGCTTGGAATGGAGGACATCAGAGAAGTTGAGTAGATTGGGACTATTTTGATTAGAAAGACGGAGGTTGAGGAGGGACCTATTGAGTTCTACAAAATCATGAGGGGTATAGACAGGGTGGATACCAAGAAGCTTTTTCCCCAGAGTGGGGGACTCAATTACTAGGGTGTCACAAGTTCAAGGTGAGAGGGGAAAAGTTTAAGGGAGATACGTGTGGAAAGTTCTTTACATAGAGGGTGCTGGGTGTCTGGAGCGTGTTGCCAGGGGAGGCGGTAGAGGCGGGCACGATAGCATCATTTAAGATGTATCCAGACAGATGCATGAATGGGCAAGGAGCAGAGGGATATAGATCCTTAGAAAATAGGCAGCAGGTTTAAATAGAGGATCTGGATCAGTGCAGGCTTGGAGGGCTGAAGGGCCTGTTCCTGTGGTGTAATTTTCTTTGTTCTTTGAGGTAACACTGTGGGATTGTTTTAATTTGTAAAATCTATCATCAGATTTATGGGTGATTCTGGAACATACCTATACTCATATTGTTGAGAGGAGTTGCTTTTAATTCATCTTTCTTTCAGTCGTCAACATTCCTTGGACTTTCTGATTTTTAACAGTAGAGAATCTGCCTTTGCCTGAAACTATTGGAAGAGTTCCTTGAATTAGGCTTTTGCTTCAGTTGCTTTCCAAAGAACATCTGGGATAGGCGCAGCAGTAGACTAAAATACATTTTGGAATTTCAATGCTGGAACAAATAAAACCAGAAAAATCTCAAATAGCAATGCAGTGTTGAATTTTCAGATGGTAGTGACATCAATTATTTGAAGATCCTACATTTATGTAGCTTTCTCAATATAGTGAAGTAACATTTTCAAAGAGTTTAAATATATAGCTGCTATGGCAGTTTAAAGGTAAGTTTTTCTTTTTATTACGTCAACCGAAACTGCTTGTATTTGTGCAGTGCCTTTAATGAAACAAAATGCTCTAAGATACTTTGAAGGAAGAATTATCCCACAAACTTTGACACTGAACTGCATACAGATACATGCAAGTATACAATCAAAAGCTTGTTGAAAGAACATAGGAAATAGGGGTCGGAATGGGCCATTCAGTTACATCATGGCATCATGACTGTTCTTCCACCTTAATGCCGTTTTTCTGCAATATCCCTTGATATTTTTAATACCTAGAAATGCAACAGTTAGCATCCTGAATATATTCAATGACTGAGCCTTCAGAGTCCTCTGGGATAGAGAATTACAAAGATTCAGAAAGGTTGAGTGAACCGAATCTTCTTCTTCTTGGTCCTAGATGTCACACGCATTATTCTGACTCCAGAACCCACGAAGTCTCATAGTTTCAGGTTAGCCATGGACAAAGAAACCTGCTGTTAGTTACTACATACTGTCCTCTTTCCACTGATGAATCGTTACTTCTCCATTTTGAACAGCATTTGGAGGAAGCACCTAGTGTGGCAAGGATTAAAATGTAGTCTGGGTGGGGGATTTCAATGTCCACCACCAAGAGTGGCTTGGCAACAGCACTACTGATCAGCTGGAGTCCTAAACGACACAGCTGCTAGACTGGATCTGCAGCAGGTGGCAAGGAAACAATAATAAGGAAAAATGTACTTGACCTCATCCTCTCCAATCTGTTGACTGTGCTAAATGGGACAGACTTTGAACAAATCCACCAACTTAAGACTCATGAGGCGCTATGGGCCATCAACAGCAGCAGAATTGTAATCCACAATCTGCAACCTCATGGCCTGTCATGTCTCACACTCAACCATTTACCAATTAGCCAGGGATCAGCCCTGGTTCATTGGAAGTGCAGAAGGCATGTCACAAGCAGCATCTAGCATACATTAAAATGAGATTCAACCTGGTGAATCTATCAAACAGAACTACTTGCATGCCAGACGTTATTAGCAGCCAATGATAGGCAGAGCTGAGCAATCCCACAACGAATGGATCAGGTCCAATCAGGAATGCTAGTGGATAACTAAACAATTCACTGGAAGAGAAGGCTCCACAAATATCCCAGTCCTCAGTGATGAAAGAGCCCAATACAACAATGCAAAAGATAAGGCTGAAGCATTTTCCTTATTCTTCAGCCAGAAGCGCTGAGTAGATGATCCATCTCAGCCTTCTTCGGTCATCCCCAACAGATACCCAGTCTTCGGTCAATTCGATTCACTCCATGTGATATCTTTAAACAGTTTAAAGCGCTGGATACTGCCAAGGCCGTACCCCCTGACAATAGAATTGAAGACTTGCACTCAGAATTTGTCGCTTCCCTAACCAAGCTCTTAGAGTGCAGTTACAACACTTAAAAATCACACAACACTAGGTTATAGTCCGACAAGTTCATTTGGAAGCACTAGCTTTCAGAGCGCTGCTCCTTCATCAGGTGGTTGTGGAGGATAAGATCGTAAGACGCGGAATTTATAGCAAAAGTTTGCAATGTAATGTAACTGAAATGATATATTGAAATTATATATTACGACACTGGCATCTATCCGATAATGTGAAAATTTGGCCAGGTATGAACTTTAAATAAGAAACAGGGCAAATCCAACCTAGCCAGTTACCACCCTGTCAACTGTTGATCATCACTAAAGTGATGGAAGGTGTCATCATAAGTGCTATCAAACAGCACTTACTCAGTAACTGAGTTTGGGTTCCATTAGGGCCATGCAACTCTTGATCTTGTTACAGCCTTGGACAAAAGCACTGAAGTCCAGAGGTGAAGTGAGTGTGACAGCTGCTGACATCAAGGCTGAAATTGACCGATTGCTGCATCAAGGAGCCTTAGCAAACTGGAATCGGTGGATATCAGGGAGACGCTCTCTGCTGTTTGGAGTCATACCTGGCACAAAGGAGGATGGTGTCGTTTTGGAGGTCAGTCATCTCTGCTCCAGAACATCTGTGCAGGAGTTCCTTAGGATAGTGTCTTAGGTTCTTCATCAGTGACCTTCCCTTCATCATCAGGTCAGAAGTGAGGATGTTCGCTGATTGTGCAGTGTTCAGCACCATTAGCAACTTCTCAGATACTGAAGTGATCCATGTTCAAAACATCAGGATCCAGACAATTTCAAGGCTTGGATTGACAATTGGCAAGGAACATTTGTGCCATAATGCTAGGTGTCACCATCACTGATAAGAAACAATCTAAATACTGTTCCTTGGCATTCAATGGTGCTACAATTACTGAACCCCACACCCCATCATGAACATCCTTGGGGTTACTATTTATCAAAAACTCAACCGTACCCGCCACATAAACACAGTATTTACAAAAACAGGTCAGAGGCTAGTAATATTGTGTGGTGAGCAACTCATCTCCTGCCTCATCTCTAAGACACAAGTCAAGAATGTGATGAAATATTACCCACTTGCCTGAATGGGTGCAGCTCCAACAACACTCAAGAAGCTTCACACCATTCAGGTCGAAAGAAGCCAACTTGATTGGCACCACATCCACAAACATCCATTCCCTCCACCACTGAATCTGCTACACTCAGTAGCAGCAGTATGTACTATCTATACAATGCACTGCAGAACTTCACCAAAGATCCTTCGACAGCACCATCCAAACCTGTAACCAACTCCACTTACAAGGACAAGGGTGGCCGATACATGAGTATGCCATGATCTGCAAATCCCCTTCCATACCTCTCAGCATCCTGATTTAGAAATATATTACTGTTGCTTGGTCAAAATTGTGGAATTCCCTCCTGAACAGCATTGTGGGTCAACCCCAGCTTGTGTATGCAGTAGTTCAGGAAGGCAGCTTGTCACCTTCTCAAGGGCAACTAGGGATGGGCAACAAATGCTGGCCAGTCAGCGATGCCCACATCCCATGAATGAATTAAAAAAGAATCGAAATTTCTCAACCTCTCCTACCCTTTCTGCATCTATCCTTCCTATTGAGTCCCAGGAGAATTTTGTATCTTTCAATGAGAATATTAACCCTATCTCCTAAATTTCTCCTTTAGTGGACAACCCCACCACATCAAGAATTCGTAGTCCAAACCTTTGCATTCCTCCTTTGCAAGCATATATTTTAAAGAAGTAGAATTTAAGGAATGCCTTAAAAGAAAGGAAATGGAGATTTTTGGGAAGGGATTCTGGAGTCTCAGGCTTTGACAGCTGAAGGTACATGTTGATTGTGGAGTGATTATCGAAATATAACTGGAAGAGTACAGATGTGAGAGATGAAAGAGATCATCTACAGCAAGCACAAGACCATGGAGGAATTTGAAAATGAGAATTTCAGAATCACGGCTTGGGAGCCAGTAGGTTGATGACGTTGTTGATACAGGGACAGGAGAGTCTTGGGTGACCTCATGTTTGCAAAAGGTATGAAATAGACCATGTAGGAGTGTGAATACATACTCAAATCTTGAGGTCATCCAGAAACAATTGTAAATTTCAGCAGTAAATGAGCTAAGGCAGAGGTGGAATAAGGTGTTTCAGATGAAAATAACTCATCATAGTGATCGTATGCATATGGGGTCAAAGGTAGTGGTGAAGTATATGTGGATGTCGCCAACATGTGGAGAATCCTGACATTTTTTGAATGTTATCATTGAGGAGCAGTATGCAGATAAGCATTAGGAAGGGGTCAAGGATTATGTTCTTGATAGATGCTCGAGGTAACTGTGAGGGAAGGGGTAATGAAGACATTGCAGGTGATTCTTTGCTTAAGATTGGATGTATAAGGATACTGCTAGGCAAGTGCAACCCTACTGAAATGGGTGATGGGATTGCTTCCAGATCTATTTTCCCGCTGTCAGCCATGAACATTGATATATGCATCTCTTGGATTTGAGGGATAGGAGATCAGGGCCAAATGAGAGAGTGTTGATTTTGTGGGTACAAAGGTGGAGGAGAGTATTATAATTGAACAAACTGACATTTACAGAATGTTGTATTAAATGGAGAGCCAAGACAAACCAGTTCAGATTTTGAAAATGCAGTTAGGAGAGAGTATTACCAAGGTGGGCAAGGAAGAATGTATAGTTGTGTTGAAAAGGGGGATATAGGTAGAGCGTGATGCAGGAAATGATCAGGGATAGTCTAAATCTGTAATTGATATGTGAGGCAACTTGTGATGGCAGTGTTAAGAGGGTTACCATGAATATGATTAGGGGAGATATGGGGAAGATTAAAGGAGGAGTAGATGTCAATGAACTCTGAATGTTGAGTTGGAGGCTAAACTTCAAGGAAGAGTGTTCAGATAGTAGAGTTGATGAGGAAAGTAGTAAAGCTCTCTGTGTGAAAATTGCTCTGGTACCTGTGTGGGCCATAGTGAATAGGCATTTTAAAGAAATACAAGAGGAGTGGGTACTGTGAAGAGCTTGTGGAAGAAGTTGCCAGAAGAATAGGAAGGCAGATTGCAAGGTGAGATTTAATGAGAGCCACACTACACCTCAGTAACTTCAATGGTTTAAAACTGTCCTAGGCAAAAGTTGCTTGTTGGGACTTTATTCTTGATCATCAAACTGTGCTGTTTTAATGGCCCTGAAGATCTTTGTTTATTATGCAAGGCTTAAGTTTACCGTATTTTTGCCCCGTTGATTAAAGAACATAAAAGTTTGTTAGAAAAATATTCAATTTAGTTTGCCCTCTACTGTCCTGGGGGTGCAGTCAATCTATTATTAATTCACAATAGACTCCACAACGAAGAACACAATTCCAGTGGTGAAGGGCTTTGTGACCCCTATGTCCAAGTCACCTGTTCCTCCCTTCGTCACGTTGTTAGAATTGACTCTGTTGTGGGATATATTAAGTGTTTCAGTTTAATGTACTTTTAGTTTCATTACGGATTAGAGGTTAACTATCTCGGTGTGTGTTCATAGCATTGCTTGAACGTTTGGCCCAGTGGAGAGGCTTTTGGAAGGAAGGAAGTCCTGAGGTTGCTATGGAAAAAAATTGAGAGTGGGTGGAGGTATGTTCAAAACAGAACCTGATGGGTCTTGGTTTTAAGTGCATAAGTAAGTGAAAGGAAAGCTGACCTGGACACTGCAGGCATCCACTCTGCTATGTGTAACCAAATAATTCAGTTGTGTATATTTAGTGAGAAAGTGAATTCTTGAAAATTGGATAGCGTTAGATAGTTCTATAATGAGAGACGCCCATATGTAGAATAGACGACAAAGGAGTGTCTACGTACATCTGGTGTGTTATGGCATATGACTGTGAACAATGAGGAAGTTGTTTCGGAATGGATACGCCGTAGACTTGAATTGTGACTTGTCCTAGAAGTATATTCACTCTTTGGAAAGTATATTTAAAATTCTAGTGGTATGAAAGTCACAGATTTAATGTTAGCTTAAGTTTCAAGATTGAAGCTTATTTTGTCTTTAATCATTATCAGATTTGTTCTCAGTGTACTTGTACTTGTAAAGATTTTTTTTGGTGTTAACCTCTCAGATTTTTTTACCCTTAGTTCTCCATATATTATAATTTGTAAATGGTCATAGTCTATGAAGCAGATCCTAATAAATATCTGGCTTAACCAGTACTCTCAAAACTGGGTTTGTAACAGTGTCATGATTCCAGTTGCTCATATGCAGTATCATAAAATGTGATTTAGTTTCCTAGAACTAATAAATCTAGATAAACTAATGGTATGCATTCTTGTCAATATAGGGAAATATTTAGTGAAGAAATCTCGCAGAACAGATGTAGAAGATTTAACTCCAAATCCAAGAAAATTACTTCAGATTGGGAATGAACTTAGAAAACTAAACAAGGTGATTAGTGATCTAACGCCTGTAAGTGAACTGCCATTAACTGCCAGACCAAGATCGAGAAAAGAGAAGAACAAACTTGCATCCAGGTAATGCGAAGAATTTTAAACAGCAGTGTGTCAGTCCTGTTTAATTGGAATCATTTTAAAATACTTATTACCAGAAATATATTTTAGTTTTGAAAAAATGGATCTGTCCACTCAACCCCCTGAAATATTAAATTGTATCTATCCTATTCCATATCTACCCATAACCACGTTTTGTACAAAAAGGTGAAATGCTGTGATTTGAACAAAGCACACCATTTTTTCATTCTACCCATATGCTATATATACCCATCTTTCTCTATCTGAAAGTTGGATGTTTGATCAAAAGATTTATTTTGGACATTTGTAATAAAACGATTTCTAAATAATTGAAAGATGAAATTCATTTTTTTTGTATTGACTCCATTGACTACTCCACATACGTTACACATAGGTGGCCTATCCAACTGGGAAAATAAGAGGGACATTTGTCCCTTTAGATTTTAATATAATCGAGTGATACTTACAAAATACAAGGGCACCTCCAGGCATCCATCTTCAGTTATTTTCCTCTCACCATTGACACCTGTTGCATTATGTTTGTTGCATCGCATAAGGAGTTTTCTCAATCAACAGTTGTTTTTATTGCCCTGATAGCCCACATTTCTTTCCTTTGAAAGAAAATTCAGTAAAATCTTGCTGAGTTTAAAATTCCACCTCAGTTAATGGAAGCATCACCATCGGCAAGCAATATATATGTGGCATCCAGTGCTGTCTTGATGACACAATATATGAACTCTTGTGTTTCTGTAGTAGGGTAAACCAAAGAGTTTACAGCGTCATCATTCATCTAAAATACAGACCAGTATCAAAGAAGTTATATCATTCAGATTAACTGCATCAGAGTACTCCTCAATCAACAGATTTTCTCATTTGACATATCTGTCTCATTTTCTTCTGAAGATAAAAGCGAAACTAGACCTTCATTTCAGACCTGCAAGTTTCTGTGAAGAATGTGTTCCTGAGTCATTTACTAGCTTTTTCTATAACTGCTCAAATGACGTTTCCTCAGTGACAATTTCAGACCTGGATTATAGGTTCACAAATGTATTGATATGTGATACTTGTTCTGGCCCTGAGGTTCATGTGATCACCGAAGAAAGCCTGTACAGTTTCCAAGCAATGAAGGAAACGTGTGTACTTCACATGCTGACAACACAGGGTTGCCTTTAAACAGTTTCATCTGATACTATTCCACATCATTGCAGAAGACTGGATATAGGACATGTTATTTTTCACTATTTAATTTGGAATTTGATTACCTATGTTGGTCTATTCCAATGCTGAAGAAGTTGTTTTCTTCTGATGCATGCTTTCAGGAATGTTCATAGGCATTCCAAATTTGACACTGTTAAACAATTAAAATCTTATGGAAATAGAAAGGGGAAATTCATAGCAGGTAAGTTATCAATGCCAGTCTGTGGCTTTAGGTCCAGTGGGAAATCTGTACAAACACTTGAGCAACAAAGACTGATTTGAAGGCTTCTGTTTTCAGTGACTTCACTCAGGCATCTATAATCTTCACAAGAAGATTGAGTTCGCAAACCCTTTCATTGCTTCTCTCCTCCAGTGATGTCAGGGTCTTGGTTGTGTTGTCACATCTCCTGACTTGATCTGATTTAGTCTGAAGCAAGCTCACTAGTACGTTTCTGGAAAACCATAAGGTGCATTGTGCCATTTTAAAGAGCAATAATTTTACATTGGACACCAAAGTAGAAAAGATGTGTTGCAACTTGAGGTCTCAACAATTGAAAAAATGCATTTATGTCCAAAGTCAAATCTGTACAGACAGTTGAGTGACAGAAATGTATTTCTTTATTTCTCCTACTTTTCACAAGGGCAGAGGTATTTGAACCAATGTATGATATCTTCAGCCAAAAAAGGTTCCTTTTTTAGAAACAAAAATTGAGATAGTCATTACACTTGTCATCATTCAAAAAGCATGCTAACGTGCAACCATGCAACATGGTAATTATATTCTTTCACAGAGCATCTTCATGGATTGCTATCAAACTCTAAATTATATTCTTCCACAGGGCATCATTTTGGATTGCTACAGACACAACTATTACTTAAACTGCTGGTGATTAATATTTAAAAAGATTCAAGATAATCTACACATTTAGCCTTTGCAAGAGGCTATTCAGTGTTCATTCAAGAAGCATCCGGAATTAAACTGAGACATTCTGACAGACGATGAAGACATTTGCTACTTTGGGATTCCCCTCTTTATAGTAGCTCAACGTTGTTTTTCTTTAGCCCAGATAGAAGAATTGCAATCATTGTCCTTTTGCTTTTCCTTGATTCATAAAACAATGCCAATAGTGTTATGCTGTGTTCAGCATTTCTAGCAGTCTGGGTTTGTCTTCTACTTGGAACTTCATCTTCTGGCACCATACCAAAACTTTTTATAGAAAGGCAAAATTACCTGAAACTTATTCCTATTCAGTTGACTATTTGTGGATAATCTGATGTCTTTGGGATTAGACCCCATCTATCCACTGTGTAGATTGTTATGTCTTCCTATGATCTTACTGAAGCAGTCCAAGTGGAGATAAAAAGAGGAAAAATGGTTTTGCTGAACATGTGAAATAATAGAAATGATTTTGAAGTGGTGAGGCAGCATCTTTTCAGTCCCATGATCTTCTCTCAAAGCATAGGCTAAGCTTCATTTTTGATACTGCATATGGATGTTCATCAAGAGACAATATGGGTTAATGTGATCATAGGCTACGTGCCATACAGTCATTTCACTTCATAATGCACGTAGCTAGGTCTACCTTGATACTTCTTAAAGGAAAACAACCAATACCTTACTTTGTACACAAGATTGAAATTACGAACAATCAACCTACTTGTTAGAGTTGCATGCCATTAAATGCAATGATGGTGAATATGCTGTTATTACATGATACAGCATATGCAGCTGAACTCAAGCTTGGAATTTTAGTAGTTCAGATCAGTTTACTGTTAAATTCTGGTTTGTTCCTTTAGACTGCCCTACAGGTGACATCAGACTTGGTCAAGAAAGCTTTCAAGTTTATTTCTTTACTGCACCATCTCATCAACGTCTCCTCATCCACCTGCATTTTCCCATTGCCCTCCCCCAAAGTGCTGATGAAGGCCATAAGAATGCTGCTGTAGCTTTTTGACATTTCAGAGCCATCTTTGGCTCACCAGTTTATCTTTCAAATACTTGCATTTCAAGACCTAAGCTGTGACAACCATCGTGTAAATGCAGTTTAGCTTTTCTTTGTCAATGATAAATGAACTAAAACTTATTTTCGACGGCTCTTCTTTCAAGAAACTTAAATTGCCAGTGACAGAATCGTGCTGTAACATCTTTCAACTTTTGGCATTTTACAATCTGTTTAGGCTATTAACTATTTACCTCTGATCTTTAGATTTGGTCCTTTCTAGTGATAGCCTAAATGTTTGTTTCGCCCTGGAATTGCTACATAAAGGATTTCAGCACAACTTCACGGATGTCTAAGCTATCTCTACCTGTCATTCCCCAGTGGAAGGAAACTCTTTGGAAAGCTATTCCTTGAATTTTCTCCCCACATTAAGACCCCAATTAAATGCTTAATCAAAGCATGGGATCTTTGTGCTGTATAACCTGATGCAACCTCACAGCTACACCCCAGCCCCTTTTAAGCCTATGGCTACTGTAGATTTAAAGCTGCTGTCAAAAGGACTTTGTTCCTAACTCTGTTCTCTGCCAGGAGTGTTGGTGAACTTCACGCAGTAGTAGCGGAGGCACAGCCCTGTAATTTTTTTTTTATTTTTTTTTCCCCCCAGTTGAATAGGCTACCTACCCTTGGGATGTGGAGTGTACCTTTTCAGAAAATGATGACTACATTATCTAAAGGTGAGTAGTGATCTTTATTCCAAGGAGATTAAGTTTTGTTGATAAAGTATTTTTGTTTTATATTGTATGTTTGCATGCTTTACCTGACTTTCAGTGATAAAACTTCTGCTTATTAACATGTTAATAGCTAACCATTTTGTTGGGTTGACCAACCTGTTGGGAGTCGATTTTGCTGAGACAAATGAAATGAGATAAAAGTTCATACAACATTGCAAAATTGTAGCTGTTTTCAATTAGACACATGTTTGTTTTCAGTCAGTATTTGATCTTGTAGTGCATTATGTGTGAAGTAGGCATTTAAAACTTTTCAAACTTTCTCAATTTTTTTCTGAAGACATCAGTCCTCTTCAGTGGATATTTTCTGTATGAATCTAGACAGAGAGCTTTGACTTGTTATTTAGAAAATGAGAGAAGAAATACAGCATTTCAACTGTCACTGATTCTGTTCACATTATTAAGTGCAAGCATTTTAAAGACAGATTACTGCTTAGGAAAGAATAAGGTGAACCAAGGTGATTTCCCTCACCCTATTAGAAAACATTGAAAATGTTAGACCTGCACTGTTTTGGCAGTTTGCTTGTCTTCTGGACATCTCAAAGTACTTTCAAGAAGTACTTTTTTGAAAAGCAGTTGCTATTGTAGTTTAGGAAGCACAGTAATTGCTTTATGTTCAGTAAACCCTTTCAAACAATGATATGATAATGAAAAGATCATGTTTCTTTGTATTGTTAGTTGAGAAATAGATATTGTCCAAAACAGCAAGAACGAATTTCCTCCTGTTCAGAATTGTGCGGTGGGTTTTTTAATATATTCACCCAACCACGTAGATGGGGCCTTAGTTTATTGTCTCATCCAAAAGATGGCACTTCCAACAGTATAAGGCCCCTATAGTATTGCATTGAGTATCAACCTTGATTTTTATGATCAGGTCCTATGACAGGGCTTGAATCTGGGAACATGAGACTTAGAGGTGAGTTTGCTACTAAACTGAACCACAGATGACAATTGAAGGCAATTGTAAGGAAAATGAGAATGATTTGTTAGTTAGTTAACTAGCCTGCTAGTTAGCCCCTCGAACCTATCCCATTATCCCGCGAAAATATGGTTGAATTACATCCTCACTTTTCCAACCGCCTTTACTCCATAACCCTTAATATCCTTGACTAGGAAGAATCTAATGGTTTAAGATTTAAATTCATGTCCACAGCTATTAATGTCTGCTTTTAGTGGGTATTAACTCCACACTTCTGTTGCTGTTCATATTAAATGTTTCTTCTCTCCTGACTTTTAAAGTTATGTCTTGACCTGGACACTCCTGTGAATGGGAACGTTTTCTCCATCAACAAATTATTGCTTTTATAAACAAAATTCAATCAAAACAAATCAAATCCTCCGTCAATTTCCTATTTTCCAGGGATTTCAAATTAGTTAATTAAGCATTCCACATAATCTGTTCTTAGATGTGTTGTAACATTCTACTGTTTTTGCACTTCGTTTGACCCAAGGTCAATATATAATTTTTAAGGTGCTGTTCATCGACCTGTTCAGTGTTTTACCATTAGTTGTGTGCATTTATAACACAACTTTGCCCCTTCCATATTTGAGCCCTCTAGTTATAAAGGCTAATCTGCCATTAATTTTATTGATTATTTTTAAAGTTTGACTGCTATGATATATAAGATAAGAAATGGGCAAAGTAAAAGGGTTAGGATTAGACCATGCAACCCCTTGAACCTGCTTTGCTGTTCAAAGGATATTGGCTGATCTTTACCTTGATTTCAGTTTTCTTTCTGATTCTCATAGTCCCTGATTTTCTTGTAAAAATCTTCAAATCTCAGCCTTGCATACATTAATGATGAGCTTTCAAGTCTGGGTCGAGAATTCTAAAAATGACAGTCCTTTGAAAGATCTTCTTGTCTTTGACCTGAATGGTCAATGCCTCAATTTTGAGACTAAGCCAGGTAGTTCAGGATCACTTCCAGCTGTGAAAAACATGTCATGTCCTCTCAAAATCATAGGCTTCAATGTGAGCGTCTCCCATTCTTCTAAACTCAGGAAAGCATTGAATTAGACTGGTTGGTTGTACCTCATTGACAACCTTCTCATGCTAGGAATTATCTTGGTGAATGCTTCTTGCACCAGGAGGCAAAAATATTCTTTAGGACATAACTCAATTGTGCCCTACTGCAAAGTATGATCTTACCAATGTTTGATACAATTTGGCTGGATTTCTTTAATCTTGTACTTCTGTTCTCTTGCAATAATGACCAATACACAATTTACCTTCCTGATTTTTGCTTTATCTGCATGCTCACCTTGTGTTTTGTGCATGAGGATTCATAATCATCTGAAAAGCATTTACTTGCCATTTAAAAATAGGTTTTTTTCTATCCTTCCTAACAGCATGAATAATTTCAACATTTCCTCACACTGTACTCAGTCTGCTACCTTTTTTGTCCATTCATTCTTTTGATATCTCCTTGATGACTTATGTAATGAGTTTGTAGCTTAATATGTGAGCCTGCTTTTTATTGTCAGGCCCTGCATTGAAGTCATTAATATTTAAAAGTGCTGAGTCCCAACACTGGTCATATAACAACCCACTCGTTACATAGCTTGACAACCTGAAAATGATACCTTCATTCTGATTCTGTCTTGACCACCACCTTTCTCTTTGCTGATAGATGACATCAATGCCATGACCCTTATTTTTCACAAAAGCTTTGGTGCTTTTATAAAATATCTTCAAAATCTAAATGTACTGCATCCACTGAATCCCCTTTATCTATCCTGCAAATTACATAATCTATACTCTTAATATTGCTGTCAAATATAACTCCAGGCCAGTTACTTTAGTTAGTAATGTTTTCTTTCTCCCTTTCTTTTCCATAGAGGTATTGTTTTTGCCTTTTTCCAAACTAGTAAGAGCATTCCACAATGTAAAGAAATTTTGTAAAATCTCGCTCAAAATCCATGTTTGGTCCTAACTGTATTATTAGCCTCTTTATCTAGTATTATCCATAACATCTTCAATTGGCTAGGAATTAATATTCTTTCGAGGAGTTTCTATTTCTTAACCAAATGTATATTTAAGAATTATGAAATATTTATTCAAATGATAATCATTGTTTTTTCTGCTATCATGTATTTTAAGTCATTTTTACAATCTACCTTAATTAACTTGCCTCTCATACCAATTGGAATTGATTTTAAGTTGAAGACTTTAGTTTTGAACTTAAGCACTTCACCTTTGAATTCATACATGTAATCATTCTTCCCTAGGTGATTCCTTACTGTGTGACTATTTATTAATCCCATCTCTGAGGTAGCCTGTCGCAGGTTGTTTCTTTGACACGTTATTAGAAGAAACTATTTGGATGGATTCTGTGAACTTGACCTTAAAAACTACTTTTGCTAATTTGATTTATCCAGAGTATAGGAGGATAAAAGTTAATATATTAGTGGTGTTACACGCTTCCCATTTCTTGATAAATACACTTTTACTTTATCTACTGTTACAGGGCCTACAAGCTATGCCATCATTATTTTCTGCTCTATGTTGTCCCAACTCCTTTCTCAGTGACGTCATTATATCATCCTTTATCATCACTGATGCCTCTTCCCTCTTCCACTTTGTCTCTCTTTTAGATATGTCAAGTACTGTGGGATATTTGATTCCTAAATATGGTTATCATGCAGCCACATTTCAGCATGGGCTAGTAGATTAAACCCATTTATCTATAACTGTGTCACTAATTTGTCTGCCTTATTGAGAATGCTTTGTGCAATGAGCTAATACAGCATTGATTTCAATTTTTTATAGTTTTCTGTGACTTAATCACACTAACTGCTACTATGAATCACTTTGTTCCTGCGTGTCACACTCTGCTTTCCTCTATTCAAACTGCTGTACCATTCTATATACGATGTTTTAGTGATCTGTGTCCAAACCTCATAAATCATTTTGGAGGTTCACTGTTCCTAACCTTTGACGATTTAACAACTACTTGAATCTGTCCATTTTTGGTCCAAAATTGATAACTGCAGAATTGGCCTGCATGGATATCAGCCGAACTTAGATTTCCTGACTCATTTAGTCTGTGATGTTACACTTTGTAATTTCACAATTCAGTCAATGCTATTTATAATGCCACCAATCTTGGTGTCACCAGGAAAGTTGGATAAATGGCTTTTCATTGCATGATCTAAGTTATTGACAAATATAGAAAACAGTTGAAGACAATGGAGATGCCACGGTCAGGTCCTTCCACTTAAACTTTATGCCCGTTA
Source organism: Chiloscyllium punctatum (assembly GCF_047496795.1). Classification (NCBI taxonomy): domain Eukaryota; kingdom Metazoa; phylum Chordata; class Chondrichthyes; order Orectolobiformes; family Hemiscylliidae; genus Chiloscyllium; species Chiloscyllium punctatum. The sequence goes on from NC_092758.1 coordinate 62,152,271, forward strand.
TCTCTATTTTCTGTTACTGTAACCTAACCAAGTGAATAATTTGTGATAATATGTGTGTTTAAATTTTATCTTAAGTCTGTCATGTGAAACTTCATCACCTGCCTTCTGGAAGTCCATGAGACCTCTATCTTTAGACATTATTGTGCCTTCTGCTTCAGTTGCTGATCAAAAAAATAAATTGATTGGATTCATTGAAAATGAACTACCTACAACAAATCTGTGTTTGAGTTCTGTCTTTGATTAGCAGGCTAGACGTGAAAGAGGAATACTCGGTGACATTTGAAAGGCTCAAAATGGAAATCTCATCTTTTTTTCCGGTAGTGATATAATTTGACTTGACTTTTTAAGTTCACAGATAACAAAGTTAAGTTATATTAAGATTAATTTGAGAATATCTCCTCATTGTATATTTTTATTTGCAGGGCTTGTCGCTTAAAGAAAAAGGCTCAGTACGAGGCTAATAAAGTAAAGCTATGGGGTCTGAATACTGAATATGGTAAGATAATTGTTTTATGCAATGAAAACAGAATAAGTGTTGTAAATATGTAATAGATTAAGCAGTATCTGCAGAGAGAGAAAAACTGAAATGATGTTTTAGGCCTATGGCACTTCATCAGAGTTGTGACATATAGACGTGTATGTTTTTAAGTCAGGAAAGTAGAAGTGGTATTGTTTTGATGTTGGAAGGGATAAGGAAAGGAAAAAAATGAAAACATTAGTCCATAACAGACAAAGATCACCAACGTGAAATGTTAACTCTTTGCCTGTCTGCAGATGCTGCCTGACCTGCTAAGCAATAGCACCAATTTCTATTTTCATTCAGGATTTCTGGTATTTACGTGACTTTGCTTTTGCATTTACAGTTACATAAATGAACCACAATTCTTCACTTCAATAGGCTGTACTGTTCTTTTATAAAATAATATGCATGATGAAACTGATTTGTTTGACTGAATAATTCCTTTAATCGTTAACCTTCCTTAAGTTGGTACTGTTTAAAGTTGCAATTACTGTTTGTAGCTATTAATTATATTGCTTATTATTTTTAATTTGTCCTAAACTGGCATTATAACCACTGAGACCACTTTTGAAGTAGGTAGATACAAACAAGGAACAGGCCATTCAGTCCCTTAAGCTTGTTGCACCACTTAATCAAATCAAATCCACTTTCATACCTGCCCCAATAACTTTTTATCCCATGACTGCCAGAAAAATATTCACCTTTGCCTTAAATATTCAGAGTCTGCTTCTGCTTTACGTTCAGGGAGTGTGTTCCAAAGACACTCAACTTAGAAAAATGTTACTTCGTCTCTGTTTAAATGGGGAACATTTTATTTTAATAACTTATTGTTATTTGGATCATTTGGAAAGTGGTGGCAGAATAAGTCCTAGACAGCTTGGATTCACTAAAGGGAAGTCATGCTTGACAAATCTGGAATTGTTTGAGGATGTGACCAGTAGGGTGGACAAGGTGTCGTGTATCTGGACTTTCAAAATGCTTTTGACAAGCTTTCACACACTAGATTAGTAAGGAAAATTAAAGCTCGTGGTGTTGAATGTAATGTGTTGACATGGATAGAACTGTATGGCACACAGGATGCAGAAAGTTTGAAAAAATTGATCCTTTTCAGAGAGGCAGGCAGTGACCAGTGGAATGCTGCAGGTTCAGTGCTGGGATCCCAGCTGTTCACAATGTACATTGTCGATTTGGACGGAGGAATTGAATTTCATATCTCCAAATTTGAAGATGACTCTAAGCTGGGTGGCAGTGTGTGCTGTGAGGAGGTTGCTAAGAGGCTGCCAGCTGACTTGGACACACTAGCTGTGTGGGCAAATACTTGGCAAATGTAATATAATGTGGATAAATGTGAGGTTATCCACTTCATTCGCAAAAACTGGAAGACCAGGTTTTTATCTCTATGGTAGCAATTTAGGAAAAGGTGAGGTGCCACGAGACCTGGGTGTCATGGTGGAGCAGTCACTGAAGATTGGCATTCAATTGCAGCCGATGTGAGGAAAGCTAATGACATCCTGGCTTTCATAATTGGAAGATTTGAGTATCAGAGCATTGATGACTAGCTACAGTTATACAGGGTCTTGGTGAGGCCACACCTTGGGTATTGTGTGCATTTTTGGTCTCCTAGTCTGAGCAAGGACATTCTTGCTATTGAGGAAGTCCAGTGAAGGTTCACCAGACTGATTCCCAGGATGGCAAGACTGATATGAGGAAAGGCTGGATCAACTGGGCTTCTACTCACTGGAATTTAGAAGAATGAGGGAGGAATCACCTAGAAACATATCCTGATGGGACTGGACAGGATAGATGCAGGAAGAATGTTCCTGATGTTGGGAAAGTCCAGAGCCAGGGATCACAGTCTAAGAATAAAAGGTAAGCCATTCAGGACTGAGATGAGAAAGAATTTCTTCACCTAAGAGTTACGAACCTGTGGAATTCTGTCCCACAGGAAGCTTTTGGGGACAGTTCATTAGAGTGAGCTAGATATGGTCCTTGCAGCTAAAGAGGTCAAGGGCTATGGAGAGAAACCAGAATGGCCCAACAAGTTCACACTGACTGTTCGAAGAGTAACCCACCCAGACTCATTCCTCTACCCTATTACTCTACATTTACTCCTAACTAATGCACTAAGCTACACATTTCTGAACATGATGGGCAGTTTAGCACATCCAATTCACCTAACCTGCACGTTTTCTGGTTTATGGGAGGAAACTGGACACCTGGAGGAAACCCACGCAATCACAGGGAGAATGTGCAAACTCCACACAGACAGTCGCCCGAGGCTGGAATTGAACTGGGTCCCTGGTGTTGTGAAGCAGCAATGCTAACCACTGAGCCACTGTGCTGCCCACTGAGACTTTGAGTTATAGGGAGAGGGTGAATAGGTTGGGGCTATTTTCCCTGGAACATTGGAGTTTGAGGGGTGACCTTAGAGGTTTACAAAATCATGAGGGGCATGGATAGGATGAATAGCCAAGGTGTTTTTCCTTGCATGGGAGAGTCCAAAACTAGAGAACAGGTTCAAGTTATGAGGGGAAAGATTTAAAAAGTAATGTGTATGGAGCAGGGTACCAGAAGAATGGTGGAGGCTGGTTTAATTACAACATTTAAAAGGCAATTGGATGGGTATATGAATAGGAAGGATTTAGAGGGATATGAGCTAAGTGATGGCAAATGGGAATAGGTCAGATTGGGATGTCTAGTCGGTACAGATAAATTAGACTGTTTCTATTCTGTATGACTCTATGACTGAGTATCATGTGCAGTTCTGGTCCCCTTGTCTAAGCAAGGATATATAGTCGCAATAGGGGGAATGGAGCAGCGATTCACCAGGCTCTCTCCTGGATTGGTGGGTCTCTTCTATGAAAAGAGATAAAGGATACTGAAGCATCATTCTTGTGAGTTTAGAAGAATGAGAGATGACCTCGAAATGCTTGCAAAATTTATAAAGATATGTACAAAGTGGTACAAAAAAGATATTTACCCTGAAAACTGGGAGCTGGAACAAGGGGACATAATTTCAGAATAAAGACTATCAAAATGGAACTGGGATGAGGAAGAACCTCTTTACTCACACAATGATGAATCTTTGGAATACTCTACCCTGTGGAAGCTCACTGATTACGTTCAAGAAAGGGAATGGTGAGTTTCTAGGCATCAAGCAATATGGCGATAATATGGGATAATATATGTTGAACTAGATAATGAGCCATGACTAGATGGTGGAACAGTTTCAAGTTACTAAATGGCCTATTCCTGCTCTGTAGTTTCTTACAGTGAACCAGGTCATTGAGGGTTCAGCAGTAAGACAGCAATAACATTTCCAGATCAGAGTTGCATTAAGATGCAATGTACCAAATCAATTGTCCATTGATAGAGCAGCTAACAATTTCTGCTCCTTTAGAGATCTAAAAAGTTGGCAGTTTTGTGGATTTTGGGGTTGTTAGAACATAGAACATAGAACAATACAGCACAGAACAGGCCCTTCGGCCCACGATGTTGTGCCGAACTTCTAACCTAGATTAAGCACCCATCCATGTACCGATCCAAATGCCGCTTAAAGGTCGCCAATGATTCTGACTCTACCACTCCCACGGGCAGCGCATTCCATGCCCCCACCACTCTCTGGGTAAAGAACCCACCCCTGACATCTCCCCTGTACCTTCCACCCTTCACCTTAAATTTATGTCCCCTTGTAACACTGTGTTGTACCCGGGGAAAAAGTTTCTGACTGTCTACTCTATCTATTCCTCTGATCATCTTATAAACCTCTATCAAGTCACCCCTCATCCTTCGCCGTTCCAACGAGAAAAGGCCGAGAACTCTCAACCTATCCTCGTACGACCTACTCTCCATTCCAGGCAACATCCTGGTAAATCTTCTCTGCACCCTCTCCAAAGCTTCCACATCTTTCCTAAAGTGAGGCGACCAGAACTGCACACAGTACTCCAACTGTGGCCTAACCAAAGTCCTGTACAGCTGCAACATCACTTCACGACTCTTGAATTCAATCCCTCTGCTAATGAACGATAATACTCCATAGGCCTTCTCACAAACTCTATCCACCTGAGTGGCAACCTTCAAAGATCTATGTACATAGACCCCAAGATCCCTCTGTTCCTCCACCTGACTAAGAACCCTACCATTAACCCTGTATTCCGCATTCTTATTTGTTCTTCCAAAATGGACAACCTCACACTTGGCAGGGTTGAACTCCATCTGCCACTCCTCAGCCCAGCTCTGCATCATATCTAAGTCCCTCTGCAGCCGACAACAGCCCTCCTCACTGTCCACAACTCCACCTATCTTCGTATCATCTGCAAATTTACTGACCCACCCTTCGACTCCCTCTTCCAAGTCATTAATAAAAATTACAAACAGCAGAGGACCCAGAACTGATCCCTGCGGAACTCCACTTGTAACTGGGCTCCAGGCTGAATATTTACCATCTACCACCACTCTCTGCCTTCGACCGGTTAGCCAGTTTTCTATCCAATTGGCCAAATTTCCCTCTATCCCATGCCTCCTGACTTTCCGCATAAGCCTACCATGGGGAACCTTATCAAATGCTTTACTAAAATCCATGTACACTACATCCACTGCTCTACCCTCATCCACATGCTTGGTCACCTCCACGAAGAATTCAATAAGACTTGTAAGGCAAGACCTACCCTTCACAAATCCGTGCTGGCTGTCCCTAATCAAGCAGTGTCTTTCCAGATACTCGTAAATCCTATCCCTCAGTACCCTTTCCATTACTTTGCCTACCACAGAAGTAAGACTATCTGGCCTGTAATTCCCGGGGTTATCCCTATTCCCTTTTTTGAACAGGGGCACAACATTTGCTACTCTCCAGTCCCCTGGTACCACCCCCGTTGCCAGTGAAGACGAGAAGATCATTGCCAACGGTACTGCAATTTCCTCTCTTGCTTCCCACATAATCCTAGGATATATCCCGTCAGGCCCAGGGGACTTGTCTATCCTCAAGTTGTTCAAAATGTCCAACACATCTTCCTTCCTAACAGGTATCTCTTCTAGCTTATCAGTCCGTTTCACACTCTCCTCTTCAACAATACGGTCCCTCTCGTTCGTAAATACTGAAGAGAAGTACTTGTTCAAGACCTCTCCTATCTCTTCCGACTCAATACACAGTCTCCCACTACTGTCCTTGATCGGACCTACCCTCATTCTTGTCATTCTCAGGTTTCTCACATATGCATAGAATGCCTTGGGGTTATCCTTGATCCTATCCGCCAAGGATTTTTCATGCCCTCTCTTAGCTCTCCTAATCCCTTTCTTCAGGTCCCTTCTGGCTATCCTGTATTCCTCCCCTGCTCTGTCTGAACCCTGTTTCCTCAACCTTATGTAAGCCTCCTTCTTCCTCTTTACTAGACATTCAACCTCCCTCGTCAACCAAGGCTCCCTCACACGACCATTTCTTTCCTGCCTGATCGGTACATACATATCAAGGACACGTCGTATCTGCTCCTTGAAAAAGTTCCACATTTCCACCACATCCTTCCCTGACAGCCTATGCTCCCAACGTATGCTCCTCAAATCCTGTCTTACAGCATCGTAATTTCCCTTCCCCCAATTGTAAAATCTTCCTTGTTGTGCGCACCTATCTCTCTCCATAACTAAGGTGAAAGTCACAGAGTTGTGGTCACCATCACCAAAATGTTCACCCACTAACAAGCCCACCACTTGTCCCGGTTCATTACCGAGTACCAAATCCAATATGGCCTCCCCTCTGGTTGGACACTCTACATACTGCGTTAGAAAAGCTTCCTGGACACACTGCACAAACACCGCCCCATCCAATCTACTTGATCTAAAGAGCTTCCAATCAATATTTGGGAAGTTGAAGTCGCCCATGACTACGACCCTGTGGCTTCTGCACTTTTCCAAAATCTGTTTCCCAATCTGTTTCTCCACATCTCTGCTGCTATTGGGGGGCCTATAATAAACACCCAACAAGGTGACTGCACCTTTCCTATTTCTGACTTCAGCCCATACTACCTCCAGAGGCAGATCCCCCTCAAACTTCCTTTCTGCAGCCGTAATACCATTTCTAATTAGCAATGCCACCCCCACCCCCCCTCCTTTTTTACCACCCTCCCTAATCTTACTGAAACATCTGTAACCAGGAACCTCCAACAGCCATTCCTGTCCCTCATCTATCCATGTTTCCGTGATGGCCACAACATCGTAGTCCGAGGTACCGATCCACGCCTTAAGTTCACCCACCTTATTTCTGATACTCCTTGCGTTGAAGTATACGCACTTGAGCCCATCTCTGTGTCCGCAAGTAGTCCCTGTCAGTGCTACCTTCTCCACAGCCTCCCTACAGTCTTGTTCTTTGTCATGTGAGTAATTGATCTGTATGGAGGCATTTGATGGAAGAAATTATTACATTCATTTCCTTCAGATTTTACCCTCTGCTCAAACTCTTTAAAAAAAATGATTAATGACTGACGTTTTGTGTATCCATCAATAATTATGCAGAATATAGACCAGTTCCACTTCAAAATGGATGAATAGGCCTCTGGAGAGAAAAGGCTAATAAAGAAAGCTACTGTAACATGCAGAGAATGCCTAATTTGGAATCAATTTTAAATTTTGTTGAACTAATTGGTAGACTTTTATCTTAGCGTACTTTATTTTAACAACCTCTGCTCTCCCAAAGCAGACATTTCAAAGTATGTATGTTTTCAGAAACAGCTACACCTTTAACCAAATCTCTCTCTAATATATCTTATGAAATCAAATGTTAAAATAGGTATTCCAGCTATCTATAAAATGATCATGTTTTATTCTGACTGTTCCAGAAGATCCATGGATGTGATTGTATCCATTCTTCTGCAGACCAGGATTCAGTGCAAGTTGAATATAATAATTCCCTTTGCAACTCCCATTATAACTCTTTCCAACCCCTACCCACTTAAACAGCCCCCCCATACCTCTATACTAATCTGCAAATGCTAAGTTAAAACATTTGTTGTTGAATAGAAAGTTTTGATTGCTTGCCCTTACAGTGGCTTCAGTGACAGCTCTCCATAAATATCTGTTCTAAAGTGTCTCCTTGAAAAGCAATAAGTTGTTTAAAATTTGGTTAACCTTCACTGTATCTATAGCATTGTTTCAGCTATAACCAATTGCTAATTGAAGAGTTAACTGAATGAAAAAATTCAAACAAGATTTAATGCATTTTTCACTTCTTGTCATTGAAATCAGTGACAAGATTTTTGTCAACATTTTCAACGTACTGGAAGTAGTGCACAGCATGGAGCAAACATTGCTAAAGTTTGTCAATGTACAAAAATATTTTGTTTGCATTTCTGCATTCCTCATGTTTGTTTGTTTACCTGGTATAATATAATTTAGTATTTCTCTTGTACCCTAAGATCTATTTTTCCAAATATTTTATTACAAGATTACCCAGAGCTGCAGATTTTTGTGTCATGCTGACATTTGCTTTTATCTACATTGGAATTTTCTAATTTTCATAACATGTTGTTCTTTGCAGATCATCTGCTTTATGTGATTAACTCAATAAAACAAGAAATAGTAAATAGAGTACAGAGGCAGGGGGAGAAAGGAAGTGGCAGCATCCTAGAAAAACTTGAAAATCTCTTAAATGAAACACTCGGTAAGAAATTATTTTCTTTTTACTTCCTACTGTTTGCTTGCCCATCCCCACGTTTCTCTCAGTAATTTACTTCAAGACTATATATTAATCTTGGTAAGTTATTTCAACTAAAAGAATTCACCAGATTTGTTTTTAATGTCCTATGTGTTTCTTAGATATTAACCTTAATGGAATCAACAGCAAATTATTCCCAACAGTGTGGAAACAGGCCATTACGCCCAACGTGTTCACACTAACCCTCCGAAGAGTAAGCCACCCAGACCCATTCCCTACTCTAGACTTCCCCCTGACTAATGCACCTAACACAGTGAGCAATTTAGCATGGCCAGTTCACCTGACCTGCACATCTTTAAACTGTGGGAGGAAACCGGAGCACCCAGTTTCCATTCTGTCGCCCGAGGCAGGAATCGAACCCTTGTACTCTTTAGAATTTACAAGAATGAGAGGAGTCCTTTTGAAACATATAAAATTCTTAGGGGGTATGACAGGGTAGATGTGGAGAGCTTGTTTCCTTTGTGGAAGAGTCTAGGACCAGTGGACAAAATCTCAGAGTAAACAGTTACCCATTTAAAACAGAGATGAGGAATTTCTTTTTTAAGAGTAGTGAATTTATGGTCGTTTTACCATCAAGAGTTGTTGATTCTAGTTATTAAGTGTATTCAAGGCTGAGATAGAATTTTTAATTATAATGGTTTTCATCCAAGTTAGTGGTTGTGCGTAAAGTTTAGTTCAGGATTATCAAATTAGCCATGATTCATTGAATGGCAGAGCAGTTTTGATGGGTCGACTGGCCTACTTCTGCTCTCTATGTCTTAAACGCACTAACAAATTTTAGTATTGTTCTGAGTTTTAAACTATGTAATCATTGGAGTCATAGAGATGTACAGCATGAAAACAGACCCTTCAGTCCAATTCATCACGTCACTTGGAAAGAGGAAATCAAAACTAATCTTTTGAATGCCACTTATTATTTTTTTTATTTTTATACACTCTTCTTCGTTCTTGTGATATACTACATGATTTTTAGTTTCTGCTATACTTTTCACAGGAATGTTGCAAACGTTGACATACGAGGAGTAATCCCAGTATATTTTATTTTGTTATTCTTGTATTATTAGGCAATGGAGGACTGAGTTATTCATTATTTTGTGTAAAATATATTTAAGATTCTTAAACCAGTAGATTTCTGAGTGAACTTTTGTCCCTACAGCTAACAATAATAGATTTCTCAGACCATAGCTCTCCTAATTTTGGTACATTGAGACAAAATAAACTTTTCTGGGTCACCTATTAGGAAAAGAAAGTTCGATAGATTACAGCGATTCAGCAAGAAAGTGGCTGCTTTTTGTTTTTACATTTTCGTTTCTCATCTTTTGCCTCACCTTACTGGCTGCAAGGTTTTAATCACCGGATACCAAGCCACTGATCTCATGGGTCAGCTGGCAGAAAGTATTGAGAATAGCTGCATGTGTCAATATTTTTCTTGCAACATCTCATTGTCAATTAACTGATTTAATCAGAGTTAGGTTTAACTGGAATTTCTCATTCCTTATTGAAGGATATGAAATTATTAACGGATCAGATTGTTTTGGTAACATAAGCAGAGAATAAAATGTGGACTTCAGGTGCTGACGCTCAGAATTGAAGAATGTGGTGCTGGAAAAGTACTGCCGGTCAAGCAGTATCCGAGGAGCAGCAGAGTTGACATTTCAGGCATAAGCCATTCATCAGGATTCCTGATGAAGGCCTTATGCCTGAAACGTCACCTCTCCTGCTCCTCAGATGCTATGTAAAGAGAGGGTAGTCTATGGGCCAAGTGGTAAGAGTGCATGGGGAGCAGTTGTTGATGCAAGGAGTTCTGCATCTGTCTTCCCACCCACCAACATTTGTAATGGCCACTGAGCTGCAGTCACTGGCCATCATGCGAGGAGTTGCATCTGTGGTCATTTGAAAACTTAGAAAACATAATTGACATTCTGTCTCGCTCTCTATCAGATTGCCCAACGCTCTCTGATGGTCATTAGATTGGTGACTTGCACCTTAACTGGTAGGGCTGCCTTTCCAGTAGCATTGGAGAGCATCCCATTGGGTGCCTCCCTGCCATCCTTGGCTTGGATAGTCTGCCTGCACCATGACCTTTTGAATTGTATCTCCATTTTAAAATAGTGGTTGGCATGTCTTTAACCAACCATATGGGGTCAGCACATGGAACTGGTTCACAAGTCAGTTTGGAACTCTGAAATGAGAATTTCAGAGAATGTTGATGAGAAGTCAACACAGCCTGCCTCATTGAAATGTAAATGTAATAGAGGTAATAGTTAAGATTATAAAATATCTAATTTTTGTTTTAAAAGTGATTACCAGTCTTATGTTTTTATTCCTTTCCTGATAGGGACAACAGTAGCTGGACAAACATCTGACTTTGTCAATCAAGTGTTAGAAAAAACAGGAGAAGGAGACCCAACAGGTGGTCTTGAAGGTCTTCGCGTACCCACATCAAAAGTGTAACACGATATCTTCTGTCAGAAACAACTTCAACCTATAGTTACATGTTTGCCATTTTTGTGATAAATGTTTGATTCATTATAGCAAGTGACATTTTGTTAGTTGTGTTAAACCTGCTTGAAAAGGAGAAGGAAAACTCATGTTAGAGTTCTAGAAAAGAAATGCACAATGAAATAAGTATGGTTATGTGTGCTCAGGTACTATGAGGTAAATTTCACTTACCTATAAAATGAGTAGGGATTGATGTGTTCTAAAATGTTGGTAGGAACTTATGTTAAGTTTCCATAGAAATGTGGATGTAGTAGTTGAATCAAGAAATCAAGAAAATTAGTTTGTAATTATTTTTAAAGTTAACCGCTGTTGCTGATTTTTTTTTCCATTAGTAACATTATATATTTCTTTTGTATATACTATATATTCTTGTATTATTAAGTATGAGTTAAATAGTTCATATAGTAAATTACATGGCCTTTTCCAGACATTGTGTGAGTATTTAAGTTTGAGAAAGGAGTAATATTCTCTGTGCCTTGTATTTAAATGAAAGTAAAGATGTAAGGTGAAATGGATGTACAGTGGGTAAATTTTATGGATTTAAAAAAGTATTTGTTTATTTTCACTCTTTGGCTGTTTAAACCATTTTGAATGTAAATAGGAATATTTCAGCAATGTAGATATATGCCACAGAGTCTGTATTGTATAAAGATGGTTATTGAAACATGAGTTTCGGTACTTTTCAGAAATATTTGCACACTATTTTGTACCAAAGACAAATGCAACTATATGGCATAATGCCAGTGAAGTAAGGTTTTGCACAGCTAACACTGATACAGAATTGAATGTAATCAGGGTTGGGGTTAGGGTTTTACTAGAACTGTGAAATAGGTTGTGTGGGTCCAAATAGCCACAGAAAGAGGATGCAAATACACTTTATCTGATTTTTATCCCTATAAGCTATTGTTAAGCTTCTAGGAAATCAGATAGTAAGAGTTTATGGACTCTTGTCTTCTGCAGATTAGATGCATAGCAAAAGAATGTAATTTATTTGTAGTTCTGTGTTAACATTTCAGTGTAATATAGTGGCTTGTAATTGTTACATTAAAAAAGATAAATGCATGTATGTGGTAGACTCTTGAAGGCAAATAACTAAAATTTGATTTTAACAATTTGTACAATTGTATAAATGTATATTGCCTCCCAATTCTGAAATTCCTAAGTTGCCACTTTTTCCATTTAATGCAGTAATGTGCATGTCAAATTTCTAAATGTTTCTCGATAGGATGTAAAAAGTACTTCTAAAGCTATATATTTTTGTATTCTCAATTAAGTAACCAAAATAGTTATTGTAAAAGCTAAATATCTGAATTCTGTTGATCCTATTTGTTCAATTGGTGTAGCTTTTCAATTAGGACAGTATAAATAGACCAACATGAGTTTTTAGCTTTTATTTTCATATTCATTAGTAGTAACTGGATTGAAAGGTTGTATCACTTTGGTTAGGTTATGGATCTAAAAGTTACTTCACATATTAATGAGTTCAGTCATTGTGAAGTGCTGATATCTGAGTGGTATTGTTGGACGTCAGAGCTTAATGTTAACATCCATCCTACTGGCAGCTGTAGAAGTGCAGTTAATCTTATTTTTGTGTTTCTTTGTAAATAAAAAAAGCTTGTTAATTGATAACACTTTATTTTATGAATATTAGAATTGCACTTTGTCACCATTGCATTTGTACTCCTGCCATTTGCTGCTACTCCTGACCTGTAAGAATGCTACAGTGATACTTGATTTATACCTGCTAGTAAAATGTATAGTTACTCTTGGGTAACAAAATGAAAGCAAGCTGTGCAGCTTTACATTTTACCAGGGGACTCTGTGGCATTAAATAGTCTAGAGATGGTCGTAATTTGATGCCAGTAATATCTTGCTTCCTTTTTCATAAATATTTTAATCTATGCTAATATATAAAATAACCTTTAAAAAGAGAGATGTATAATGTTCTGTTTGGAATTTTGACAGACTGAGCATGTTAAGTATTCTTGGAATGATTGATTTATTCTTGTCATACATTCTGAAACAACAGATCTGTAAAACTCTCCAGTTAGAAATATAGCACTGAAAAGCTATATTTATAAATTTGAATATGTCCAGTTCTATTTTCAGATTCATAATGTTTTTTTTTCTGGCATAATTGCAATAATTTTTACAATGCAGGTCTCACGTGGATCCTGCCATTTTTCCCACCACCAGTTTGGATATTCAAAAGGATGACTTTTTAAAATCAAGATTTAGTTTTGGATACTGAAAGAAATATAGCTCACAAAATCAGATTTTAAAATGTATGATAAAATGCTGTGTATTCTGAGTAAAACTGATCCATTCAGAAAGTACAAACCCAGCAACAAAATGCATGCAAGTTCAAGAAGTGGCGCAATGTTTATGCCTTAATAAGATGGATTTTCAAATATAAACTGATGCCATATACCATTTTAGACAAACCTGTTGAAAATTCAATATTGTTGGGAACTACTGATGGATAGGTGAGGTGCTACAGCAGATTAAAACAGGACAAGTTAAAACTTTACAATAATTATCAGTATCACTCTGCTTTATGACTGGTGCATTTTTTGTTAGATGCAGATAATCCAAATTATCAGTACTCTGGAGGTATATTCTACATATAATATTTATTGTGACTACAACCAAGATGATTTGTGTGTGATGCTTTCCAGTATTTCATAATTGAATGATAGATTTTGTTGTGAAGAATAACATTCCAGTTATTAACCAACTTACTCAGATTTTAGCACCTTTCCTGTGTAATGTAAATTTAACAAGCCTATAAACATCCATAGGAAATGGCAAATACTTAGTATGAGTGCCTGATTTATATGAAAATAAAAGTGTAATAAATGGCAAATGTTTCATTTTCACAAGTGTCTGAGTAATTAATTGTACCACTTTGCACTAGCTCAGTTCAAATTCTAGTTTTAATTCTGAAAGAATCTTTGTTAACAGATCTCTCAGAAAAATGTATTGCTGTCCTTATTGTCCACAAATCACCTTTTTTGACATTTTAGGGAAATCTGACTTAAATTCTCATTGCATTTTTGCCAGTTATGTACATATGTTAATTTTTATGAATACACATTGTGCTATTAAAAGGTTAAACATTGTTTTCCACGTAGTTGTAAATTAAAATTTTACCATGAACTCAACACTTAAGCTTACATTTAAAGTTGACAGGTCTGTTGTTTCCAATATAAATCTACTTGTACTCTTTTTATAAAATTGTGTTTGAGACACAATATGTATTTAATGGTGGCACTAGCAGTGGTATTGCTATTCATTTGAAATCCTGACCATCTATGCAGTTGTCTTCCTTCATGTAATTATGTGAAATAAGTCTTCACTTTACAAGAAATTTTGAACTTCTGTCTGCTTTTTTTAATTTGTACTGCAATCAATCCTGACTTTAGATTAAATCTTATGAACTGTTGGCTATTTCACTAGAGCAATGTCATTTAATTTCATTCCTACTTTTAGTCATTCCATCTCTACACCACAACTATCTGATACCTTTCCAAGAGATTGGATAAAGGTGGTTGTAGATAATATAGTTGTTAATACCCAGAGAATCATTTCATGAAAGTTTATCAAATGTATAATTTCTTTTACGTGTATTGAATGATCCTGGATCTTTATTCATTTTGTGCAATCATTTATGGGACCCAATTAGCTTAAAAATGTATCTATTAGGTAAATCTTCATCACTTCTTTTTGTGTAATGAAGAAAGCAAGACTTAGTGAAAAATTATTTGTAAAGTGGTTATTACCTTTGAAAGAAAGTAATTTTAATTGGATATTTGGACATGTTTGGCTGTTTACTCCAGTTGTATCCCCTAGTAATACTCTTTTGTGTGTCTGTATTGGTATTTAGAATTTGCATCAACTTCAATAATGTCGTATACTATAAAATGTAGACAAGTATTTTTCCATTTTGGAGATCATTTCCTACTTGTGCTTTAAGTCTGTTTGGCACCAACAGTATGCTCAAGGAAGTTATGAAGGTAGTCATCTCACCCAGCAACTTTACATCAAGTTGAAATACAAAGCATATTTATCTTATTCCTGATTTGGAGATGCCAGTGTTGGATTGGGGTGTACAAAGTTAAAAAGCACACAACACCAGGTTATAGTCCAACAGGTTTAATTGGAAGCACTAGTTTTTGGAGCGCTGCTCCTTCATCAGGTCTTCCAATTAAACCTGTTGGACTATAACCTGGTGCTTCCAGTTAAACCTGTTGGACTATAACCTGGTGCTTCCAGTTAAACCTGTTGGACTATAACCTGGTGTTGTGTGATTTTTATCTTATTCCTGATACTTTAGAAGGGAGTACATTTTATCTGGACTGATTTGAATTGTTGCTGTGAATACTATACATTACTAAAACTAATACAAAATATTTTAATTAAAGGTGCATGTTATGTGCTTTAATGGAGTACCAATGTCATTCTCCTACCAAAAATACATTAGTCATAGATATGATGTTACTTTTAGCTAATCTCCCAATTAATATGTGTGCCTGTTAATCATTTTTTGATAAATGTAGCATTGGTAAGTGTTTTAGATTTCCTCATTCTTAAAGGGAAACAGTCATTCTAAACAACATATTTTTCATTCAGCATTAACTAGTATCTATTTAGACTGTCAACAGTAGCACAAAATATTTTCTAGCACATGAACGTCAACTCTTACAGTGTATATGCTAGTTTTTGCTGAGCTATTAAGAGTTCACTGTTTATTGTTTGAATATTAATAAAATATCATGGTAAATGTAGATAATTTGTGCTTATCATTGAACCATCACTCCAAATCATCAGTAACTATTGTGAATCATTTTGGTTACTGCTGGTGATTATCACTTTCAAATGATTATTCATGGCTGTAGTTAAACGTCACATGGAAGCATGGGTGTATCCAAGGAAAATTCTCTAAAAAATGTATTCTGTTGTTTTACAGCTTGCATTGTGTGAATGGGATTGATGCATATACATGGCAGAGCCTTGTATTACAATTGATTTTGTATTCATTAAAAAACGTTATTAGCAACAGTATGTTTATACAAATGTGCTGTGCCATTAAGTAGTGGAACATGGATTTAAATCAGTCACATTTGGACTTGTCAACAAGAAATGGGAAATTGGAAAACAAATCATCCTGAGTTTTGAATACTTAGCTCAAGGGTGACATAAACGGACTCCTAAAAATGGGCTTCCTGCTCATATTTTTGATTAGGACATGGGAAGCTTAGTTTTTTTTAATGTTAGCAACTAGTTACCAATGATGCTATATGTTTGCCAGTGACAACCTGGAGACATTTTATTTAACCTCTATGTAGGTTTACACTAATGAAAAGGTTTTAATTCATATGCATTTGCTGACTGTACAGAATACGATGGAACAGAGTTGAATGAACAAGGTTGTGTTTGTGATTGTGCCCCTTAACAGTTTTCCTATTGCGTTGTATCAGCCAGGTGTTGGTACTGCAGCTTCTTGTAATCGCAGTCTGAATTTCATATTGTTTTGCAGAGATTATAATAAAGCAACTAAACCCCAGAATGGGTGTCCTGAACTTAATTCTATTTGATTATGTTGAACTAGTGTTGCAAGATGCATCTTGAAGAAGGATTTGTTCTATCATGTTTCTTTTGAAAGCAAGTGTTGTAAACTTGGAGATGAGCTATCTGCTCTCAGCCCAAGTAACTTTAGTTTTTTTTAAGTTGGAACACTAGAAGCAGCATGATGCAGTGGGGTCAAGCTCTCACAGAGCCAGAATTTTAATTTTAGCTTTAAGAAGTTGTTGGGATCTTAAAGCTGGATGTGGAAGCTGTTATTCCTCTCTCTCTTACAGCTAAAAGATTTGAGTTCTAATCCTGCTGCTACAATTGCATGTGAGACAATCTATTTTACTAAATTTGCCTTTGTCAGTGTTGTCTTTGTGGAATGTTACTATTTTGGAACAGTTGCTATTTAGAAGGTAAATAATGTATTATTTTAAGTTTCTCAATAGAGTTATTTTCATTTTTTTGTTTGCTTTATAACTATAGTGTATAAGTGTGTTTAGTTTCAAGCCTGGAAATTTGACCAATTGAAGAACATCTGGAATACAATTCTTTACACTTGCCTTTAAAAATATGAAAACATTGAGGTCTGAGCTATCTTCATATATTTTGAGGCAGTTTGACCTAATAAAAAAATTGGGGGCTTTTGTCAGGATCCAAATCTCTAATTCCAGTTTGGATTTAGTTTTATTGAACTCAAAGACTGAGAGTGATGAGTGTTTTTTTTTGTTAATATTCACTTAGTTTAAATAGGGTGTGCTCTGTGTAGTAATGGGTCTTCCAGTTACTCAGAATTTCCTGGGGGTGGAAAAGTCACTTCAGAAGTTCTGCAGAAAGCAAGAAAGGCAATGCTTTTGGAATTGGCAGGCAAGATGGAGTTGGGGTTGTCTGTGTGAAAAAGAAATTAATTGCAGGAGAAGATCAACATTTACAATTGTCAGCAATGCCATCAGAATCTTTGGAAATGGCTAAATCTCAATTGCAAATGGAGAGGTCTGAATCAGAGGGGAATTTTTTTTTTAAAAAGCCATGGCAGAACAAAAAAAAGGAAATGAAACAGTTTGAATTTCTATTAAAACAGACAGAAAAAGAGATTTTGAAGTCCAGAGTTAGAACTGAAAGCTCAAATCCTAATAAAAAATGCACAGGCAGAGGAAAAAGGTAGGAGTAGTGATGAATATATGATGTCAAGCAGTCTCATTGTAGCCTGATGGGGATCTGTTTAAATATGTCTGTTGACAAGAAGGTTTGACAAGAAGGATATAGAAACTTTTTACATTGCATTTCAGAAGGTGGCTATATGAAATGGCCAGTGACCATGTGAGTATTATAAAGTTGAATTATACAGCACGCAAACAGCTATTTTTGGTTCAGCTCATCCATGTGAACCAGATTCCTAAACAGCTCTAGTCCAACTGCCAACATTTGGCCCATATCCCTCTAAAACTTTCCTATTTGTGTACCCATTTGAGATGCCTTTTAAATGCTGCAACCACCTCCATCATTTCTTCTGGCAGCTGGTCCCATACACTCACCACCCTCAGCATTTTAAAAAATTGTCTCAGAAGCATTTTTTTAAATCTTCCCCCCTCCCGCCTCCTCCTCACCTTAACCTGAACCCCTTTAGTTTAGGACTCACCTACCCTTGGAAAAAGATCTTGGCTATTCACACCACTAACTCTCTGCCTATAGCAGATACCTTAAGATGCTGGAGCAGTACCACCAATGCTGTCTGCATAAGATCTTGTGAATCTGCTGGGAAGAAAGGCATACCAGCATCTTCTACCAGGCCAACATTGGCAGCATTTGAAGTACTGACCACCTTTGACCGACTGCAATAGGCTAGGCATGTAGTCCACACGTTAAACAAATAATTCCCTAAACAGGTGCTCTACCCCCAGCTCTGAAATGACAGGCCAGCTGCAGGTGGACAGAAGAAATATTTGCCCTTATGATTTTACAAATCTCCATAAGGCCAACTCAAGTGAATTTAAACTGAATAACTAAAACTACCTGTGAGTTACCAAAAAAGTTAAATTTGTTTATATTGAGAAAATGTGAATAATAAATTCCAATGGAGGGAATTCCTTTAGATCACATTACAGATTTCACCATCTTAACAACACATAACCTTGTGCCATAATCTAATTTACAGAGAGCAGGATTTACTTCCAGCCTCATTTATAATTCTATTGCAAATATATGTTCTTATGAGATTACAGCTGTTTTGTAGTTAATGTGTGTATACATAGTCATTTTACTGAACTCCATTGGATACCAAATCTGCAGAGGGCTTTGAATCCTAAATTTGATGATTTCCATTTGTGAAACCATGTCAGCCAGATTCCGGAGAAGCAGGGAAAACATATCCACCAGAAGAATATTGTCATGTACTGATATGAACCAGACCAGACCACCTCAAAATATTTAAAGAAGATAGCCCAGACCCTTTTTCTTGTTTTAAAAGTAGATATGAAGTGGGTGTTCCAAATGTGATGTGACTGATCAAACTACTCAAAGTTAAGCAAAACAATTCATTTAAATACTGTAGTTAAAATACAAACAAAAGGAAGAGGAATTTAAAATAACAGCTATTGAAAAACGTAATAATAGATACCATGCATATTACTAATTAACTATTCCAACATAGTAACATCCCGTAAACACACTCCTTAGCAAAAAGGCAAATTCAGACACAGATTCTTACATGCAGTTCTCTAATTCAGGAGGAGGAAAAAACATTGAGAAACTCCAGAGCAAGTAGGAGCTAGGAATTATTCACTGAATTTTCCAAATCTTCTGAGTTCCCAAACAGTTTCTGCTGCTAAAGCTAATAAATATTAGAAAGCCAAGTCTGAGAGAGCTGGCCAACCCCATTCAGGTTGTTTTTAAAAAAGCCCAAGGCCTCCTAAGCTGTTTACCTAAGCCATCTTCAGTAGCCAGTTTGGTACTTCTGCCTTTTCTAATCTCTCTTCAAAAAGGACAAAATAACTTATAGTACCTTGACAATGCTGTCACTTCAAAAAGTTGATTAAACTACATTATACGTTCTATAATAATAAAAATAAGTTTACTTACATATTTTGTTTTTTTTATCACCTGAAAGGCATATTTGTTCAAGATCTCTGTGCTTCTCTAATTCTGCCAATTTGTTCATTCTGAATTATAATTCCTCCACCAGTGGTGGCCATGCCTTTATTACCTAGACTGCAAACTGTAGGATATACTTTCCCTTGAGGTCTCAGCTTTTCTACCTCACTTTCATCCTTAAGTGACTTGTTAAAAGCTGTCTCTTTGATCAAGCTTTTGGTCATCTAATCCAATACTTTAATGTAGTTAGGTGTTTGTTTTAGATGTTCCCTGTGAATTTAATTTCAGGCACCTCATTGCCTGCCTTCCTTAACAATATAGGAAATTGTCCAAGTTGGATCTGTGTACCAAAAAACAGGACAAAACATTCTAGTGAGCATTCTAGTCTCTGTCTCGAGCAAAGTGATTCAAGATATCATCAATAAAAGGCACTTGCAAAAGAATAACCTGTTCACCATTGATTAGTTTGGATTCTGCCATGTCACTTGGCTCCTGATTTCATAACAGCCTTGGTTAAAACATGATTTAGAGAAACGGAGCTGTCTAACCCTACTCTCTATTGCCTATCTGTCAACTAGAAAGCCTAAATAAACCACATCCGTTAGCTCCCCTTGATGTTAAGTGCAGTCACTTTCAACTCGCTTTTGAGGTTCAGCTCTTCTGTCTATATTTTAACCAAGGCTATAATGAAATCTAGACTTTCAGAAGCCTTTTGACAAAGCCCCAGAAAAGGGATTGGAGTTTATAATAGAAGTACATGGGATTTTGGGTAGTATATTGAAGTGGATAGATGACTGAAGTAGTGAGGACTGATGTGGAAGAGCAGAGAATTATGACTAAGATTAGCAGCAGAGATGACAGCAGAATATTGAGTTGGTTCATAAGTCAATTTCAATCTATGAGGGATAGAATTGGGGAAAAGAGAAATCCTCAGGTAGTAGAGGAAAAGAAAATCTCATTGAAGATAGTAAAGAGAATTTACCATAAGGTAAAAAGGAAACCCGTGACGTGAAAGAGAAATAAAAAAGCTCATTTCTTTTCACTGTAATAAAGTAGGCCACATGAAGTCAGTGTTGATGTTTAGAAAAAGCACTGGGAAGACTGATGTGGGAAAACAGGATAAGCCAGTGAGTTTTGTTGAAGTGGTAAAGGAGTTGATTGATTTATTGTTAAATATATTTTGTTAGCTGAAAATGTGTTGCTGGAAAAGCACAGGAAGTCAGGCAGCATCCAAGGAACAGGAGAATCGACGTTTCGGGCATCAGCCCTTCTTCAGGAATGAGGAAAGGGTGTCCAGCAGGCTAAGATAAAAGGTAGGGAGGAGGGACTTGGGGGAGGGGTGTTGGGAATGCGATTGGTGGAGGGAGGGAGGTCAAGGTGAGGGTGATAGGCCGGAGTGGGGTCGGGGCGGAGAGGTCAGGAAGAAGATTGCAGGTTAGGAAGGCGGTGCTGAGTTCGAGGGATTTGACTGAGACAAGGTGGGGGAGGGGAAATGAGGAAACTGGAGAAATCGGAGTTCATCCCTTGTGGTTGGAGGGTTCCCAGGTGGAAGATGAGGCACTCTTCCTCCAACCGTCGTGTTGCCATGGTCTGGCGATGGAGGAGTCCAAGGACCTGCATGTCCTTGGTGGAGTGGGAGGGGGAGTTGAAGTGTTGGGCTACAGTGTGGTTGGGTTGGTTGGTCCGGGTGTTCTCTGAAACGTTCCGCAAGTAGGTGACCTGTCTCCCCAATATAGAGGAGGCCACAGCGGATGCAATAGATGATGTGTGTGGAGGCGCAGGTGAATTTGTGGCGGATATGAAAGTGTCCCTTGGGGCCTTGGGGGGAGGTGTGGGGCGCAGGTTTTGCATTTCTTGCGGTGCCTTGGAGGGAGGTACCTCCAACCTCTTCCTGACCTCTCCACCCCCACCTCACTCTGGCCTATCACCCTCACCTTCCACCTATCGCATTCCCAACGCCCCTCCCCCAAGTCCCTCCTCCCTACCTTTTATCTTCGCCTGCTTTACACACTTTCCTCATTCCTGAAGAAGGGCTGATGCTCGAAACGTCGATTCTCCTGTTCCTTGGATGCTGCCTGACCTGCTGCGCTTTTCCAGGAACACATTTTCAGCTCTGATCTCCAGCATCTGGAGTCCTCACTTTCTCCTCAAATATATTTTGTTACCCTGGCACCATCTTAAAACAGACAAGTAAACCAAAACATAGAATATAAGGGGAGAAAATGAAGAAATAAAGACAAAGTGTTCAACTTTACTGTCCACTTTACTAAACACTTACAAGTGTTCAACTTGTTAACTGCAGTGGCAACTAAAAAGTTGCAAAAGAATGTATAACCCGATCAAGGGTTGTTTAATAAGAAAGAACAGATCTATTTGAAGAATTTACCTGTGTGGCTAAGGTTTATACATATATCAGGAGGACTAGGTAAAGAAATTAAAAATTTAAGATATATGAGAATAAGTCAATCTTTGATGCTGAGAGAGGAAGAAATATATATAATTTGGAAGGAGTATTGCCAGAGAATGTGGTAATATGTGGAATTCATGATGAGAAGAGCAGTGTTCCATTATATAATGTGAGTTTGGAGAGTCTAGTGAAAAGTGTTAAAGTGGCGGTAGGAGCAATACAGAAATTCTCAGTTCTGGAAATACACTTTGACCTTGATAATGATATAGCTGGATCAGGTGGGAGTGATGTCTACTGTGATTGAAAAGCCAGTAGAAAGTCAGAGAAACTGAGGTGTTACAGGAAGTAAATCCTGACATTTTGCCTGACTGTGTAGTGACAGGTTCACAAAGCCACAAGGAGAATTTAAACAATAAAGAAAGGGAAGTTAAAGTTCAATGATCAAAAACAACATTTGACCAAATGGTGGGAGAAAAGTAAGAACAGGTGAAGGACAAAGTGGATAAATTTAGTTTGGAGAAGATAGCTGAATTACAGCGGAGAGATGAAAAACTAAAGCAATTGTATCAACAACATACACAGAAGCAGAATCTGAGTGTATCCCAGAAGGTTGCTATCTGAGAAATGAAGACTTGATGAGGAAATAGAGACCATCGTACATTTAATTGGATGAAAAATGGGAGAAGTTCATTAAGTTGTGTAATGGATGAGTTATAGAAAGGAGTTGTTGCAGGTAGGAGGTCATTTAGGAGTAAGGAAAATCAAGCCAAAATATAAAAACAGTTTTATTGGCCTGGACTGTATACTCACTCACTGATGTGGGTGAGTTTTGCTGGATAAGTCATGTGTGTCAGGTAATAGGAAAACCTCAGTTAGTGATAAAACCAGCATCCTTGATACCCATTCCTGCATTTGAAGAAATATTTACAAGAGTCTTAATTGATTTGAGTAGGACCCCGACCAAAAACAAAACATGGGAATCATATTTGTTGATCACAATGGATGTGTCTACTAGATTTCCACAGGCCATTCCATTATGATATAATGGCACACTGACCTGCAGTCAAGGCATTGAGTATAGAAGTTGGGAAGCTATGTTGCAGTTACGCAGGACATTGGTGAGGCCGCACTTGGAATATTGTGTTCCGTTTTGGTCACTTTGTTATAGGAAGGATGTTATTAAACTGGGAAGAATGCAGAAGAAATTTACAAGGATGTTGCCTGGACTCATTGGCCTG
Source organism: Chiloscyllium punctatum (assembly GCF_047496795.1). Taxonomy (NCBI): domain Eukaryota; kingdom Metazoa; phylum Chordata; class Chondrichthyes; order Orectolobiformes; family Hemiscylliidae; genus Chiloscyllium; species Chiloscyllium punctatum. Next base: position 62,175,298 of record NC_092758.1, read on the forward strand.
AGTTGGAGGGAGAGGTTGGATGAGCTAGGACCTTTTTCTTTAGCATGTGGGAGACTGAGGGCAAACCTTTATAGTGGTGTATGAGATCATGAGAGGCATGGTTAGGGTGAATTCACTCAGTCTTTTTCCCAGGTTTAGGAAATCACGGATTAGAGGGCATCAGTTTAAGGTTAGAGGGGAAAAAATGAAAGGAAACCTGAGGGGCAACATTTTTACACAGAGGGTGGTATGGAATAATCTGCCAATGGAAGTGATTGATCAATTAAGACTCTTGTAAATATTTCTTCAAATGCAGGAATGGGTATCAAGGGTGCTGGTTTTATCACTAACTGAGGTTTTTCTATTACCTGATACACATGACATATCCAGCAAAACTCACCCACATTAACAATATTTAAAAGGCATTTGGATAAATACATGGATAGGAAAGGATAAGAAGGAAACGGGCCAAGTGCAGAGAAATGGGGTTAGCTTGTAGAGACATTTTGGTTGACATGTACCATTTTCGGCCAGAGGGCCCGTCTCTGTTGTACCTGCCACACAGTGTATTTAAATTCTTATATTCAGCAAAAAAACTGTGAATTGACTCTTATAAACAATAATATTCATTTATTGAACACAATTAATATTAGAACACTTACGTATACTGTAAACTAATGATAAACACTACAAACTATCTTATGCTTTAACTTTACTTGGTATATGATTATACAAAAAAATTTGAAACAAATTTTAGCTGTGTCATTACTCTACCGACTGACTTGAAGAAGTCCAGAAAATTTCATCGGATGGAAGAATGCCAGAAGGCACTTGACAACCTAGAAACTATGTTAACCACCACCCTGGTTTTAACCACACCTAACTACACAAAGCTGTTCAAGGTTGCCATCAATGCGAGTGGTGTGGGTGTGGTTCTGTGCTCTTCAACATGATGATAAGAAGAAAGAAAGACCTATTGGGTATTTTCCAAAAAGCTGAATATTCAACAAAAGAAATACTCCACAATTGAGAAGAAAACCTTGAGTCTATGGAACATAGAACAGTACAGGCCCACCAGCCCACAGTGCTGGGCCGAGCATTTATCTTAATCGAAGATCAACCTAACCTACACACCCAGGTGAAAGTGAGGACTGCAGATGCTGGAGATTAGAGTCAAGGGTGTGGTGCTGGAAAAGCATAGCAGGTCAGGAAGCATCCGAGGAGCAAGAGAATTGATGTTTCAGGCAAAAACCCTTACCTACACACCCCTCAATTTACTACCGTCCATGTGCTTGTCCGGCAGTCACTTAAATGTCCCTAATGTCTCTAACTCTACTACTAACGCTGGTGTTACCTTTCATGCACTCGCCACTCTCTGTATAAAGAACATACCTCTGACATCTCCCCTATACCTTCCTCCAATCATCTTAAAATTATGACCCCTCTTGACAGCCATTTCTGCCCTGGGAATAGGTCTCTGGCTATCTATCTATGCCTCTCATTACCTCGTAGAACTCTATCAAGTCACCTGTCTCCCTCCTTCTCTCCAGTGTGAAAATCCCTAGCTCACTCAACCTTTCTTCATAAGACAAGCCCACCAATCCAAGCAGCATCCTGGTAAATCTCCCCTGCACCCTCTCTAAAGCATTTACATCCTTCCTATAATGAGGCAACCAGAACTGGACACAATATTCTAAGTGTGGTCTAACCAGGATTTTATACAGCTGCAGCAAAACCTTGCAGCTCTTAAACTCAATTCCCTGTTATTGAAAGTGAAAACATCATTTGCCTTCTTAACAACCCTATCAACTTTGAGGGATCTATCTATGTGGACCCCAAGATCCCACTGTTCCACTACACTGCCAAGAATCCTGTCTTTTACCCTGTATTCAACATTCAAATATGACTTCCCAAAATGAATTATTTTGCATTTATCCAGGTTGAACTCCATCTGCCAATTCTCAGCCCAGCTCTGCATCCTGTCAATGTCTTGCTGTAGCTTGCAACAGCCCTCGACACTTTCTACAACACCATCGACCTTTGTGTCATTAGCAAACCCACCCTTCCACTTCTTCATCCAAGTCATTTATAAGAACTACAAAGAGTAGAGGCCCAAGAACAGATCCCTGCGGGACGCCACTGGTCACCAACCTCCAGACAGAATATTTTCCATCCACTACCACTCACTGTCTTCTTTCGGCCAGCCAATTCTGTATCCAGACAGCCAAATTTCCCTATATCCCATACCTCCTAACTTTCTGAATGACCGTATTGTGGAGAACCTTATCAAATGCTTTACTGAAATCCAGATACACCACATCCACTGCTCGACCTTCGTCAACTTGTCTCATCGCATCCTCAAAGAACTCAATAAGGCTTGTGAGACATGACCTGTCCCTCACAAAGGCAGGCTGACTACCTTTAATCAAACTATGTTTTTCCAAATAATCATAAATCCTATCTCTCAGAATCCTTTCCAGTATGTTGCATTCCACAGATGTAAGACTGACTGGTCTGTAATTCCCAGGGATTTCCCTATTTATTTTCTTGAACAGAGAAACAACATTCACCTCCGACAAATCAGCCAATACTACTCCTGTGGATAGTGAGGATACAAAGATCATTGCCAGAGACACAGAAACCTCATTCCTTGCTTCCGATAATAACCTTGGATATATCTGGTCCGGCCCTGGGGACTTATCTATCTTGATGCTTTCCAGAATTTCCAGCTCATCCACTTTCTTAATATCAATCTGTTCAAGCCAATTAACCTGGTCCATAATGTTCTCACTATCAACAAAGTCCCTTTATTGAGTCAATACTGAAGCCAAAAATTCATTTAGTGCCTCCCCTACCTCTTCAGACTCCAGGCACAAGTTCGCTCCGCTATCCCGGACCTACCCTCTCTGATCATTCTCTTATTCCTCACATAAATGTAGAACTCCTTTGGGTTTTCCATAATCCTTCCAGCCAAGTCTTTTTCGTGTCTCCCCAGCTGTCCTCAGTCCATTTTTGAGTTCTTTCCTAACTACCCTGTAAACCTCTAAAGCGGTGTCAGATCCTTGTTTCCTCAACCTTAATTAAGTTTCTTTTTTCCTCTTGATGAGAAGCTCCTCTTGTCATCCAATGCTCCTTCACCTTATCATTCCTTGCACTTCTCAGTGGGACAAAGTTATCCGACACTCGCAACAAGTGCTCCTTAAACAGGTTCCATATTTCTGTTGTCCATTTCCCTTAGAACAAGTTTTCCCAATTTATGCTCCACAGCTCCTGTCTAATAGCAGTATAATTTCCCCAACCCCAATTAAATACCTTCCCACACAATCTGTTCCTATCCATCTCTATGACTATGGTAGAGGTGAGGCAGTTGTGGTCAATGTCACCGAAATGCTCTCCCACCAAGAGATCTGACATCTGATCTGGCTCATTGCCTTGCACCAAATCCAATATGGCCTCCCCCCTAGTCGGCCTATTGACATATTGAGTCAGGAATCTTTCCTGGACACACCTGACAAAATCAGCTCCATCCAGACCATCTGCACTAAGGAGGTTCCAATCAGTATTGGGGAAGTTGAAGTCACCTATAACAACAACTCTGTTACATCTGTACCTTTCCAAAATCTACTGTTCGATCTGTTCTTCCATCTTCCTGCTGCTATAGATGGTCTATAGAAAACACTCAACAAAGTGACTGCTCCTTTCCTGTTACTGACTTCCATCCATTCTTCCTCAGTAGACAAATGCTCCTTAACAACATCCTTTTCTGCAGCTGTGATGCAGTTTTTAATTAACAATGCTACTCCCCTTCCTCTTTTACACCCCCCCCCCACCAACCTTTCTTTTTTAAAAGAACTGAATCCTGGAACCATTCCTTCCCCTGTGAAATCTATGTCTCTGTTATAGCCACAACATAATAGTTCTAAGTACTGATCCATGCTCTAAGTTCATAATTCTTATTCCCGACACTCCTTGCATTGATAGAGACACACTTTAACCCATCCCTTTGCCCTTTCAGTTGTGTATCCTTCCTGACAGACCCTTTGCATTCGATTTCTGCCCTTTCAACAACTGTCCTCTCCTCTGAACTGTAGCTCTGGTTCCCATCCCCGTACCAAACTAGTTTAAACCCTCCCAAAGTGCTCTGGCAAGTCTCCCATCCAGGATATTGGTGCCCCTCCACTTTAAGTGCCACCCGTCCTTCATGTACAGGTCCCACCTTCCCCAGAAGGTACCCCAATGAAGCCCACCCTGCTACACCAGCCCACTAACCACGTGTTTAGCTGCACTCGCTCCCTGTTCCTCACCTCATGTGGCACTGGTAGTAATCCCGAGATTACTACTCTGCTTGTCCTGCTTTTTAGCTTCCAACCTAACTCCCTGAAATCACTTTTTAGATCCTCATCTCTTTTCCTTGCTTTGTCATTGGTGCTGATGTGTACCATGACTTCTGGCTGCTCAACCTCCCACTTCAGAATCTTGTAGACTCAGAGACATCCCAGACCCTGGCACCTGGGAAGCAACATACCTTCCGGGAGTCCTGTTTGTCACCCAAAACGTTGACTTCTCCACTTCCTGATGCTGCCAGGCTTGCTGTGGTCTTCCAGCCTCCTGCTTGGATACTTGGATTCCAGCATCTGCAGGTTTTTTTTCTCTAACCATGTTTTTTTTAAAACAAGTGTTGTAAACTTAGAGCTGACTGTCTGCTCTGAGCGCAGCTTGTTTTGACTTCATTTGAATAAAACCACCATGACGCGGTGGGGTCAAGCTCCCATAGAACCAGGATTTTAATTCCAGTTTTCAGTAGTTGCTGGATTGTTGAAACTGGATGTGGAAGCTGTTAGCCCTCTCTCTATTACAGCTGAAAGCTTGGGTTCTCTTCCTGCTGCTAGAATTGCAAGTGAGATGATTTATTTTACTGAAGGTACCCAATGATTATGTGTGGACTATTGCAAAGTTAATTTAATTACAAAATCTGACTCATATCCTATTCCAGTTTTGAAAGACTGTATTGAGAAAGCCGGAGAAGCAACTGCTATTTCTAGGTTGGACTTACTCAGATGATACTGGCAGTACTTTTGTCTGAAAGATAAACGGGAATTTCAGCTTTTGTGACACTGAATGGATTGTGTTTAAATTCATGTCATTTGGTAATTTGGTATTTTACTAAATTTGCCTTTGCCGAGGGTGTGTTTAAGGGATTTTACCATATTGGAACAATTGTTGTTATTTAGTAGTTAAATACTATAGTGTACAAAAAAAAGTGTGTTTTGCTTCAAGCCTGGTAGTTTCACCAATCGAATTGCATCCGGAACACACTCTTACACTTGCATTTAAAAATAAGAAAACTTTGAGGTCTAGGCAATCTTCTTAATATATTTTAATGGGGTTTGGGCTAGCTATTTGGATACAGGACTGGCTCGAATGTAGAAGGCAGAGGAAAGTTGCCTTTCAGACTGGAGACCTGTGACCAGCAATGTGCCACAAGGATCGGTGCTGGGTCCACTACTTTTTGTCATTTATATAAATTATTTTGATGTGAGCATGGGAGGTATAGTTAGTTTAGTTTAGATAAATGTGAGTTGCTGCATTTTGGAAAGACAAATCATGGCAGGACTTATGCACTTAATGGTAAGGTCCTGAGGAGTGTTGCTAAGCAAAGAGACCTTGGAATGTAGGTTCATAGCTCCTTGAAAGTAGAGTCACAGGTGGATAGGATAGTGAAGAAGGCGTTTAGTATGCATTCCTTTATTGGTCAGAGCATTGTGACGATGCTGCTCCTTTAACAAGGTTATGTTGCCCTTGGTTTTTTTCAAAATGGGTTGTAAACAGCAGAGGTTCTGATAAGTCTGGAAATATCTACTTGAAAAGGCTCTAAGGTTTTATTAAAAATACTTGTACAGTGAAAGGGGAGTGGCCAGTTTTCCAAGTTCAGGGTTTGGTTTGGTTTTGTTTTCAGCTGACAACCAAGACAAGGTGCTGGACTCAAAGAGACATACTGATCCTATCTCTCTGCAATCTCTCTCCTGTAAGAACTTGTGGTTGAATTTACCTTTTGACAAGGGGGTGTTTATGGGGAATGTTGCAAGTATTTGGAACAGCATCATTAAGTTGTGTTTTTGTGTCTGTTGGGTTTTCAAATAGTTATGTTATTCTAAATTCAGTTTTCTTTTCTTTACATGTAAATAATTTCTGTTTTGTTTAAAATGGAATGGTTGGGCCAGCTGCATCACTTCTGGAATATCCACTGTACACCAGCTTAAAACAACTAGAAAAGTTAGGGTCTGGGCTATCTTCTTGGAATGTTTGAGGAGGTCTGGCCAGGTCCATAACACCATCAAGTATAGGAGTTACAGGACATTAGTTAGGCCTTGTGTACAGTTCTGGTCTCCATCCTATTGGAAGGATGTTGTGAAACGTGAAAGGGTTCAGAAAACATTTACAAGGATATTACCATGGTTGGAGTGTTTCAGCTATAGGGAGAAGCTGAATAGGCTGGGGCTGTTTTCCCTAGAGTGTCAGAGGCTGAGGGGTGTCCTTACAGAGGTTTGTGAAATCATGAGGGTCATGGATAGGTTAAATAGACAAGGTCTTTCCCTGGATTGGGGGAGTCCAGAACTAGAGGGCATAGGTTTAGGGTGAGAAGGGAAAAATTTAAAAGGGACCTAAAGGGCAACTTTTTCATGCAGAGGGTGGCGTGTGTATAGAATGAGCTGCCAGAGGAAGTGGTAGATGCTGGTAAAATTACAACATTTAAACAACATCTTGATGGGTCCATGAATAGGAATTAGAGGGATATGGGCCAAGTGAGGGAAATGGGACGAGGTTAGTTTTGGATATCTGATTGCTATGGACGATTTGGACCAGAGGGTCTGTTACCATGCTGTACAGCTCTATGACTCTTTGACTCTAATTCTTACTGAGTCTTGAAAGATCTACAACCGTGGAGTGGGAGAATAGTGAATTCAATGTCAAATCAGATTAAAATGGAAAAATAGGAGAATAAGCATTGGATGAAGAGATGTTAAAAAGAGTGTGAACAAATATTGATTTTTAAATCTCTAACAGTTGAAATCTGAAGGAATGAGACTTAATGCTTGTAGAATATAATTTTCACACCAGTTTAGTTGCTGGGAGTTAAGGTCACGGCATTAAAAGGTACTTAGTCTGTAATGGACAAAGCCTATTTGTTTCCACCCCTAACAATGATTATAATCCATGAAATTACTGCATTCCACTATTGGTGAAAACAGATGGTTAGATGTATTTTTGTACAATTTACAGAGGAGCAGCACCGTTAGACAGCAATTGACCATATAGGATGGATTTGAGAACTTGGTCAATTTTGACTAGACTAGTTATTAAAGTGTTATTATTCTAGCTTGGTAGATGTTTTTAAATGCATTTTGTCCAAGTGGACTTGCTTGACATTCTGTACAAGAGATTCATTGCAAAAATGAGAGTGAATAGTAATGGTAATGGTAATAGTATATGTTCTGTGATAGCACTATAATTGGCTGGGAGTTTAGAAGTAAGGTTAAATTGTTCATTTTTGTTTTGGCAAGATGTGACACAGTTTTACTGTGATCATATTGTTTCATTGGATAATTTAGGAATTTTTTAGGAATCTGAAAGATGAAATGTGATGTATATCAAAGTTGTGTGCGTAGAAGCAGAATTTTATAAAACTACCTGGAAAGATTGGGCAAAACTGGAAAATGGAGATCAGAGGAAGGTACATCCAATTTTGTTTTAATGACAAGAGATTACAAACTGTGGGGAAGCAAACGGATTTGGCTATTAATGTCTGTCAGTCCTCTGTCCTCACTCATTTAGGCTATGGTGATGGTCAAAGTAGTGCAAAGGTTTGCTATAACCTTGTACAGAGATAGTGAGAACTGCAGACGCTGGAGATCAGAGTGGATAAAGAGTGGAGCTGGAAAAAGCTTGGTTGGTCAAACAGCATCAGAGGAGGAGGGGAGTTGACATTTCGGGTCAGAACCTTTCATCAGGACTAGGGGAGGAAAAGGGGCTGCAAAATAAATAGAGAGAGAAGGGAAGGGCTGGGGGAAGGTGGGTGGGATGGCAATAGGTGGATGCAGTAGGAGGTGGCTGTGTTTGGTCACTGGGCAGGATGGAACAGATGGGAGGGAAGGAAGATGGACAGGTGGGGTCAGGTAAGGAGGTGGATTGGAGACAGAGGGCTGGATTTGGAAGCTGGTGAATTCCATGTTAAGGTCCACATAAGCTCCCGAGGCAGAAGGTGAGGTACTCCTCACATTTGCATGTGACCTTGTGTTGACGGTGAAGGAGGACCAGGATGGACATGTTGTCAGGGAGTTGAAATGGATAGTGACCGGAAGGTGGCATTGATTGGAGCGTACGGACCATAAGCGATCCTTGAACTGCTCTGCAAGTTTGCGCTCAGTCTCTGATGTAAATGAGATTAGAATCCCTACAGTATGAAAACAGGCCCTTCCGCCCAACAAGTCCACACCAACCCTCCGAAGAGTAACCCACCCAGACCCATTCCCCTACCCAATACTTACCCCTGATTAATACATCTGACACTATGCGCAATTTAGCATGGCCAACTCAACTGACCTGCACATCTTTGGACTGTGGGAGGAAACCTTAGCACCCAGAAGAAACCCATGCAGACACAGGGAGAACATGCAAACTCCACACAGACAGTCGCCTGAGGCAGGAATTGAACCCAGATCCCAGGTGCTGTGAGGCAGCAGTACTAATCACTAAGCCACAATGTTGCCCCACCAGGAGACCACATCAGGAGCAACAGATGCAATAAATCAGGTTAGAAGAAATGCACATGATCTTGTGCTGGACTTGGAATGATTCTTTGGGGCCTTGGATGGAGGTGAAGGGGCAGATGTGGGCGCAGTTTTTGGACCTCCTGTGGCTGCAGGAGAGCATTCTGGGTTCGGAGGAGGAGTTGGTGGGAAGTGTGGACCTAATGAGGGAGTTGCGATGAAAACAGTCCCTGCAAAAAGCAGATGGGGTGGGGCAGAAAGTATCATTTTGGTGTTGGGGTCAGACTGCAGGTGGCAGAAGTGGTGCAGAATGATAGGTATGGCTTACAACCATACAGCATTAAAATAAAATTCACCAGCTTCCAAATCTCCCCATCCCCCACCTCATCTCAGACTCAGCCTTCCCACTCCACCCTGACCCTTTAACCTGACCTTACCTGTCCATCTTTATTACCTTCTACGGGACAGCTGAACATAAAACTCTCCCACTTGTACTGCAGTCATCAAACATATTGGAGGGATTTACCAACTAATTATTTATCCATCTCCCCAGTGCATCATCTATGGTCAACAATAAAACAGATCTTGGTTTGGGACTCTAACCTGGACCTTCTGGTCCTGAGGTAAGCACTTTACCAATGTGTCACAAGAACAGCTACTGTCCAAGTGCATATCTTTAGAAGTTGGCATTTGGTTACAAAAGGTAAGTTAGCAAGCCCTTATTGCCCATATCCTGAAGAATCGGAAATTCAAGACTAAACAAATGATAACCCTGTTTTGAAACTTTGGTTTGAATTCACCTGATGTTTGGGTACCATCCTTCAGTAAAAATACATAGGCCTTGAAGTGGATGCAGCATAGATTAACCAGTGTGATCCAGGGATTAAAGAGTTAAATCACAAAGAGAAATTAGCAATGCATTCACTTGAGCTGGAATGATAGAGAGGTAAGTTCATTTCTGGTTAGAATGACCAAGGATTTTAGTAGAGTAGGTACAGAGCAACTATTTCTTTTCTATTATTCCACACATGAGTTTGGTTGATGGACCAACATTCATTGCCCATTCCCAACTGTCTTTGAGACTATGTAGACTATGTGATGTAGGTATACTGACACTACTATTAAGTAGGGAATTCCAGTTTTTGACTCAGCAGCAGTGAAGGAACCCTGATTATAATTCAAAGTCATGATGGTATGTGTCCAGGAGGCATTCTTGAAGACAATAATTCCCATACATCTGCAGCACTTGTCCTTTGAGGTGATAGTGATCATACTTCTGGAGTGTTATGTCAGAGGAGGCATAATGAATTGCTGCAGTGCATCTTCTTAGAACACACTGTAAATACTGTATTGGTCATGGAAGGTGTGTATATTGAAGATGGTGAATGGGGTGACAATCGAAGTCTACTTTGCCATGGATGGCATTGAGGTTATTGTTTTGTTGGAGCTACACTTATTCAGACAATTGTCTGGATAACTCTTCTGATTTGTACCTTGTTGAAGACAATTTTATGCTATTTTGTGAAATCTGGACTGGGCCTTGCAGTCCTAAATAAAATATTTTTGATTATTAAACTCCTCAAATAATTTCTTGGTGAGTATCTCTCAACTACACGGACTTTTGACAAGTTATTTCGTGAAAGGAAGTTTTGAGCTGATCAACGATAACTAATTGAGTGGGCTTTTCTTTTATGAATTTCTCTTGATTCAGAAAGTTGAAGAGAATCCAAAAGATGTGTGATATTTTAACCCCTGGATGCCTCTGCTATTTGTTTAAAGTGATGGATCTCGTAAAAAAAAATTAAGCGTTTGCACCAAATGCAGATATTTCAGAAATAGGAATAGTGACTTAATATCAGGCAAAAATTAACTACACTCACAATCTGGATAATTAACACCTAAGTAAGTTAGCTCGCTGAGCTGGAAGGTTTGTTTTCAGACATTTTGTCACCATGACTAGGTAACCTCAGTGAGCTAACTTACATACATATTATCAACCTGAGCTACAGATCTTCTCAAAAATCGCTAGGGATAATTAACATTAAGCTGTCCTATCACTTGTTATTTTTTCTGTATTAATCCTTTCATTTGACAATGGTCTCAGCTGATATTATTACTGGACAAGTCAAATTCAAGACTGAAATCTGGCTTAATACATCATATTGTTAAAAATATTAATGAGGTTTCACTGAAATCACAATGCTGTAGGTTTGGTTTGATCAATAAAAGCAGTTTATAATTGAAAAGAAATGAAGCTATTTGCATATAAAACAATTTTAAAGATTTCAAAGCACAAATAAAAACAATCCCATTTATCCTAACAGCACCCCTTTACAGTATTAAACACCAGAGAAAATCCTTCTCTACCATATCCAGTTTTAACTTGACTGTTCCTTTTGATTTCTGGTTTTGAGAGCTTGGTAACCTCTTCCTTGGATATTCACTCAACTGGTTTTAAATTTTCTCAGCTTCAAATAACCCATTTGGGGCGCTAACTGAACATTTCTGGTCTGGAACTTTCAAGTTAAACTTATACCAAAGTAACTTATTTCTTAATAGTGTTATGCTCATTCATGATCCAAATTCTACAATAAGATATATATAAAATAATCTTAGAGATGATTTTAATCTACATATAGATTGGATGAATCAGATTAACGAAAGTAGCCTAGATGATGAGCTCATAGGTTTTCAGGACAGTTGCTTAGAACTTAGAGAATTCTGTTCTAGATCTAATAATATGTAATGAGACAGGATTAATGATCTCATAGGGAAGGGAGCCCCCAGGTCACAGGGACCATGATTGAATTTTGCAGTTTGAGGGAGAGAAAGGTTGATTAAATGCTAGTGTTAAATAAGGTTAATTATGAGGGCATGAAGACAGAGTTAGCTAGAGTGAACTGGGAAACTAGGTTAAGGGACAGATTGATGTGAATAGAATGGCAAATATTAAACAAAATATTTCAGAAAATAGACATTATAGTGAGAAAGACACAACAAGGGGGAAACAATAATCTTAGCAGCTAACTAAGGAAGTTAAAGATAGATTAAACAGAAAGAAAAAACATACAGTTCTAGAGTGATGATTGGCAGATCAAAAGGTTGTACTAAATATAAAGATCAGCAAAGAATGACTAAACAATTAATAAGGAGGGAGTAATTAGAATGAGAGCAAACTAGCTAGAAATATAAAGAAAACAGATTTTAAGAGTTTCAAAAAGTATTTAGAAAAAGAGTAAGTGAGTGTTGGTCCTCTAGAGAGAGACAGCCTGAGAAACTAACAATAGAAAGTAAAGAAATAGCAGATGACTTGGACATTTTGTGTCTATCTTCACTGTCGAGGATATAAATAAAATCCCAGAAAGAATTCAGGATCAGGATGTGAAAGGCACAAGTAATTTGAAACATCCTCAGAGAAAAAAATACTAAGAAAACTATTAAAAATAAAATCTGGTGGGCATCACCCTAGGATCTTAAAAGAAGTGGCTGTTGAGTAGATGCACTGGTTTTAGTTTTCCATAATTCCCTATTCAAGACTCTGGAAAGATCCCATCAAATTGAAAAATAATGTGACTCCTTTATTCAAGAAGGGAGAGAGATCAGTTAGTCTAACATCTGTCAGAGGGAAAATGCTGAAAGTTATTATTCAGGAGGGTATTATCAGGAGGTTATAGCAGGGCAATTAGAAATAAATCAGACAGAGTCACTATAACTTTGTGAAAGGGAAATTGTGTTTGTGTAATTTATTGAAGGTCTTTGAAGAAGTAACTTGCAACATATAATAAATTAGTGGATATACTGTATTTGGCGTGTACTGTATTTGGGTACAGTCCTTTCTCATCCACCAGCAGCTTTAAGGATAGCTTTAAAGAATCTCAAGGAGCTCTGGCAGAAATAGCTCAACCTTCAGGAAGGAGTGCTGCAACTCCATGTAAATGATCTTTCAGCAAAATCAAAGTTCAGTTCTGCACCATAAACAAACTCAAAGTTGGAACAAATAACTCGAACCTTGTTTTCAGCTCTGCATTGCGTATTTGACTGTAAGTTTTGAAGATTTTTTGTAAATAACTGTAAAATCATAGAATCTCTACAGTGTGGAAATAGGCCATTTGGTCCATCAAGTCCACACCATTCCTCTGAAGAATATCCCACCCATCCCTGACCCTATTCCTGTCACCCTACATTTCCCAAGGCTAATCCACCAAGCCTGTACCTCCCTGGACACAATGTGCAATTTAGCATGGCAAATCCACCTAACCTGCACATCTGTGGACTGTGGGAGGATACCAGAGCACCTGGAGGAAACCCACAGAGACATGGGAAGAATGTGCAAACTCCACACAGATGGTCACCCAAGGGTGGAATTGAACTTGGGTCCCTGGCGCCATGAGTCAACAGTGCTAGCCACTGTTCTACTCCTTGAACACTTGAATAACGTATGAAAGAAACCTGAGCATTTCATAATAACCAGTATTTAAGCATTTTTGTGTACATTTGCAATACCTTAATTTATTTGCAAATGAGTAACATTTGGACAAAAAAAAGTCCCTTTGTCTCAGTTGGTATTATAAAAATGAAACAATGAAGAACAATCTATGGCTGTCAAGGTCAAACAGACATAGTTCATTTGTTCTTTGCTTTATTATTATACTAATAAAGGTTCACTTCAGAACACAGTGCAAGGACACTGTTAAAAAGAGAGTACAGTGTTTAATTGCAACTCAGTATTTGACAGTATTAAATGTTGAGTTCTATATTGGACATTATAAAATGTAGTTTTTTTTAATGTGAAAGTTAACAAATAATGGCATCATTTTTTTTTCAAGTGTTTTCCATACCAAACTTGTTTGCAAGGATTATAGTTAAGACATATCAAGTTTTTTTTTCAAAAGCTTTACAATTCATTCCCTTATTTGTGGACAATTAAATAATCAGGCAAAATTGAGAGTTCTGGTGTAGTGGTTCCATATAGTCTCTTTGGTAAAATAATCCATTTTCAAATGAATTATTAATTACAAACCCCAACCCCATCTAACTGATAATACTAAATAAACACTGTTTGCAAACAGTATTTTAATAATGCTTTTTAAAAAACATTGACTTGACTTGCAGATATTTTTGGGACAGGTATTTCTCAGAATGTTTATCTTTAGTGTAACATTTGACAATACCATCAATAGTTTATAATACTTCACAGGAGCACCATTATTTTTATTTTCGTAGGGGAAAGTGGGTGGAAAATGGAATGTGGTCCCATTCAAACACAGTAAAAATCCCATGTAACTTTTGTATAAATTAATGATGCTGAAGAGATTAATGTTCATATAACTGTAATGGGGCCTCCATTAGCATGTAGCAATGGTGTGGAAGGAGTTTCAGTGATCAATTGCATCCTTCCTGAAGGATGGAGCATCTTTGTCAGAAAAGAGATTACATGCAGACAAGGAGAGACAGGCAAAGGATTATTTCCATACAAATACCTTGTTTTCCTAGTTTAACTCTAAAATCCCCTTATGTTTGTAAAGACCTGATGCCTGTGGAATAAAGAGTCCATGCTTCATCCACGTGCTTAAATCTTACATTATATTTCGAGCATTGTCAGCAGGATTCCACAGAACAAGAATCAGGCTGATGAGGTTGAAAGGTTGGAGAGGTTGGAGGTTGGAGATGATGGCAGAGGATTTGAAAATGGCAATGTTTATGAGGGAAGTCAAAGCTGTTCTGGTATCTGAAATCCAGGCACAGGCTCCTCCTGCTCAAATATTCTACTTGACAATGAATAGGAAAATTGACAGATTTGGAGGAAGACTAGAAACATCTGATAATTCATTGAATGAAGACTGGACTGAGAGAGCACAGCTAATTATGGCAATGCAGGGGCCTCAATAAGAACAAGCAGGTGGTGTTCATGATCAAACATATGGAAAGCCTATTGGGAAATATTAGGAATATGACCAGGTATTTAAATAAGTCCACAGCAGACCTTTGAGGTACTGAGAATGGTTTTTGGGATAGCACGAGACTGACATAGCTACAGCCACGGTTTTATGAGTGCAAGCAAGCTAAATCAGAAGACCCTGTTTCCATATCCCTGGAGCTGAAAATGTTTTTCAGTCACGTCATCCTCCTGAATCTCTTATTCAAATCAATCAGGGACAGGCAGCTATAGGACTGCCTAGGGGTTGTAGCCAGATTGATATTCCGGTGGAAGTAGAGACATTAAGAACACTTATGGTTTTAGGTTGAATGTTTTCAAAGATATTTGGGTGACCTTGGAAAGATGCTATAAACAGTAAATTAAGTATGGCAGATGTAGCTCAGCAGTCTTTAAGCATGCTCCATGCACTCAAGGTGTATCAGGCTTTAATAAATCTTAGCAGCAGGGAATCGTTCTTTTACCCATCTGTGCAGTGACTGCTTTTGAACTTTCATGCCAGTGTCTCCAACTTGTCAACATGGGGCCTTGCTAGAGCATGATGTGTCACATGGAGAACTCTCACTTGCTATAACATTGGGAGCTTTACTGTGGGAGAAAAGGGTAGTCTACCGATTCCCCTTGCCAACTTCAGTGACTAGGGACACAAACATGCAACTGTCAAGGACAATGGACTGATGGAGGAGATATTTCTCAACTCATTTCAAAGATGGACATTGGTGAGTTGGAGGACACCCAGAGAAGGCAGTGTATGGGACAACTTTCAATAAAGGTGATGATGACATAGAGTATTGTAACTAAAGATGATGGTCCAGTGAAGATTCCTTCCCACTGGAACCCATTTCATCATCTGAGACTTCCCGCAGAAGCCTTTGGAGAAAGATCTCATCCAAGAGTTATCAACACTGTTGGCCATAGGCCCATAAACCACGTGAGGAAGAAAACTGGAAAACTTCCAGAGCTAAATTGTGGATCCCCTTACCTGACTCACCCAGTCACACTCTCCTTCCCTGACTATGGATCAAATTAGATGTAATTAAGCTAAGGGATGTGACTGCCTCTTGAATAGATATGTCCAAGACAAAAAAAACAAATGAGGGTTAGTCAAACCACCACCGCAAGGAATCTTCACCCAGTACCACACATTGGTAGAGGTAGCAAATGCAATTAGGTACCAGGACTGGTCATACATCCAAATCTCACAGTAACAATAGCCCAAATTTGATTCACTTATTGTGATAGAGCAACAACACTAGAATGCTGTCCAAAGGACATTTCGATGCTAGTTTGACAGTTTTGTGGGTTTCTTTGATTGACAGTGCACCATTCTAAGACACAATAGTTTTTTTTAACATTTGCAAATTAATTCACCACATAGATAGGTTTTGAACAGTGGGAGGCAATCTTGGGTGTCTGTTGGGTGGTATAAAATCAGATTTATTAAGGCCTATTTGTTCTGGTCTGTCCCTCATTACCCACACACAATCCGACCAGGTCTTATTCTTCAAACACTTCCATGAAATCTCACTAAAATATTTTGACTGGACCTCCAAAAGTTCTATGGGCCTTTGTCTGGGAGAAGAGATGCTAATCAGTCAATCTTCACTCATAAGTACGAGGATGGGTACGACCCGTTTTATATTTAACAATAAATAATAAAAGCGCTACAAGCATTGCTATCAAGCTGCAGAAACAGAGATTGGAAGTGTAACATTTTTAGTCTTTACAGCAGCAGCAGGGTGATGTTGCCTTTTGGGCTGCTGGTGTGTTTTGGGAGAAATGCGTTTCGCTCAGGCGGCTCTGGGCCTCCGTAGCCGCTGGGGAAAGATGGCGGTGGTTCCGGATGTTCACGTCAGAATCTGCGCGCAAGAAATCATCAAATATGATCTGGAAATAAAGGCGTTGGTCCAGGTAAAGCGGTCAGTGCTTCACTCGTTGTGCCAATACCGAAATATAGCAGTTAATGATCAGGACAGAAGTGTGCGCGTGTTCCGGCAGATTGTGCTCGGACATTGGAACCGGAGTGTGGCTTCAAACTGTAAACTATTGTAGATCTGTGGTTTGTTTTACAGCAGCTTCCCCATTAAAGGTCCGGTGATTGTGAACAATAAGTATGTGCTTCTGGTTTATTTTTTTTCATGGGATGTCGGCGACGTGGTCAAAACCAGCATTTGTTGCCCCCCCCGCCCCCCATTGCTTTTGAAATGGGTGGCTGACAGGGTCGTTTCAGGGGGCATTTAAGAGGCATTCGTATTGCCGTGAGTCCGGAGTCACATATAGACCAGGCCAGGTAAAGGGCTTCACCACAGAGCACACCAGATGGCCCCCTTCTTTCAAGACCATAAATTTTCCTCCCACATGGTTGAAGATGCCCTCCAGCATCTCATCCATGTCACGCACCCCTGCCCCTCAAACCCTACCCCTACAACAAGGACAGAACCCCCCCTCCCCCCCCCCCCCCATTCCACCCCACCAACCTCCACATAAACTGCATCATTCCCCCAACATTTCCACCACCAGGGTTATATTTCCCTCCCCACCCCTATCCACTTTCCACAAAGACCGTTCCCTCTGTGACTACCTGGTCAGGACCATGCCCCCCCCCCCCCCCCCCCAACAACCAACCCTCCCCTCCCCTCCTGGCACCTTCCCCTACCACTGCAGGGATTGCAAACCCTGCGCCCAAATCTTCCCCCCCCTCACCTCCATCCAAGACCCCAAAAGTGCCTTCCACATCAATCAGAGTTTCACCTGCACTTCCACAAATGTCATTTATTGCATCCGTTGCTCCTGATGCTGTCTCCTTTACATTGGGGAGACTGGACACCTTCTCGCAGAGCACACCCGCACCAATCAACCCCACCGCCCTGTGGCCCAACATTTCAACTCCCCCTCCCACTCTGCCGTGGACATGCAGGTCCTGGGCGTCCTCCCTTGCCACTCCCTCACCACCCAACGGCTGGAGGAAGAAAGCCTCACCTTCAGCCTCGGAACACTTCAACCCCAGGTCATCATTGTGGACTTCACCAGTTTCCTCATTTCCCTTCCCCCAACCTTACTCCAGTTCCAACCTTCCAGCTCAGCACCATCCTCATGACCTGTCCTACCTGCCAATCTTAATTCCTACCAATCCACTCCATCCTCGTCTCCAACCTATCACCTTTATCCCCACCTCCCTCCACCTATTGTACTCTTAGCTACCTTCTCCCCAGCCCCACTCCGCTCCCATTTATCTCTCCACCCCAGAGGCTCCCAGCCTCATTCCGGATCGAAACGTTGATTTTCCTGCTCCTCAGATGCTGCCTGACCTCTTATGCTTTTCCAGCACCACTCTAATCTGGACTCTGATCTCCAGCATCTGCAGTCCTCACTTTCGCCTGCTGGATTAGTGAACCAGAATACCTTTTACAATAATTGATAACTTTACTGCAACACTATGAGGTCAACTTTCAATTTTATCAATTGTATTAAATTTCACCAGATGACCACTGCACCACACTCTCTTGATTGCATAAACGTATGCACTTTTCATCCACATACATCAAGGGGATTTTTTTAATGCCAGCCTGTGAATCACTCTGGGCAGAATGAATGAATTTTGGTGATGATAACAAAATAACGTAAATCATGTCAGAGTAACATTTACATTTTCATGGCACCTTTTCATCCTGCATTTTTGTGCAGATGATGTTTTTAAACCATGGTTTGTTTCCAGAACTTCCATGGTGTCTTGCTTTTATCGGCTCATGTCAACGTTGTTTAAACATGGAATAAATTTTGGTTTAAATCAAATATTGAATGTGATCACTTATTTGGTCCTTCAGCAGACTTTTGGAAGTGAAAATCCTGCAGTCATTGAAAAAAAATTGGATGTTACCATTAGTGTGGAGTTTCAGGCTGTTCTAGATGACGAAATAATAAAGAATAACCTGCTCCATCGAGGAGTAACAGAAATGGCTCTTAAGTTATATTTAAAATTTGCTAGTGATTTGCTGTGTGTGTAAGTTCATGCAACAGATGACGTTCAGAAGTGATGATTCTATATTTTAAGGTGTTCACTTTTTAGATTTGTTAGGAAGTTTATCTTTAAACAGATGAGTAGGAATTTCTGAATGTGATGTGCATTTTCTCAGTTTCCTCACAAATTTTCATTTTACCAGTGAAATGGAGGAGCTCACTCTTCAGTTTTGGATAGAAGTAGGTTATCTGAACCGCAATTTCTTGAGAAACAGAAATTGTAAATGCAGATAGAAATACAGATCTGTGTCTATCAACCCTCTGACTGACTTGAGGACTTTCTTGCTGCTGATGGAAATCAGCATTTGGAAGTGCTCGGTGTATGTACAGAACACACAAAGGACTTATAACTCGAAAAGGTTACCCTTGTCTGTCTTTGGCTATTATGAGAGCTTCTGCCATTTTCTGGTCTGTGTGGATAAAACAGTGGCTCCTAAAGCTCCCTTTCATTCAGCTGCCTTGTAAATAAAACCTTTGGAAAACAAAACAGAATTCCATGACTGCTTCTTTCCTCTCTCTCACGTGCATGCCTGTGATTCCCACTGCAGCAATTCATCTGGAGGATGTTCTCCAAATCATTTAAGGCAGTTAACATTCAGGAATATGTTCTTAATGGCAGTAGACTACAATCTGTGGAGAAACAAAAGCAGTTTGGTGTCAATGTACACATTATCAATTATTGGAATGTTCACCTCCATCTCAAGGGGGACTGGAATACAAAAGTGAAGAAGAGATATTTCATTGTAACTCAGGTTCTGCTGTCAGTGGGTTCTGCTATTTTACCTCAGTAAAGCTATATTTACCAAAGATTGTGATACATTGCAAATTCACTGAAATTATAGCAGAGCTTAAGGGGTTAAGTTACAAAGATGGATTTCATAAACAAGACGTGATCCAGTGAGGTTTGAAGACTGGTGGGTTGAGATCTGTAAAACACTAAAATAAATTGATAGATTAGAAGCTGTTTACTGTGGTGGGGAATTATAAAAGAATGAAGTTAGGAATCATTTTTCATAAAGAATGTGGTGTAAATCTAGTTCTTTGACTGCAGCTGCTTTGTAAATTGAAAATCTCAAGATTTGGGTGTACTTTTTTTTATCTTAGATAAACATTATGAATCAGCGGTAGGTGAGGAGTTGAAGTTGAGATTAATCATAATCTAGCACATTTTCTTATGCTTGTGTCCTAAAGGATAAAAGCAATGGTGAAAAATGATAATACATTGCAAGTGAAACTGCCAGTGGTATTCTCATGACAACATGCAATCTCAGTTACCTCCTGCCCACTTGCATTACATAAGTTATTGTGCCACACTTAAATGGAAGTCAAAACAGTTTTTTTAAAAAAAAGTAGTGTAACTTTTCATTTTTGAGTTGGCTTTAAACCAACTAATATTTCTCAGCATTCAGATTATCCGTCCAAATTAATTTTCAATTTTACCAATCAAAGCATATTTCAAGTTTTAATGCTAAGTTGACTACAGACAGTTGAAAATTCTTCATTCTCTTGTTAAATTGTAACTTGACTCTAAAACCTTTATTGTAATATTGAATGATAAAGCAGATTAGTAATATATTGCATGTGTTAAATTAGAGGTTTCTGTTATCATATCTGAATAGTTAAACATCCTTATGTAACAAATGTTGATCAAACTGCTTTGAATTTACAGTATTTTATTCGTTTTGATTTTATTTTCCTTATGCTTTCAATTACTTCTCAATAGACTGTAAAACAATTATGACTTGATTTTGATCCATCAGTGGTAAAGAATCCCTCCTATATCTGTGCAATGTTAAACCAGTAAAACAGAAGATTTGAATAGTGAATACCTGTTGGATTTCCCTTCAGGATATCAGAGACAGTCCTGGACCCTTGAGCTTACTCACAGAATTAAATGCTAAAGTGAAAGTCATGTTTCAGCAACTCCGACTTCGAATACAGGTGAGTGAAGATTTGAATGGCTTTCTAGTAGATATTTTTGCTTAAACGTTCAATGAGAAATGTTAATAATGTAAAGCAAAGAACTGTAGATGCTGGAAATGTGAAACAAAAAAAACAGAAATTGCTGGCAAAACTCAACAGGTCAGGCAGCATCTTTGGGAAGAAAGCAGAGTTACCATTGAGTCAAGTGACTCTTCATCACATTCTGCCAAAAACTCACCAGATTCGAAATGATAACTCTGATTTCTTCCCACAGGTATAGCCAGACCTGCTGAGTTTTACCAGCAATTCCTGCATTCATTGAAGAAATGTGAATATATCACCATTTGAAACAAGCACATAATTAAACTGAGGAATTGTGCTCAATACCTTTGCTCAACAATCATTGACCACTTTTAGTTCGAAGCATATATTGATTTTTTTTTGGTAAGATCCTGTACCTGTGCCATTTTGGAATCTTTTTAGCTCTCTGTAAGTGACAATTAGCCTTTCTGATATATATCATTAATTGTCTATTCCTATATCGGTTCTAACAGCTAAAAATGAAAACTACAAAATTCTTGGCTTGTTTCCTCGGATTCTATCCATTAATGTCTTTCAGTCTCTTTTGAAAGTATTGTCTGCAACTTCCTAGGATCTCATCCATGTGGCCATTCCTGAGTAAGTTTCTGCAGGAAGTATTGGCTGACAGTTCAACTCTCAGGAATGTTTAACTGAAACCCAATTCTATTCTTGATGTCTGTAACAACAGCAGCAATTTGAGTTTGGAAAATACCTTTAATTACCTCGGATACATAACCAAAGTACATAATAAGCAGGAGCATGAATAGTTGAATTTGAGGGGCAGAATTGAAGGCAGAGACATTGATGAGGTTTTCAAAATTAGAAAGAGGTAATGTTTGCATTGAGTATAAATACCTCTTTGGGTTCAGTGGTGTCATTTGCTTTCTTCAATGACCTGTGTGCCTACCTTTAATGGAAATTGGCACCCACTCTTCTGTATGTATTTGTGCAGTAAGAGGACCCAGGAGTGTGACAGTGACATTGCCTGTTGAAATGGATTGAAAATTCATGCTCCATACATGAGTGCACCTTCAATCTCTCTGAGGATGAACAAAGTTAGCACTAGGTAAGGCATCATTTGGTTTGAAGCACATTGGGCCTCCCCATTTAGTGTCTGTAAAGTGGATACTAGAGGAAAGAGTTATAGAGGAAATTATTGCACTCTATTAATGTAGAGTTGGATATTCTGGCTTCTGCTGAGTCATTGTTGGGCTTTAAGTGGGTTCATTCGTGTATGAATGCTAACATAATTTCCTGATATTTTTGAAGGACCTAGAACAGATGGCAAAGGAACAAGATAGAGAATCTGATAAACAAGCTCTACTGGCTGAAGTAGAGAATCATCGCAAGCAAATGTTAAGGTAAATGATCTTTTTTGGTAAGTCTGAAACTCTTGGGATAATTATAGTTTCAAACTTTACAAAATCCTTTACAATCCAATGACAATCTATTATAAGCAAAGTAGGAAGCTAAAATTATTTGAAACTATATTGAAACTAAAAAGGAAACAAGTCCAAAAGGATTTATTATTTGGTTTAATTGATCCCTGAAAAGTTCATGCACATACGTTTAAACGCGAATCAAAAAAAAATCTATCATAGAGTCTTGAGATGTACATCATGGAAGCAGACCCTTCAGCCCAACCCGTCCATGCTGACCAGATATCCCAACGCAATCTAGTCCCACCTACCAGCACCCGGCCCATATCCCTCCAAACCCTACCTATTCATATACGCATCCAACTGCCTTTTAAATGTCGCAATTGTACCAGCCTCCACCACTTCCTCTGGCAGCTCATTCCATCCACATACCAGCCTCTGTGTGAAAATGTTGCCCCTGAGGTCTCTTTTATATCTTGCCCCTCTCACCCTAAACCTAGGCCCTCCAGTTCTGGACTCCCGATCCCAGGGAAAAGACTTTGCCTATTTATCCTATCAATGCCCCTCATAATTTTGTAAACCTCTATAAGGTCACCCCTCAGCCTCCAACGCTTCAGGGAAAACAGCCCCAGCCTTTTCAGCCTCTCGCTATAGCTCAAATCCTCCAACCCTGGCAACATCCTTGTAAATCTTTTCTGAACCGTTTCAAGTTTCACAACATCTTTCCGATAGGAAGGAGACCAGAATTGCACGCAATTCGAACAGAGACCTAACCAATATCCTGTACACTGCAACATGACCTCCCAACTCCTGTACTCAATACTTTGACCAATAAAGGAAAGCATACCAAACGTCTTCTTCACTATCCTATCTACCTGCAACTCCACTTTCAAGGAGCTATGAACCTGCATTCCAAAGTCTCTTTGATCAGCAACACTCCCTCAGACCTTACCATTAAGTGTATAAGTCCTGCTAAGATTTGCTTTCCCAAAATGCAGCACCTCGCATTTATCTGAATTAAGCTTCATCTGCCACTTCTTAGCCCATTGGCCCATCTAGTCAAGATCCTGTTGTAATCGGAGGTAACCTTCTTCGCTGTCTACTACACCTCCCAATTCTGGTGTCATCTGCAAACTTACTAACTGTACCTCTTATGCTTGTATCCTAATCATTTATGTAAATGATAAAAAGTAGAGGACCCAGTACCGATCCTTGTGGGACTCCACTAGTCACAGGCCTCCAATCTGAAAAACAACCCTCCACCACCATTCTCTGTCTTCTACCTTTGAGCCTGTTCTGTATCCAAATGGCTAGTTCTCCCTGTATTTCATGAGATCTAACCTTGCTAATCAGTCTCCCATGGGGAACCTTGTGGTACGCCTTATTGAAGTCCATATAGATCACATCTACTGCTCTGCCCTCATCAATCCTCTTCCTCAAAAAGCTCAGTCAAGTTTGTGAGACAATTATTGTGCAATTCACAAAATGTTCAATATTAAATAACTTTTTTACAAAGTAATATTCCCTTTATAATGATGAAAGAATACTGGATTGGATCCAAAATGAATTGTAGTTTGACACGAAATTACCTAGATTCTGACATGAATTACTTCTAAAGATCAGCAAATAAAGGTGGGCATTTTGACAAGCCTGAAACAGATGTGAAGCATAAAGCTAGATGTGCGTTCCTGAATTCTTATTGTTCTGCCTCCTGTAATGTAGTTCTTTCGTATGATGTATTGCATTGTGTTGGCTTACTTTTTTTTTAAAAACAAGTACACCCAAGTTATCGTTAGAGTATTTTTTTAAGCAAGTGAGTAGCACAGAGAAAGGACAAACCAGAGATAGGTGTTAGGAGAAGTCTTAAATAGCCAACACCTCTCTTCATTCAGTACTCCCCCAATCTCACCACACTGTGTGAGGCATTCCATGATAGACCACGATTTATGATCATAGTTAATATAAAGCATTACCTTTTGGATTTTTATTTGTTACTGCACTTCTAAGAAAGGAATTTTTCTTTTATTACCAATATCTGCCATTCCCAGATTTTAGAAACTCCCTCAAAATTCCTTTTGAAACTGTATCTTTTTGGGAGAATCATTGTTACAAGATTTGAGCTTTATAAAATTATGATGTTTTGGAATTATATATTTTAAATTGAGTAAATGATTGGGCTCATGTGACCTGTTTTAAAGTCTGACAAATGGTTAGTCTGGCTGGTTTGATTGTTAGAAATCAATGGAAAGCTCAGATTATTTTGGTTGGAAAAAATGCACGGTATTGAATGCAATAGGAGCTGCCTCTGTGTTAAAATGAGTAAGGTTTGAGTCTCCCAAAGTCTCAGAAAAATGTTGATGCACTTGGTTGTAAATCGTTGTACCATAAACTGACCATTTAGATTAGATTAGATTAGATTACTTACAGTGTGGAAACAGGCCCTTCGGCCCAACAAGTCCACACCACCCCGCCGAAGCGTAACCCACCCATACCCCTACATCTACATTTAACTAATTAGGATTTATACCTGGATACAGAATTAACATGTTTCACATTACAATAGGGAAATGGGGCAACAGAAGCCATCTCTGAGATCAAGTTACAAGCTTCCTTACAGATAAATGAATTGCGAACAGCAGTTTTTCCTGTGGTCAGAGAAGTGAAAAGCTGCCTGGCTTTGCAAACTACAGCAGGAGGGAAATGGTTTTCTTTCAAATACATTCACCCTGCAACTTTTTAAACAGTCTGAAAGATTCTGGCATAACTAGGGAAAAGAATAATCAGAATAGGCTTTATTGCTGGAAGTGGAGGTAAGATCATCTATGAAAGCTGAGGAAAGTGCCTGGAGATAATCGCGGGAACTGATTTAAAGCTGGGAGCAACTGTGGGATGTTGTGATAGAAATAAGTTGCCTATAAAAATATTATTTAATTAAAAATGTTTTTGAATCATTTGTTGAAGTAAAAATGTTAAAACTTGAAATTTTGTAATGTCATTCAGCTGGAAACTAGAAGCTTGATCCTCTTTTGAAAGGCAACAATCTTGATGGAGATTGTGACAAAGTTTAGGTTCCAAATTGCTTTAGGTGTGTCTGTTTTTTTTTGTGCAAAATAGTTTAAAAAATATGTTCTTGCTTGCACCAAGCAAAACCTGACTTTAAAGAAAATAATCTTACATTCCAAAGAATTGAATTAATCTGATTAAAACACAGATAACTGACAGTTCTAATTCGTGGCTGTTGTATAATGTTAATCTTAGTGATGCTTGGTGGCTCCAATTATGAGCACTTTTTATGCAAGGCTGTCCAATTGACATGATCACAATCAGATTATTTCTGTTATTTAAATAATCAAATACATCTTCTTCAAGATATGTGTTGCAAAATCTTAATAAACTATTAAAATATTTTATATAACCATAAGGATTTGAGACAAAGCAAAATAAAATTATTCTGTTCATTAGCATCAGTTACAAATCCACAGAAACAATATATATACCAAGAAAGGGGATGAAATCTAGTATATTCTGGAACATAAAGTTAGTCAATCATTATTAACCAATATGTAAATAATGCACTGAGTTTTAAAAGTCTTCATCAAGGATGTCCAAATTATGGCTTGAGGTTTAGATCTAGATCATGAGCTTTGACACCCAGTCCAAATACATACAGCACTACTGCTTTACACTCCTTTCTCTTGTCGTCAGTGCCTGATTCCAGTTTTCTAGACACCAGACCACACTCCTTACCTGTCTGTGCTCTGCTAGTTTGTACCCCAAATGCTTCTCAGTGTGACTGAACGATAGTAAACTGTGTGCAGGAATTCCTTCCTGTTGTGAGTTATTTGGAGTAGTAATAGAAAATAGAACATTATAGTGCAATATAGGCCCTTTGGCCCTCTATGTTGTGCCAACCCGTGAAACCAGTCTGAAGCCATTTAATCTACACTATTGCATTTTCATCCATACATCTATCCAATGACCATTTAAATGCCTTTAAAGTTGGCAGGTCTCCTACTATTACAAGCAGGCTGTTCCGCGCCCCTACAACTCTGAGTAAGGAAACTACCTCTGACATCTGTCCTATACCTATCACCCCTCAATTTAAAGCTATGTCCCCTCGTGCTAGCCATCACCATTCAAGGAAAAAGGCTCCCACTGTCCACCCTATCTAACCCTTTGATTATCTTATATGTCTCAATTAAGTCACCTCTCAACCTTCTTCTCTGTAACAAAAACAGCCTCAACTCGCTCAGCCTTTCCTCATAAGACCTTCCCTCTATACTAGGCAACATCCGAGTAAATCTCTTCATGAACCCTTTCCAAAGCTTCCACATCCTTTCTATAAGGACCAGAACTGTACAAAATACTCTAAGTGTGACCGCACCAGACTTTTGTACAGCTGCAGCATGACCTCATGGATCTGAAACTTAATCCCACTACTAATAAAAACTAATACACCGTATGCCTTCTTAACAACCCTATCAACCTGGGTGGCAATTTTCAGGGATCTATGTACCAATATCTTGCTGTTCATCTACACTACCAAGAATCTTACCATTAGCCCAGTATTCTTTATTCCTGTTGCTCCTTCCAAAATGAATCATTTCACACTTTTCCACATTAAACTCCATTTGCCACCTCTCAGCCAGCTCTGCAGCTTATCTATGATGAACATTACCCATCAACCTCCACCCTCTGTCTTCTTTCACCTAGCCAATTTCTGATCCAAGCTGCTAAATCACCTTCAATCCCATGCCTCTGTATTTTGTGCAATAGCCTACATGGGGAACCTTATCGAACACCTTACTGAAATCCACTATGCCACATGAACCACTTTACCCTCATCTACCTGTTTGGTCCCCTTCTCAAAGTATTCTAAGGTTTGTGAGGCACGACCTACCTTTCACAAAACCGTGTTGACTATTCTTAATCAACTTATTTCTCTCTTGATGATTATAAGTCTATCTCTTGTAACCTTTTCCAACATTTTACCCACAACCGAAATAAGGTTCACTGTCTATAATTACCAGGATTGTCTCTACTCCCCTTCTTGAACAAGGGGACAACATTTGCTATCCTGCAGTCTTCTGGCATTGTTCCTATAGGCAATGACAACATAGAGATCAAAGCCAAAGGCTTTGCCGTCTCCTCCCTGCCTTCCCAGAGATTCCTAGGATAAATCCCAACTGGCCCTGGGGACTTATCCAATTTCACACTTTCCAGAATTGCTAACACCTTCTCCTTGTGCACCTCAATCCCTTCTAGTCTCGTAGCCTATATCTCACTATTCTCCTCAACAACATTGTCTTTTTTCAGTGTGAATTCTAATGAAAAATATTCATTTAGCGCTTCCCCTGTCTCCTCTGACTCCACGCACAACTTCCCACTACTGTCCTTGATTGGCCCTAATCTTACTCTAGTCATTCTTTTATTCCTGATATACCTATAGAAAGCCTCAGAGTTTTCCTTGAACATATCTGCCAATGACTTCTCATGTCCCCTTCTGGCTCTTCTTAGCTCACTCTTTAGGTCTTTCCTGGCTAACTTGTAAATTTCAAGCGCCCGAATTGAGCATTTACATCTCATCCTAACATAAGCTTTCTTTTTCCTCTTGACAAGAGCTTCAACTTCTTTAGTAAACCACGGCTCCCTCACTCAACAATGTTCTTCTTCCTTACATATACTTAATTGGCAAGGACACGCAGTAGCTGTTCCTTCAATAAGCTCCACATTTAAATTGTGCCATCCCCTGCAGTTTCCTTCCCCATCCTATGCATCCAAAATCATGCCTAATCTCATCCTAATTGCCTTTCCCCTAGCTATAACTCTTGCACTGCGGTATATACCTATCCCTTTCCATCAATAAAGTAAACATAATCGAATTGTGGTCACTGTCACCAAAGTGCTCACCTACCTCCAAGTCTAACACTTGGCCGAGTTCATTACTCAGTACCAAATCCACTGTGGCCTCGCCCCTTGTTGGCTTGTCTATGTACTGTGTCAGGAAACCCTCTTGCTCACATAGGACAAAAACAGGCCCATCTAAAGTACTCGAACTATAGTGTTCCCAGTCAATATATGGAAAGTTAAAGGCCCCCCGGAACAACTACTTTGTCACTCTCGCTTCTATCGAGAGTTATCTTTGCTATGCTTACCTCTATATCTCTGGAACTATTCGGAAACCTATAGAAAACTCCCAACAGGGTGACCTCTCCTTTCCTGTTTCTAACCTCACTAGATGAGTCCTCAAACATCCTTTCTGCCACCGTAATACCATAATGGTTGATTATGCCAAGAAGAGGAACTCTCAAACGTTGCTTTGGGTACATTTATCGGAATGAAATTGGAGTAAGTATTAATGTAAAACTGCAAACAAGGCAGAAGAAAATTCAAGCATGAAGTTGAGAGAGAGAGAGAGAGAGAGAGATAGAAAGAGAACTGCAGTTTGAAGTGACCAGAAGAAGAATAGAATCCTGAATGAAAAGGAAGAGGCAAAAAAAATCACCTTTACCTAAGATGAATAAGAAAGAGAGTAGCTACCTGAACTGGAGCAGAGGAAAACAGTGCCGATGCATAAAAGGTTATGAAGAAGGTAACCCCAAATAGGTTACCAGTTGTGATAGGAGCATTAATACATAGCAATTAATGGGCAATGAGTGCTATACTACCCAGTGATGGCAACATTCTAAAAACAACTCAAAGAGAAAAAGTTCATCAGGTATCAACAGCTTTGATTATTTGTTAATAGAAAATGTGCAGGTTAGGTGAACTGGCCATGCTACATTGCCCGTAGTGTAAATGTAGGGTAATAGGTTTGGGTGGGTTGCACTTCGGCAGGTCGGTGTGGACTTGTTGGGCCGAAGGGCCTGTTTCCAGACTGTAAATAATCTAATCTAATCTAAACACATTTTCATGTAATCATGTGTTTGGAAAAGCAGACTTTGACATTTAGGAAAAAGTTGTAGACCATTTAGACTTTTGATCCTGACTTGCCATTCAGTGAGATCGTAGCTGATCTGTAACCTAACTTCTTTGCCTGTACATTCCTTAATACCATTCGTTAACAAAAAAAAGTCTCAAATTTAAAAGCTATTGTCATGGTCCTATGGATAAATGCCACAAATCCCTTTTTTTGTATCTCCATTTAACCCTTATAATGTTCACTGTCTGCTAAGGCAGTTCTCTCACTCTACAATTTTTCCAATCTTTATTGTAGATTATTCGCAGCATGCATATTTTGCCCAAAGGCAGATCTTTGGTTCATAAAAGTAGAATCTCTACAGTGTGGAAACGGGTATTCAGCCAACTGAGTCCACGTCGATCCTCCAAAGCACATCCCACCCTGCCCTACCCCTGTAACACTGCATTTTCCGTGGCTAATCCACCTGGACATTATGGGCAATTTAACTTGGCCAATTCACCTAAACTGTGGAAGGAAACCGGAGCACCCAGAGGAAGCCCACACAGACATAGGGAGAATGTACAAACTCCACACAGTCACCTGAGGGTGGAATTGAACCCGGTCCCTGGTGCTATGAGGCAGCAGTGCTAACCACTGAGTCACCATGCCACCCCATGTTCCATGTTCTCTGTCATTTGCCATCTTTTAATTTACCAATAGCTTTCCTTAATTTTGAAGGCATTGAACATTGTTATTTTCTTCAATCCTGCTTCTCTCTTTCCTTAAAATATACCATTCATTACATCTTTTATTAATATTTCCTTCTAAAATGTGCCCTAACAGTTTCTCTGCCTTTTCAAAATTATGTTCAGCAATTTCCTTTGTTCATTCTTTCGCCTCAACAGTTCAACAGATCTTTTGCATCCTCTTCCAAATCTGTATTTCAAAGCTACCTTTGCATAATTGTTGTTATAATTCTCTCCTAACTCCCCTCATCTTAACACCAGATTGTGTCTTCAGAGCACTCTTTGATCATGGCTTCTGCATAGAGAACTGATGATGAACATTTTGTCAGACACCTCTTCAAATTTCACATAGTTTTGACTCTATATTAGCTGATATCACTTTTCCTGTTTGTCCTATATACACATTCCTTATGAGTGGTCTATGTTTGCAGTCTACTGCTCTATCCTTCAGCATCTTAATCCAGTCAATCTGATGAAATGCCTTTTCAAACGCTACCATATAAATAAATCTTGTCAAACTCTAAACTGTGTTCACCAATTAATCTTATGCCACTTGCTTCTCTTCATCATCCTCCCGAGAAAACCTTAATAGACTTTACAACCTGTTACATTTAGTTATCACTCCCATCCATCTGAGCCAGACCTCAGTAATGACTAATGACTTGCAATCCAAGTTGAATTTGAAATTTGTAAGATCTGTTCCTTCTACTTCATCCTAGTCTATCCTTTCGCTCCAGTGTTGCACTTAGACATTTCCTACTTCTTGCCTGCTGTAATTAGTTTACACTGCTTAAATTTTTACTGTAAAGTCTGTTTCATTTGTAGAGTTCCTTTCTGTCCCAGTGTTATTGCCAGTGTTTAATGAAATGAAACTCGTCATCCCACACCTCTTTCAGCCTTGTGTTTGCCTCCCTAATTATTACCAAAGTACTAATTTGCACATGGAGAAAGTGAGGACTGCCAATCAGAGTCAAGAGTATGGTGCTGGAAAAGCACAGCAGGTTGGCAGCATTCGAGGAGCAAGAGAATTGAAGTTACGGGTATAAGCCCTTCGTCAGGAATGAGGTTTGTGGGTCGGGCTGAGAGATAAATGGGAGGGGGCTTGGGTTGGGGGAGGTAGCTGGGAAAATGATAGGTGTGTGAAGGTGAGGGAGAAGGCGATATGTCAGAGGGGGGAGTGATGGATGAGTCAGGAGGGCGATACGGAGTTGGATGCTTGGGACTGGGATAATGTGGGAGGAGGGGAAATGACGAAACTGTTGAAATCCACATTTATTCAGTGTGGTTGCAGGGTCCCAGGGTCGAATAGAAGGCATTCCTTCTCCAGGCATCGGGTGCTAACGGTTTGGCGGTGGAGGAGGCCCAGGACCTTCATGTCCTTTCCAGATGGGAGGGGGAATTGAATTGTTCAACCACGGGGCGGTGGGGTTGGTGGGTGCGTGAGTCCCAGAGATATTCTCTGAAATGATCCGCAAGAAGGCGTCCTGTCTGCCCGATGTAGAGGAGAGACTGATGCAGTAGATGACATTGGTAGAGGTACATGTGAATTTCTGATGGATGTGGAAGGATCCCTTGGGGCCTTGGATGGAGGTGAGGGGATGGGTGCAGGTTTTTGCACATGATTCAGAATTATCCAGAATTTAGTCCCTTCCTCTGATTTCTCTTCACAGATGCTTCTAGAGTTGCTGAGCTTTACCAACAATTTTGTTTAGGATGTCTTGTTTACTCTTTCCTATTTTGTTTATCCCAACAAGGATCCTAACACTGGATCTCTGCCCCTGAGCCACAGTCTGCAAAACTCCATATACTGCAGTTTAACTCCATATACTGCCAGTTCCTATGCCTGTACCTACACTTTTGCTTGCAAGAGATATTTCCCCCCCTACACATCAACTTGCACCCATTACGCTGGACAAAAAACATTAAAACACTTACTGTCTCAAATGTTTTTGAATTATGGGCATTGAAGTAAAAAGCTAAATGTTCTTTCCTTTCTGCATTTAATTCTCACTCTTATCAAATTCCCAATATTTATACCTTGTATATAATGCATTCTGCTTACAACGTGTGACCATTTTGCACGACATGCCTAACATCAGCTGGAGATATTACTTTGAGAAGAAGGTGCATTATCTCACAACGTACTTAAGTTTTGTGTTTCTTTAAAGCAACCAAACAGCTTGGCGAAAAGCAAACCTAGCCTGTAAGCTTGCTATAGACAATCATGAAAAAGATGAATTGCTGCACAGTGGTGATTCTTCAATTCGGCACCGGTAAGTTGTGAGTTTTTTTTGGTCCATGTTATTATTTTGTCTTACAATAGTCTGCATATTCATGCTCAGAATTCCTTGCATTTGTTTGTGAAAGGAATTATCTTGATCTGGCACAGTGATAGCTAAAGGAAATTATTGGTATCTTTTGAACAAAATCAATTTAAAATTGCCAGTGATTTTTATTTTTGTATGGATTTTTGATACATTTGTATCTTTTGGATGTTCTCTGAAAGAAGCAGAGACATCTTGTGAGTGTTGCTTTCTGTTCTTTGACAGTTTATATAGTCCATGAGAAAGTGTAACCAAGCTATTTTTGTTGAGGATACTTTTGCATTTTCATTGAAATGAAACCAAATAACAAAGTACGACAACAGAAAAAATACTACTGCTGAAATGGACTAAGTTATTTTGGTTTTAGAAAGATGACGAAGGAAGGCTTGGTGCAGACTGCAAGCAGCATTACAGAGAGTTTGATGAGTATCAGTAGGATGATGTCACAACAAGTGCAACAGAGTGAAGAATCAGTGCAGACACTAGGTAAGGTTGAAATATTGTGTGGATATCCGATATTCTCCATGTTAACTTATTATAAGGCACAAATGAGGAGTACTTCCGATAGATTATATAAGGTTCTTGCTAGTTCCATTATGTGCAGATATAAAATTAAACTCTTTCTTCAGGATGCATAGAATTTGCATGACTGTCTACTATATTAAAGAGATCACCATATATATGTGTATACACTTTGTTCATTTGAGACAAGATAATTAAATATGTTTATCATTTGAAATTCTTAGACCTATTTTGTCCAAAGTGACATCTCTCTTATGGTGAAGTTACATTGAATTTGTTTCTTTAAAGCCTTCATTATTTTTAAACTTACGTTCTGTGTTAAAGGAAAAAAAAAATCAATCATGTAGATGTTGAAGGAATGCACAAACAGCAAACCAAAGTTTCAACCTGTGTCTCACTGCAATTCTTTCCAGAGACTCAAGTTCGGAGAAATTATACACTTACTTCAAATCTTAAATTTCTATTCAATTGATGTCTTCCAATTTCTTTTCTGTGGACTGCAGAAGCTATTTTATGATTAATTTCTGAGGCAGTAACTTTTCACAATTCTCATTTCCTAAATTGTCTCAGTTCTAATAATAAAGTGACTTCTCTACAAGCTCTCCTGGCTTGGAAACTGCACAGATGATGAAATACTTGCTGTGGTGACTGAACACCTGAATTGACCAACACTCTTATTTTTTTCTGAGCTGAACTGAAGAAGTTATTCTTCTGTTCTGAAGTAAAAACAAAACTAATGACTTTGTTCTGTTTAATTTGTTTGATATAAACTCATTAGTATAAATATCTTACCCATTAATATTGCAAGAGTTCTCTCAAACACTTAATTGTCATCATGTGTTTTTTTTTAACAACAATGTATTTAGGTCACTAAATACATTATCCTTGACCTTTTTAATAAAAAAATCTTCATAGAATTAACCAAAATCCCTTTGGCTGTATTTTAAAATCCAGCTTCTGAATATGATTCTATATAACAAGGCTTTCATCACTCTCACTGTGTTCACTTAGACAGTTTTGTAGATGATGCAAAATTCACTTACAAAAATGCTCTGTGTTGATGCATGAGAAACATTGAAAATAAAATCTTGGTTTTACATCGCATCTTTCACATTCAATGGATGTCCTACTTTTCTTTACAGCCAATTAGTCATAGGCTCATAGAGATGTACAGCACTGAAACAGACCCTTCTGTCCAACTGGTCCTGCCAACCGGATATCCGAACCTAATCTAGTCTCATTTGCCAGCACTTAGCCCATATTCCTCTCAACCCTTCCTATTCATATATCCATTCAGATGCCTTTTAAATGCTATAATTGTACCAGCCTCCACCACTTCCTCTGGCAGCTCATTCCATATACTCACCACCCTCTTTGTGAAAAAGTTGCCCCTTAGGTTCCTTTTATATCTTTCCCCCTCACGCTAAACCTCTGCCCTCTAATTCTGGACTCCCATCCCAGGGAAAATATTTTGTCTATTTTACCTATCCATGACCCTCATGATTTTATAAACCTATTTAAAAGTCTGTAAAATCTATTTTGTAAACCTCTATAAAGTCCTCCCTCTGTCTCTGGTGCTCCAGGGAAAACAGCCCCAGCCTATCCAGCCTATCCCCATAGCTCAACCCTGGCAACATCCTTGTAAATCTTTTCTGAACCCTTTCACGTTTCACAACATCCTTCCAATAGGAAGGAAACCAGAATTGCACACATTATTCCAAAAGTGGCCGAACCAATGTCCTGAACAGCTGCAACATGACCTTCCAACTCCTATACTCCACATTCTGACCAATAAAGGCAAGCAGATCGGCCACCTTCTTCACTATCCTATCTCCCGAAGACTCCTTTCAAGGAACTAACTGCACGCAAGTTCTCTTTGTTCAGCAATTCTCCCTAGGACCTGACCATTATTAAATCATTTTGAAGTGGAGTGTTATAACAAAGACAAAATGTGACAGTCAGTTTGCACACAAAATCCCACAAATAGAAGTCACATGGATGGCGATGGCTTGATGGTACTACTGAGTGTAAAGATCTGAAATGTAACATTTGATTATTGACATAATTTAATTTACTTTTTCCTGAACAATAAATAGTATTTTCGTGAACAAATTAGTTGCAGCAATAGAACTAGTGATTCTGTAGCTAATGACAATTTTGCATTGAAATCTATTAGTTTACTATTTCATGCTGTAGCAGTCAAGTGAAGCTTTATTATAGTTGGGACTAAACAATTCCAAATATTGGATTATCAATATAAATAATCGGTATGGAATGTTTTATTAAAATTCATTCATTTAAAAGATTACCGTTTGCAATATTGCTAATATAACTAACATTTTGAAGAGTTTAATGTTGTAAATAGCAAATTTCATACCAGCAATAAACAATGCAAAACATGCAAAATAAGAATGCAAGTGCTATTAGTGCCTCCATCAGTTTTAGAATATTGACCAATATTCTACTACTTCATAGGTTTCTTGAGAAATGTTCATGGAACAACCATAATGGAAAATATGATAAGGACTAAAGGAAACTGTCAAATTTTGAATTACATCAATAAAAATTTAAATTATAGCATCCTGCACCCAATTTGGTTTGGGCATTTGACTATACTTCAAGAGTAATTTATGGAATATTGCAGAACTTTGGATGTCCTGAGGATGTAATGACACAATATACCTCTTTTTAGTCACTGTTTTTGGGGTTATTCTCCATTCTTAAAAGATAAGTGAATGTGCCTCAAGTTAATTCTTAAAAATATAGTATGAAATATAATCAAGTTACAATCACTTTATTGGTCACAATATGCGGTTTGATTGACTTGCTTTGATCTGTACTTGCTTCAGGTTTTCATACCATTATTTTTTTAAAAAGTTTTAATACTAGATGCAGCTCTTTGGCTTACATTGTGTTTAATGTAAATCTTTAATAATTTTTCTTTTACTTAAGCAACATCATCAAGGACTGTTCAGGAGACAAATGAAGAATTTAAAAATATGACTGGCACTATTCAGCTGGGACGCAAGTTGATTACAAAGTATAATCGTCGAGAGTTGACTGACAAGCTGCTTATTTTCCTTGCTTTGGCTCTGTTTTTGGCAACTGTCGTATATATTTTAAAGAAACGTCTATTTCCTTTCCTATAGAGCTGGAATAAGAAGGAATTGAAATTAGGAACACTTCTAAATGATCCAGGGCACAACAAAAGCAATTGTATTATATTTATTTATGAATTAAAATGCAAACACATTAAGACAACCATATAAGTAATTTCTTATTTTATGTTCATTAATTAGAGCTTAATTGGGATAATAATTGATACTAGGAAGCAAAGCATAAGTATTTGCAACTTAGATATTTTGTGTTTTTCCCTTTAGCTGTATGCTATTACTAAATTGGCAGGAATATTCGTCTAAGAATTCATATCTGTGACAACCTTAAAGAAGCTAAAATTTGAAAGATGCAGCATTTTTGTTAATAATATGTACCACATCATGCATTATTGAGCCAACTAAAGTTGCTTGGATTCTGAGGAAATCTGCTTAACATTTAAGTATTGAAAAGGACGACTATACCCTGTAGTTGTTTCATGTCTTTAATATTATGGATGTAGTCAAAATAGTTTACAGGATTTTGTTATCTGTAAACAAATCATCTTATTTGACTGAACAGGACCAATTGTTTATGTTGTTGCACAACTCCCTATACTAAGGCGATATAAATTTATTTTGTAACCTGTGTTCATATTTAATGTAAGGAATTTTGGCCTTTTATTAAAATTGTGGGAATATTTGCACGTTTAAAAATATTAAACAGATCCATTAGAAAATATTTAAATACTAATATGTGCGCAACATAATTAATCTTATTTAACTTGTATGTAAGAGGATTTTGAATTATGACTGCAAATGATGACTAAAACATTTGCATTTCCACTTGTCAAAATAAAGCTTCAGAAAAAGTCTTTTCTACTGTCTGATTTGTTTTGTTAAAGCTCTGTTTTTAAATGTAGCTAATTCAAGGTTTGACTGTCTGCATTTATTATGCAAATAATAGTTTCTATTAATTTTATACCATATTTATACTTTATTTGAAATCTTGTTCTTTAATTAAACTTGTGTTTTTGAAAGGATCAACAAAGTAGCAAGAAGGTGAAAGACCAGGGGAGGTAACCATGAGTGTGGAGTAATTAGTCCAGCCAAGATCTTATTGAATGGCGGAGCATCCATGAGGCAAATCAGTCTATTCCTGTTCCTAAATTGTGTGACAGAATGTAACAACATTCACTCTTAAGATCAATCAAACATAAACATGAGCACAGACTCAAGAAGAGGTAGAGGCCAGTTCTGTTCGGTAATTTTTTCAGAATTATGCATTCTAAATGTCGAGTTATTGAGCAGTGATTTAAGTGGTTTGGTGGTTTGCAATGGTTTGGTTTAAGATTCAGTTTTATTTTAAATTCCTCTTAAATTTCTGTTAGTATTAAAAATTATCGCCTTACTAAGCAGGAAATAAATTGTTGCAGAGGATAAAACCAAACTGATGGAGGCCATTTAGCCAATCATGAGTATACCAACTCCTTGGAGAAAGCTATCCACTTGGTTGAAGTTTCCTGCTCTTTGCCCTAGACATGGGTAATTTTCTCCTCGATTTATCCATTCTCCTTTTAAAAATAGTTATTGATTTTGAATTCACTTCTGTATCAAGTAATGCATTCCAGGTCATTGTGATTCTCTGTTTTTTTAAAAGGAGGAGGAACTGGGTAGAATTGACTGGGAGAGGAGTCTAGCAGGAAAGACTCCCTGCAGGAACAGCAATGGCAGGAGTTTCTGAAAGTAATTCAGGAGACACAGCAGAGATTCATCCCGAGAGAAAAAAAGCATGGTCCAGGGAGGCTGAGGCAACCATGGCAGACTAGGTAAGTCAGGAATAGCATAAAAGCAAAATAGCATGTAATGTGATGAAGGGCAGTAAAACCAGAGGATTGGGAAGCTTACAAAGACTAACAGAGGGCAACAAAAAAAAAAAGAAATAAGGAGGGAGAAGATTAAATATGAATGTAAGCTAGCCAGTAACATAAGGGAAGACTCTTCAGAGTTTCTTTATATATCTAAAGGGCAAAAGTGAACATTGGGCCCCTGGAAAATGATGCTGGAGAGATGGTAATGGGGGAACAAGGAAATGGCTGTGAACACTTCACGGTGGAAGACTGAGTAATAGCCCAAACATTCAAGAAAGTGAGGGGGTAGAGCTGAGTATGGTGACCATCACCAAGGAGAAGGTGCTAGAAAAACTGAATGGCCTCAAGGTGAACAAATCACCAGGACCAGATCGACTACACCTCAAAGTTCTAAGAGACAAAGCTGAAAAGATAGTGGTGGTCTTTCAGGAATTGCTAGAATCAGGGTGGGTTCCAGAGGACTGAAAAATCACCAATGTTTAAAAAAGGACTAAGGCAAAAGATGGAAAATTGCAGACTGATTAGCCTAACCTCAGTTGTAGTTAAGATCTTGGAATCTATTGTAAACAGTGAGATTTCTGAATAGTTGTAAGGTAAAATAGGGCAGCATCAGCATGATTTTATCAAGGAGAGGTCATGCCTGACAAGTCTACTAGAATTCTTTGAGGAAGTAATGAGCAGGTTAGACCAAAGAGAGCCAATGGATCTTATCTACCTGGGCTTCAAGAAGGCCTTTGACAAGGTTCAGCACAGGAGGCTACTGAGTAAGATAAGGGCTCATGGGTTTAGAGGAAAAATGGCACTCTCTGGCAGAAAGCAGAGAGTGGGGATAAAAGGGTCCTTCTCAAGATGGCAGCCAGTGAAAATGGATGTTCCATAAGGCTGAGTGTTGGGACTACAACCTCTCACTTTATGCACCTTAAAACATCACACTGAGAAAATAAATTAATGATCTAGATGAAGGAACTGAGGACATTCTGGCTAAGTTTGCAGACAATACAAGGTTGGTCGAGGGACAGATAGCATTAAGGAGGCAGGGAGGCTGCGAAAGGATTTGAACAGATTAAAAGAGTGGGCAAAGAAGTGGCAGATGGGAATACAACGTGGGCAAGTGTGAGGTCATGCACTTCGGTAGGAAGAATAGAAGCATGGACTATTTTCTAAATGGGGAGAAAATTCAAATGTCTAAAGTGCAAAGAGACTTGGGAGTTCTACTCTCTGATTCTCTCAATGTAAACTTGCAAGTTGAGTCAGTAGTTAGGAAGGCAAATGTAATGATGGCATTTATTTTGGGAGGACTTGAATATAAAAGCAGGGATGTACTTCTGAGGCTGTATAAAGTCTGGCCAGACCACATTGGAGTATTATGCGCAGTTTTGGACCCTATATCTCAGGAAGGATGTACTGGCCGTAGACTGTGATCAGAGGAGGTTCACAAGAATGGTCCCAGGAGTGAAAAGCTTAACATATGAGGACTCTGGATCTATGCTCAACAGAGTTTAGAAGGATGAGGGAGGGGATCTAATTGAATCATACAGAATACTGAATAGCCTATACAGAGTAGATATAGGGAAGGTGTTTCCTTTGGTAGGAGAGACTAGAATCTGAGGCACAGACTTAAAATAAAGGAAAGACTCTAGAATGGAGATAAGGTGAAACTTGTTTAGCCAGAGAGTGGTGAATCTATGGAATTCATTGCCACAGAAGGCTGTAGTGGTCAGATCGTTGAATATAATTAAGACGGAGGTAGCTTCTTGAGTATCAAGGGGGTCAAGGGTGACAGGGAGAAAGCGGGAGATCAGGGTTGAGAAACATATCAGCCATCATTGAATGGCAGATCAGACTTAACAGGCTGAATGGCCTAATTTCTGCTCCTCTGTCTTTTGGTCTTATGGTGTAATAGCTAATCTTTTCTCCAGTTCTTCTGACAATTTCTTGAAGTCTATCCACTGGTTATCTGAAACAAACTCAGAGATTGCAGGAGGAACTCAGCAGTTCCTCTGAGTATTTTAGGGTTAATTAGCCACCCAACAACATTTTAAAATGCAGAGCTTTAATTTTCCTCTTCTATTACTTAAGTCTACATCTTTAAAATAATTCACAGTTAAATGATGCATGATTATTCTTGAAACTATGAAGAACAATATCATTCCAAATTCCATCAAATTATTTTAAAACCAAATCCATTCTGCCCTAAAATGTGGGAATTGTTCTATAAAAAGGGGTAGCTAACAACTACCTCTGAAACTTGCTGACTTTAATTTTATAATCTTTTAAAGACTTTTGTGTTTGAGAAGATTGATCCAAGACAGAGTTTTAATTTAATAAGTCTTTTTCAGTACAATTGCCAACTTTGTATTCATCGGTGAGAATTTCTTTAAGTGTGTTACGGACAAAAAAACTGCAGATGCTGGAATCCAAGGTAGACAAGCGGGAGGCTGGAAGAACACAGCAAGCCAGGCAGCAATCAGGAGGTGGAGAAGCCAATGCTTCATGTGTAACCCTTCTTCAGGACTGGGAAGGGTGTAAGGGGATTTGCCCCTGGGTGGCAGGGGCAGGGTGGTGAAGTGAAGATAGGTGAAGACAGGTAGAGGGTATGACCTGGTTGGTCAGTGGGAGGAATGAATTCTGTAGGTGGCTGTGAAGGAGTGGAAGGGATGGATAGAGGCTGGGAAGGAAGTCAGGGGAAGGGAAAGGAGGTTATTTGAATTTGGAGAACTCAATATTGACTCCCTTGGGCTCTAGGCTGCCCGGGTGGCAGATGAGGTGTTGTTCCTCCAATTTGCGGTTTGGTTCGTTGTGGCAACGGAGGAGGCCAAGGCCAGTCATATTGGAAAGGGCGTGGGAAGGGGAATTAAAATGGGTGGTGACTGTGAGATCCTGGGTTACCCATCCTCGCTCACTTTATCTCCAACTGCTGCTGTGACATTGACCACCTCAACCTGTCCATCCCCTCACCCAGTCCAACCTCACCCTTACAAAGCACAGCCCTCTATTCCCGCTGCTCCATCCCCAATCTCACTGTCAAACCAGCAAACAAGGGGAGTGCAGTAGTACAATGGCGCACCGACCTCTACACTACTGAGGCCAGGCGCCAACATACAGACACCTCCTCCTACCGTCCCTTCAACCACAACCTCACCTCCCATCACCAAACCATCTTTCCCAGACCATCCACAATCTCATCACCTCACGGGATCTCCCATCAACAGTCTCAAACTTTACAGTCCCAGAACCCTACTTCACCCGGTTCTACCTCTTACCCAAAATTCACAAACCTGACTGCCCCTGGTTGACCCATCATCTCCGCCTGCTCCTGCCCCTCCGAACTTATCTCCTCATATAGATTCATAGAGTCAGAGAGATGTACAGCAAGGAAACAGACCCTTCGGTCCAACTCATCCATGCCGACCAGATACCTAAACATAATCTAGTCCCATTTACCAGCATTTGGCCCGTATCCCTCTAAACCATTCCTATTCATATACCCATCCAGATGCCTTTTAAATGTTGCAATTGTACCAGCCTCCACCAATTCCTCTGGCAGCTCATTCCATACACGCACCACTGCATGGAAAAAGTTGCCCCTTAGGTCCCTTTTATATCATTCCCCTCTCACCCTAAACCTATGCTGTTTAGTTCTGGACTCCCCCTCCCCAGGGAAAAGACTTTGTCTATTTATCTTATCCATGCCCCTCATGATTTTATAAACCTCTAAGAGGTCACCCCTCAGGCCATCCTGTCTCCCTTGGTCCAGGGCACCATCCACATCCTCCACCTCCTCCATGACTTTCCTTACCCCGGTCCCCAATACCTCATCTTCACCATAGACATCCAGTCCTGTATATGTCCATCCACCATGGCCAAGGTCTCCAAGCACTCTGTTTCCTATTCTCCTGTCAACCCAACCAGTACCCTTCCACCGACACACTCATTCGATTGGCTGAACTGGTTCTCACCTTCAACAATTTCTCCTTCAAATCCTCCCACTTTCTTCAGACTGAAGGGGTAGCCATGGGCACCCGCATGAACCCCCAGCTATGCCTGCCTCTTCGTCAGGTAAGTGGAACAGTCCATCTTCCACAGTTACACTGGCACCATCCCCCAACTTTTCCTCTGCAAAAATGATGACTGTATCAGTGCCACTGCATGCTCCCATGAGAAGGTTGAACAGTTCATCAACTTCATGAACAGCTTCCACCCGGACCTCAAGTTCACCTGAACCATCTTGGACACCTCCCTTCCCTTCCTGGACCTTTCCATCTCCATCTCTGGCAACTGACTCAACGTGGACTTCAATTTCAAATCCACTGACTCCCACAGCTACCTGGACTATGCCTCCTCCCATCATCCTCCTGTAAAAACGCTATCCCTTACTCAATTCCTCCACCTCTGCCGTATCTGCACCTAGATAGCCTCCTATTTCAAGGACCACAATTTCCCCTCCCACGTGATCAATAATGCCTTCCAGTGCATTTTCTCCACTTCCCACACCACTGCCCTTGAACCCCATTCCTCCAACTCCAACAAGGATCGAACACCCCTGGTCGTCATCTTCCACCCCACTAATCTCCAGATACAGCGCATTATCTACAACCATGTCCACCATCCACAGTCAGACCCTACAACCAGAGATAGATTTCCCTCCGCACCCCTTTCAGCATTCTGCATGGACCATTCCCTCCGTGACTCTCTCATTAGGTACATGCCGCCTCACACCTTCCTTTGTTGCCACAAGAGGTGTAAATTCTGCACCCACTCCTTCCCCCTCACCTCCATCCAAGGCCCCAAAGGATCCTTCCGCATCCAGCAGTAATTTTCCTGCACATCCACACACCTAATCTACTGTGTCTGTTGCTCTCAATGTGGTCGCCTCTACATTGGGTAGACAGGATGCCAATTCATGGAATGTTTCAGGGAACATCTCTGGGATGCATGCACCAAACAATCCCACCACCCGGTGGCTGACCACTTCGACTCCCCTTCCCACTCCACCAAATACATGCATGTCCTGGGCCTCCTCCACCGCCAAATCCTAGCCACCCAACATCTGGAGGAAGAATGCCTCATCTTCTACCTTGAGACCCTCCAACCACATGGCATCAACATTGTCTTCACCAGTTTCTTGATCTCCCCTTCCCCCACCTTTATCCCAAATCCAACCGTCCAACTTGACATGGCCCATCTTCCTTCCCACTTATCCGCTCCACCCTCCCCTCTGACCTATCACTATCATCCCCCAGCCACATCTACCTATTGCTTTCCCAGCTACCTTCCCTACAATGCCCTTCTATTTATCTCTCAGCCCCCTTCCCTCGCCCCACATTTGAGATGAAGGGCTTATGCCAGAAACTTTGACTGTCTTGCTCCTTGGATGCTGCCTGACCTGCTGTGCTTTTCCAGGACCACACTTTTTAACTCTGATCTCCAGTACCTGTACTCCTCACTTTCTCTCGAAAGGAAACAAATCCAAGCCTATCCAGTCTCTCCTTATAGCTCAATTCTCAATTCCCGGCAACATTCCGGTGAATCTCCTTTGACCCTTCTGGTGCTATCTCATTCTTCCTTTAGTGAGGCGAACAGAATTGTACTCAATACTCCAGTTGCTGCCTAACCAATGCTCCAACAACTCCTCCTTGCTCTTGTATGCTATGCCGGAATTGATGAAAGCAAGTGTCCCGTGTGCTTTCTTAACTATCC
The DNA here is from genome assembly GCF_047496795.1 of Chiloscyllium punctatum. Classification (NCBI taxonomy): domain Eukaryota; kingdom Metazoa; phylum Chordata; class Chondrichthyes; order Orectolobiformes; family Hemiscylliidae; genus Chiloscyllium; species Chiloscyllium punctatum. The sequence goes on from NC_092758.1 coordinate 62,218,536, forward strand.
TATTCACTTGCCCTGCCGATTCCAAGGCCCTTCTGTTCCTGTAAGCTACCACTATCCTGCCATTCATTAAATACCCCCTCATCTGATTTCTTCTTCCAAAGTGCATCACCTCGCAATTATTGGGGTTAAATACCATCTGCCACTGGTCTGCCAATCTGACAAACCCATTGATATCTTCTTGTAACCAACAATAATCTTCTTCACTATTAACCACTCTATCACTCTGGGAGTCGTCTGCAAATTTGCTTAACATTCCACTGACATTTTCATCTATGCTATTTATGTATATAACAATGTCAAAGGGTCCCAGTACTAATCCTTGTGGTACATTGTTTGAGTGACTGAAGGCCAGTATCAAGCAGTCTTCTGCCTTTGTTTCCTATTACTAAGCCAGTTTCTGATCCATCTTGCCAAGTTTCCCTCAATTCCATGTGCTTCAACCTTCTCAATCAGTCTCCCATGTAGGACCTTGTCAAAGGCTTTGCTCAAACCCATATAAACTATATCAAATGAACTTTCCTCATCCACACACAATCACATTTTCAAAAAATTCTAACAAATTTGTTATGCATGACCTCCCTTTGACAAAGCCACGCGGATTTTCTCTAATTAACCCATGCCTTTCCAAGTGAGTGTTAATTCGCTCCTGCAGAATTTTCTCCAATAGTTTCCCTACCACTGACATGAGACTCACTTTAATTCCTGGTTTATCTCTACCACCCTTCTTGAAAAGTGGAACCACATTAGCCATCCTCTAGTCCTCTGGACTATCCCCCATATCCAGAAAGGAATTAAACATTTGTGCCAAAGTCCCTGCAACTTCCTGGCTTGCCTCTCACAGCAACCTGGGATGCAATTCATCCAGAATGGGGGATTTTTCCATTTTTAAAGCCCAACAGAGCTTCCAATATCTCCCCATTTCCAATGTCAAACTGTGCAAATTCCTCACAGTCCCCTTTCCTGAATTCCTTTTCCAGAGTGAAGACAGAAGAGAAGTAGTCATTAATCATGGGAAGGAATGTCCTTTGGAGGATTGTGCATCTGTGGAATTCTTTACTAGAGTGGACTGTTAAGGGTTTTAAGCTTAGTCAAGGGTCAGTTATAGGCAGAACAAGAAAGTGACGTTCAGGATTATGAGGTCAGGCATGATTGCAGTAATGGCATTCTTCTGCTTCTACATCTTTTGGTCCTATGGACTAGTTATTTTGGTGTACAATGATCGTTAACATAAAATTATTTACAATTAGAGTTCATCTGCCAAAACAACTTTAGTAGCCTCTTTGAAGGACCACTATTGACCACAATTAGAGGAAATTCAGAATGGCGATTATCCACTGTAGGATTCTGGTCAGTTTTTTTGGGCAGGGTCAGCTTCTAGCAAGTTTAAACTTGTGCAAATATTTACAGAGACTTGATTTTGCTGAGCTTATTTGAGCTTGAAATTCATTGATGTGCTCGTTAATTAATTAAAAGTGAATTGCAAAGAAAAACGCACAGCCATGTGGAATTCCTGCCTGTTAACTCTCTTTTGAATTATGAGCTGCCAGAGGAAGTGGTGGAGGCTGGTACAATTGCCGCATTTAAGAGGTATTTGGATGGGTATATGAATAGGAAGGGTTTGAAGGGATATGGGCCGGGTGCTGGCAGGTGGGACTAGATTGGGTTGGGATATCTGGTCGGCATGGACGGGTTGGACCGAAGGGTCTGTTTCCATGCTGTACATCTCTATGACTCTATGATTGTATTTTATGTGATTCAGTTCATTTGTTGCGCAAATATTGTCAGAATGAAACTTGTGTACAAGATTTTTCTAAACTTCCTCTGTACATATTATTAGGTCTGAATATTATACCAAGAACCCCTAATCTTAACAACCGGTTATATCCAGGATAGAAATATGTGTTTTAATTGAAAATTATTCCATTGATAAATTTCTGTTTCTATCCACAGAAGCCCGACAGTGTGGAAACATGCCAACAAGTGGCCCAACAAGTTCACACCAACTCTCTGAGCAGCATTCCACCCAGACCGCCCCTACAACCCTGCATTTCCCATGGCTAATCCACTTAATTTACACATCACTGAATACTATAGGCAACTTAGCATGGCTAACCTGCATATCTTTGGACTAAGAAATCGGAGCACCCAGAGAAAACCCATGCAGACACAGGAGAATAAGCGAACTTCACACAGACAGGTTGCCCAAGGCTGGAATTGAATCCGAATCCCTGGCGCTGTGCCAACCACTGAGCCACTGTGCCACCCCATACGTAAAGAATAAATATTTTCAGGAAATGTAAATTCTGAAATTAGGTTGATTTAAAATATTTCAGTTTAATAGTCACAGCAACAACTTAAAATTTCAATATTTCAGATGAACTATTTCTAAAAACTAATTGGCTTTCTAGCAGTGGCCTTTTGATATGACTAAATCGAAGGATACTGTAGCAAAAGGGAATATTTTTGAACTTTTAAATAAAACTGTTGAGTGTCTTGGCAGATTTGAGCATAATAATAAATTCAGTTGCTGAAAAGCTAAGGGAAATATTTTGGTGCAAGGTTTGGTTTCCACTAAACTGAGATATACCTGATGAAAGTGACATCATTGGTGATAAGGTGGCATGTGCCCCTGTGTTTCTTTGATGATAGCCAGCATTAGTCTTATCAGAAATCCTTTTTTGAGCCTCAACAATCACAGAAGAAGGCAAATATATAACATTATCTACTGTAGTTTTCAACAGCTTTGCATAGTTAAGATTAATGAAGTGCTCCCAAAGTAAGGTCATATTTTAAATATAACACTTTGAGATATATAACTTTTCTTACTACTTTCCTGTTGCTCATCTGCAATAAAGCTGTTGTATTTCTTCTAAGCTCTATTAAGCTTAAGTGTCCATATGAAATTTATGTTATTTATGTAACTTTAAATGTCCCCAGATGTGCAAAACTGTTGTTATTAAAACTGAGATTAAAGCTTTATAGAAATATTCTTAATGAAAATATTCTTTTGAGTATATGTGCTCACTAAGATGTAGCCTAACAATGCCTGCACTCCCAAAACTGACGTTGATCTCTTCCAGAGCAGTAAGTTCTGTTTTGATGTGCTGTACTCATTGGCATCATTCCAACCTCAAGAGCTCCCTCTACTGTGCAGATGAAAATCTCAATTTTCATAGCGCTCATCCTTAGACTGAGATATGATACAAGGTAAAAACAATGACTGCAGATGCTGGAAACCAGATTCTGGATTAGTGGTGCTGGAAGAGCACAGCAGTTCAGGCAGCATCCAAGGAGCAGCAAAATCGATGTTTCGGGCAAAAGCCCTTCCTCAGGAATAAAGGCAGAGAGCCTGAAGCGTGGAGAGATAAGCTAGAGGAGGGTGGGGGTGGGGAGAAAGTAGCATAGAGTACAATGGGTGAGTGGGGGAGGGGATGAAGGTGATAGGTCAAGTAGGAGAGGGTGGAGTGGATAGGTGGAAAAGGAGATAGGCAGGTAGGACAAGTCCGGACAAGTCATGGGGACAGTGCTGAGCTGGAAGTTTGGAACTAGGGTGAGGTGGGGGAAAGGGAAATGAGGAAACTGTTGAAGTCCACATTGATGCCCTGGGATTGAAGTGTCCCGAGGCGGAAGATGAGGCGTTCTTCCTCCAGGCGTCTGGTGGTGAGGGAGTGGCAGTGAAGGAGGCCCAGGACCTCCATGTCCTTAGCAGAGTGGGAGGGGGATTTGAAATGTTGGGCCAAGGGGCGGTGTGGTTGATTGGTGCGGGTATCCCAGAGATGTTCCCTAAAGCAAATAGCGAAATCCCTGGCAATTACAGACCAGTAAGTCTCATGTCTGTCGTCTGCAAGGTATTAGAAAGGATTCTGAGGGATAGGATTTATGACCATCTGGAAGAGCATGGATTGATTAAATGCAGTCAACACGGCTTTGTGAGGGGCAGGTCATGTCTCACAAACCTTATCGAGTTCTTTGAGGATGTGACTAGAAAAGTTGATGAGGGTCGAACTGTGGATGTGGTGTACATGGACTTCAGCAAGGCATTTGATAAGGTTCCCCATGGTAGGCTCATTCAGAAGGTTGGGAGGAATGGGATACAGGGGAACTTAGCTGTCTGGATACAGAATTGGCTGGCCAACAGAAGACAGTGAGTGGTAGTAGAAGGAAAATATTCTGCCTGGAAGTCTGTGGTGAGTGGTGTTCCACAGGGCTCTGTCTTTGGGCCTCTACTGTTTGTAATTTTTATTAATGACTTGGATGAGAGGATTGAAGGATGGGTCAGCAAGTTTGCAGACGACACAAAGGTTGGAGGTGTTGTAGACAGTATAGAGGGCTGTTGTAGGCTGCAGCGGGACATTGACAGGATGCAGAGATGGGCTGAGAGGTGGCAAATGGAGTTCAACCTGGATAAATGCGAGTGATGCATTTTGGAAGGTCGAATTTGAAAGCTGAGTACAGGATTAAGTATAGGATTCTTGGTAGTGTGGAGGAACAGAGGGATCTTGGTGTGCAGATACATAGATCCCTTAAAATGGCCACCCAAGTGTACAGAGTTGTTAAGAAAGCATATGGTGTTTTGGCTTTCATTAACAGGGGGATTGAGTTTAAGAGTCATGAGATCTTGTTGCAGTTCTATAAAACTTTGGTTAGACTGCACTTGGAATACTGCGTCCAGTTCTGGTTGCCCTATTATAGGAAAGATGTGGATGCTTTGGAGAGGATTCAGAGGAGGTTTACCAGGATGCTGGCTGGACTGGAGGGCTTATGAAGAGAGGTTGACCGAGCTCGTATTTTTTTCATTGGACAAGAGGAGGAGGAGAGGGGACCTAATTGAGGTGTACAAGATAATGAGAGGCATAGATAGAGTCGATAGCCAGAGACTATTTCCCAGGACAGAAATGACTAACACGAGGAGTCATAGTTTTAAGATGGTTGGAGGAAAGTATAGAGGGGATGTCAGAGGCGGGTTCTTTACACAGAGTTGTGAGAGCATGGAATGCGTTGCCAGCAGCAGTTGTGGAAGCAAGGTCATTGGGGACATTTAAGAAACGATTGGACATGCATATGGTCACAGAAATTTGAGGGTACATACATGAGGATCAGTGGTCGGCAGAACATCGTGGGCTGAAGGGCCTTTTCTATGTTCTATGTTCCATGTTCTAATGGACGAAGCAAAGTGAAATGTTGAATGCAAACCCTGCAGCCTTAGTTAATTTCACCCTTCCTTCCCCACTACCACGAAAACCTTCATTTTTTGGCAGCTATTAATTGATTTCTAGTTACAACTATTTTGCATCACACACTGAAATCAGGCAGCCAGCTCTGCATAGCACAACACTTTGCTATTGTTTGGATCATTTTCATGTTGACAAAATGTAACTAACTGGGTGTCAGAGGGATCAGTGCTGGGGCCTCAACTATACAATCTATACTCATGCCTTGAATGAAAACACTGAGTATATTATAACTAGGTTTGCTGAGAATACAAAGATGTACCCAAGTACAGTGAAAAGGTTTATTTTGTGTATAGACAAACAGATCATATACAAAGATGATAGGGTGATTGAACAGAGTAAGGAATATGAAGTCATGGTTACATAGATCTTGCTTTTTATGCACCTTCTAATTAGATTTGAAATTTGAGAGGTCCATTCAGAAGTCTAATAACATGAACCTCTTGCAAAGCTTTCTAAATAAAGTATCTGAGCAAAAAATTGACAGATGGAGTAGAATGTGGGAAAATGTGAGTTTGTCAAATTTGTTGGAAAGAAAAGGAGAGCAGAAATAATTTAAATATAGATTACAGAATGCTGTAGTACAAAGGAATCTGAATGCCCTCCTACTTAAATCACCAAGTAATTAAGAAGACAAATGGAATGTTGATCTTTATTGCAGAAGGTATGAAATTCCGTAGCCAGGAAATCCAGAACACAGATATATTCACAGGATAAGGCATTGATCTTCGAGGACTGGCATGAGATAACTCTTCATTTAATCACCCCAGAGCACTGTGGATGCTCATTGAGTATATTCAGGTAGGATTAATAAAATTTTGTTTTTTAAGAAAACCAAGGGCAATGGAGATAGGGCAGGATTGTGAAGTTGAGGTTGAATGCCTTATTGAATGGTTGGCTAAGTTCAAAGGATCTATTTCTTATGTTCTTATGCCCCAGGAGGGCATAGACATTTTCAGATAATAATGTAGTTCATAACCTAACGAGGCTGCAATGACATTTGATTTGACAGGATTTTAGATTTGATAAACAACCAAATAATTCATGTCCTTTTTCTTTTGTCTAACTTCATGCAACTCTTATTTAATCCTCTAGCACTATGAAGCTCAAGAAATCTGTAAACACCAGAGGAACTCTCTTCAAGTTAATTACTGTAAACTTAACAAGCAATTAATTGCTTTCCTCTGCCATATATTATCCTTTGGTGTAAGTTTTACAAGCCAACTGCCCAGAACAGAGCTTAATACAATGAGGAATATACAGTAAAGGGAATTTGAATATGTGAAACAGAGAGTTGCATGCTTATGTATCCCTTACTCTAAGTTCATTGCAGGGCTTGAACCAATAATTGAGACTAACATTTTATACAATACTAACGGAAAACTGTATTGCAGGATGTGTTGTTTTCTAGGTATGACCCTTAACAGGGTTCTTGTCTAATGACTGTATTTTGGTATATTACTTTTCCCAACCTCTTGGCCGACATTCATTTCTCAACCTGTTATATCAAAAGCAGATTAACCAGATATTTGTCTATTTCTGTTGTAAGACCTTACAGTGTACAAATTAACTTCTGTGTTTACCTAAATGAAAGTAGTCAGTACAATGCAAAAGCAATTTTGAAGTGTATGTGGGGACATCCTGAGTACATGACAGATGCCATATAAATAAAATTCTTTCTTTTGATACAAGGAGTTGGACTGGTACGGTGTAGGGCGGTGTAAGGAGTAGGGCCGCACGGTGGCACATTGGCTAGCACTGCTGCCTCACAGCGCCAGAGACCTGGGTTCAATTCCTGCCTCAGGCGACTGACTGTGTGGAGTTTGCACATTCTCCCCGTGTCTGCGTGGGTTTCCTCCGGGTGCTCCGGTTTCCTCCCACAGTCCAAAGATGTGCAGGTCAGGTGAATTGGCCATGCTAAATTGCCTGTAGTGTTAGGTGAAGGGGTAAATGTAGGGGTATGGGTGGGTTGTGCTTTGGTGGGTTGGTGTGGACTTGTTGGGCCGAAGGGCCTGTTTCCACACTGTAAGTAATCTAAAAAAAAAGGTATATAGCTACAAAATGTTATGTTCCTATGACCATGTTTTTCATTGTTTAACAAATTTCTTTTACAACTGAAAACAATATTTAGGGTTAATAATAGTAGGCTAAATACATCTTTCAGTTTAGTTGATTTTAAGACCTCTCTCTTCACTTGGTCATTATAGACTGGAGCCATCTTGTTTACTGATATTGGACATGACAATTTCCAACATAAAAGATTCATATGAATATAATTATATGACAATTCCACTCAAGCACCTCTCTATTTGGTGTCCATTTTTCCAGAGGTTTGTTTTTATTTAGGTAGTCTTGTAATCATTAATATCATTATCACTATTTATCATGTTATCCACATCTCATTTCCAACCTCAAAGTCTAAAACTTTCATGTTGAGACAATCTGAAGTTCTGGCTGGATGCCCTGAATTGGTTCAATGGAATTCAAAACTCGAGTTATGGTATTGTGCAGAGTATGTAATAGCTTTATCACTCTGAACACCTTCTGGTGTGACTCCCATCTCTTGTGATAATCATATTTGGTCTCATTTCTTGGCTCTGATAAGATCCATACCCATGTCCCTTTGCACATTCTGACTATACAAGATCTTGGTCAGTGTTTTTTAAAAAGAATCCTTGGAATCTGACTTCTTGTCCCTTATCCAAACTTTCTGCTTTATAACATAGAACATAGAACAATACAGCACAGTGCAGGCCCTTTGGCCCTCGATGTTGCGCCGATCCAAGCCCACCTAACCTACACTAGCCCACTATCCTCCATATGCCTATCCAATGCCCGCTTAAATGCCCATAAAGAGGGAGAGTCCACCACTGCTATTGGCAGGGCATTCCATGAACTCACGACTTGCTGAGTAAAGAATCTACCCCTAACATCTGTCCTATACCTATCACCCCTTAATTTAAAGCTATGCCCCATCGTAATAGCTGACTCCATACGTGGAAAAAAGTTTTCACTGTCAACCCTATCTAAACCCCTAATCATCTTGTACACCTCTATCAAGTCACCCCTAAACCTTCTTTTCTCCAATGAAAACAACCCCAAGTGCCTCAGCCTTTCCTCATACGATCTTCCTACCATACCAGGCAACATCCTGATAAACTTCCTCTGCACCCGTTCCAGTGCCTCCACATCCTTCCTATAGTATGGCGACCAAAACTGCACACAATACTCCAGATGTGGCCGCACCAGAGTCTTATACAACTGCAACATGACCTCAGGACTCTGGAACTCAATTCCTCTACCAATAAAAGCCAGTACGCCATATGCCTTCTTCACCGCACTATTTACCTGGGTGGCAACTTTCAAAGATCCGTGTACATGGACACCAAGATCCCTCTGCTCATCCACACTACCAAGTATCCGACCATTAGCCCAGTACCCCATCTTTTTGTTACTCTAGCTTTAAAGGCCAACAGGTATTTCACATTGTACTAATACTGGTTTTTGCCATTGGTTTTCTCTATTTGTTTTAGCTTCTTGTGATCTTGAGAGGTTATGTTTAGCTTGAGGTTGTGCTCTAAGGCTGGTCCTTCTATTTGTAATTTCTAGCCTATGAATAATACCGAAGGTGAGTACCCATTATCCTATGACTTTTCACTGGGAGTGAGTACAGCTAATTCTCAGTCTTGACTGCTCTTTGTGGCTCAACATTTGATTGAGGATAGAATAGACAACTTGTAATCTGGCCTTCAAAGGGAACTTGCTGAACTTGTTTAGATGTGAATTAAGGTGAATTCATATATTTCTTCCAGAAGCTAAATTCATGAATTCCTTTTCACTTCTATGACCACTGAAGTCTTGGAACTTCAATTCATCTGGAATAGTAATTGAATGGGACTAACTACATTTTCCCTTTGAAGGTGAATAAAACCATTGCTCGGAGAAAATGAGGACTGTAGTTGCTGGAGATCAGAGTCGAGTGTGCGGTGCTGGAAAAGCACAGCAGGTCAGGCAGTATCAGAGGAGCGGGAGGATCGACGTTTTGATCATCGGCCCTTCATCATTCCTGATGAAGAGCTTATGTCCGAAACATCGATTCTCCTGCTCCTCGGATACTGCCTGACTGGCTGTGCTTTTCCAGAACTACACTCTTGACTAAAACCATTGCTAGTCTTTTCCATGGCCTTTTCAGAAATCTCCATCAAAGATTTCAATGTAAAGCAGACTGTGTTTTTGTTTCCCATCAGTCTGTCCATAATTAAAGACTCCTCTTAGTCCTGTAAACAATGTATCCATTGCTACTGTTGTGAATAATTCCAGATTGTAATATGCTAAACCATTGATAGAGAGTAACTTATTTTTAAATCTTTTCAAAAGCTGCAGTCTGTTCCTGACTCCAACACCAGTGCAGGCTTTTTCTTCACTCTGACAGTTGAGTGAGACAAGTGAACTTGAGAATAAACTTTCCCATTTAAAGTACCACACCTAAGAAGCATTGTGTATTATTTACACATTTGGGTGCCAGAAAATCACTGATGGCTGTTATGTTCCTGTTTTTTCTGGAAATTGTGACCAAGGAATATTAATGCCATTCTGGAGAATTGGCATTTCTCAATTAATGTGAGATCAATGTTTTGTGATGCCTTTAATATGTCACTGACTCTCTGGTTCTACTTCTTTATTCTACCATGCTCAAGGTATCATCTATATGGCAAACGATTCCCAGTTTTCCTTCTAGGAGTCTAGACATTGTCATTTGGAAACAAAAATGCTAACGCAAATTGCAGACAGTTGAAGCAATATTATCTGAATAATTTAATAAATGTTGCCAGCAATTTTGACCCTTGGTCTAATTTACTAAAATTCACTTTTAGCTTTCAGTTTTCTTGAAACTTGCTTGTTGTCAATTTTGGCAAACTACCATAGACAAAAGAAATAAGAAAGATTTCTCTTCTAACTCCTTTGTTTAACCGATGCATTCACACAAACACAATCTTAGTTTTCCATTTGTCCTGGGAACATTTACTAGCCATGAGCTTCATTGTGTCAGTTCCCTAACTGGTGTCATGACACTACTTTCAATTATGATGTCTAGCAGACTTTTTACTTTTCCCATAAAATGAGGAGGAATTTTCTTTGGAGTATGCAAACAGATGGGTTTTCAATTTCTTTAAACCTTTCAGTAGCTTTTGAAATTTTTGCTGAAATTCTCTGTTCATTCTGAAGTACTGAATCCATTCTGTCCAGGATACCCTGATGAATATGTGCATTTCTGCTCAATATTGAGACATTCCGATTCCTTAGTACGTATAATGTTTCATTGATATCTCATCCACTGTGACCAAGCTTCATGATTACTTGCCTGTGCACCTGAACATTTGTCTCTCCTGGAGCTTGGAGTTTTCTTATTGCTGTGCCTAATGCGGACAGATTTTAACACGACAGGCTGCCTGCCAGATTTGCAACAATTACCCGTGTGTTAAGTTTAATTTCAGTTTCAAAGCCTTGAACCTTCAAGGTGATGGTTCAGAATCTGTTCTGACTCTTTTTGATTTGACCTTGAAATGTTGTCTTCACGTTTGTTCTTTGGCTTTAATGTTTTGTCTTCGAACATAGAACTTTGAATGTTACAGTGGAGTACAGGCCCATCGGCCCTCGATGTTGTGCCAACCTGTGAAATTAATCTGATACTCATCTAACGTACAACATTCCATTATTATCTATGTGTATGTCCAATGCCCATTTAAATGCACTTAACGTCGATGAGTCTACTACTGTTGCAGACAGGCCATTCCACACCTCTACTACTCGGAGTATAGAAACTACCTCTAATATCTGTCCTAAATCTATCACCTCTTAAATCAAAGCTATGTCCCCACGTGTTAGCCTTCACAATCCGAGGGAAAAGACTCCCACTGTCCACCCTATCTAACCCTCTGATTAGCTTATACGTCTTTCAACCTTCTTCTCTCCAACGAAAACAGCCTCAGTTCCCTCAGACCTTCCTTCCATACCAGGCAACATCCTAATAAATCTCCTCTGAACCCTTTCCAAAGCTTCCACATCCTTCCGATAATGCAGTGACCAGAACTGCATGCAATACCCCAGGTACAGCCTTACCAGTGTCTTGTACAGTTGAAGTGTGATCTCGTGGCTCCAAACCTCAATCCCCCTACCAATAAATGCCAACACCCCATATACCTTATCAACCCGGTCAACCTGGGTGGCAACTTTCAGGGATTTATGCACCTGGTCGCCGAAATCTCTATGTTCATTCACACTGCCAAGAATTTTACCATTAGCCCAGGACTCTGCGTTCCTGTTACTTCTTCCAAAGTGAAATACCTCAAACTTTTCCACATTAAACTCCATTTACCATTTCACAGCCCAGCTTTGCATCTTATCTATGTTGCTCTGTACCGCATTACATCCTTCGGTAATATCCACAACTCTGCCTACCTTAGCGTCATCTGTAAATTTACTAACCCATCAATCTACGCTCAAATCCAGATCATTTATAAAAATGACAAACAGCAGTGGCTCCAAAACAGATCCTTGTGGCATATCACTGGTAACTGAGCTCCAGGATTGACACTTCTCATCAATTACCACCTCTGTCTTCTTTCAGCTAGCTAATTTCAGATCCTAACCGTTAAATCACCCTCAATCCTGAAACTCTGTATTTTGTGCAATAGCTGACCGTGTGGAACCTTATCAAATGCCTTACTGAAGCCCATATACATCACATCAACCATTTTGCCTTCATCCACCTGTATGGTCACTTTCTAGAAGAAGTCAATAATGTTAGTGAGGCACGAACTACCCTACACAAAACCGTGATAGATTAGAGTGGTGCTGGAAAGGCACAGCAGGTCAGGCAGCATCTGAGGAGCAGGAAAATCAACGTTTCAGGCAAAAGCGCTTCATCAGCCCTTCCAGCTGTGCTTATCCAACACCACTCTAATATAGACTGATTTCCAGCATCTACAGTCCTCACTTTTGCCTTCTCAAAACCATGTTGACTATCCCTAATCAACTTATTCCTTTCCAGATTATCATAAATCCTATCTCTTAAAACCTTTTCTGACATCATACTCCCAACTGAACTAAGGATCACTGGCCTACAGTTACCAGGGCTGTCCCGATTCCCCTTCTTAAACAAAAGAACAACATTTGCCATCCTCCAGTCTTCTGGCACTACTCCTGTCGACAACGATGACATAAAGATCAAAGCTAAAGGCTCTGCAATCTCCTCCCTGGCTTCCCAGAGAATCCAAGGATAAATCCCATCAAGGCCCAGGGTCTTATCTATTTTCAGATCTTCCAAAATTACTAAAACTTCCTCTTTATCAACCTCAATCCCATATAACCTTATAGCCTGCATTTCCGTATTCTCACTAACATTGCCCTTTTCCAATGTGAATAACGACGAAAAGTATTCATTAAGTGCTTTCTCTATGTCCTCAGATTCCACACATTACTATCTTTGATTTGCCCTACTCTTATTCTCGTCATTCTTTTATTCCTGATATATCCATAGAAGGCCTTAGTGTTATCTTATTATTTTCAGTTGTCCAGAAAGTTTCTTTCTGCGGGACTTTTTATTTGTTTTTGAGCCAAAGGAACTGCTGTTAACCTTCAATATCTTCTAACAGTATCCTAACTGACTGCACTTATAGCAGTGTCTCCCCCACCCCTCCTTGCACCTTCTCCATCATTGGATATTCATTGCACTTGTGAATCTCTTTGAAGCTACATCTCATTCATCCTAATATAACTGATGATGTTAATCTCCACTGCTTTGGAATTTTGATGAGTTTCAGGAGGATTAAAATGCCACCTAGGGGCCTGCCCATCTGACTACTTCAGAAGAATTTCCAATGTTCCTCACAATAGTGACTGATCTTCAACGTTGATTTCTGATTGTGTAGCGAGTCGGATTGGATTTGTTCTGATGTTAAACGCACTTTTGATTGAAAAAGGTCTGATAATTTCTCATCGCTCACCACAACTACTCCATGGTCTCTACTTAATTCATCCCTCAAATGTCTGTAACTGCAACGTCCTGCTAGATAATACAATTTTAAAAATGCTTTTATTGATTCTCTTGAACTCTGATATTGTTTATTAAATCTCACCTATTCTATCACCAAATTTCTTTTGGTCTAAAGTACATGTCAAATACTTTAGTCAATGCATCAAATTCTGTAGCTCTTTATTCCACATTTGGTCTTACCAGACCATCAATTAGGGAGCTTACCACAAATTAAAGTGTACAAATTAAAGTCTGAATTTTACTGTAGCATTGAAATGACAACTTCCAGAGCTTCCAGAGTCTTATTATAGGCCTTCTTCATTATCAAATGTTTGAGATAATAGCAAGGCCTCTAACAGAGCTGCTACCCCTCTGGACCTTTGTGCCAGACTAACCTGAGTGAGTATTTGGGTTTCTCCTTCATGTCATTGAAGTTTCTGGTTCTGCATTTTTACTCTCCAGTGTATTGTTGCTTTGCGACTCGGCTTCAAGGTCTGCCAAGATTCTTTGTTTCCCACCTTTATGAATCTTCCTACTCTGTAGACCTCTAAGTGAAGTCTTCTGGAAGCCTTTTCTTTGCCTTCAGAGTCTTCCTGCTTTTTACTTGATCATACTTTTGATTTCTTCTGCGATCTTTTACTGTCCTTGGGGGTCTTCCCTTTTCAGCTATGTCTGGACTGTGTTTTTACCTCCAGATCTTGGCTGTGGAGGTTTTCCCTTGGCAGCCATCATGCTTTACTTTGTACTTTAAGCCAATACTGCTAGCTGCACATTGATATCGCTGGGCTGTGGGTGTCTGCACATACATTGTCCCCAAGACTGCTTGCTCCTCATTTCTAGGCAAGGCTCTTCAACTTCTTACATGCTGCAACATTCCTTTATATACATTACCAGGTAGTAGGTTCTCAAACATAGCTGTCTACTGTAGAGAATTTTCCATTAGAACATCAGTGCTTATTTTTGCAGAAAGAAATAGAGTTATTGCTTGTCCTGCGGAGCACTTCCTGTATGTTCAATTTTTATTTCTTTGATATTTTTGTTTTGTTTGTTTAGGAAAGGTGAATACTGCTGGCTGGGTCAGGATTTATCGTCTATTCCTAATTGCACTGGAGAAGGTAGTGATGAGGTGCCTGCTGCAGTTCCTGGGGTATCAGGACACCTATAATGCTGTTAGGGAGGGAGTTCTAGGATCTTGACCAAGTGAAACTGAAAGTATGACAACATTGTTCCAAGTCAGGACAGAGTTACTTATGGGACATCTTTCAGGAGGCGGTGTTCTTATGTAAGTAATGCCATTGTGTTATAGGTGGTACAGATCATAGGTTTGGAAGGTGCTACTGACGAGGTCTGAGGGGCTGCTGCTATGCATCTGGTACACATCGCTGCCACTGTGTGCCAGTGATGGAAGGAATAAATATTGAAGATGGCAAATAGTGTGGCAATCAAGTGGACTGCTTTGTCCTGGATGGTTTTGAGCTTTTTTCAATCTTTAGGACATACGCCTGTCCAAGCAAATGGCAAGTATTTATTCACACTCCTGACTTGTAGATGGAATACAGCAGATGAGTTACTCATCACAGATTTCCAAGCCTCTGACCTGCTTATGTATGTGGGTAGTCTAATTTGTTTTCTGGTCAATGGTAATCCCCGCAATTTTGATAGCCATGGCTTAGAATCATAGAATCCCTACAGTGTAGGAACAGGCTCTTTGGCCCAAGATTAGATTAGATTCGATTCGATTCTCTTCAGTATGGAAACAGGCCCTTTGGCCCAACAAGTCTACATCAACCCTCTGAAGAGTAACCCACCCAGACCCATTCCCCTACCCTATATTTGCCCCTGACTATTGCACCTATCATTATTGGCAATTTAAAATGGCCAATTCACCTGACCTGCATATCATGGGGTGGCATGGTGGCTCAGTGGTTAGACCCAGGTTCGATTCTTGCCTCGGGTGACTATGGAGTTTGCACATTCTCACCATGTCTGCATGGGTTTCCTCTGGGTGCTCTGCTTTTCTCCCATATTCCAAAATATATGCAGGTCAGGTGAATTGGCCGTGCTAAATTGCCCATAGTGTTAGGTGCATTAGTCAGGGGTAAAAGAAGGCAAATCAGTCTGGGTGAGTTATTCTTCAGAGGGTTGGTGTGGACTTGTTGGGCCAAAGAGCCTGTTTCTACACTGTAGGGAATCTAATCTAATCTTAATCTAACAAGCCCACACTGACCTCCTGAAGAGTAACCCACCCAGACCCATTCCCTACCCGATTACTCTACATTTACCCCTGACTAATGCACCTAACCTACACATCCCTGAACTCTATGGGCAATTTAGCATGGCCAATTCACCTAACCTGCACATCTTTATATTGTGGAAGGAAACCCACGCAGACACAGCGAGAATGTGCAAACTGCAGTCACCTGAGGCTGGAATTGAACCTGGGTCCCTGGAAGCAGTGTTAACCACTGAGCCATTGTGCTGCCCCAATGATTGAGCTGCCCCAACCACTAAGCCACCAGCTTCAGCAATGGTAATGCTACTGAGTATCAAGGGAGGTGGTTAGATTCACTTGTGTTGGAGATGGTCATTGACTATCCTTTGTGTAGCTTGAATATCACTTGTTACTTAACAGCCAGTACTTAGATGTTGTCCAGGTTTTGTTGCATATAAGCACAACCTTCTCACTATCTGAGGAGTTGTGGATGGTGTTGAATAAGGATATTTGCATTTACCTGTTCTTACAAATTTTAGTCAGCAATAAAATTCAAGATTTTGGACAATACCATATCTTTCAACATCTTTTTATTGTTTGTTTGAATTTCTTTCTGGAATTTGTTTAATCAAAATTGTTCTTACTACACTTAAAAAGCTGAGAATTAAAACAATGTGACAACTCAATCAAAGATCCACCATAATATATATATAGTAAGATAAATCATAATTATGCTTAAAAGCTTTGAACTTTTTCACTACAACACATAATATTGAGAATGTTAATCATATGGAGGTTTTCAAAATCTCAAAAGTTTTTTGTGAGGTTAGTAACTGAAATTACTTTCATGGGTTGGCAAATTGGTTATCTGAGTCACATGATTAGCATTATAGAGTCATAGAGATTTACAGCATGGAAACAGACCCTTCAGACCAACTCTTTCATGCCAACCAGATATCCCAAACTAATCTAGTCCCTTTTGTTTTATTAGATTAGATTAGATTCCCTACAGTGTGGAAACAGGCCCTTTGGTCCAACCAGTCCACACTGACCCTCTGAAGAGTAACCCACACAGACCCATTTCCCTCTGACTAATGCACCTAACACTAAGGGCAATTTAGCATGGCCAATTCACCTGACCTGCTCATCTTTGGACTGAGGGAGGAAACGGAAGTACCCGGAGGAAACCCATGCAGACACAGGGAGAATGTGCAAACTCCATGTAGACAGTCCCCCGAGGCTGGACTTGAACCTGGGACCCTGGTGCTGTGAGGTAGAAGTACTAACCACTGAGCCACCGTGCTGCCCAATTTGCCAGAACTTGGCCCATATCCTCTAAATCCTTCCTATTCATATACCCGTACAGATGCCTTTTAAATGTTGCAATTGTACCAGCCTTCAACACTTCCCCTGGCAGCTCATTCCATACATGCACCACTGCATGGAAAAGTTACCCATTAGGTCCCTTTCATATCTTTCCCTTTTCACCCTAAACCTATGCCCCTCTAGTTCTGGACTCCCCCACCCCAGGGAAACGACTTTGTCTATTTATCTTATCTATGCCCCTCATTATTTTATAAACCTCTAAGGGGTCACCCCTCTGCCTCTGAAGCTCCGGGAAAACAGCCCCAGCCTATTTAGCCTCTCCCTATAGCTCAAACTCTCCAACCCTGGCAACATCCTTGTAAATCTTTTCTGAACCCTTTCAAATTTCATAACATCCTTCTGATAGGAAGGAGACCAGAATTGCATGCAATATTCCAAAAGTGACCAAACCAAAGTCCTGTACAGCCTCAACATGACCTCTCAACTCCTATACTCAATGCTCTGGCTAATAAAAGAAAGCATACCAAACGCCTTCTTCACTATCCTATCTACCTGTGACTCTACTTTCAAGGATCTATGAACCTGTATTCCAAGGTGTCTTTGTTTAGCAACACTCCCTAGGACCTTACCATTAAGTGTATAAGATTTGCTTTCTAAAAATGCAACACCTCACATTTATCCAAATTAAACTCAATCTGCCACTCCTCAGCCCATTGGCTCATCTGATCATGATCCCGTTGTAATCTAACCTTCTTCGCTGTCCAGTACACCTCCAATTTTGGTGTCATCTGCAAACTTACTAACTATACCTCTATGTTCATATTCAAGTCATTTATACAAATGATGAAAAGTAGAGGACCCAGCACCAGCCTGTGGCCCTTCACTGGTCACAGGCCTCTAGTCTGAAAAACAACCCCCCACCGCCACCCTCTGTCTTCTATATTCAAGGCAGTTCTGTATCCAAATGGCTAATACTCCCTGTAGACCATGAGATCTAACCTTGCTAACCAGTATCCCATGGGGAACCTTGTTGAACGCCTTACTGAAATCCATATAGATCACGTCCACCACTCTGCCCTCATCAACCCTCTTTGTTACTTTTTCAAAAAATTCAAGCAAGTTTGTAAGACATGATTTCCCATGCGTAAAGCCATGTTGACTGTCCCTAATCAGTCCATTCCTTTCCAAATACGTGTAAATCCTGTCCCTCAGGATTCCATCCAACAACTTGCACACCGCCGATGTCAGACTTGCTGGTCTGTACATCCCTGTCTTACCACCTTTCTTAAACAGTGGCACAATGTTAGCTGACCTCCAGTCTTCTGGCACCTCACCTGTGACTATCAATGATAAAAATATCTCAGCAATGGGCCCAGCAGTCACTTCCCTACCTTCCCACAGAGTTCTTAGGTACACCTGACCAGGTACTGGGGATTTATCCTCCTTTATGCATTTCAAGACATCCAGCACTTTCTCCTCTGTAATATAGACATTTTCCAAGATGTCTATTTCCCCACATTCTATGTAGTCATAGATTATAATCATAGAGATGTATAGCTTGGAAACAGGCCCTTCGGTCCAACTCGTCCATGCCTACCTGATACCCCAACCCAATCTAGTCCCACCTGCCAGGACCTGGCCCATATCCCTCCAAATCCTTCCTATTCATATACCCATCCAGATGCCTTTTTAATATTGCAATTGTATTAGCCTTCACCACTTCTTCTGGCAGTTCCAATGGGTTTATTTGAAATCAGAAGCTTTCAGAGCACTGCTCCTTTTTCAGGTGCAGCTCCATCGCAAGATCCTCCCAAATATTAATGTTAATGCTTCTGCGCTTCAAGGATAGCTTTTGAGTATCTTTGTAGTATTTTCTTTGTTCTTCTCTAGAAAGTTGGCCATTTGAGAGTAGAGAAAACAAGACTTATTGATCTTCCATGTGCTTCTCTACAGTAAACTCTGTTGCAAAATACTCATTTAGTATCTCCCCCATCTCCTGCAACACCACACAAAGGACATCTTGCTGATCTTTGAGGGACTCTATTCTCTCCCTAGTTACCCTTTTTCCTTAACGTATTTGTATAATCCTTTGGATTCTCCTTAATTCTATTTCCCAAAGCTATCTCATGTCCCCTTTTTGCCCTCCTGATCTTCCTCTTAAGTATATTCCTATTGCCTTTACACTCTTCTAAGGATTCACTCGATCTATCCTGTCTATATCTGATATATGCTTCATTCTTTTTCATAACCAAACCCTCAATTTCTTTAGTCATCCAGCATTCCCTATACCTACCAGCCTTTCCTTTCATCCTAACAGGAATATACTGTCTCTGAACTCTCATTATCTAATTTCTGAAGGCTTCCCATTTTCCAGCTGTCCCTTTACCTGTGAACATCTGCACCCAATCAGCTTTTCAAAGTTCTTGCCTAATACCATCAAAATAGCCTTCCTCCAATTTAGAACTTCAACTGTTAGATCTGATCTATCCTTTTCCATCACTATTTTAAAACTAATAGAATTATGGTCACTGGCCCCGAAGTGCTCCCCCTCTGACACCTCAGTCACCTGCCCTGCCTGATTTCCCAAGAGTAGGTCAAGTCAAATTAGGTACATCCACAGACTGATACAGAAAGTGTTAACAAGTTCCTCTCCATCTAAACCCTTAACACTATGGCAGTCAAAAAATGAAAGTAGTTTTACCTAGACAAATTCAATAGAAAACAGAATGCTTAAAATTCAGCAAGTACTGAGATTTTGGTCATAAATGGAGTTAAATGCCGTACATGTTTGGACTAACAGTGGCATGTTATGATTTGTAATTTCAGTATTGTCTAATTCAAAAGTATCAAAAATGAAGAATGACCAATAAGATTTCAGTAGATAGTTCTAACAGAGAAGTCAATTGTTCAGCCTTGTCCTGCTGCAATTTTTGTCACTCCGTGAATGACCATCCTGCTTGCACAACAGCAACCATTTTCTTTATTGATACAAATTTATCTTCATTAAAGAAAGATTAAAATGTTACCATGTAGCTGTCGGATTGTAAGTTAAAAACTCATCGTTCTTACCTGATATGGTCTACATGGCAATAGCCTACAATTCTCTGACATGATCTCACAAGTCATTCAGTAAAGGGAAACTTAGAAACATAAAAGAAATGAGCAGGTGGAAATCATTCAGGTCCTTTGAGCCTGCTCAGCCATTCATCACAATCATGGTTGGTCATCCGACTCAATATCTAATCCTGCTTTCTCCCCATAACCTTTCATCCCATTTGTCCTAAGTGCTATATCCAGCTGCCTCTTGGATACATTCAATGTTTTGGCATCAACTACTTCCTCTGGTAATGAAGAATGTGGAACAAATGTTAGTCTTGTCAGAAACGGCTACATCATATCAATGGATTCGGTAAGTGACCAAAACCTGAATGTCAAAGTGCTCTGTAAAAACAATGCCTGCGGATGCTGGAAACCAGATTCTGGATTAGTGGTGCTGGAAGAGCACAGCAGTTCAGGCAGCATCCAAGTAGCTTTGAAATCGACGTTTCAGGCAAAAGCCCTTCATCAGGATGAAGGGCTTTTGCCCGAAACGTCGATTTCGAAGCTACTTGGATGCTGCCTGAATTGCTGTGCTCTGTCAAAGTGCTCTGGGGAGTAAACATCATGAAGAGTGCAGCAGGCTGGGATACACTTGTCATCCATTTTTTGGGTAGTAAGCTCAGCAGCTACAGCAAAATCTTCAGCAAAAGAAAATGAAGAGCAGTGATCAAATTCAACCAGCAGGTGATCCTATTGAGTTCTATTGTAAACCTTCAGCTCTGTAACTATTGTAGTGACAAAGATCTGGCTTCATAAATTATATGGCATGTGACATAAAACCTAGGGTAAGTTTTAAAGGGAGGAGTAGAAAATGTGATGGCTGAAACCGGTACAACTTGAATGATTTGTGTATTATATATAAACAATATAAATGTTGCAGAATTATTGAAAACACACTCATTTGGCAACATTGTATAGTTTAGAAATAAAAGATACTGGAACTCAATTGACACAATACTCCAGGATTTACCCAATATTTTTCTGCTCAGTTCCTTGGGAATATCAGTTAGGTCAAGCTGTAACAAGTATAGGATTAATCTTTAACTGCCTCATTATTGTGTGGAAAGTATCAGTTATTCACATAACTTTGTTTTAAAGTTATTGCTTTAGAAAGTGTGGCCTAAAGTTTGAAGAGCATACAAGTTTTGGATGTGCTCTTTCACATTAACCTATCTTTACATTTCTATAAAGCTTTCTATGGCATCTCCTGATGTTGGCTTTGAGTACAGCCCCAGAAGAGGAACGGGGGAGTCCAGAAACAGGCGTCACAGTTTAAGAATACGGCATAGGCCATTTGGGATGGAGATGAGGAGGCATTTCTCCATCTAGAGAGTGGTGAGCCTGTGAAATTCACTGCCACAGAAAGTGAAGGAGGCCAAAACATTGAAAGCTTTCAAGACAATCTTAGATATAGTACCTGGGGCTAAAGGAATCAAAGCGTATGGGGAAAAGTGGGATATTGAGTTAGATGAGCAGCCGTAATCATTTTGAATGGAACAGTGGGCTTAAAGTGCTGAATTGTTTAGGCCTGCTCCTAGTTTCTATGTTTCAAAAAGAAGTCTTTGTGAGCTGAGGTTTTTGTATTTAGCAAATTAATATATTTTCATTTATTTATCTTGAGGTCTTTAAGAATTCTACACTTTTTTGGCTGAGAGTGAGTAAATAGCCTGCTTTCTTGTCTTTACTTGATGTAATTCATTGCCTTTAACTGACGTAATTCATTGTCTGGGACCGCAGCTTTTTACAATATATGTTAATGATATAGAAGATGTTATTACTAATACCATTAGCAAA
Organism: Chiloscyllium punctatum; assembly: GCF_047496795.1. NCBI lineage: Eukaryota > Metazoa > Chordata > Chondrichthyes > Orectolobiformes > Hemiscylliidae > Chiloscyllium > Chiloscyllium punctatum. Next base: position 62,240,233 of record NC_092758.1, read on the forward strand.
TTTGCTGATGATACTAAGCTGGGTGGCAGGGTGAAATGTGAGGAGGATGTTAGGAGATTACAGGGTGACCTGGACAGGTTAGGTGAGTGGACAGATGCATGGCAGATGCAGTTTAATGTGGATAAATGTATGGTTATCCACTTTGGTGGCAAGAACAGGAAGGCAGATCACTACCTAAATGGAATCAATTTAGGTAAAGGGGCAGTACAAAGAGATCTGGGTGTTCTTGTACACTAGTCAATGAAGGTAAGCATGCAGGTACAGCAGGTAGTGAAGAAGGCTAATAGCATACTGGCCTTCATAACAAGAGGATTGAGTATAGAAGCAAAGAGGTTCTTCTGCAGCTGTACAGGGCCCTGGTGAGACCACACCTGGAGTACTGTGTGCAGTTCTGGTCTCCAAATTTGAGGAAAGACATTCTGGCTATTGAGGGAGTGCAGCGTAGGTTCACGAGGTCAATTCCTGGAATGGCGGGACTATCTTAACGCTGAAAGACTGGAACGACTGGGCTTAAATACCCTTGATTTTAGAAGACTGAGAGGGGATTTGATTGAGACATAAGATTATTAAAGGATTGGACACTCTGGAGGCAGGAAACATGTTTCCGCTGATGGGTGAGTGCCGAACCAAAGGACACAGCTTAAAAATATGGGGTAGACCATTTAGGACAGAGATGAGGAGAAACTTCTTCACCCAGAGAGTGGTGGCTGTGTGGAATGCTCTGCCCCACAGTCTCTAGATTCATTTAAGAAAGAGTTGGATAGAGCTCTTAAGGATAGTAGAATCAAGGGTTATGGAGATAAGGCAGGAACAGGATACTGATTAAGGATGATCAGCCATGATCATATTGAATGGTGGTGCAGGCTCGAAGGGCAGAATGGCCTACTTCTGCACCTATTGTCTATTGTCTACTGGTGTAGTTCATTGCCTGGCTGCTAGCCATGGTACATTTCTGTTTGAGCTTCTCTACTTTTCAATTTCCAACTGTGAACACAAACAAGATTGTGTTCTAGCTTTGTGAGAAATTGAGTTTAAGAATACACAAATCCTTGCCACCCTGTCCCACAAAACATTTATAAAAAGGCATGGCTCATTAGGAAAGGAATTATTCACTTAAGTAGGATATTCCTTAGCTTAGTCCCGCTTTGATTATCTTCATTGCACACCAAGGATATAAATTAATAAAACACTCCCTCATCTTAACCAGTGAAAACTCTCCAACTCAGTTGCTGAGAAAAAGGAAGTACCTTGTATTTCCAAAGTGTGTTTCATGTCATTAGAATATCCCAAAGTACTGTACTGTACAACTAATTAATCACTTTAGAATGTTGTTAAACAATAAAATCATAGAATTATTATAATAACAAAGGAGGCCATTTGGCAATCATGTCCATGCTGGCTCTGTGCAAGAACATCTTAACTTGTCCTATACCTTTGTTCTTTCCCTGTGACCCTCCAACCTTTTTCTCTTCAGATTTAATCCAATTACCAATCTAATCAATCACTTGTTTAAGAAAAAAAGGTTTTTCATGCTGCCATTGGCTCCCCTGGAATGGCCTGGTTCTTGAAACTTCCAATGGGAGTAAATTTTTTTCAATCCATTATATCTGGGCCCCTCACGAGTTTGAACAATTCTATGAAAATGTCTTTTAATGTTCTCTAAGTTGAACAAACCCAGCTTATCCAATGTAACTGAGGTGCCTGTAACCATTTTTGTAGATTTTTTTTCTGCAACCTGCCTCAAGCCTTCATATCCAGATTTGATACAGTGCTGCAGCTGAGACCATGCCAGTACGAATTAATGTTCATCAAAACTTCCTTGTTTTTGTAATGTCTGCTTTATTTAAAAGGTCAGCATCCTGTATGCCTCACTAACCACTTTCTCAGCCTGCCTTGCCAACTTAGATAATATGTACACATATCCCCCACATCAGTCCATTACTGCAACCCCTTTAGAATTACATCCATTATTTTATATAGTCTCTTCTTTCTCCTACCAGATTATACCACTTCATAATTATCTGTATTAAATATCATGTAGTTATGATTTACTCATTCTACCATAGGTGAGAGTTTTAGTGAAAGATCAGCTGTGGTCAAGAATATAGAATTGAGGCGATAATCAGATCGACCATAATCTTATTGACTGGGAGCACAGAGTCGAAAGGTGAAATGGTCTACTTGTGCTCCTAATTTGTGTGTATTTATTTATGCAGAGAAACTAAAGCAGGCTCTGAGCCCGGTAATGTGACAAAGATGGAAGAAGGCAGTCTTGATGATTAGGCAGTTGTCTGGCCAGAAGTTCATCTCAGGTTCACACAATACCAATGTTGAGAACTGTCTGGATCAGTTTATACTCAGGGATGGAAACTCCGTGGTCAAAGAACAGAATTTGTGGTTTGGACCAAAGACTTCCTATTAATCTTCCTAATATTTATTCTGAGGTAATTTATGTCCATCCAATAGTATGACAAGTTAGAGGCAGCAGATGGAAGAAAAATGGTGGGAAGATGGAAATGAGTATCCATGTAGATCCTTATATGAGAAATTATAAACTAGACATATTCCTATCCTCAGAGAGATTTCAAAAGTTTGTGTGTTGGGAGGTAGAAAGAAAAGCTAATTCAGGTGATTCTCTGGGTAAAAGAGATGATTGAACCTGTTCCATCATTCAATTAGATTCTTAATCCCACTTTACTGTACATCACCATATCCCTTGATGTTAATTGTCTCCAGAAATCTATCAATTTCTATCTTGAACTACTTAATGATTAAAAGACCAGTAATAACATGGACAGAAAAACGTCGAAGGATAAAAAAATGGAGAGATGTGCTGAACAATTGTTTTCAGACCAGAGGAGGTATATAGTACTTTTCCCCAGGGTTCAGGTACCAGGGACCACTGTTGATTTTGATAAGCATTTATGGCTTGGATTGGAGTGATTTTAAATGTTGCAAATGTCACAGAGTTGCAAGTGCAGTAAATATTGTGAAAGATAGGAATAGGCTGAAGACTGCACAAAGAGGCTGATTATGTAGATGGACATATGACAGATGAAGTTCATTGCAGAAAAGGTGATACAATGTGATAAGAAAAATGAATAGAGATTTTACAAGTTTAATTGTACAATTTTAAAAAAATTGCAGGAACAGAGACATTTAGTTTTATTCATGTACAAGTCTTTAAACGTTACAGAACAGGTTAACCAACCAGTGATAAAATTTATGGGACCCTGAGCTTGAATCAATAGAAGCATAGAGTACAAAAAACAGGAAATTAAATTAAACTTATTGCATATGAAAGAGATTTTTTGGTCCTAGCTATAATATGAATACATACATATTAGATAATATCTATTCAAGTTTGACAATCTAAAGAGCCAGTGAAGTGGTTTTGTAAAAGTATCAAACTCTCAAAGTCTATTTTAGTCATTCTAGCAAATATTTTGTGTGGTGATAATAATGGCATTTTCTGGTTAATTTACTTCTCTATAATCTGTAGCATTTCTTTTGCTCAATAGAGAGTATGTTACTATAAAGCAGTAACAGTCTATGCTATTTGTGACTGAAAAATATTTTGTTTGTCCTATGTTAAAGAAAAAGAATGACTGTCTTTGTATCAGAATTTCACAGAGTCCACCCGCAAAGATCTTACCAAGTTTTCTCTACTTACAGATGTTGGAGGGTTACTTTTGTTCATGGAACTGTTGACTGATAGTGTCCCTTGTGTAATGCAATGTGTGAATTAATCAGAACAATGTTCAATTTGGTTTCTTCAACAGTTTTGCCATTTCAGCAGCAGTTTAACTAATTAGCCTTAATTAGTTGGTCTTGTTAATTCTATTAATCCTTAAAGCTGGAGGCATTGTCTAAATAAGCATTTTCTTAAAAAATAGAAGTAGATGAGAACAAATTGATAAACTTAATTGTTTTCCATTGTGAATGTGGCTAAGTCTCTCCTTGCAATTCTTTCATGCTCCTACTTTCATGTGTTTCTGTGGACTTGTTTCTTTGATTTGTAATATGAACTTTCTCTTCTAATTATCTTCCTCTGTAAAACTCTGAAGAATGCTTTGTGAAGGTCTATTGTGATGGATAAATTTTAAAGAAAATCACTCCATATGACTGAAAACAGTTACTCAGGCCAGCACTCTAATGAAAGAGTGGCAGGGTTGAATTCATTGAATTACTTTTTCAAAAAGCAGCACAAATACATTGGGCCAAATGATCTGTCTTATGTGCTTTAATATTCCATTAAAATATTCAGTTAGTCACTAGGTTAGACTAAACAACCAAATAAAATCTGCAGCATTAGGCCTTCCTTCAGATTTAAATAAGCTAAATGAAAAGGAATTGATACATAGACACAGTTTTATATGCACAAACCTGGTGCATCCCCTAGATTTTTTTAAGATGCTTCTGTAGTTTCAACCTTCAAAGTTTATCCATTTAAAACGGGATCCTCCTTTCATCACATTAGCCTCTGGGAAAAGTCTGTGTGTGCAACAGCACCTGCTCATCTGTGTCCATCCGTTAATCTGTTACCACTGAAGGGATGGGTGACTAGATGACACTTTTGTAGGGCTCTAGGAAACAGTTAGTTTCCTGAGGGATTCCACAAACTGAGGTAACACACCTTACATCATTTAAGTAAGAGAGAAGTATCCTCTAGTTATCATAAACAGTTGCTATTTGGAATTTCATCTTATTATTTGTTAGCAAATGAAGTCAATTTATGTTCATCAATAAAATCTGTCTTGAATACTGAGAAAGCAGGAGAATTCCATTTGTTCTTTACTCTCATTGTTGGAATTCAGTGTTTTTCTAGTGTAATGATATTAAAGCAGGCTATTGCCATTTTTTGCAAGTATTTTAAATTGATTTCGAAAGCATTATTGACAAACTGATTAAACTATAAATGATATACAGTATAAGAAATAGAACACTGGAAAACTATTCAAATCAATTGATAGGATATTATACTGCTTTACTTATTGAAACTTATGCATTTGAGTTAAGGTTTCCAGTGTAGGATCCCTTTTACCTCATCCTTGCCTTTTCCCAAAATTCAAACAACATAAAGAAGTAAAAGTAGGTTTGAGAAGGTTTACAGTCTTTACATGCAGCAAGTGAACAGAGGGATTTTTTTCAAGGGTTGATTCTGAATTCCCTTCCTCCTAGATTTCTACACTTGCAGCTTTATTCCCATGGTGACCATTGACCTCACAATACATAATGTAACCCTGACCATTGGATCAGTAAAACAGAAAACACCTGAAGATCAATGTAAACTTGACTCCTGTCACTCTACTCCATCAACATGTTGCATTGAAGTGAAGATGAAAGGAAGAGACTAAGAAAATGAATGCCTTGTCTTAGGAAAATTTAGAAAATGTGGTGGAAGCAGCTGGAGATAATTCAAGCTACCTGTTTTGTCAAAAGGCCCACGCTGTCAACTTTAACTGAAATCACATATATTCCCAACAAATGAAGCCTTTAGATATCTACTTTGAATATTTGTTTGATGCTCTGATGCTTTGCACTGCAACAGCTGACACACTGGCAATAACAATTGAAGAATTTGAATGTACTGGCAGACACGCAATCTCTACAGGTTCATCTTAATGATCAAAAAACATCCATTACAGTGCTGTCAACACAGCACAGCTATGAACTTTAGCTGGATGAAACAATAAGCTTGCTTTAAAGGCAATATCTTTTATATTACTTATAAGCCTTTAAAACATATTTAATATTATTTTTTTAATTGTCAGGCACAAAATAGCTTTAATTATTTCCCAAATTAAATCAATGAGATAGTGTAGCTTCTGAATTGTGACTTACTTGTCTGATGTCAACCTAAGGCTTGGTTTTAGCTGATAAATTGAATTACACTATGAAACCTACTTGTCTCAAATATCGGAATTTATTTGCTCAAAATGTTAATGAAGTCATTTTACTACTTACATTTGTTGAACTGTTCCATTTGAAAAAGAATCTGCATTTATACTGTGCCTTTTCAAGTACTGTATTTCCATTGCCATTCTCAGTTGGAATGGTTAGGTGCAGTGACATGACCAGTCAGATGGTATTTGTGTATACTGTCTGGCTCTGATCAAGTCAGTGGTCCGAATATGGTTTCCTGCATGTACAGAGCTGTCCGCCAAACAATTAAACTTCAAATGGACACTTGCATATATACCAATTTTTCATATACCGTGCTGACATGTACATTTTCATGAGCCACATCCACAAGTTAGCCGTTCTGATTAAAGTCAGTGTGGACTAAGTTCCTCTCATCTGACCTCAGTTCTGCTTGCACTAAAGTATAATTACTAATGGAAATGATCTGGCTGCAGCTTAGATGGAATTCCGTGAAATGAAGACCAGTTGATTCATAAAACTGTAAGACATAGGAGCAGCGACCCTGCTCCATCCACCAATGAGACCATGACTGATCTGTTAATCCTCAACTCCTCCTTCCTGCCTTTCATCTTCAACCTTGAAATTCCTTTGCTGATTAAAAATCTGTCATTCTCAACTTTGAATATACTTACTGACCCAATGTCAACAGGATATTTGGTAAAGAATTCACCAGGTTCACTACACTCTCCATGAAAACATTCCTCCTCATCTCTTTCTAAACTGTGTAACCCCTAATTCTGAGATTATGCCCTATGCTCCTAGAGTCTCCCACACCTCTCAGCATCTAACCTGTCAAGTCCCCTAAGAGGCTTGTATGTTGCAATAAGGTCACTTCTCATTCTTCTGATCTCCAGTGAGTACAAGTCCAATCTACTCAACCTCTCTTTATAAGAGGACAAAGGGCCTCTTTTGTACTGCATGATTCTATGATTCGAGATTGATGCATGATCACAGTGTTAGATAGGGGGCAGAAAGTGAGATTGGCATTTTAGTGGGGGCGAGGGGAATAACACTTTGGAAGAAGAGTTTATGTATGATGAAGAGTTGAGTGGGGTAGGAAAGTTAGTTTGAAAACAGGATTAGCTACTGAAAGAGCACAGCTAAGGCATCCTTTCAAGCTCATTCCTTTTAGTTTTCCATTCTATCATTTTTTTTGGTTAGCATTGATTTTTGTCAGATTGTCCCACTGCAAAGCGCCTTTTGATGTTTTCCTGTAATAAAACACAATATCAACGGAAGTTGAGGAACCATTGATCTAGATTATTTGCTGGACTGGGATCTGCATCCATAATTTTGTATAAGAGCTATCAACTTAGTTAAACCGACAGAATCAGAAGGTTTTGTTTCACAGAAAAAACAAAATCTTTATGGTGCATATAATTCTTTGAGTTTCTTCATCCTTTTTATGTGGACAAATATGAACAAGACTCCTCAAACTACATACTCCATTACTTTCAATCAGCGGAATCGCTTCTTATCACCAATTCCCTTTGCTATTTTTATTCAGTAGTAGCTAACAAGACGATGTCTGGCTGAGCTGAGGCCAGATTTGAGACTAAGAGCGTAGCTGTCTGTGATATGTACAAGGTCTGATGATGATGCAGAACAAAGTGGTGAAGCAAATGAGTATAAAATATAAACTACAAGAGCAAGGCCTCAGCCATACATCAATTCAGATTTATACCAGTAGCTGAACATCATGATGCACAGCTGGAAAAATTCAAATCTCTACTGGAAGCTCTTTTTAATGTTTGAGATAAATACTGCAGCACCCACATTCTAACAGCATTATGAAAACATGATACTAAGTTGATAAAGAGCTCAGGGATTTCCAATGTGTCACAAAACCATGCTTCAGGTGTTTGGTTTCAGAATGAAAGTCTCCTGATTTACATTACCGTATTGATACACAACTGAGCCAGCTTGGCATCGTCATTAGTGTGGTGGTATAACAGGACTTCTCTGCACCTGCCAGGAGGGAAGAGGGAGGGGGAAGAAAAAGAATCATAAAGAAAACTCTTCAGAGGCAGTTGCAACATAATATACAATTTCCTGCATTTGCTGAAGAAAAGTTTCTGTCACTGGGTGGTCATATAAAATTGCTCATCTGAGGACATAGGAATCACTAAGATTTGCCACTAGAATAGAATCTGAACAACCCTAAGGCAGCAAAGACATATTCTTTCCTCTGTCAGTCTGCACAGCTGTGATATGTAGTTTGTCCTCAAATAAACCTAAACTTCAGATAAGTGAATGCACCTGTGACCCAGCCTCCTGCTGATTTAACACTTTAAACAATTTACTTTCATCCCAGAGTTAATCACTTTGCTCCTAACATTATTAACATTTCATCCAGTTTGTTATTATCTCTTTAAAACTTAAATGAGATGACAGAATCTTTAAATTTTCAGATTTATCCTTTGTTACTGTTCAGTGGAAAATATTGTTGCCTTATATTCATTAAACAGCAAGTCCGTACAGATTTACTGACGGCAATGTGATTGCCATTTGCAAAATACTTGTGGACTTTGGATCAAGAACCAAAGTGCAGGAGTGCGGGGAAGAAATTCAATGCATTGACCTCCCCTGCTTTTGGAATAAGTTTGAATTTGCTGGCACAAACTTCATTGATCACAGTTATTGACTTGAACAACTTATAGTAATCTAGGGCAACTACCATGCTCACTGCATACTCTACAGCTGATCATCTACTCAGGGTCCTTGCAATGATTGTACTGAATGATCTCACAGAGTTCTGGTCTTGGAGGGTCTGGCTGCAGACTATAATATTTCAGTCATGACTCTTAGCAATCTGGCACCAGCATGGATTGTGGCTGAGGGGCTGCCAGGCAACAATTAAGGCATCTTGAGAGGGTAGTGTTATATGCATCTCTCATTTACATGCCACTTACATGGTGCTTCTTATCAGCACTTGCTTTGTTCTGAGCAAGAACGAGTGTGTTGGAAATAATATGAGGATTTGGAACAGCAAGCACACGCTTTTCAGGCTAGAAGAAATGTTGGAACCCACTGAGTCTTCTAGAGCTGTTACCAAGGGCTGAGTAACCGAGGGACACCTTCACAAATGTGAGTATAGAGAGTATTACATTAGATTGATTGAATAGCTTTGATGTCCTGCATATGACTCTCTCCCCACAATCCCCCTGCCACATCTGATACACACACACACTCACAAGTGCAGAGGCAGGCAGGTAGGCGAAAGTGAGGACTGCAGATGCTGGAGATTAGAGTCAAGATTAGAGTGGTGCTGGAAAAGCACAACAGGTCAGGCAGTGTCTGAGGAGCAGGAAAATCAATGTTTTGGGCAGGAGCCCTTCATCAGGAATGAGGAATCTGACGCACTGAGAATTAGTGGTTCACAATCATTGATTTTTAAGAGATGTAGGCTGCCCTCACATGGCATCTGTGCTGCATGATTTCCTTTACTGGATATCCTAATTGGAGAGATGCCTATAAACTCTATAACTAACCCCTACAGCATCCAAAGCTAAAAGCAGCGAACTCCTTTTAAGTTAACTCAATGTGATGTCACTTCTGCTTTTGGAAGGTGGCCTTTGATACTGCTCTTTCAGTGTAAGTTATTTGTTATGGAATTATTTTCTAACCAGGATTGCACATTGAGAGCAAATACACAATGCTATCAAAATATATTGGAGCTCATATCAATTGTGTGGAACAATTTGTGCCTGTGCCTTAATTATTTTGCTGTAATTAATACATATATCTACATAATGTATCTTCCATTGTCACGGGACAATATGCTTCTCGGTAAATTGACATAGACTAACAAAAAATTTGACTGAGACTGCTCCAAAAGCAATTGCCTCTTACTAATTAGCTCACTACCCCAGAAATATAGGAACAGAGGAGCAGAAAGAAGCGATTTGCCTCTGATCCAGCTTGACAATTCTAGATAGTGGTGCATCATTTACTTCAACTACATTTTCCTGTACTATCTTATATTCCATAATAACTAGAAATTTATTAACCTCTATCTTGAACTTACTTAGTGATTGGGCTTCCATAGCCCTTTGAGGTAAAAAAATTCCAAAGATTCACCACTCTTTGAGTGATGCTGTTTCTCCCACCTCAGTCTTATACTACCTGCCTTTTATTCAGAGACTGTGTCCTGTAGTTCTAGATCCCACAGCTGGGGAAACACACCTTTTGTATCTATTCTGCTTATTCCCTTTAAGAATTTTATAACTTGTATGCGATCACTGCTTATTTTTCTAATCTCTCGCAAACAGACTCCTCAGTTTTTCCCACCATTCCAAAAGTTCGACAAGTGAGCCTCCTAATGTAGGATATCCTTCTTTAATCAAGGGGACAAGAACTGTACACAATACTCAAAACGTAGTTTCACTAGTTTCCATGCAATTGAAGCTTTTTTGCTCCTGGACTTAAATCCTCCTGAAATAAAAGTTAATTGATAGCGTTCTAGTTTGCTTGCCGCACCTGCGTGCTTAATTTCAGTGATTTATGAACAAGGACACATGTCCTTTGGACATCAACACTTTCTGATCTCTCACCATTTAAGAGATCATCTCCTATCAAAGTTGATAACCTCACATTTATCCACATTATATTCCATCTGCAATGCTCCTGCTCATTCACTCAACCTATGTAAATCCCCTTGAAGCATCTTTGCATCATTCTCCCCCCAACTCACATTACTAGCAAGCTGTGAATCATCTGAAAAGATGGAAATATCACAATTGCCACCGCCACCCTCCCCCCACCCCTGTATCATGGTTATTGATACAGATTGTGAATAGATTAGGACTGAGAACTGAACCATGCAGTGCTCCACGTGTCAAGGCCAGTCAACCTGAGAATGGCCTACTTATTGATACTTTCTGTTTTCTGCCTGCTAACAAATCCTCAATCAAAGCTAACATCTTAGCCACAATCCCATACACTTTAATTTTGTTCACTAACCTCCTGTGTGGAACTTTATCAAAAACTTTCTGAAAATTCAAATGAGCACCATCAATTGGCTCCCTTTCATTGACTCTGGAGCAATATCCTCAAAAAAAAATCTGTCAGGTTTGTAAAAATGTTTTCCCCTTCATAAATCCATTTTAATTCTGTCTAGTCAGACATTCACTTTCTAAATATTGAGTGATTCTGCCCTTTATATAGATAATAGATTCTATTAATGTTCCTACTCCTGACATCAAACTAAGAGGTTTGTAGTTCCCCATTTTCTCTCTGACCCCTTCCTTAAACAGTATAGTTACATTTACAACTTTCCAATCTGCAGGCACCATTGCAGAATCAATAGAAGTTTGGAAAGATGATCCATTATCTCTATAACCATCCCTTTTAACATTTTAGGTTGTTAACACTAAAACACAATAGTCCAACTTTCAAATCATTAATTTCTCCAATAATACTTCTTTTGTAATAATTTCTTTCAGTTCCACAGTGTAACTCAACTCTTGGATTTTAATTAATTTAATTTAATTAATCTTGTTTCTGTGGACACAGATGAAAAATATTTAATTAGATTTGTGCCATTTCATTATTTTCTATTATAATGTCTCTTATCCTGTAATGGATCCATATTTGTTTCTGCTACTTTTTTTTTCCATTTTACCTACCATGGAAGCTTTTGCAGTCTGTTTTTATGTTTATACCTATCTGCAATCAAACCTTTTAATGTAGCTTTCCAATTCACCACAACCAACTTCTTCCTCGTACCTTCATACTTTGTTCAGATGTCATATGCTATAATTTCATCCTTTCAATTGGAAATGGATTAAAGACATACTATTGTTAAGAAAGCTTTAAATTGACCCTAACAGGCAATTTATTTGCTAATGACCAGTTGCTAAAGTTGTCCATTGTACATAGATCCACAGAAACATTTGTATTGAAACAATGGTCTGATTCTGATGTGAGTGTAAAATTATAAGGTGGAATTAAAGCTCTCTTCTATGGGTGGGGATCCTGCCACCTTCCAACAAATAATGCCCACTTAGGGCCTCCTGCTGCCAGCTTTGACAAAGGGTCAGATATACTCGAAACGTCAGCTCTTTTCTCTCCTTACAGATGCTGCCAGACCTGCTAAGGTTTTCCAGCATTTTCTCTTTTGGTTTCAGATTCCAGCATCTGCAGTAATTTGCTTTGACCTCTCTTCTATGGTGTGTTTTATGGTGGCATGGAAGCTTAATTAGAAAGAGGTAGTGGGTGGGGATCCTGCCACCTTCCAACAAATAATGCCCAATTAAGGGCCTCCTGCTGCCACTGGTATCAATACAGTTGCTGGTGGGTGGCTGTCTATGCTGGGCATATGACAACTCTGAGGTGACATGCACCTTAGCCTCTGCCTCCATTGATGTGTGCAGTTTCAATGAACTATGAGTATCTGTGTTGGTATAAGATGTACTGCTAACATGAGGTGGTGCAACCCTTGAGTAGCCTTTCTTTTTGGAGTCCGAAAGGTTTCGTATACCAATGGCAAATGCCGGACCTCCACACGTGAACCATTTAGTAAGGAGAGAACAACAAAAGAGAGGACAAGTAACATGGACTGAAAATACAAGAATTCTGGAAGGTTTTTTTTCTCCGTCTCTGGATCTCATGTAAACTCAGAAATTAACCAATGGAAAAGTAAATAGAAACAACGAACAATCACTGAGAGCCACTGCTGAATAAAAAAGGTTACAGCTAAACAGTTAGGAATAGTGTTATTCTCACAGGTCTCTAAGAGCTTTAGAACTGCAACTGCCTTTACCTTTCTGTCGAGACAAGACACCCCACCCCCCTTTGTTTAGTACTCATGTTTATGGATGTCTTTAATGTTGCATCTTATTATTTTCCAGGGATAGCAGGTATTAACATTTCTCTTCCTTTTACTTAAGTAAACTTTGGGCTGGATTTCACCTGAAATCAGCTGAAGAGTCATTTTGGCAAATTTCATGAAGAGTGTCTCCTGATGTGACCAATTAGATTTTATCACACTCCCTACCCAAACTCACCTCATTATTTATGTATACACTCCAATGGAGGATCAACTTTCCTTTTCTCCCCCTTGCCAAAAGCAGAAGTACTGGCCATTATCAGGACCTCCGACCAGTCTTGGTGCCAGCATTGTCTTTAAAACACAGCTTATCAATAAGGTGACAGGACATAATAGCGAGGATGTTGATGTGTGCAAATAGGCCTTGTGCCATTCATGAGCAAAATGTCATCATGCTAGTCAGCATGTGGTTGAAAAATGGGACATTTTGTTCTCAACAGTGGGAAGCTCCTTGCTGGCCATCTCATGTGAATTTTACCAAGTGTTTTATCAATTTCAATGGCATTTAGGAACTGGAAAGATTCTGCCCAAGTAACTAATCAGCTCATTCACTTTGATCTAGTTAAATATGATGTAATCAAGGTTTGGTAGCAGCATGTTCAAAGAAAAACCGTTGTTGTGATTGACCAAGTGTGGGTTTAAATAGAGGGGAGAAAGCTCTTGTATTAATGTCCTTAACTCTGAACCTGGAGACCCTTGTTAAAGACTTGCCTGCATCAGAAATCCATAATGGTATCACTGAATAGATTGATTGTAAAACATTAAAAAGGGAGGGAGAGGGCTGATATGCTGCAGTGATAGTTTCCTTACCTCTGAACTGGAGGATCCAGGTTCAAGTCCCATCTGGTCCAAACGTGTGTAATAATATGGCCAGAAGTTGGTTAATAATATCATAAAAAGAGGGTAGCTCATCACTCCTCTTCACCTGGTTGAAACAGGGGACCCACCATGCTGTACCTGGTGTCTCCATGGATGGGCACTCTAGCCATTTTCAGTGCTTGCTCCACAATGCAGGTAAGGACTGCAAGCTGTACCTGTCCTCCCAGACATGTCCTCTTCATCTTGGTAGCAATTACTTTGCAGTTTGTCTGAAAGCTTAAGATCAACACAACTGGGACACGGCTGCCCTCCCCTTTTGTACTCTTACACTCACTGACATGATTACACTGCACTCCAGCCTCCTGACTAGCAGCATACAGGTTCTAGCCTGTGTCAGTAGGTTTTTTAAAGCCTCACTGCACATTCTTATTCCATGGTGATTGGCCCTCTCATTGCCCAAAGTTATCTTTCCTCCAGCACAGTGGTGATTGTTGAGAAGAAACCAAACCTTCTATGTTTCTCTTATCATTGCTTTTCCAGATCTGGAGAAGTCATTGATGTGTAACAGAACTTCATCCTGCTCATCCGCATCACTTGTCTGCTGCTAACCTTATTGGCAAATACAATCTATGCTCTCTTGTTCTGCAGTAAATGCCTCATGTGACTGCCAGCAGGGAACAGACTGTCCCTGTGGCTCTTACAGCCTCCAACAATACCTGAAGGGATTCATTAGAATGGGGGAGGGGGGGGGGGGGGGCGGCAGTCTGATTGGAACATGGGGGCCATTCTTCAGTCACTATAACTTTCACCAGCAGTCTCTTTCACTCTTTGAATCAAGCTGCTCCAAACTTGACACGCCTCCCTCTACATCTGCTGCGATTCTTTCGGTGGCAAATGGGCTCTTAATCCCCTTACCATTTTTGCTTTTGAGTATTGTGACAAATTATATTTTGTAATCTTCATGCCAATGGAGCCCTGATGCGGAATTGAAAATCACAGCTAGAGTCATTTATGGTACAGAAGGAGAGAATTAGGCCCATTGAGTCTATGCCTGTTCTTCATGGACCAATCCAGTCAGTACAATGTTGTGAATACAATGTGCATGACTGTATCTATTGTAAGAAAGTTGAAAAATGTGGTGCTGGAAAAACACAGCAGGCCAGGCAGCATCCGAGGAGTAGGAGAATCGACATTTCAGGCATAAGGCTTCAACCGCCTCTATTGTAAGAAAGTTTGGAATGAAGGACACATAATGAATGAAAGACAAATATAATTTGATCTACAACAAAAAGTATATTTAATCAGGCCACAAGAATTGAGTTAGGTTTGAAAGTCAAGATGATCCAAAGATTTGTAATTGGAGAGGAGGGCTTAGAATCATAACCAATGCCAAAAACCACATTATGGGCAAGAGAACAACATGCTTACTGAAGATTGTATCCATGATTAAATTTGTACACGGAAAGTATTTTCGTTTCTTTATGAAGGCAGCCTAATTTCCAAGTTGTCATGGAAACTACTGTGACAGTAGTTATATTATGAAATATACCAACTCAAAGCAGAGCACAACCACCTGATGAAGGAACAGTGCTCTGAAAACTAGTGCTTCTAAATAAACCTGTTGGACTGTAACCTGGTGTTGTGTGATTTTTAACTTTGTCCACCCCAGTCCAACACCGGCTCCTCCAAATCATAAAGCAGAGGATTTTGGCTTCAACTCCTCACTCCATAGACATGCCCACGTGATCCAGTTGCCATAGAAAGAGGAACTCAAACAAAAACTCATTGATACATAGTATGACACAGAATATTAAATTAAGCTTGAACAATCTGTCATAATTGCTGTTGGATGCGAATCTTATCAGATTGAATGGATCGGTTGGAGAGACAATTAGAAGCAATGAGGAATTTGCAACAGCAACAGTATGTGATGGATGGCAGTTACAGGAAGAGGGGAAAGTCTCAGATACAGTCACATGGATGGGTTAACTCCAGGAAAGGTAAGAGAGGTAGGCAGCTGGTGCAGGAGCCTTTTGTGAATATACCCATTTCAAACAGGTATGCTGTTTTGGAAAATGTAGGGGGTGATGGATTCTCAGGGGAACGTAGCACGAACAGCCAAGTTTCTGTTATTGAGACTGGCTCTAATGCAACAAGGGGTACGTCGGGTTCCAAGAGATCAATTGTGTTCGGGGACTCTCTAGTCCGAGATACAATCAGAAGTTTCTGTGGCCAGCAGCAAAAAAGCAGAATGGTGTGTTGCTTTCCTGGTGCCAGGATCAAGGATGTCTCAGAGAGGGTGCAGAATGTTCTCACGGGGGTAGAGGGGCCAGCAAGAGGTCATTGTCCACATTGGAACCAACAACATAGGAAGGGAAAAGGTTGAGATTCTGAAGGGAGATTAGAGAGTTAGGCAGAAATTTAAAAAGGAGGTCCTCGCGATTAGTAATATCTGGATTACTCCTGGTGCTATGAGCTAGTGAGGGCAGGAATAGGAGAATAGAGCAGATGAATACATGGCTGAGGAGCTGGGAGCATATTCCTGGAAATACATCTAGGAAAGTTATTTGGATGGAACTGAGAAATAAGAAAGGGATGATCACCTCATTGGGATTGTATTATAGACCCCCTAATAGTCAGAGGGAAATTGAGAAACAAGCTTGTAAGGAGATCTCAGCTATCTGTAAGAATAACAGGATGGTGATGGCAGGGGATTTTAACTTTCCAAACATAGACTGGGACTGCCATAGCGTTAAGGGTTTAGATGGAGAGGAATTTGTCAAGTGTGTTCAAGACAATTTTCTGATTCAGTATGTGCATGTACCTACTAGAGAAGGTACAAAACCTGACCTACTCTTGGGAAATAAGGCAGGGGAGGTGACTAAGGTGTCAGTGGGAGAGCACTTTGGGGCCAGTGACCATAATTCTATTAGATTTAAAATAGTGATGAAAAAGGATAGACCAGATCTAAAAGTTGAAGTTCTAAATTGGAGAAAGGCCAATTTTGACGGTATTAGGCAAGAACTTTCGAAAGCTGATTGGGGGCAACTATTTGCAAGTAAAGGGATGGTTGAAAAATGGGAAGCCTTCAGAAATGAGATAACAAGAATCCAGAGGAAGTATATCCCTGTTAAGGTGAAAGGAAAGGCTGGTAGGTATAGGGAATGCAGGATGACTAAATAAATTGAGGGTTAGGTTAAGAAAAAGAAGGAAGCATATGTAAGGTATAGACAGGATAGGTTGGGTGAATCCTTCGAAGAGTATAAAGGAAGTAGGTATATACTTAAGAGGGAAATCAGGAGGGCAAAAAGGGGACATGAGATAGCTTTGGCAAATAGAATTAAGGAGAATCCAAAGAGTTTTTACAAATACATAAAGGACAAAAGGGTAACTAGGGAAATAATAGGGTCCCTCAAAGATCAGCAAGGCGGCCTTTGTCTGGAGCCTCAGAAAATGGGGGAGATACTAAATGAGTATTTTGCATCAGTATTTACTGTGGAAAAGGATATGGAAGATACAGACTGTAGGGAAATAGATGGTGACATCTTGCAAAATGTCCAGATTACAGAGGAGGAAGTGCTGGATGTCTTGAAATGGGTAAAGGTGGATAAATCCCCAGGACCTGATCAGGTGTACCCAAGAACTCTGTGGGAAGCTAGAGAAGTGATTGCTGGGCATCTTGCTGAGATATTTGTATCATCAATAGTCACAGGGAGGTGCCGGAAGACTGGAGGTTGGCAAACGTGATGCCATTGTTTAAGGAGGATGGTAAGGACAAGCCAGGGAACTATACCAGTGAGCCTGACGTTGGTGAATGAGCTGCCAGAGGAAGTGGTGGAGGCTGGTACAATTGCAACATTTAAGAGGCATTTGGATGGGTATATGAATAGGAAGGGTTTGGAGGGTTATAGGCTGGGTGCTGGCAGATGGGACTAGATTGGGTAGGGATAGCTGATCGGCATGGATGGGTTGGACCGAAGGATCTGTTTCCGTGCTATACATCTCTATGACTCTATGACCTTTACACAATACTTATGCGAGGTACTGATGTTAGAATGCAGGAGCAGTCTCGTGTTGACAGGATGCTTCTGAGGCTTGAGTGTCTATTTACAGGTAAATGAACAGAGCAAATGAGGCAGATTTTAGGAACTAAGAAATGTCAAAGTGTGCCTTGATAGTGATAGTTGGGATTTCAAACCTCGAAACAAGTTCAACGATTGTCAAAGCACACTGGATGTTTGAATCTGGTGAAGTGAGGAGAATTGAAATGCAGGAGAGTTGGAAATAATTAAAGGTCTGTCCCTGTAATGTTATGTAACTGTGAATAGTGCAATGCCCAGTGTAAGAGATTCATATGACTTTTTTCATTTGTGTTACTTAGTTAATGTGAAAGTACATGTTCAATAGTTTAATGTGATAATTATCGATTAAATAATGTTATTCAATTTGAGTTTTAGCCATTATGTTGCAGTAAAAGCCTTAAAACATGAAGTTTTGATACTGATGGTTGCTGGGAAGTCTTTAGAAATCTTTTTAAAAGTTACTGGTCTCTAAGGAGATCATAGCTGCAATCCTCACTTTCTCCTCTATGGAGATCATAACAATATGAACTGTATAACAACGTTAAAGACTCAGACATATGGAGACAATCAAATTGTTTGTATTTTGTTTGTCTTCTCTACATGTAAGCAGAGTGATCATCGATGATTTTGTTCAGCTGTTTCTTAACTTTATTGCATGGTGTAATATGCTGAACATTGAGGAAATACATTTCTGTTTAAGGTCTATGTGATCTGATAGTTACTCATGAATAATTAAGTGCTTAAATTAAGTTGAGAAATTAAGAGGTAATTGCTTTGAATGGGTGACATTGTTATTTAGAATACTACTTATTCATCTCTGGGACCTACTTTCAAATTTAGCTAGGGCAGATAAAAATGAAATTTTACTGTGTTTGAAGATATTTGTGTTTTGGCAGATATGAGGTAATTCATTCACTCTAAATGTTCATAAAACCAAATGATCCATAATTTAGCACAAATTGGCCATCTTCTTTAGACAGTGCACATGCATAGCAAAACAAAAGAAATGGAATGATAGCAATCTATGGTTGAAGTTTCTACATGGAATTCAAATTAAAGCTTAGTTCTGGAATACAGCAGAGGCAGATTTGCTCTCTCTATATATTGTACCAGGCAGACATAAACTGAGCATTTTAAAGAACATTGAATCTGTGCTGTGAGTTTTGATAGTTTATGAAAATATTTTCACTAGCCGAAGAGTAAGTGATCGGAGAATGGCACAGTAGGTCAGTGGTTAGTATTGCTGCCTCACAGTATCAGGGACCCAGACTTAATTCCAGCCTTTGGTAACTGCCTGTGTGGAGTTTGGACATTCTTCGAATTTCTGATCAGTGTTCTGGTTTCCTTCCATATTCTGAAGATGGGTAGGTTAGGTAGATTGGCCATACTAAATTTTCCAGGGATGTGTAGACTAGGTGGATTAGCCATGGTAATGCGGGGCTTGGGTCTGGGTGGGTTGCACTTTGGAAGATCAGTGCAGAAGTGTTGGGCCGAGTGGTCTCTTTCTGCACTGTATGGATTCTATGACCCATTTTTAAGACAACTGAGTTGGGATGAGTTTTTTTTGTAATCAGTAAGTTATGATCTGGAGTGCTCCAACTGAAAGGGTCGAGGAACCAGATTTAATTAAAACTTTTAAAAGGGAATTGGACATATACTTGGAAAGGAAATATTTGTAAAGTTATGGGGGAGCAGCAGGCATAATTGGATAACTCTAGTAAAGAGCAAGAATAGACATTATGGGTTGAATAGTCTCCTTCTCTGCTACATGATTTTATAACTTTGATATTTCTTATCTTTAAAATTGATTTGGAATAAAACTGAGTTCACAGAGGGTGGAAAAGAAGAACGTCAAGTAGTTCATGTGATATATAGTAAAAGAAATTTTCCTCCTCCCAAATTTTCTTCCCCTCCCTTCTTACCTCAAGCTCACATTGATGCTGAATATCAGGCAATTATCAAAGTATGTGCTCGAACAAGCAAGAATGGTGCAGGTCTTTTGGTTCAGTCAAATATTCTAAAATAGGATCCACATCAATTCGGATCTGAGTCCTTGCATAGACCAACACTTCAAACTGTCGACTGTGTGAGTGATGAGTTATATATGTCATCAGCTGGAATACTGTTGAAAAATGTCGAACACAAGGCAAACTTATACATATCACCAAATTAGAAAGTCTGTTTGCTTGCAGGTGTCTATTAGTTAATTTTCAAAGTAATATATGTGCCAAAACTTTGGACGAAACAAGAAAAGGAATGAAAAATACAAACCATCAGTATAGGCAGGCTGATTTAGACTAGAATAAAGACTAGAGTTCTTCATAGAGTCATAGAGTTGTACAGCATGGAAACAGACCCTTTGGTCCAACACCTCCATGTCAACCAGATATCCTAAATTAATCTAGTCCCATTTGTCAGCATTTAGCCCATATCCCTTTAAACCCTTCCTATTCATGTAACCATCCAGATGATTTTTAAATGTTGTAATTATAGCAACTTCCTCTGGCAGCTCAGTCCAGACACTCACCACCCTCTATGTGAAAAAGTTGCCCCTTAAGTATCTTTTATATTTTTCTCCTCTCACCTTAAACCTGTGCCCTCTTGCACTTTTGGACTCCCCTATCCTAGGGAAAAGAGTTAGGCTATTCATCCTATCCAAGCCTCTCATGATTTTATAAACTTCTATAAGGTCACCCTCAGTCTCCAACGTTTTAGGAAAAATATGTCCAGCCTTTTAAGCCTCTCCCAATAGCTCAAACCCTCCAACTCAGGAACCATCTTTGTACACCTTTTCTGACTTGTTTCAAGTTTCGCAACATCTTTCCTATCACTGGGAGACCAGAATTGAATGCAGTATTCCAAAAGTGGCCCACCCAAAGAACTGTACACCCACAATATGACATCCCAACACCTATACTCAATACACTGACCAATAGAGGCATGTGTACCAAATGTCCTCTGTCTACCTGTGACTTCACCTTCAAGGAACTATGAATCTGTTCTCCAATATATCTTTGTTCGGCAATACTCCCCAGGATCCTACCATTAAGTGTATAAGTCCTGCCCATGAACATGCAACACTTCATATTGATCTAAATTAAACTCCAATGCCACTCCTTGGCCCATTAACCCATCTGATCAAGGTCTTGTTGTACTTTGAGATAACCTTCTTCACTGTCCACTATACTACCACTTTTGGAGTCATCTATAAAACTTACTAACAATATCTCTTATATTCACCTCTAAATCATTGATATAAATGATGAAAAGCAGTGGACCCAGCACCGATCCTTATGGCACACCATTGGTCACAGACCTCCAGTCCAGAAAATAACCCTCCTCCATCACCATCTGTCTCCTACCTTCCAGCCAATTTTGTATCAGAATTGCTTGCTATCCCTGGATTCCATGTGATCTAACCTTACTCACCAGTCTACATGTGGAACCTTGTCAAATGCCTTGCTGAAGGCCATATAGATACTGTCTACTGCTTTGCCTTCATTAATCGTCTTTGTCACTTCTTCAAAAAATTCAGTGAGGTTTGAAGTCAGATGACACCAGGTTATTGTCCAACAGGTTTATTTGAAATCGCAAGCTTTTGGAGTGTTGTCCTTTCTTCCTTCACCTGAGTGAAGGGACAACACTCTGAAAACTGTGATTTCAAATAAACCTGCTGGACTATAAACTGGTGTCATCTGACTTCTGACCTTGTCCACCCCAGATCAACACTGGCACCTCCATATCAATGAAGGTAGTGAGACACAATTTCCCTGAAAAGAAGCCCTGCTGCCTATTCCCAATCTGCCCCTGCTTTCCAAATACATGTAAATCTTGTGTCTCAGAATCCCCTCCAACAACTTACCCATCACTGATGTCAGGCTCACGGGTCTACAGTTCCCTGGCTTTTCCTTACCATTTTTCCTAAATAATGGCATTATCTTAGATACACTCCAGTCTTCTAGCACCTCG
Organism: Chiloscyllium punctatum; assembly: GCF_047496795.1. Classification (NCBI taxonomy): domain Eukaryota; kingdom Metazoa; phylum Chordata; class Chondrichthyes; order Orectolobiformes; family Hemiscylliidae; genus Chiloscyllium; species Chiloscyllium punctatum. Next base: position 62,261,857 of record NC_092758.1, read on the forward strand.
CCCTGTGGCTATTTATGATGTAAAAATCTAAGCAAAGGACCCAACAATCACTTCCCTAGCTTCCCACAAAGTTCTGGGATACACCTGATCAGGTCCTGGGAATTTGTCTACCGTTATGAGTTTTAAGATGTCCAACATCTCCTCCTTTCATTAATCCATTACTCTATGCTAATCAAACTAAGTGCAAGTTACACATTCATTACTGAAAACAAATTGACACAGTAATTATACTTGGACCAAAAAAAATAATTTAAGTGAATCAGGTGAGATCATAGTGCTTTGTTTTAAATGGCTTAGAGTTTCTTTTCGAACTTCACTCATCCCATTGCTGTCATGTAACAGCTGCCATTTTGTACTTTTCATTAATTCATTTTATTGAAATCCAGGAGGTAGGAGCAGGAGTGGCTCAGTGGGTAGCTCCCTTTTCCCGCTAAGCTAAAAGACTTAGGCTTCAAGTACCATGCCAGTTTGTTAGTGACAAAAGAACCTAATCAGTGTTACAGGTCAGCAACCTGGATAAATGGGCACTGAGTGTCAGAATGAGCATTTGGCTGGAAAACCCAAGACCAAATCCAAAAATTGCAGTAAATCTTTTGAAGATGGGAAACATTCATGGGTAAACCAACTAATCTTAAACACATTGGGTCATTCTTACATAATATAGTCTTAAGCCTCTTTTTTTTACTAAACGTTTGTGCATTTAATTAGAAGAATTAGGTCAATATAAAAAGATGAATTGACTTTCTTATATAATTCAGAAATTGTTGGCTCTGTTTCATGAAAATAATGTTCACAAAATCATAGAATTCATACAGTGCACTAAGAGGCCATTTGGCCCATCGAGTCTGCACTGAGCCTCTGAAGAGATATCACCCAGACACTATTCTCCCCCACCACAACGCCCCCATTTACCCTGGCTAATCTACCTAGTCTAACACATCATTGGACTAAGGGAGGAAACCCACGCAGACAAGAGGAGAACATGCAATGTCCACACAGACAGTCACCCAAGGCTTGAATTGAAGCCAGGTCCCTGGCACTGTGAGGCAGCAGTGCTAATCACTGAGCCACTGTGCCATCCAAATTGTCTACTTACTTTGAATAGTTTAATATGTTTGTTGAATGTAATTTTGTAAGTGTAGTATTGTGGAGGTAGTGAGATCTGGAGATGCTGGGGAAGTCAGAGGCGATAAAGTGTGGCGCTGGAAAAAGCCCAGCAGGTCAGGCAGCACCTGAGGAGCAAGAGCCTCAATATTTTGGGCTTAACCTTTCACCAGGACACAGTATTGTACCATATTAGACCATGTCTAAAATAAAGAATGGACTAGATGGCTTATATGATACAAAATAAGATAAGGAAACAGTCAGACACTGAGATAATAGGCTTGGTCCTGGTGTGTTGAGGTATTTGGGCATGATATATCGTGTCATTCAATCAAAGAAATTGATAAAGGAAAGAACCCTGATCTTAGGATTGTTGACAGTCTGATTATATGCATCATAATATTCAGTAACAAACCCCATCAAAAGGAATTCATGCAGAATGAGACAATCCTGGCAAAGAATTGTATTAAGTCAAGTTCAATGATGCATTTAAAGGTTTCACCATGATAGAAGTGATATTTATTTGGCTGCAGCTGTCCAATGGCTACATGTCAGCTCAGACGTATCAAAAAATCTAAAGAAAAGGCAATGAGAAAGCTTTCGAGTTAGTGGTCACTTCAATGTTAAGGATATTCTACCTTTACATAATCAATAAATGATTTCTGTAAATTTTCAATGATTAATGTTTGATCATTAAATTTCTGAAAAACACAAGTTCTCAAATTCTTCAAGTTAATGTACAAAACATCAAAAACTACTTGACCTTCCAAATATCTCTGGTTCAACATTGTGTGTCTTGTGAAGATCAAATAATTCCACTTGTTTGCTGTCTTTTAATGAGCACTTTTAAGAAATTGCTACTAACACATGTATGTGTCTGTCATTAAGCTAAAATAACAAACTGTAGAGACAATATTTGGCAACATATCGAAACAATGTACAAGATTAATATCAAATGAGAACAATGTTTTGACATTTGGAAAGCTGAATAAAACTAAACACTTCTCTTTAAAAGAGAGTATTATAATATTTACTAGTCTTCATATTTACCATCGAGAAATCTGTAGGCCTCACAGTTGGAATCTGTCCAAAAACTCAATGCAACTCACGTTTTGCCAAAAAAATCATAAGATTCAATGCTATTTGTCAAGATTATTGTTGGTAAGGGAACAAGGAATAAACTGGAAAAAAGTTACTAACTCATTGTTTTCAAATAATATGCCACTGCATACATTTGTATTAAAAGTATTGTTCTGTCCATTTACATTCCATTATTGCCGTGAAAGATATAAATGTCAAAGCAAATAAGTCATTTGGTACCTAAAGCAGTCCAGCTTGTCTCAATGTGTCCATATCTGGATGTAAAGCACACAGATAGATGCATACCCTGAAATAAAAGTCCCACCACAATCCATCAACGTATGATTGTATTAACCTGTTTGATGCATAAAACCACCAGCAGCTCCTCTTCAAGACATGCCAGTTTGTTTATCAGGAAGTGATGTACGGCACATGTTCTGTGTGAGATAATATATGCGCAAAACAAAAAAAATGAAAACAACATGCCAAGGCCCGAAGAAACTTTGAGGCTGGTGGAATGCTCAGACTTTCTATCTTACAATGGTTCCAAATCTTCTTTATGTGACTTTAATGTATATGGCTAAGGAGAATAAATTAGCACAATAATATTCAATAGTGTGACCCAAGTTTCAGAGCATTTATTGGAAATGCAGTAGAAATCTGTTGAATCTGTGTTGAGCATATGATGTATTCATGAGCAGAAAAAGAACTTCACCAATAAGCCAGAAAGTCAAGGGTAGGGTCTGTAAAATAAAGTTTTCCTTTGTAGACATAAATAATTTTTCAAAGACTTTGAAACATATTACTTGAACACTTAATTATGTTAGAAGAAATTATGAAACATACCTTCCCTGGTATCACAATCGTATCCAATTTCAGTCGCCAAACAAAGCAAAATCTATGGAGTCAATATTTCAAAACAAACATGGTTTTGGAAAAGTTGGGAAAATATTGAGAAGTTTAATTGGTTTGGTTTTGTTATTATTATACATTAGTGGTTTTTTGATGCATACAAGTTACTTGGTAACTAGATCAGCTGGGGATTGGATTTTCAATGTAGGGTCAGGAAGGCCTTCTGAATTTCCAGTCCAATCACCATACTTGATTTCTCGGACATTGGAGCTACTAGGTTAGTGCCACAGGTAAAGATAGACTAAAACGATGTTGGGCTACCACTGCCTAGCTAATTTGGGAAGGCTGGTCCTTGAAAGGCTATGGAGGTGAATGAGGCAAAACAGGGTATATCAATGCCATGCTGAGAGTGAGTGGCTTGTTTACAAGACCACAATGAGTACAGTTATTTTGGCCCTGTAGCAAAACCTGTTAAATTTATGCATACTTGTTGGGTTTGCTATGTCACAAAACTAGTCAGGTCAGTCGAAAATGAAGACTGCTCTGCTCCATACTGCTATCTTAACAAATTCTCTAAGGAGATCCAGGAGACATTCATCATTTTGGTGTATTCCCTATTCCCTACCTTCTGCTGACCCAATGAAAGTCTAAAACTGTCTTTGGAATGATTAGGTGAGCTCTGGGACCTGATTTTCAAAGCACTGTGTCCAGACGCACATTTAATTGAAAATCAGGTTACCTTATTGCAGGGATAGACAATTGCCATGGCCAGTCCCACTCCAGAAACTCATAGAAGTCTAGGCTGACCCTCCATGCAATAGTGAGTGAGTCTTACAGTGTCAGAGTCTTTTGGCTGAGATGCAAAATGATTTTTTACTCTTGGGTGGAATGGTGTCGATTTCTTAGATTCTGGAACAGTTTCCACAGTTTGGAAAATAATATATTGACCTTCACTATGTAAGAATGGAGGAAGAAGAAACCAGAGAAATATAGGTGAGGTAGTCTAGAAGTAGTGCAGAAACCACTAGAATCTATTATCAGGTATATGGTAGCAGGGCATTGAGAATGTCATGAAATGACTAAGTAGAGCTAACATAAATTTATAGAGTGATTGGGGCAACAGGGTATGAGGTTCCATGGAAGATGCATAAGTAGATCTAGCTAGCATGAGGGTTTAAGGGGGTGGGGGATGGGTACAGGGGGTTCAGTTTTCATATGTGAAAACCCACGGAGGCGGACACAAAGGCATTAGTTGGAATGAAGGGTGTGGGGAGGAAGCATGTGATGGGATTAGAGCAGTAGAGGCATTTATTGGTATGGTTGGGGAATGGAGAATGAGGAGAGTCAAGTGGTGAGAGCAGGACGGATGAATTACGCTTTCATCTTTATTCTTAAACATTGAATAGTGACAAAGCCCCCAAGGCAGGCTTTCTGCCTAGTCCTCTCTGCCACATTTGTTCTTCCCTGGTCATCTAATTCAACTTCAAGTCTTCCCTGCCCTTGATTGAAAATGATAAGTCCAGTCACCTCTTGTACAGTATAGAGGAGCTTTTCTCTCTTTGATTTTTTTTGTGAATTGTTCTGACGAGAGCATGACAAAATCTTTGATAACATGTGACTTTTTTTCCAGCAACATTCAAGGGCTGTATTCCTTAATAACTATAAGTCTCAAAAAAGCAGTCTGCAAATTGGGTAGGTCAAAATGGCTCTCTCCCCACCCCCACCCTCCTCTAGCTTATCTCTCCACACTTCAGGCTCACTGCCTTTATTCCTGATGAAGGGCTTTTGCCCGAAACGTCGATTTCACTGCTTGTTGGATGCTGCCTGAACTGCTGTGCTCTTCCAGCACCACTAACAGTGTTCATTTTCATTCCCTACTGTTGTGGAAATGAAAAGGGATATGAGACAGTTACAATTTTTTTTCAATTTTTAGTGGCAAAATTATGAAATAGCAACAGAAATAATTAATAACCTGAATATATAAGAATTGCAACACTACTATTGGTGCTGGGGAAAAAGTGCTAGAAAATGTATAAAGTTAAAAATCACACAACACCAGGTTATAGTCCAGGTTATTTTTAACTTTGTACATCCCAGTTCAACACCGGCATCTCCAAATCATAGAAAATGTATGGCAGCCTAAATCTCACTTAGAGGTAGGGAAGTCAGACAGGAGAGGTCTTGCCAGTTTGGAAAGAACATAAGAACCCAATATAATGTTACTTATGAATGGGATTAGTTTATCATCAGAGCTCAAGAGGTATGGAGAAACTGTTGATCAATATTATATCATTTTCATACACCTGGCTAAATCCTGTGTGACAGGCAAAAGAAAGATAATCTCATCAGATTTAGGATTGTCTTCAGCAAAGAGGACATATTTGAGAGATCAGAAACTTACCCTCAAGAAAGTTATCAATATTGATGAACAGGTTGGCAGCTGCCATAGAAAGCCAGGAACAGATGTCTCAGGGTCTGTTGGATATGGGTACACATCTGCATTCCATTGGCCCAGCCATTGGTCATCATGACTGAAGGCATGGCAACAAGGGTACAGGAACCTTGTGTTCGCTTCATTTGGCTCGTGCTCACAAGGCAGTGCTGGGAGACACATTGATGGAGGAGGAGCAACATACAGACCTGTTAGAAGTCTCCTATCAGCACAGTCTAGAGATGGCAAGGCCCTACTCCTTCATTCTGTTTGCCCCACTCTGATCTGTAGAGGTTCAAGTCAAGAAACGAGACTCTCAGCATTTCTGGGTCATTCAAACATTAATGTCCCCAGGTTGGACCAATGCCCAAGGCCAAAAGAAGAAATATCACTTTTGAGAGCACATTGGTGGCATGGGCAATACCAAACTGTATATCAATGCTCACATATCCATAAATGTTAATAGTCTTCAGTGCAGTTGGTTCCTTTGAGTCTCTGTGTGCAACTGTGCCCCCCTGATGCCTAACATTGTATCCCTACAGGATATAACATGCCTGCTGCTGCATTTGGGAGCAAGAAGAGTACTGTATGCACAGGGCAATGAGTCCTGCTGGCACCATTGTCCATTGTGTAAATACATCTTGTTCTTTCCTTGGCCTTTGTTCAAATTATTGGTGCTGAATGAAGTGTTCAGAAGATGAGTTCAGCAAAGTTTGGGGCAGGGAGTTGTACAGCACCCAGGGTGCCAATGCATAAGGGTTGCTCCAAGTTAGGGAGCATGCAAGTCTATGTCATGTGCAATGCTTAGGTGTGTACATAATGTCCTTGCTATCTAAAGGATCTCACTTTGGTGCATCTTGTAGCTCCTTCCCTTACAAGTTGAGACACATACCCCACCCACACTGGAAGTTGTCGCTGTTTTGGAATGTGACAGTGAGCATACTTTGGGAAGTGATTTCACCAATACTTCCATGTGTTGGTAAGTCCCTGAAAATCCAGATCCCCTTGCTGATAGCCCGTGATGACATTATCCTGGGCTGACCATTATGAGGTCATAAGAAAAACTATGACTCAGTCCTCTTACTGCAGGGGCTTGTACCTTCTGTGAGAGAACACCTTTACAGGATGCTTTACTATGGCCAATCCCCTGGACTGGTATTAGAAGCTGTTCTTTGCTTACTTTGTTTGTAACCGCTGCCTGATAGAGAGTGTAGTATTTTCCTCAGACATTAACACATGGATAATTGCTTGTCGTATTTGCAGTATGTCTGCAACATCTGGTTCAGGTGTGAAATTAATGCATCACACTTCCATAGAACATGGTGTCCTCCCCCTCGAAAGAGGACAGTTGACCAGCAATACCATTGTGGTCATGTGACTGTGCTAATAAACAAGGCAAGGCATGGCTTCTGTAAGCATCCAGGTGGTGCTAAGTGATTGAGCAAGTGAACAGCTTTGAGATGCAGCCGGATCCAATACCTTAACTGGATGCCTCTTCTTCTCCACAACTTCCTAAGCATTCTGCAAATGAGCCAGAGAGATTCCATAAGGATCCTTCAAAATGTGCTATTATTGGATGTCAATGGCCACGGTAGGGTGTAGATGATGCCCATGAATTTTGCCATCAGATTCTGGTGCATCATGACTTCAATGGGAAACTCGAGTCACCAGGTACCTGCTCTGACTTCCATATTGAGAGTTTTTGAACCATGTAAGATGGTGTTATCATCACTGAATTCTCCCACTCTCAACATCCTTGGGGTTACTATTAACCAAACACTCAACAGGACTCACCACATAAACTCAGTAACTACAGGAGAAGGACAGAGGCAAAGAATAGTGTGGCGAGTAACTCACGTCCTGAATTCCCATATACAAGGCACAAGTCAGGAATGACTAGATGGGTGTAGCTTTAAGCACATTCAAGAACTTTGACATCACCCAGAACAAAGCAGCCACTTAATTGGCACCATGTCCAGAAGCAGCCACTCCCTCTATCACCAACATTCAGTAGCAGCAGTGTGTACTATCTACAAGATGCACTACAGAAATTCACCAAAAATCCTTAGACAGCATCTTTCAAATTCATAACCACTTCCATCTAAAAGGACAAGGATAGCAGGTACATGAGTACATTACCACCTGCAAGTTAATCACCATCTTGACTTGGAAACATATCCAAACTGTCACTGGGTCAAAATCCTGGAATGCCATTCCTAAAGGCATTGTGGATCAACTTACAACATGTTGACTGTAGTGGTTCAAGAAGGCAACTCAATACCACCTTTACAAGGTCAACTAGAGATGGTAATAAATGCTGGACAGCCAATGAAGCTCACATCCCATGAGGTAATGCAAAAAAAGCTAGATACCTAAGTTTCATGCAACATCATGAGCTTCCAGATGAAGAACATACAGACACAATTTTGGATGGCTGAATTTGAACGCATTATTATATACAGACAGCAAAGGAACTTCACCCACATTCTGACTATAGCAGAAATGCAGTGACCAGCAGACATGAAAACAGTACAATGATTTGTTGGATTTATTAACTATGTAGAAGAAAGTGAGGACTGCAGATGCTGGAGATCAGAGCTGAAAATGTGTTGCTGGAAAAGCGCAGCAGGTCAGGCAGCATCCAAGGAGCAGGAGAATCGACATTTCGGGCATAAGCCCTCCTGAAGAAGGGCTTATGCCCAAAATGTTGATTCTCCTGCTCCTTGGATGCTGCCTGACCTGCTGCGCTTTTCCAGCAACACATTTTCAGCTTTATTAACTATGTAGCAAAGCTCTTGGCTGGAGTCAATGTTGAAGAAAGTCCTGAACAAAAATCACGCCAGACTAGAAACATTAGCTATGCTTCTATCACCAAAGATGCTGCTACACCTGTGTTTCTTCAGCATTCTTTGTGTTGTTTCAGATTTCCAGAATCTGCAGTATTTTGTATTTATTCTTGTCTAAAATGTCATCAGAGTGTGAAGTGCTACGCAGACTCATTGCAAAGAACATACAGTAGTATTAGAGCACAGAATAATATGCAGTTTCCCCTCTAATCAAACAAAAAGTGATAGCAAGTGCTGCGATAATAAAATGTCAATAAAAATGTCACCAAACAGTGTGATACGACAGAGACAAAACTTGTAGCGAAGACAACCAGTTATTTTTGCATCCAGGACATTAGCACAAACTGAATCATTCTGCACTCAGATTGAGAAAAGGTGGCTGGCTATTATTTTTGCTTGTGAACATTTTAATCTGGCCTGGTATGGGAGAGACAAAAGTATCAGTGATGTCAGATCACAAGCCATTTCAAAGTATCATCCTTAAACTGCTCCTTTCAATTTCAAAGCATATACAAAGGATGTCACTTTGTTTACAGAGATATCATCTCACATGACAGAAAAGTGGAGACACATGAATATTTCTGATGTGCTGTCATAAGCAGAACTCCCTATGAAGAAAATTGAAGATTCTAACACAAAGTGTGAAGTTTTCCAGATTCAATGAAAAGCAACAGCTTGACACTCACTGGAAAGCATCAATTTGGCATGAACATGGAGTCTGAAAGACAAGTGTTTAGCTCAAATCCAGCAAATTACACAATAAGATGCAACTCTTCAAGTGTTGCAGCAAATAGTGATGACAAGATGGCCAGAAAGCATCGAAGACCCATCTGTTGTTTATAAATGTATTGGGCACCCAAAGATGGAGTGATAGCCTAAAATGACATCTTGTACAAAGATTATAGTGTCATTATCCCCAAAGAGATGAAAAGAAATATATTGAAATACATCTTTGAAATTCATCAATGAATTGAGTCTAATTTGAGAAAAGTAAGAGAAATGTTCTACCTGCTGACAAGGGGCAGTAAGATTAAGGACTGTAGCTGTATAGATCTTTTGTTAGGAGCACATTTGGGTGCTGTTCTGGTCTACAAGAAGGATTCACACTACAAGAAGAATTGGACGCTTTGGAGAGGGTACAGAAACAGTTTACCAGGATGTTGCCTGGTTTGTAGCATATTGGCTATGAGGAGAGATTAGACAAACTTGGTTTGTTTTCAGTTAAGTGTCGAAGGATGAAGGATGACTTTATAGAATTTTACAAGATTATGAGAAGTATGGATAGAGTGGATAGTTGGAGTCTTTTTCCCAGGATAGAAAGTTCATTTAATTGAGATTAAAAAAGGATAAGTTTAAATGAGATGTGAGAGACAAGTTTCTTTTATACAGAGGGTGATAAATGCCTGGATTGTGTTGCCAGAAGAGGTGGTGGAGGCTGATACAATAGCAATGTTTAAGAAGCAAATTGACAGATATATGAATAGACAGAAAATAGATGGATATGTAGAGATAAAAGATTTTTAGTTAAGAAAGGTATTATGTGTTGATGCAATCTTGATGGGCCAAAGAGGCTGTTCCTGTGCTGTACAGTGCTTTGCTTTTTGTTTGATTATGTCAACCAGCGCAGTGCTTGTAACAAATACCAAAATAAGTAAGCTGAAGAACATTTTATGATATATGACAGTCCAAACTGAAGCTAGGAGTAAATCTCTTTAATATCACTGGAATTGGCTATCCAGTTACTGTCAACTACTATACGAACTACTGAGAATTATACTAAGATGTCAATGATCATCAGTAAGATTGTAGAATGCTGAAAGAATACTTCAATTTTTACAGTATTTCTAGATAATATGAGTAGCAACATTGACCCACAATTTTTGAGTGAAGAATTCAAGTGTTTCATTACAAAGTTGGAATTTCAACAAAATATATTATCTCCACACCATCCCCAGCCAAAAGGAATGGCTGAGGTGGCAGTGAAAATTGCCAGAGGGTTTCATGAAGAATTTGAACAAAGCCAGCATAGACTTGGACAAGACAATCCTTGTGCAAAGAAATAAGTATACTGAAAGCAGGGAAAGTAATCCAGTCCAAAGATTGGTATCAAGCTATACACAAACTAATCTTCCAATAATGAAAAAAATAACAGGTGTGAATGACAAATTCAAGGTGAAACAACAGAAAGTCAAATTTCACTTTAATAAAGCTACGAAGTCAACACCAGAGCTGAGCATTGACGAGTGAGTCATAACACATTTGTTCAATGCTTTCAACATAAGTCAGGCCACATGGCAACTTGGTACCTGTGTAGGCCAGTTGTCAGCTTGATTTTATGCAGTGAATGTGAAATTAGATTACTTACTGTGTGGAAACAGGCCCTTCAGCCCAACAAGTCCACACCGACCTGCCAAAGAGCAACACCTAACACTATGGGCAATTTAGCATGGCCAATTCACCTGACCTGCACATCTTTAGACTGTGGGAGGAAACCCACGCAGACACGGGGAGAATGTGCAAACTCCACACAGTCAGTTGCCTGAAGTGGGAACTGAATCCGGGTCTCTGGCGCTGTGAGGCAGCAGTGCTAACCATTGTGCCACTATGCGGCCCATACCAGGTGCATTATCGCAACCGTAGACAGAATCATGCAAAAGTGATCTAATCGTTTGTACAGAGTACAGAATGACCATAAATCCCAGAGGTCCACTGTGCCCTGAAACAGGACTCCCTCTCAGAGAAAGCATATCACCCTGAGCATGAGCAGATACCAGAGGAACAGCCAATGTCAATATGCACACATACAATTGGGAAACCTAAACATGATTGTAAGACTATGTATGCAATGCATGTTTGGAGACTGATGGAAGTGAAACTGACTAGAGTTAACACATTCTTTTTTTAATGAATGATAATCTTCTTTGTAACCATGTAAATTTCGTAAGTTGGATAATTAGCAACTACAAATGACATCGCTCATATTTTTTGATTTTTTATGGGAAGCTGGATGGAGAAATATAATTGCACAATTAGCATACATGTTGGCTTGCGGCAGCCTTGTGACCTCTATCTTGGTGTAAGTATCATTCTGTGAGAGCCATGATCTACACATCACTTGAATGAGAATATCCTATGTTTTGATTATATTGTGCATTTTGCAATTCATTAAATAATACATTATTTATTGGTTGAAACTCAATTCTGTGCAGCAGCAGAATAGATACTTTCAGGTGCTTTAGTTAATTCAATTATGCACAAATCAAAACAATTTGATTAATCAACTCCTGAATTAGCTGTTGATCAACATTTAACAATTATACATTGATCAGTTTAAAAACATGTTGTTCATTTTGAACTCTACATGATGTAGACATCCATTCCAAACAGACTGGAGAAAGTGGACGTGAACCTCAACACTTTGACCCACTGACAGTGAAGGAATGCCAATACAGTTCCTTTAATTGTGATCTTATAGGCCTTTAACAAAGCAAGGCTGTTAATTCAAAACTGGTCTTACAATATAAAAACTTGGCTTTCATGCAGCTTACCATCAGTCCTACATACAGCAGCCGTTTACTTCTTGGTACTGACACACTATTGCATTTCGTCAAATTATTATTGATATAAAGGGTGGCAATACCAAGCACAAAGATATCATAGAAATCTTATAATTTATGTCATGTAATTATACCAGTAACATTTCTCAATTTAGTTTTATAGCTTGATTTTAATTTTGCCTTAATTGCCAGTTAATGCACAATATTATCTTATTCTTCCAATGAAAATGCTTAGATCTTCCATCTGTTCAAGCTACAGCCCCACAGCCCCAAGTCTAAAATTCCGTTCCTGTTCCAGGTATTTTAATATGTTCATTCCATTTAGCTTCAAATTTTCCTTTCCCCACAGACCCTCATCACATCCCTGAAAAACAGCACCTGTCCTGCCTGTAGTACTGACACCACATCACTATCTGATCATGAGTTGTCCCTTCTGGTCCAACTCCAACTCAGACCATCAATACGATTTATGTAAGTGACAATCCCATCCTTGGTTACGTTTTCCTGATAGTCCCACAAATACCACTGACCTGATTGTTAACAGCCAGAATTCTCATTTGAGAAAGCATTGATGAATATATTGAGTGACATATGGAGATTTTGAACAGAGGGCACAGAGTATTGCACTATATAGTTCAAGATAGAACCATGAGGATCCATGAGGGGCTAACTTGCAAATGGTGGCAATGCACCTCCACTTGATAGAAACATATAGACCAATCTCCCAACCTGCTACATAAACTTGATATATAAATGAATTTTGCTGTATATTAGAAGACCAATTTTCAGTAATAAGGTGTTCAAGCAGCAATATTACAGAAAAGTACCACAATCCATGTACGCACTATGTTGGAAGTGGTTTATCCAGTTTGGTGAATTCCAACTACAAAATATTCATATTCCATATGGATACTCTTATGCTTCAGCCTCACTTTGCGTCTGCTCATATAAGCATTGCACCTTTATAGTGAGTTGTGCTACAGTTATGTTGCAAGAGAGGTGGTGGTGGTGGTGAGTGTGTTTACTCTGATGTTTGGTTATAAGAAATAATGCTTATGAAATTGTCACATGAACCACCTGTCCATTTCTTCATTACCTGTGAGGCCTCAGTTCATGGTTAGGCATTTATAGTTGTTAAAGATTAAAACTGTCCCCATAACTTGTCCGGACTTGTCCGACCTGCCTATCTTCTTTTCCACCTATCCACTCCACCCTCTCCTCCTTGACCTATCACCTTCATCCCCTCCCCCACTCACCCATTGTACTCTATGCTACTCTCTCCACACCCCCACCCTCCTCTCGCTTATCTCTCCACGCTTCAGGCTCACTGCCTTTATTCCTGATGAAGGGCTTTTGCCCGAAACGTCGATTTCAAAGCTACTTGGATGCTGCCTGAACTGCTGTGCTCTTCCAGCACCACTAATCCAGGATTTATAGTTGTTACTCAGCATTGTGACCCCTGAGGCAATCACCCCTCCTACCAAACCCAGACATTACCATCAATTTTTAATTTCCATTTTAGTTTAATTTTGATTGTTTTACTATTTTGTTAAGAGAAATTATAGCAGAAAATGTTTGAAATACACTAGGAGTGTGTCATCTAAACTTTATATCCAAACTATTCTCAAAACTGAAGATAAGCAAATCCTATAATTGGATTGAATAAGTTGAAGAGAAAGGAAGAATAACAAATAAATATAATGTTGTTTTTGCAAACTCCTGTCGTAGAGAGACAGATAATATTCTTTGCTGCAATGTTGTGAAGGGGATTGAGCCAGTGGATGGTGCATACGGATAATAGTAGTGGATAAAAAGGTATTAAAAAACTATATAAGTAATGTGGAGGAGGAAATTAACATGATACATTAAAAGCTTCTGGGGTAGAAACTCATGAACTCAAATAATATAAAAGATTTGATTTGATTTATTATTATCACCTGTACCAAGATACAGTGAAAAGTATTATGTGCTAACTAGACAAATCATTACCTTATATTAGTTTTTCAGAGTAACAGAATGCAGAATAAAGTCTTACAACTACAGAGAAGATGCAGAGAAAGATCAACTCTAATTCATGAGAGGTCTGTCAACAACAAGGAAGATTTTTATTTTGTATGGGACAATATACAAAACAACTGGAAAAGATGGTTGAGCGCTGGAGTTGCTACAGTTAATGTTCTGACTAGAAGGTTTATGAGAACTTGAACAGAAAATAAGACATTATTCAGAAGCTTTTCTTGAGTTGTTTAGTACAATACAAAACACTGAGGTTAATGCAGACAGTAACTGGGAAAGGAATTAAAGTAGATGAAAACAAGATTTGCTATTTCAGCACCCTTTTGTACTAGTCCTCCTTGGATACTTTACTGACCATCAAGATATATTGGAAGGAGTTGAATGTTCTGTTGGTTTGATGATATATTATTATTTATGATGGTTGAAAACAATAAAATTCCAGCTGTGCTAGCTGATGTCCTGAAACTGCCAAACTATTGGTATACAAATCATAAATTGGAAAGAGACTGAGGAGGTGATTCGCGTGGATTCTGTTTGACATTTGAAATATATCAAGTCCTACAGAAATGAGGCATGATGGGACTGGGTACATGTGAATTATGATTTCTAACATAGACAAGACACCAGACAAAAATGCACAGCCTGTTTACACAATTGTTATAAATTTGGAGCCATACTTAAATTTGCAGCTGTTTCAAGTCATCATGCCCAATGTAAGAAGAAAAAGCTTTTGTTCTGATGTTAGTCCAAAATAAAATAAATACATCTTTGAATGCCAGTTTTACATAGGCTATTTAAAAAAAATGCATCTTAATCCAATTCCTTTGAAAAATATGACATGTAACCCAAATCTTCACTTACCTTATCAGTAAGTGAACCTAAATGATCAGGTCACACTGTTAATAGATTACTTAATGGGAGATAAATTTGGGATCTGCCTAATTTTAGTGCAATATTATATTCAAAGGATTAACAGTGTTGATCCAAGTTCTGTTTATGAGAGTGAAAAGTAGTGATTTAATGTATATATAAATGTTATTTAAGGACTTGCACTAAATTTTCAGTGTCTACTCTGTTCTGGTAACATTAGATGGGCATACTTTACTCTTCATTTATAGAGTTGGAAATTATAACTCTAAATCCAAATTTTCCATCTTTGGAGTTCTCCAAAGATTGTTTGAGTTTGTTACATCAAACATTTTAATAAATCAGCAGTGCACTTTTCTTTGTTGTGTATTTTTTACGTTTGCTTTATATACTATTGAGTACAACAAGTTACAGTATGTGCATTGCATTATAATTAAGGAAACCATTAACAGATGCAGCTAGGTGCATTTAAAATGTTTAAGATGTTAAAATGTGCAGAATGGATAATGAAACAATCAATTGATTATTTTGATGTATGATTGCTGTAATGAAGACAAGCATGACAGCAATTACACCTTAGAATATTATGTTGATTATCCTCCTACAACACTTGTTTCTGAGAAATTCATAGGTCCAAACCCATTCCAAAGCTTGAGTATGTATAATCTAGTCTAACATTACAGTGCAGCCACTGATAGGTTGTTGCATTGGTGGAGGGCCTGGCTTTTAAATGAAATGTTAAACAGAGGTCCTGTCTGCCTTGTCAATTTAGTATAAATGTTCCTACAGCTCTATTCGAAGAACAGTAATGAAATATAAGAATGTAGATCTTGGATGCAGGAGTAGGTCACTTGGTTCTTTGAGCCTACTCCCTCATTAAATAAGATCATGGATGATCTAATTGTAGCCTCAGGTCATATCCCTATCTGCCACTACCCTTACCGCATTCCATAATCCTTGTTGCATTCTTGAACGAACATTTATCTCACTCAACCTTGACTAAATTCAATGGCCAAGCCTCCACTATTCTCCAGGGGAGACAATTCTACACTCTAAAGACCTTCAGGAAAAAAACAAAATTTCTGCATCCCTGTCTTTCTCTTCCATCTTCCTTTTGTGATGGAGGTATCTAATTCTTAAACTATGTCTCTTACTCCTAGTCTTCCTCACAAGAGGAATCATCCAACCAGTACCCACCCTCTCAATGAGTTTCAAAATCTTAATATTTCAATGAGATTACCTCCTATTCTTTTGAATTTCGTTGGATATAGGCTCAATATATTCACCATTTTAAAAAAAAGCCCTTCCTCAGGAACAAGCTAAATGAACCTTCTCTGAATGACTTTAATGAAAATAATAAAATCATGAAACCAAACTGTACAATGCTCTAGACGTCTAAAATTCCTTTACAGTAGCTTTCCTGCTTTTATATTCTATTCCCCTTGCAATAAACACCAGCATTCCATTTGCTTTCCTAATTACTTGTCATGCCTGCATACTAGCAGTTTATGAATCATTTACCAGGACACCCAGATCTCTGTATCACTACATTCTGCAATCTCTCTAGATTCTGCTTTTCTATTCTTCTTACCAAAGTGCGCAAATTTCCGTTTATACACACATTTGTTTATTTTCTTCCCCCACTTACTTCAACTATCCATAATCCCTTGCAGACTCTCCACCTCTTCTGGTTAAAACAATTTCCGACCTACCTTGATGCCTGATGTTCTGAGCATCCTGCTGTAATCTCCTCAATAATGGATTCTAGCAATTTCCTTATTGCAGATATGATGTTAATAGATCAATAAGTTCCTAATCTGTCTTCATTCTTTTTTGAAGAGAGGTATTTTTCTTTCTTTCATGACTTAATTACCAATTTGCGGGGACTTGAGAAACTACAAAAGTAATTAATTGATTGTGAAGCAGTGAACAAATTCAGGGATTTTCAGGTTGTAGAAATTGTATGATTGCAATTTCAAACAATGACTTGCCAATTAGCATGATTAATGTTATTTTTTAAACAAATTACATGTAAAGTACAGAAATGCAAAAAGCACAATGAAAGCTTATGTTTTGTAAGTACAGAAATGCCCCTGTACAGTTCGACCACAAGGTTATCATCAATCACCACTGCCTCTTTGGACTGTTGTGGAGAAGATAGTGGTGGTAGGCCTAGAATGTACACCAGCAGCTCAGGATTTCCTTAATTGAGCAACAGGGCCTTGTACTGACCTGATTTCCCCTCTGTCAGTCCCAGACATCTACATATTGATTGCCCAGCGAATCAATCGGGCTCAGCGAAGACCAACTATATTCATCCTTAAGAAGCCTTCCTCTCTCACTGTCAAGATTCAGTGAGACACAGCCTGTACCATCCTTAGAACCTCCGTTAAATCCCATGATCTGCCATGAGGCCTTTGAATATTCCTACCTCAGACTAGACCTGACCTCGCTGCTGAATCAAACTCCCCAATGTTACTATGAACATTTACTATACCAGCCAATACCCTGACAATACTGACTCCACCATTTTTAGGTTCCTCATTCCGTTATCTTTATTGACTGCTCCCACCCATCTGTGACCAGAATAAGACTCCTGGTCCTTCCTGCTGCACAATTCCATGTCTGGTCCTATCCGCTTATCTCCCTCAAAGCATTTTTTTCAGTCCTACATGCACATACCCATATTTCCAAAATCCTCTCTCCAACCTCTGAACTCACCATTACCAGTCCCAACCCTCCATTCAAACTGCCATCCCCCGTCCCCTTCCGTGTGTTGTAGAATTCAACAAAGACATTCTTTCACCTCAGACGCATCTGTACAAAGTCAAATCTAATGCATAGCAAACTTAAACAAATGTGAGTTGAGTGCCATGAGTTTCTTGTGCATGATTAACTTAATCGTAAAGGTAGGACTTAATTTCAAACAACTGTATAATAATAAATATTCATGGAATAAAAATGTATTGCAAGTAGGAACTCTCCACAGGATGGAACGAGGCACAACTTGCATTGACTTTATTTTTCTGTCTGAATTGGCCATTTTAAGTTTGAAATTTCAGCTCTTGTAAAGTTAACTCACCTGATAGCATGTTTCCTACTCAGAGTCATCACTAAACTCAACCTTTATGATTCTCTTTCTACTTATTAAAGTAATTTTCTTTTTATATTTCATCCTTTTGGTCTACTGTAGGACACATGACTTACAAATGGCTCTCTTTCTGGTTTACCCTCCTACTTTAGCCTTTTACACTAGCTGATAGTGATGTATCTGAGATCTATACTTCCATTGGTTTGGGCAATGAAACTATGTGCCACCAATTCACTGACGTCTTTCTGTTTGCTGTAAATCATTTACTTTTAACTCAATTTTTCTTTCTTCTATATCAAAACAAAAAGGATAAACAAATTTGCCCTTTGTAAGTGGCTGCCAAAAACTGTGCAAAATTAGTTTCAGTGATTCCTCAACTGAACTTGCCCTTTATACCTGCACTCCTCCCCTCTACATGGAATTCCCCGAAATACAGCCTAGGTTGAAAATTTGAAGTACAAGAAACACATATATAACCTAAAAGCCTATTAAAATATCAAGATCGTAACTTCCCTCTACCTGTCAGAACATAACCTTTGGCAATGATGAGAACAATGTTGATTTTAATCTAAAATAAAACAAAGAACTGCAGAAGCTGGAAATCCGAAACAGGAACAGAAATTAATGGAGAGACTCACAAAGTCTGGCAGCATCTTTAGAGAGAAAACAGAGTTAATATTTTCAAGCCAGAGACCATCGAGAAGCAATTTCTGTTGATTTCAATCTGTTGGCAGGCTACACATTCAATTACTGACTGTATCAGTTCAGTAGAAAAGAAAAATAGGAAAGATGCTAATTACCTTGTAATTGTGTTTAAAATTGCTAAAAGGTGGATTGATAATGAAAGAAGAAATAAAACTGCGAATGAGGCAACACTGAAATCAACACTACAACTACAAATCAACTCAGTGAGACCACGTGAGTGACTGATTTTGAAAATGAAAAGGTTCCCAGTGATACAATAAGGCTTATATTTCTGATGTTGGCCATTAAGGTGCATTGTTTGTTCTGGACCCCTCAGGACAACAGAGTAAAATTCTAATACTGGTGTAATGTTACAACTTACATCGTTCAACCATGACTAGCTTAAAATCACAGATGACATTTCATTTGTCTCAAAAGGACTAGTGTTCTGTGATGTAATTGATCGTCTGTCTATACTTATCCCTATAATCTTCAGACTTGTTCTTCACCTGCTATTCATTCAGTTCCTTTCTAAAGCATTAATTGCTTTTGCCAAAATATATTCCATGATATAACAGATCTGGAGAAAAAACATTGTTCCAGTTTTTACCGGTAGTGTAGTTGTGTGGGTTCAGTATTTATATCCTTTATCTCCGTGAGCACTCTTGCATTGAGCAAACCAATGAAAAATTATGGAAATACTGTAGTTGTTCATTTTTTCAAATGCCATTTCTGTGATGGATATTCAGTTGTAAAATGACTGTACATTGACTTCTCCAGTCATTAAGCCTATGTGTACCTAAAACATTTGTTTTCTTGTTGACTTTGGACCAACAGTTTTGCAAGTAGATTCCTTTATAAAGATATTCAGTAGATATAGTATAAATGTAGCACGTAATACTCACCAAGAAATTTATCTGTAATCTTGGGGATATTTTGAAGGCAACTTTAGGGTTAATGTGTGGTACACTGTAATTAACTGTAATTTTAATTTTAAAACTTCACATGCAAGCAGAATAAGACATAAAGCTCCTCATTAGTTTACGTGGAAGATGTTTGGATAATTGTAGTTTGATGGTGTTATTCCTGGTTATTAACAACAAGCCTGTAACTTTCCTTTTAAATAGCACCACCAGTTACTGTGCTGACAAAGATGCTGATTTGGCATGGGCCTTTCTCACCCCGATGAAATCCCAGCTGTCAGGAGGAGGCCTGTATTTGGGTATTAAATGATCACTTACGAACCTAAATTGGATAAGTGGGCTGAACAAAAGCAGCCCCTGCTTATGGTAAAGTTGCAGTGAGGTGGGGGCAGGTATGTTGGCTGCGAAAATTATGCCCCTGGTATTTAATAACTAGCACCATTCCAGCCTGCAAAGGCTCCACTGGGCAGGCTGCAAAATCAAGCCCCATAAATCATCATTAAAAATCTATACTCTCTTTTTTGTAATGGATGGGATACCATTCAGGATACAGCTGACGATTGTTAGGCTGATGAACATACAAGTTTTCTGACACTCTCTTGGCATAGTGGTAACGTCCTCACCTTTGATCTGGTATGCCCAAGTTCAAATACTGCCCCCACTGGAGATGTATCATACACATCTCTGAACTGATTGATTCAGGAAAATATCTGATGCTTTTCTGAGTGTTGGACTAATAAAAGTTGGTCAATCGTCAGAGGGTTATAGACCTTTGCTTTTGGTAAAATAAATGAATGTATTCATTTAAGTAAAGCCATTCATGGTCTCAGGATATGCCAAAGTACTTTAGAGCCAATTAGGTCATTTTAAATTATAGTCACTGTAAGTTTTGTAACAACATCCAAGCAATCAACCGAGTAGCTTTGGTGCTGATGGGTCAAATATTGGAGCTGGTAATGAAAGGGGATTTGGGCAATGAGACATCAACATAAAGTGTGATGTTGATTATACATAAGATGAAATGATGATGCCAGTCACACATGACTATCTAGGGAAAACAGCAGACAGCAGACGGTCTTCCAGGGACTTGAAAGAATATCTTCATATAAGAAACTAAAAAGAGTTTTATTGAAATTACTCTGGATTTAAAAAACAATCCTTTAGTGGGAGACTAGTTAGACTTAGGTACCAGACCTATGAATAAAAATGTGGACAAAGCAGCAAAAGCGGTTGAATTCAAATTTCACCTTCCACCATGATAGGATTCAAACTCATGCTCCAAGTTGTTAGCCTGAGTCTCAAGATCATTTGTCCAGTGACATTTTCATGTCTCATGCCTCCCCACTCACTGCAGCTATTCTGAATAATATTACAGGGATTTAGAGGAACATACCGTATATACACAAATAACAGTCAATTTTCTTTACTACTTTTTAAGGTTAAATTTATGGGGTTTACTATTACATGGGTACTGTTTTTGAGGGGCTCTTATTACTTTAACAGGTTACACTTTGGAATATTTTCTACCCCAGACATTTTCCAAAGAACAATATCAAACTGATTAGAACATAGAAGGCATTGGTTGGGTCACATGAGAACTTACATGAAGCCACAGAGGAAAGACTTGACCAAAGTGTTGGAAGAACATGACCAAAGAGTTACAAGGGTCATGAAAATACTTCAGGATAACGAGAAGTGAGAGTTTATAAACCAAGAACATAATCCATGCCACTGGAATCACGATAGAACTCCTGAAAACCAAGGTCATTAGACTGTTTCCACCAGCACAGAGACATCATGGATCTCCAAAGATTCTTTGGGATGGTGAATCATACGGGAAGGTTCTTACCAAACTTATAGAAGTAAATCAGCCTTTGTGATATCTAGAATGCCAAGGTTAATAATTGGGATGTAGGCCAGACGAAAGCTTTTGACATATCCAATTTATCCTGATCTCATCAGAATCTTACCATACTATCATGTACGTGTAGCAACCACAACAACAGCTGATGAATCTTCAATATGGTGAGGGGTAGTATTCTATCAGGTGGATAAGAGTAGAAAGCATAGGCCATTATACTGTACTTCTAGATCCCTAACAGAGATGGAACAACAGTATACTACAAATAAAAAGGGGGCTTTAGCAGTAACTTAGAAATGTGCAAAATGTTCAGACTGTGTGAATCATTACAGATTCAGGTATAAATGGACTATAAATCATTGGTTACTCTTCTGAATACAAAGTTAAAACAAGACACCCTGAATTCATTGGTTCAGGTTGAGACTAATGAGGTCTGTCTCAACAACTGAAAGCATATAGTAGAGGAACCAAATGAAGGCATGCACACTGTGCAAGATGCCAGGAAGTGCAGCAGAAAAAAAACCAGATTTAGAATTCAGAATAGAAGAGGCTTAAGCCTACCTGACAGAAGCCACAAAGCATTTATTAGTTACAGAAAGAAAACTGCAAGAATTGTGTGAATCACAACAACGAGAGTGTTTCCACATCAAGAAACATTGGCTAGAAGGTTGGATCATGACAATGTATCTAATAATGCTTTACTATGCCAGTCATTGAGCAGGATAGACATCTCACTGGTAACAATGATTGCTAGTCTTCAGTGAGAGGTTAATAATACCAAGAACAATTACACTTGAGATTCTTCTGACAATATATCAAGGTCAGTGAGCATTCCAAAGTGTCATGCAAATGTGCAACAGTCCGTGTGTGGCCAGGAATTATAAGCTCAATCTATTAAATGATCAATAATTGCATTTCATGTATAGTGAATAATCAAGCGAGGATGGAATCACTACTACAATAATTTTTTTCCCCATCAAGGCCATAGGAGTGAATTAATTAAAGTTTAAAGACCAGTTCTTCCTTATTGTTGCAGACTACGATTCAAGATAGATTGAGGTAAACCTTCAATGCTGAAAAGGCAGTGATAATCCTTTCAACACAAGCTTCTGAATTTTGTAGTCTCAGACAATACTCCACAGATTGCAAAGATGCAGTTTAACAGATTGTATGAGAATACAATTTTTTCCTTGTTACAAATTCACTATTGTTGAGTAACGTCTCATGGTCGGGGAGGTGATTGTCTAGTGGTTTTATCATTAGATTATTAATCCAAAAGCTCAGTTAATGATCTTGGGACCAGGGTTCAAATACTGCTGTGCCAAATGGTGGAATTTTAATTCAGTAACTAAAATGTGGAATTAAGAATCTACTGATGACCAGGAAACTGTTGCCAGAAAACCCCCGCGACTTACTCATGATCTTCAGGGAAGGAAATCTGCCAGCCTCATCTGTTCTGACCTATATGCTACTCCAGAGCAATGAGGTTGACTCTGGCTTGCTAGGCCATTTCAGAGAACAATTCAATCAGTTGAATCAATCACCACAAAATCTCAACAAAGGAATGAAACCGACAGACCACCTGGCATCAGCCCAGACAGAAACAGCCTTGTCAACTCTGCAGAGTTGTCCTCACTAATATCTGCAGGCTAGTGCCACAGCTGTCTCACAGAATAGTCAAGCAACAGCCTGACATAATCATATTCAGGGAATCATACCTTACAGTGTCCCAGACACTGCTATTACCATCGTTGGATATGTCCTGTCCCACTGGCAGGACGAACCCAGCAGAGGTAGCAGCACAGTGATATACAATCAGGAGGGAGTTGCCCTATAAGTCCTCAACATTGACTCTGGACTCCATGGTTTTGGGTTAAACATGGAAAAGGAAACGTCCTGCTGATTACAATATACCATCCTCCTTCAGCTGATGAATCAGTACTCCTAAATGGTGAACAACATTTGGGGAAAGCTATGAGGATGGCAAGAGCACAAAGTGTTTTCTTGGTGTGGGATTTCAGTGATGTCCACTAAGAGTGGCTCAGCAGCAGCACCACTGATTGAGCTGGTTATGTCCTAAAGGATGTAGCTGCTGGACTGAGTCTGTGGCAAATGGTGAAGGAACGAACGACAGGGAAAAACATACTTACCTCATCCTTATGAATTGTCAGTTGCAGCTGCATCTGTCTATGACAGCATTGATAATAGTGACTCCTATAGAGACTTCTTCTCCATAGTCCTCATGGAGAAGTCCCGTCTTCACATTGAGAATACCATCCATCACATTGTGTGACACCATCGCTATGTAATATGGAACAGAATTCAAATAATGTAGAAAAGTACGGCACTGGAAAAGCACAGCAGGTCAGGCAGCATCTGAGGAGCAGGAAGGTCGACGTTTCGGCTGGCCTGGCATATCCCCCTTTTAGCGATTACCATCAAGCCAGACGATCAACCCGATTTCAATGGAGAGTGCAAGAGGACATACCAGAAATAGCACCAGAATACCTAAAAATGAAGTATCAATCTGGTGAAGCTTTCAAACAGGACTACTTGTACCCCAAACAGCATAATCAGCAAGTGATGGGCAGAGCAATTCACAACCAATAGATCGATCTAAGCTCTACAGTCCTGACACATCCAGATGCGAATGTTGGTGGACAAGTAAACAACACATTGGAGGAGTAGACTCCCCAAGCATCTCCATCCCCAGTGATGGAAGAGCCCAGCACATCAGTGTAAAAGATAAGACTGAAGCATTCACAGCAATCTTCAGCCAAAAATGTCAAATACATGATCCATCTCAGCCTGCTCCAGTAGTCCTCAATCTCACCAGTCTTCAGCCAATTTGATTCACTCCACATTAAATCAAGAAATGGTTGGAGGCACTGGATACAGTAAAGGTGAAAGTATCAACATTCTGGCAATAGTACAAAGACTTGTATTCCAGAATCTGCCACTCCAGTAGCCAAGCTGTTCCAGAATAGTTGCAATACTGGTACCTCCCCCTCAATATTGACAATTGCACATGTAGATCCCAGCAGGACAAATACAACCCGACTAATTGTAAGTCCAACAGTCTACTATTGTCAAAGTTGTCAAAATATGCTATCAAGCAGCACCTGCTCATCAATAACCTGCTCAGTGACACCCAGTTTGGGTTGCACTAAGGCCACTTATCCTTGACCTCATTACAGCCTTGGTTCAAACATGGACAAAAGAGCTGAATTCTGGAGATGATGTGAGAGTGCTGACTTTTCTTATCAAAGCTGAGGTCATCAAGGTTGATCAAGTGTGGATTCAAGGAGCCAGACAATCAAGGGGCAAACTCTCCATTGTTGAAGTCATACCTGGCATATAGGAAGATGGTTGTGATTGTTGGAGGTCAGACATTTCAGCTCCAGGATACCTTGGCAGGAGTTCCTCAGGTATTATCCCAGATCCAGCTATCTCCAGCTGCTTTATCAATAATTTGCCTTCAATCATAATGCCAGTATTAGGAATGTTCATCAATGATTGCACAATGTTCAGCACCATTTGCAACTTGTCAGATACTGAAGCAGTCTGTGTTCAAAAGCAACAAGATTTGGACAATATCTAAGCTTAGGCTGACAACAAATGCCAGGCAATGAGCATCTCCAATAAAAGACAATCTAACCACAACCCCATGACATTCAATGGTGTTACCGTCACTGAATCCCTCACTATCAACATTGTGGGGTTTATTATTGACCAGAAACTCAACTGAAATCTTCATATAAATACAGTGGCTACACGAGCAGGTTGGAGGCTAGGAATACTGAGGTGAATAACACACCCCTCCTGACTCCCAATGGCCTATCCATCATCTATAAAGCTCAAGTCAGGACTGTGATGAAATACTGCCCACTTGCCTGGACGGGTGGAGATACAATGACACTCAAGAAGCTTAACACCATCCAAGACAAAGCAGCCGCTTGATTGATGTCACATTCAGAAGCATCCAGTCCCTCCACACGGAGGTTCAGTAGCAGTAATGTGTAGAACATATAGAGCATAGAACCTAGAAAAGTACAGCACAGAATAGGCCCTTCGGACCATGATGTCGTGCCGAGGATTAATCCTCATGTAAAATAAAATAACCTAACCTACGCACCCCTCAATTCACTGCCATCCATGTGCATGTCCAGCAGTTGCATAAATGTCCCTAATGACTGCTTCCACCACCACCACTGGCAATGCATTCCTTGCATTCACAACTCGCTGCGTAAAGAACCTGCCTCTGACATCCCCTCTATACTTTTCTCCTAATATCTTAAAACTATGACCCCTTGTGCCAGTCAATCCTGCCCTGGGGAATGGTCTCTGGCTATTGACTCTATCCGTACTATCTATAAATCACTTCCATCTCGAAGAACAAGGGCCATATACATGGGAACGCTGCCACCTACAAGTTCCCTTTCCAAGCCACTTCTATCCTGACTTGGAAATATATTGCACTTCCTTCAGTGTCATTGAGTGAAAATCCTGGAATTCCCTCCCTAAGGGCATTGTGGTTTAGCCTATAGCACATGGACTGCAGAGGTTCAATGAGGCAGCTCACCACCACTTTTGCAAGGGCAACTAAGGATGGCCAGTAAATGCTGGCCAGTCAAAGATGTCAAATTCCGCAATGAATAAAAAGAAAGTCAGTATACCTTTAAGAAACATGCTTATAATAACAGCATTGCCTCATAGCATGTGACCTGAGGGTATAAAGTGTTCATAATCCATCTTACTTTAGAACATGACACATGTGCTCTGATTTAAACAAATAGCTTAATATTAGCTCCATCACACATATGCCTGAGGAATATAATATTTGAATATAATAGTTTGCTTTAAAGATATCTATGGGATTCTTCAATGTCATGACATCTACAGCCAGGTTTGAACTGTAATGAAGCACGGCATAAGCATTGAAGCATCAGATAAAACACCTGACTAGAGGCAAACTCACACCATGCTGGCTATCTATGAAATATACTAATAACTTCATGGCAGATATCTAGAAACTAATTGAAGACCAGCCATACAACAGCTTTAGACAATAGGGAATTCAGACAAAGGGAATATTCCTCATAGTTATGCAGCATAAATTTCTGTGAATACTGATTAACATAGACATAACATTAACACCAAGAAAACAGTACTGCTTTGGTTTGGTTAGAATATAAGTTCTTTCAAGGTCCAGAAATTTCTAACAATGTATTACTTAAACAAGAAAATGGCTGAAGTTATAAATGCAACCAAAATTAAAGGTATACTGAAGCACAATGCATACGTCACATCTCTCTCTTAAAACAAAATGAGAGTTTGCTGACCTAATTAAAAAGACCTCCAAAGTGCTCCTTTCAGAAAATACAAATTGAAATCATTTTAAAAATAGTTTTCTACATTACCTGCATCCAGATGTTGGTCAATTCTGTAATTTTCTTTCTACAAGTTGACATAGAAATGAGAAAAAGAAAATCACCATTTGATGTCAGGACTGCTTTTTAGATATGAATGTCACATATTTGCAGAAATATGCTATTACAAACCTGAAATACTCAGTTTTAAAGAGATGAAAGCCAATGTAGCAGTTGTTCTAAAGGGGCCAAGGCCTGTGAAGCAGCAGTTCTAATTTATACTGACACAAAATCAGGGACACACAGCTTAAGGTGGTATTCTTTTTACAGTAGAATTATGGGTTGCATAAAACTCATCATAGAATCATCATCAAATGTAATCTTTACTGAACTGATACCAGGCAAGCAGTATATGCAGCTCTATTTTGCAGATCAAATGCTTGATGATCCCGAGAAAAGAGCTCTAAATATCCTGCATGCCGTTCACAGGAAGGAGTTTCACAAAATTAACACATTCAATCTTTCCACTGATGATCAGAAATATCCAGAATTATCTGTAAGTTTCTCAAAGACCAGCTCAAGGTAAGAAATAACTTCAGGATTAAATGACACCAACCCATGTCATAACGACAGCAACTCCAAGAGTCTATTGGCCAGTCTATTGGAAAAATGCTGCAGTGTAAGGCAGGACAATGAATTTCCAAAGAGGAACTATCAGAGATGCTCATTGAGTCACTCTACACCAATTCCAAATTACACCTTTAAGAAGGAACCTTTGGGGACTAAAAGGGACTATACCATTGGCATATTACTTGAGGATAAATTCAAGTATGAAGTTATCATGGCAGGCCAATGGGAATTACATGTTTCTGGTGCCACTAATGTGACTGTTATGATCAGTAAACTGCATCAACCAACAAATTCTATAACAAATATAGTTAGTCTACCCAGGTGATATCCATAAAGCATGTGGTATTTCACAGAATTATTGGGGTTGCAATGCTGTTGAGGTGAAGATGGTTGATAGCATCAAATTCCTGGGAATGATAATCACCAGCAATCTGTCCTGATCCATCCACGTTGACATGACAGTCATGAAGGCTAAGGAAATTTAACATGTCCACAGTGCAGGTTCATAGTTCCTTGGAAGTGGAGTCCTAGGTCAACAGAATAGTGAAGAAAGTGTTTGGTTTACTCACCTTTATTGGTCAGTGCATTGTGTATGGGAGTTGGGAGATCATGTTGCGGCTGTACAGGACATTGATTAGGCCACTTTTGGAATTCTGCTTGCAGTTCTTATCTTCCTGCTATAGGAAGGATGTCATGAAACTTGAAAGAGTTCAGAAAAGATTTACAGGGATGTTGCCAGGGTTGGAGGATTTGAGCTATAGGGAAAGGCTGTATAGTCTGGGACTATTTTCTCTGGAACTTTGGAGTTTGAGGGGTAATGTTATTGAGGCTTCTAAAATCATGAGGGATATGGATAGGGTGAATAGACAAGGTCTTTTCCCTGCGATGGGGGAAGTCCAAAATTAGAGGGCCTAGGTTTAAAGTGAGAGAGGAAAGAATTAAAAGGGACCTAAGGGGCAAACCTTTCATGCAGAGAGCACTGCATGTATGAAATGAGTTGCCAGAAGAAGTGGTAGAGGCTGATACAGTTACAACAGTTGAAAGGCATCTGGATGGGTATATGCTTAGGAAAGGGTTTAAAAGGATATGGGCCAAGTGCTGGCAAATGAAACTAGATTAGTTCAAGATATTTGGTCAGCATGGACGAGTTAGACCAAATGGTCTATTTCCATGCTGTATATTTCTATGAGTCTTATTAATTTTTGTAGGCGCAACATAGAAAGCATCCTATCTGGATGGATCACAGTATGGTATACCAACTGCACTGCAAAAAAATACAGAGAGTTGTAAACATTGCCCGGTACATCACGCAAACCAGCCTTCGATCCATTACTCCATTTATACTTCCCGCTGCCTCAGAAAGCAACCAGCATAATGAAATATAACCTCCTACTCAGGTTATATTCTCTTCCATCCAGGGCAGAAGATACAGCATAGAGGTTTGAGGACTTGCATGAATAGATTCAAGACTAGCTTCTTCCCCCCGTTATCAGACTTTTGAACTGACCTTCAAATGTTAATTCTGATCTTTTTCTCTCTCTGTACCGTCTCTGTGTTTGTAACACTGTATTCCCACTCTGTTCTGCTTTCTTATACATTTTGTATGGGTACGATTGGTTGTATCATATGCAACAATGCACTTTTCACTGTATCTCAATACATGTGACAACAATAAATCAATTATTCAATAAATCATTGGAGAGAAATATTTGGTGACTCCTAATTTTGGGTGATGGGCAAGGTTGAGAAGCAAAGTCCTTTATTGTAACCTCAGCCAGTAGGGGATTTGTATCCATATTGTTGACATCACTTTGCAGAGAGGCAGAGAGTGGCGGTGAAAGAGTCCTTCTCAGGATGGAAGCCAATGATTAATGGTATTCCACAAAGGTCGGTGTTGGAACCACAACTTTTCATTTTATACATTAATGATTTGCATGAAGGAACTGAGGGCATTCTGGCTAAGTTTGCAGATGCTACAAAGATAGGTGGAAGGGCAGATAGTATTGAAGAGGTGAGAAGGCTGCAGAAAGTCTTACACAGGTTAGGAAAGTGGGCAAAGAAGTGGCAGATGAAATACAATGTAGGAAAGTGTGATTATTTTCTAAATGAGGTGGAAAGTCAGAAATCTGAAGTGCAAAGGGACTTGGGAGTTCTAGTCCAAGATAAACTTACAGGTTGAGTCAGTAGTTAGGAATGTTGTCTTTCATCTCAAGAGGACTAGAATATAAAAGCAGGGATGTACTTCTGAGGCTTTATAAGGCTCTGGTCAGAGCATATTTAGAGAATTGTGAGCACTTTTCAGCACGATACCTCAGGAAAGATATATTGGCCCTGGATTGGGTCCAGAGGAGGTTCACAAGAATGATCCCAAGAATGAAAGGCTTAACATATGAGGAACGTTTGAGGACTCTAGGACAATACTCAATGGAGTTTAGCAGGATGAGGGGGGAGTTGCTTGAAACTTATAGAATGCTGAATGGCCTAGACAGAGTGGACATTGGGAAGATATTTCCATTAGTAGGAGAGATAAGACACAAGGGCACAGCCTTAGAGTAAAGGGAAGACCTTTTAGAATGAAGATAAGGAGAAACTTCTTTAGCCAGAGAGTGGTAAATCTGTGGAATTCATTGCCACAGAAGGCTGTGGAGACTAGGTCATTAAGTATATTTAAAACAAAGATAGATTGCCAAGAGGATCAAAGGTTATGGGGAGAAAGCAAGAAAATGGGGTTGAAAAACCTATCAGCCATGATTGAATAGTGAAGCAGATTCGGTTGGCTGAAAAGCCTAATTTCTTCTCCTACATCTTATGGCCTTATGGTCATTGTAACTTAGCCAACTGAGCAAAGCTAAGTGACCTACCCACAGCATAAGGCATGCGTGCATGTCATAGACATCTGGTTTCATAAGCGAAGTCAGATACCTGAACAAAACAAAGGTGACCAACAAGACAATATGACTCTATAACACTGGCAGCAAGGAAAGTAGAAGAAGGTACACAATGTAAATACATCAGAGTTCAAATTCAAACAAGGTAAAAGGAAAATTTTAAAAGATTATTAAGGTTTCTGTGTTGTTAACCTGACTCACCATGTCAATGGTATGAGTGATCAGAAGCTTTTACAACCATTAACATAATATAACCTGTAATAGTAGTGTGACACAAAGTAAAACCTGAAATCAAAGCATTAACCAGTGATGACATATTACTATTATGCGTCTTGAAGGTTATGTACCTCAATAAGTGGCATCCATGGTACAAAAGACCACTACATTGTTTGTAATAGGTCATCAATTTCATACATTGCAGTATCATAATGCAGTGCCAAAATGCATGCACATCTTTTTTTCCAGAAATCTTCTACCCAATAAAATTCAAAGTCCAGCAGCTGCAGGACAGTCATTACAGTCAGATCGAGGTATAGTCACAATTCATGAGATTCAATCAATACTCACAGTGGTTAAAGCTTAAAGAACTGTATCTTAATGGGTTTAACGTGATCGGAAATTTTTAAGGCTTTATTTTCAGGAGAAGCTTTGAACTGAACTGAATGAAATTTAGTGAATTAGTATAATTTGATAAATCAACCAACACAGATTACGTAGCTCCATCATGTCTGTTTCAAAGAAAGATAGCATCATAAGGATATGCCTAGATCCAAAGCACCTCAACCTTTCAGTGAAAAAATATCCACACAAAATACAACGCTGATAGAATGAAATGCTGAATTCTTTGTAGAGTAGGATTCTGGAGCAAGATGTCCAGCTTATCAGCAAAACATGTATAGGACTATTCAGAATTTAGGCTGGTTGTATTTGCATGACTACAGTTGGTTGGATGACTAGTTTGCGATGCAGAATGATGTCAACAGCGTGGATTCAATTCCTGTAGCAGCTTAGGTTACCGTGATGGTCCCACATTCTCAAACTTCCCTCTCACCCTGTGGTGTGGTGACCCTGAGGTTAAACCACCGCCAGTCATCCCTCTCTAATGTGAGTTTAGGAGACTTTACCTTTATTGGCATAGCTGATGTTATCATGGTCATTGGTAAGACATAGGCAGAACATGACCACACATTCATATGGTGATGTCTGTATCACAAAGACATGGATTAATATTTAATAGCACCATGTACCAGTCAACATCAGCCAGATAAACTTCCTTGGATCCGTTTACTCTCCCCATGAAGTCTGCACCAATCCAGGCAAGATCAAGGATGTTAAATAAATGTCAACACCGCAGGATAAAGAGCATTGATAACCCAGCATGAGATTGCCTAATTTTGTCCTGCCATATATTGCCAACATTGTAGGAAGTTATATGCTCAAGAAGGACAGCCTCTATGTGTGGCAAAGCAAGCACCAATATGTCCTTGATTCTCTCAAGCAGATTCTGTTAGCAAAGTCTATTACAAATTTGTGACAGATGGGAGGTCATGATTCTTGAAGTAGATACCTCACAAAAAAGATCTAGTTGCATGTTTTTTGCAACACAAGAAACGTCTTACCTTTGGTTTGAAAACTCTTTTCTCAAGGCAGATCTGTTGAACTTCGGCCAGACCCAGTATGAATACAAATGGCAACTGCTAAAGAGGAACAACTACAAGAGCTGCAAAAGATCATTACGTAGGGATGACCTGACATTCTGAGAGAATTATCAAATAAGATTAATTCATTTTGGCCATTCAGAGGCAAATTTGGTATATTATAATAAGTTATTGTTGAGGCTAATTATTCCAAAGGCAAAACACTTTATGCAAAGGGGTGTTTAACTATTCAATTAGGAATAAAGCACAACATTGTACTTGCAAAAGAATATTGAATATGTATTTGTAAATGGAAAAATCCTTGGCTATAGGGATGTGTGCAGTTAATTGGATAGCTGTTAACAAAATGACAATAAGCATGAAAAGTTGAACAATCTACAGGTATACTCTGTGATTCGATGATCTAAGGCTAAAGGTTACAAGTAGATATGAATAGAGATGAGTGAGTAAAGTGTAGGGAATGCTAATTCTTGAACTGTGGATATAATTGCATCATGGAATTCAATCAGTTGTATAACAAAATACATATTCCTTGGGTATTCTCAATTATCTTTAGGAGAGTGTGGCTAGGAAATGTTTATTATTGACGTTCCAGTATTTAAAGGTTATGTAATTTGAATTCTTATTAATGCCGAAAACCAAACTTTTATAATATAGCATTCACAATACTGCATGATAATAGATTTTTATTATTCATTTTTTAAACATTATTATATATTTCCCATATTCTGGAAGTAGAGTCAAGGAGATATATAGCATGGAAACAGACCCTTTGGTCCAAGTCTTTCATGCTGACCAGATATTCTAAATTAATCTAGTCCTAATTGCCAGCATTAGCCTGTATCCCTTTAACCCCTTCTTAGTCATATTCCCATCCAGATGCCTTTGAAATGTTATAATTGTACCAGCCTCTACCACCTCCTCTGGCAACTCATTCCATACACGTACTACTCTCTCCATGAAAAAGTTTCCCCTTACGTCCCTTTTAAATCTTTCCCCTTTCACCTTAAACCTATGCCCTCTAGTTTTGGACTCCCTCATCCCGGGGAATGACCTTGATAATTTAGCTTTTCCACGCATTCATTATGATTTTATAAACTTTTATAAAGCCACTCCTCAGTCTCCGATGCTTCAGGGAAAATAGCCCCAGCCTGTTCAGCTTCTCCCTTTGGCTCAGATCCTCTCAGATCCTTGCAAATGTTTTCTGAATCCTTTCAAGTCTAACAACACTTGTCCTATAGCAGGGAGAGCAGAATTGGACACAGCATTCCAAACAATGTCCTATACAGCCGCAAAGTGACCTCCCAACTCCTGCACTCAATGCACTGACCGAAAAAGGTTAACATACCAAACACCTTCTTCACTATCCTGTCTACCTGCTACTCCGCTTTTAAAGTACTATGAACCTACGCTCCAAAGTTTCTGCTCGATAACACTCCCCAGGATCTTACCAATAAGTTTATAAGTTCTGCCCTAATTTGCCTTTCCAAAATACAGCACCTCACATCTATCTAAATTAAACTCCATCTGGCACTACTCAGCCCATTTTTCCATCTGATCCTTTTGTACTCTGAGGTAAGCTTCTTCATTTTCTACTATACCACCGATTTTAATGCCATCTGCAAGCTTAGTAACCATAGCTTCTATATTCACATGCAAATCATTTATATAAATGAAAAAAGCAGTGAATCCAACACCAATCACTGAGGCATAACTCTGGTCACAGGCCTCCAGTCCAAACAGCAACCTTCCACCACCACCCTCTGTCTCCTACCTTCGAGCCAATTTTGTATCAAAATTGCTAGTTCTCCCTGTATTCCATGTGATCTAACCTTGCTAACCAGTTTACCATTCAGAACCTTACTGAAGTGTTACAAAACTAGTCAGGAAATGACCCCTTGTTACAAAGATATATAAAAAATGCAATTAATTTAAATTATCCTGACCTCATGTGTACATTGTTCAGAAGAACTAAACAGGAGTTACTCATATAAGTGGATGATCCTTTTTCTTACAAAGTTATATATTACTCACAAAGTTTATAAGAGTCATAACAGTTCAAGTTTGACCTTGCGTGAAGTGTAAAACTGTTCAATTATTTTCATGACAGAATGTGTCTCACAACGCTTACAGTTACTTTGACAATTTATATTTCATGACAAACATACAACCTTGGGTTTATATAGGGGTTCCAGTCCCTTCAAGCGTTCTTACTCTGATTTGGCACTGAAGGTTGCAACGTGTTACCACTGTTCACTGTATTTTCACTGTTCACTCACTTAAAATTAAGATGAATGTATATATTTTAGTGCAGGTTGTTCTGTAATTTGCGCACAGTCCGACTTATCTGTTGTCGTATCAGTTATGGTTAGATTATTACAATTTTTAATTGTTGAAGTATGAATTATGGACTATTGTTCATTGCTCTCAACCTAAAGAAGCTTTGCTTCTTTTTAAAGCCAAGGGAATGGTTTTGTATTAATTGTTTATTTTTAATCCACATCTGAGGCATGTCCCTGACTGTATCTAGTCTCTTCCAGGTGTTCTTAACCAACAGTGCTGAATTGTTGATATCAAATTGGCTGCTGAAGAGTAGAATCAAAACTTTGTCAAAATGGCTACCAGCATTAATGATTGATGGCAATGTCTTTCCACTCAGTTGTGCATTCTTGCAAAGTCCAATTTGATCAAACTAATGCAAAAGATCTTGAAATTTAAAGCATAAATTATATCCAACAATAATTTAAAAATGAATAATCTCAATACAGGCTGTAACCACAAAACGCCATGACTCTACACCAACTTGATCTCCTTTGCAATTTCTGCTTATTATGACCATTAACAAAATTTTGAGGAGACCTCTAAATTAAGAAGGTATAGAACCCTTACAGTGTGGATACAGGCCCTTTGGCCCAACACGCCCACACTGGCCCTCCAAAGAGTATCCCACCCAAACTGTTCCCCATTACTCGATCTTTATCCCTGACTAATACACCTAACCTCCACATCCCTGAACACTATGGGCAATTTAGCATGGTCAATTTACTTAACCTACGCATCATTGGATGGTGGGAGGAAACTAGAGCACCCAGAGGAAACCCATACAGACACAGGGGGAATGTGCAAACTCCACACACTCAGCCACCTGAGGGTGGAATTGAACACAGGTCCCCAGCACTGTGGGGCAACAGTGCTAATCACTGAGCTACCATGCCGCCCCAACTTTTTTTATGGGGGTTTGGATGGGTTGAACAAGGATTTTAAAAAAAACTGAAGCTAGCTACTGAATGTTGATATATCACAGAATCACAGAATTCTTACAATGCTATGATCCAAGCTAGGTACATTAAATTTATGTGATGGGATGGTTAGCAAGCTTTAACTTTTGTTTAAAATAGACAAAGTTTGAGATCCAGGTGGTATTTATTTTTTGCTCAGTTGAGGTTTCCACGCTCATTCTCCTGCCATGGTACACAGAACCGTGAATAATGTCTGATCCATTTCCAAAACACTGATAAAATTGCCCTTGTCCTTACTTTACACCATGTGAGCCCTCATATTAAATGGATAACCCTTTTACATTTCTGCCACCTCCATCTTGATGCTACCACGAAATATATCTTCCCCACCCCTATCAGCGTTTTGAAGTGAATGTTCCTTCTGTGGCACCCTCTATCACGCCCAACACCACATGTTCCTTCCATTGCTCCTTCTCATCACTTGCCTTTTTACCTCCTCCCTTTTCACATTTCAAACATTCCTTCCAGATGAATCAGTAATTTACTTGTACCTCTTTCAATTTAGTTCTACTGCTGCTCAGAATATGACCTCTACATGGAAGAAAACAAATACGGAATGAGTGATCACTTTTGGTCAGGGGAGGCAGGGGTGTAGTAGTAATGTTACTATACCAGGAACTTAAAGCCCCAGACTGCAGGCCCACACCCACATCAAGAAGCATGCATTACGTTCACCTCCTAGTTGTTTGCAACTTCCATACATCATCTTGATCTCTTGATTACATTTCTGTCATTGGCCTGCTGCAGGTTCCAGTGAAGCTCATCGTAAGCTGAAGGAATAACAAGTCATTTTATGCTTGGACACCTTACAGGCTTCTGGACTCAACATTCACTGCCTCAACATTCAAAGCCAGTGTCTGGCTTTCTTAATTTTTTTTCCACCAGAACTAACCTATATTAACACCTACTAGGAACATCTATTCTGAAACTATATGCCTTCTTGACAACTGTTACCACTCCCTTTGCCTGTAATCTGTGACACCTCCTGCATGTCATCTAACTTTCCTTCTCTACTGTTCTAATCGCTCTTTTCCACATTTTTCTACAGTACAAGTCACGTTACTTATCAAATTCTCTTTGCAGTTTCAAAGAAGATTAAAATTGGACTTGAACTATTTACTCTATATCTTTCTCCACAAATGCTGCCAGACCTTCTGAATCTCTCCTGCACATTCTGTTTTTGTTTCAGAATTTCAGCATTCACAATATGTTGCTTTTGTTTGAGATCCCATGTTCTTACTAAGAGAGTAAAGCTACACAGTTCAAGCTTTGAAGACAAAATGTAAAACAATCCATACTACATGCAACTTATTTCTAACACTCAGAACTAACACAAGGTATATATGAGTTAATAGACGTAGCATGATCAAGCATCCCACCAAGCTTATCAAACAGGAATTGAGGTCAAGACAGATCCCTCAGATTTTTGCAGCAACCAACGCAGACAAAAG
This sequence comes from Chiloscyllium punctatum, assembly GCF_047496795.1. NCBI lineage: Eukaryota > Metazoa > Chordata > Chondrichthyes > Orectolobiformes > Hemiscylliidae > Chiloscyllium > Chiloscyllium punctatum. The sequence goes on from NC_092758.1 coordinate 62,298,464, forward strand.
TGATATTGAGTCACCAAATCTCATTAGAACTTTGTCTCCTATTCAAAAGATTCTAGTTCTTCAGTTTTAAATACATAGCTTTGAAACCTTGTCAAACGTGATTCTATCATGGACTATCTCAATGCTTGCTCATGTCTTGATAGTTCAATGCCTTTTGCTGAGACTGCAGCCCACTGAATTCCTGAGACTACACTCCAGCATTGGTTCACAGGAATAACTCCAGCTCTTTCATGGACAGCTAACTGCACTGAGCTGATGCTACATCTGGGATTTCTCCAAGCTCCAGCATTTCTCAGCTGCACTGAGAATTATGCTTTTGGGCTTCCTACATCCATGCTTACAACTGCACTGAATTATTAATGGGTCCTAGGATCTTCTGTACTCCAAATGGTTTGACTGGTGCCCAATGCTTCTTCTGAGCCCTTATGCCAACATTTTATTGCAAGTAATGGCTCCCAGGGCTTCTATGAGCCTTATTTGCCTGGGCCTGGGTTATTGTGCTGCAGAACACACCCAGTCTTGTGGACTTACTTATACTCAAAACATTTATCTATTGTTGGGTTTTACGTGCCATAATAGTTGCACTGCTATCTGCAGCTGCCTGAAGATAGGACTGAATGCTAGCCTAAACATGTGCAGCCTGCCCCACTCTACACATACTGCAACACAGAGGAATGGTAATCCTCAGCTTCTTTCTGTAAAGAAATGTAATTTGGTTTAGGCAGACACCACATAGGAGGCTTTTTGGCCCTTTGTGCCTGCTCCAGCTGTCCAAAGGAGCAATTTACCTTGTTTCACTCCCCTGCATTCTCCCTGCAGCCTTGCACATTCTTCTCTTTCGGATAATAAACCAAATCCCTCTTGAATGCTTTGATAGAACTGGCCTAAACCATACTCTCAGGCAATGCATTCCAGATCCCACACTTGCTGTCTGAAAAAGTTTCTCCTGATGTCTCATTGACTTTTTTTGCCAATTACCTTAAATCTATTCCTTCTTGCTCTTGACCCTTACATCAATGGGAATAGTTTTTCTTTGGAAATGTTCTGCATAGCTTTATAAAGGTAATTTAATTTCTTCTTATGCACATTCGATGGACTGATTTCAAATACTTTGTTTTCGCGATGAACCCATCTTAAGCTACACCAACCAAGTCTCACTATCACCACTTTTAACGATAGAAAGCAGTATTGTTTAAAGTTTTTTTTAATGTTGACATTCTAAATTGTAGCCCAACTGTGCTGATTCATTACATATTTTATATTTAGCAATATACAAATCCATTTGATTTAAACTTGCAAAAGAAAACATTTATCAAAACTAATACAATTTTGGACACAATTTATGTCTGGATCATTGATTGTGACTGAAATGGAAACTCTACCTCTCAATATTTATTCTGGAATTCCATTCCCTAAATCCTAAGGACAACAGATTTTTCAGTTTAATTCTTTGAATATACCAAAGATGTTTAAAGTAATTCAGGTAAAGGACAAGTAAAATATGTCTAATATGTTTTCTTCACTTGTTCTAAAGTCACTATCATCCTTATTTTTGATAAATTTCACAAAATGGGAACAGTTGCTTATGGGGAATATTACCAGTGCAATGTAAATTTCATTCAAACTACTAGACCACCCAGAGGTCTGTACATTTGTAAGGGAAGATCTCCATGCTTCAGGTCAAGGTTGGCTCCAGATTTCATTTGAGACTGAAAAGATGCCAGAGTATGCCCTTGGGCTACACTTGGTTGTCCCTCTTCTCATTTATTGATCTGAGCTACAACCAGCCTGATAGGCAGGTGTCACTGATGTTGGATGCACTCTATTTCCCTTCATGCAGAGATAGTCATCAGCGGTTTGAAGGATGTTTTATGGTACCTGATTTACAATGTTTGTTGTTTTGTTAGTGCATTTGTCTGGTCCCTAACTAGACCACTTAGCTGAAAGATCCTCACTCTATGCACATGACTCATTTTAAAGATACAACAACAAAACTTGCTTGCATAAAGGTTAGTGAACTCTTTAATTTAGTTGTGTTGTGGAGTGATTGTTGTGAAATCTGAAACTTTCATGAGAGTTAGCTCATGAATTTTATAAGATTTTAAAGTGGTCAATGTCAGAAATCAACATCAAAAGAAAATGTGTTAAAGAATGATTCTCAAACTTGCTGTTGCTTTACAAGATTTTCTTAATCATTGTAATAAATGCAAACTCCAGACAACTCTCACCTTCGTCTCATAGCTCCATGCAACATAGGCATCTACATTTATTCCTTTAGTAACTTCAGACTTTGGAGAATGTGGATGAAGGAAGCAAATGTACTGCAGCCAAACTTGCAGCTGAAACAAAAATAGGTGGAAAAGCATGTTGTGAGAGGAATACAGAATTTACAGACAGACGTTAGGTTAGGTTTGTGGGCAAGAAGTTGGCAAATGGTGTATAATGTGGGAAAATGTGAAGTTGTTCATTTTGCAAGGGAGAACAAAACAGCAAGGTATTATTTAAATGGAGAAAAACTGCAGAAAGCTGCAATACAAAGGGACTTGGGGGTAGTTGTGTACAAATACAAAGCTAGTACACAGGCACAGCAGGTAATTAAGAAGGCTAATGGAATGTTGGCTCTTATTTCAAGAGGGTTGGAGCATAAAAGTAGGGAAGTCTGACTGCAACTGTACAAGGTATTGGTGAGAGCACATCTGGAGTACTGTAAGCCATTTTCATAGAATCATCGAATCCCTTAGACCATCGATTTTGGTCCACTTATTAAGGAATGGTATAATTTCATTGGATGCAGTTCAGAAAGGTTTGCTGGGATGATCCATGGTATGGAGGGATTGTCGTATGAACAAAGGCTTAACAGTTTGGGACTCTATGCACTAGAATTTAGAAGAATGAAAGGTGATCTCATTGACATATAGACGATTCTTAAGGGCCTTGCCAGGGTAAATGCTGAGAGGATGTTTCCCTTCATGGATGAGTCTAGGACCAGAGGACAAAGTCTTAAAATAAAAGAGTGCCAATTTAAGACTGAGTTGAGGAGGAATTTCTTCCCTGAGAGGATTGTGAATCTTTGGAACTCTTTGCCACAAAGGGCTATAGGAGCAGAGTCCATGGATATATTTAAGCTGAAATAGATTCTTGATCAGTAGGAGAATCAAGAGTTATGGGGGAATATGCAAGGCAGTGGACATGAGGAATTTCAAATCAACCATGACTCTATTGAATGGCAGACTAGGCTCAAGGGTATATTTCTTTTGATCTTATGGTTATACGTTATTTATAGTATCATTTTGAAACTAATTTCAATTTCATACTTGACTCCCAAGTTTTCACTTCATCTGTGTCCCCATTGGTGTACAACTGAAGAACCACACGATGCTGGATTAAAGTGATTGCCAGAAAAATCAAAGTGGCATGAGGAAAACCTTTTTTTAGGGAGATAGTAGTTAAGATATGGAATACATTATCTGAGAGTGTAGTTAATACAGACACAATACAGCTGTTTTAAAGGAATTGGATAATACTGGAAAAGGAGGAAAGATTTACAAGACTATGTTTGGGGAATGGGAGGAGTGGAGTTGCTCTTGCAGAGAACTTGAACAGTCAGGATGGGCTGAAGGGTCTCCTCACATGTAAAAAACATTATTTAACATCTTTCAATTTCCCAACGTTAATCAGCCTTAATGGTCTCCATATCTCCTTTTATTTTTCTTTCTTGATTAAAAATTTTATGCACTTTGTTTGAACCTTCTGATACCTATGGATCAATGATGATTTTGTGAACTTTTTTTTATCTTTATTCTTCCATTGGGTATGTCTTTGCTGGAAAGGTCAGTCCTAAATATTTTTAAACATGGTAGCTTACTGGGCAATAAAGAACATTAGTAAACCTGGTGGGTTCTTATAAGAATTAATGGCACTTTCATGGCACTAGTACTGAGACTAGTATTTTCGTACTGCAGATTTAAGAAGTGAATTTAAGTTCCATCAGTCACTGTGATAGAATATAACAAAGCAATCAGGGCTTCTTAAAATGTAATTGCCTAGCTTTGAGGTTTTTAAGCTATAGGAAGATAACTCATGAATAAATTTTATTTGGCTCATTAGTCAGAAAATATCACCAGGAAAATATTGGGTTGGCCAGATTCTGAAGCATGAGAATTTATTGAAGAAGGTGAGTGATCAAATATTTGTGGGATACAGATCAAGAGGGAGAAAACTTGAAAAAAGAAGTTTCCTATCAGCAGTTAAAGGGGAACGTCTAAGATCATGAAGTGTGGAAAGGTGTGAGGACCTGTCCTTTTCTAATGATTAACAGTAATTCTTCTTCAGAATTTTTTTGTCTGCAGTAGTTTTTGAGCTGTTGTGGACCACATTTCTTATTAAATATCAGAATGAAACAATAATAGCTTTGCATTAATGATTTATAGAATGATTATAGCATAGCAGGAAGCCATTCAGCCTACCATGTCTGTGCCAGCTCCCTGCAACAGCAACGCAGCTGCTTCTACCCCGCCTCCCTTTCCCTATAACGCTGCACTTCTCTGTAAACCTTGATTGTATTGCTTCCATTACATTGTCAGTTACTGAATTCTAGATCATGACCACTGCTGCAGAAAAGTGCTGTTCTTCACTGTTTTGTTTGTCATTTAATCAGTGCCATCTGTTTCTTGATCCTTCCACAAATGGGTGTAATTATCCTGTTGTATTCTGAGTTTGAATACTTGTATTAAATCTCCTCTCAACCTCCTCTTCATTGAAATGAACAGTCCTAGCTTCTCTTACTTATCCATGAAACTGAAGACCTGCACCCATTCTCATAGATGTTTTCTGTACTCTATCATGTCTTCATATTCTTCCTAAAGCTTCTTCTGCAGCTGTACAGGGTCTTGGTGAGACCACACCTGGAGTACTATGTGCAGTTCTGGTCCCCAAATTTGAGGAAAGACATTCTGGCTATTGAGGGAGTGCAGCGTAGGTTCACGAGGTCAATTCCTGGAATGGTGGGATTACCTTACACTGAAAGACTGGAGCGACTGGCTTGTATACCCTTGAGTTTAGAAGACTGAGAGGGGATATGATTGAGACATATAAGATTATTAAAGGATTGGACATTCTGGAGGCAGGAAACATGTTTCCGCTGATGGGTGAGTGCTGAACCAGAGGACACAGCTTAAAAATATGGGGTAGACCATTTAGGACAGAGATGAGGAGAAACTTCTTCACCCAGACAGTGGTAGCTGTGTGGAATGCTCTGCCCCAGAGTGCAGTGGAGGCCCAGTCTCTGGATTCATTTAAGAAAGAGTTGGATAGAGCTCTCAAGGATAGTAGAATCAAGGGTTATGGAGATAAGGCAGGAACAGGATACTGATTAAGGATGATCAGCCATGATCATATTGAATGGTGGTGCAGACTCGAAGGGCAGAATGGCCTACTCCTGCACCTATTGTCTATTGTCCATTGTTGTCACAACTTTGAGCGCAATACTCCAAATGAAATGGATCAGTGGGCCATAACTTGCTTGTACTTGTATTGTAGACCCTTATTTATAAACTCAGGTTCCTGTATATCTTTTAACCACTTTCTCAACTTGCCCTATCAATCTCGATTAATGTTATATGTTCTGCCACTTCCCTGTTCTATCTATTTGTGCACCACATTTCATTTGTACCCTTTATTTTGTCCTGACTCTTCTTGTTCTTCCTACCAAAATGGATCACTTCACCATTCTCTGCATTTACTTTTATTGGCTACATGTCAGCCCATTCCACTAGCTTATCAATCACTCATTAACTATCACTATCCTCAAAATACCTCCAACTTTTGTGTCATTTGCAAATTTTGCAATTGTGTGCTATACAATCAAGACTAGATCATGGATATAAAACAAGCAAAACCATGATCTCAGTACCAAGCCTCAGGAAACCTCAATGCATCCAATGCATCCTTCGTCCAATCTGAAAGACATCTGTTCTCTTTCCTTTTTATTTCTTGTTGTTCAGCCAACTTTGTGTGTATGTTATACAAGGAGGAAAATACTGACATTGAGATGATTGATATCATGCAAGCAGGTCATACTGAATACATCAAGACAGAGAAAGAGTGACCCATGGAGTGGCACATATGGAAAGGGAATACTGGAAATAGGTAAAAACATTCACTGAGTGGGGAGAACCCCTGACTAAATAAGTGAACACAGAGGAAAAAGCAATGGAAGAGGAGATGGAAATCCATTGAGGTGGGCTTACGGGGACAAAACTGTGGAAGGTTTTGGTTTTATTCTCACTTTTCTCTTGTTGTTGTATTTGGATGGCAATTGTTCACATGCAGTCATTCACATCTCCTCCAGAACTGCATTTTTTCTTTAGTCATCCATTGACTGCTGTTTTGGCCCTGCACCACAACACTTCTGCCATTTAATCCCTTTGGTTTCTTTTTTTCTCTTTTCCCACGTCCCATGCCCTGCACTCACTTAAAATTATTTCCATTTAAATGTTTTCCCAGTTCTGGTGACAGACCATCAATCTGAAACTCTAGTTTTCTCTCTTCAGAGATGTCTTTAGAACTGCTGAGTGTTTGCAAGCTTTTGATTTTATTTCATATCCATGAGACATTTTCTGATGACTGGAGTTATGATTTGCTTCATTCTGTGAGAGACACTGACAATGGGTGTATTTACATTGTAATTTTGCTTACTGCTATACCCATATATTAAATTGCATTGCAAATCCAGCTGAGATTTCATGTGAGAGTCATGGCAGACATAAGTTTCACAAAGCTTTGGTTTGAAACGCAAAGAATATACTCACAAGAAATGCCAAAGGCATCTTTTGGATATTCTAATGCAATTTTTAACCGATCAGTTGATATTATGAAACATATGGTTATTCCTGCTCCTCGGATGCTGGCTAACCTGCTGTTCTTTTCTTGCGCTACTCTAATCTTGACTCTAATCTCCAACATCCGCAGTACCCACTTTCGCCTATAGTTATTCCAGTCAACTAAACATTCACTTTTTAAATACTGGGAGAATCCATCATTAGCGATTATGGTTGGGATACCTATGAATAATTCTAATAAGAAATTCAATAGAAATTTCTATACTTAGAAAGTTGAAGTATGGAACAAATAGACTGTTGCAGGGGATTAGAATGAATGCAGTTTCGGGGGTAGCTAGATGAAAGAGAAAGACATAGAGTGCTATACTGACTGAGTCAGAAGAGGCAAGGATAGAGGAGGTATTGGTGGAGTAAAAAGGCTGGACATAGCCATGGTTGGACCTAATGGGCTGTTTTCGTTCTTAGAACGACAGAACTCTACATGATCAGTTTAATCCAAAACCCTGTATTCTTTGAACGACAGAATTCTTCATGTAGTGAGATTGCAAAATCTGGCCGTTGAAATCCGACGTGCAGCCATTAGTTTGAGAAAGATAGCTATAACCTACATGTAGCCCATGCCTCCTCTAGACACTTAAGAGACTTAATTCTCCATAACATTTACCTTCTATCAGTTTGTCGCATACCCATTTGCTATGCGACATCTCTTCAAATACACGTATGTTCTAGGGTTGCATCAGCAAAATAATTTTATAACTGGCAACGGGAAAAGTCTATCCTAATGCAAAGGTTTTATTTCTAACTTTTTTCTTCAGAGGGTATCCAATAATCGTAATTCAATCCAATTCATTTCAAAAGTAAAAGAAATGTACCCAATCTTCATTCTGAACTCTCAGCGCTACCAACATTTGGCATCACCCGCTCTGATCAACAAACGTGTGTTGCTGAATGTTGATTTAGCCATTCCCGTGAAAACGTGGCATGTCACAGTGGTCGGGAATGCAGGAGGTGCCCTGTTTAATTTTCACTGCTCGCTTATTTCTAATAGGCACATTTTTAAATAGGGTGTAATTGGGGTTGAAATATTTGACTTGTAGAATGTATCCGTGCGATAATAAGCCTGCTAACCAATTACAAAAAAAAATTGCTTTTTCTATCTGGTTAGAACCGGCAGACATTGGAAGATTGTTAGGACAGAACTTCGTGAAGAACGACGTCTTATTGGGTTCGTGGTTTTATATCCAGAGTAATATTTCAAACAAAGTACAGCACTGGTATGGTTGAAAGCATTTCTGTTCGGTTAGAAACGATCTGAACGTTTAAAGGAACCTGCCTGGGGATTTGAAGGCAGCGTTGCGTTTTAATACTTAATCTAATGAGATTTAACCAAATAGGAGAGATAAAATGGAAACATGTTGATTTTCTCCCAATATCATTCAGATGCGTTAAGTATATACAGTATATGTCTTTTTTATTACATAGTCTTGTAACCCACGCGCAAATTGAAATAAACAGAAAGCAACATTGCACACATTTTACTGTACACATTTACTGCAGTGATTTGCAGACGGCTTACAATTTTTAAAAATTGCAAATAACGTCGTCGTAATTCGCATAATGACGTAAAAAAATAAGTGGGCAGTGTTAGTGCATGATTTCAAGGTGCGATTTTTCTACTTGATCTGCTACTACCGAATTCTGAACTTGGGCTACTAACATTCTATCTTTCTGTCCAATGTGGTATCACCAAAACTGCCTATTCATGTGTATCCTTTAAATCTCAATGAGCCACCCACCCTTTACCATAATAACACTGCATAATGGAAGACAGGCTCAAATACAAAGCTACCTTAAAATACGAGATCAAAAGTTGTATGAAAAAAAGACATAAAATGACGGATGTATTTGCCCGAGTCTTTTAACGACCGACATCATCTGCGACATTGTTGTCAGTCTCATTGCTTGGTTCAGATTGGGGCAGTGAAGACTACCATGTCAAAGAACATTTGGGGATTAAATAATGGTAAGGTCTTTATTCAGTGATCTGGAACACTAAAATAAAAGCCCTGAAAGTGTGTGGAATTATGATTTCACATCTTCCTTATCCACTCCTTGGTTCGAAGATGCAATAATACTTTTTTATTAGCGCTAATGCTAAATTAGCAGTCTTTGACTGTATCATTGAGCTGCCCGTTAAAAAAATGTGACCCATATAACAGGGAGACAGACTGCACTTTCTCGCCTTTCAGTAATAGATGACCTGTGTCAACAACCATTCAGTGCGAATATTGTCCTATGCTCAATCAGTGTCACCACTAACATTACCAGGCTCTAATCCCATGCAATGTGGAAACCCCAGTGTTCTGGTGGATTTGAGTCTGTACCGCAGTGTTCAGGTCATTGACGGTGAAGTTCATGTTCATAAAACTGCTGGCCGCTGTCGAAGGAGGCATGGCTTGAACACTGGGATAGTTACAGTCATAGTTGGCGGTGGAGGCTGCAGCACTGTAGTTGGTGTAGTTTGCATAAGTGCCGTAAGCGTAAGGGCTGAGGTGCATGTTATACGGCGAGTGGTAAGATGAAGATTCTCCCAGACACGGCTTCCCGTCTCGAACGAGAACTGGTACCGCGATTCTTCTGGGAGGCGGGAGGCCAACCATCTCCAGAGATTTATCCTGGCGTTGCCTTTTACATTTGTACCGGCGATTTTGGAACCAAATTTTGACCTGGGTGGAGGTGAGCTTCAGTATGTTTGCTAAATGGTCTCTCTCGGGTGCGGAGAGGTATTTCTGCTGTTTAAACCGCCTCTCGAGTTCGTAGACCTGAGCCTGGGAGAAAAGCACTCTTGGCTTCCTTCTTCTTCGCCGGGGCCGCTCGGCTTCATCAGCTTTCTCTCCTTCCTTCTCCGGGTTCACCCCCATCACTCGGCATTCTAAATTGCAAAACCAGATCATTAGTGCAAAACTGACCTTTGTCCCTTGCAACTTTCTGCTAAACCTGTTTCTAACGTTGAATCAGATTTCTCAAAGACTATAGGAACAGTATAAAGCCTGATGGAGATATTAGCATTAATGCCTGGTTTATAGGACAATTAATCTGAAGGTACAATGGGTGTACATCTCAATGGAAGGCTGGACCCGTCCAGGAGCTGCAGATACAGGATTTCAACTTTAACTTGAGACAATGCGGGTTAAATCGTTAACACAAGATCAGAGGAGGTACTTGACAAGGTCAACACCAGCCCGTTGATAAATGACAGGATATGGAACACTTTAAATTGAACGATTTCTCCCATAAGATTTACCTGAAATTCTGTGTAAAAGTATTCTCTACAAGTCAAGGTTTCTGTTTAAATATAAACGTCGTATCACAACAATGGGCGAATGGAGTTAGAGGGTAATGTGGAATGAATCACAGTGAAGCAAAGGTTTGTAAAGTCTGTAGTTCGCCCTTCTCAAATTGGGTGTTTTGAGCAGCTTGGAGAATAATTCCCACAGCCGCTGTGGGAAAGGTGTAAAAAAACGAACTGTTTAAAACTCTCTCCTTCCCATTGGAAAATGTATTGCAAAGATATATGAACAAACATACTGCAAGATATTTTTGAAGAAAAGGCGAATCTATTCTCTGACAGTTTGAGAAGTAGAATGTTAACATAGTAAAGTCAGGCATTGAAAGATTAAAGCAAAATAGCGTAGCAAATGCAAACCTGGAGAGGTTAGTGTTACTTTGGGAGGCAATATTAATAGAGTGAAGTCCAGGGGAAGAAAGAATGAGATGTGAGATGATCCTTTAGTTTGGCACGAAATTAATCCTGAACCAGAAAGTAAGGAAAGAACAACTCCTATTTTTAAAATAAATCATTGTTCTTTCGAAACCATCATACTTTAAATCTGCAACTAATACAGAAACTAGAGCAATAATAGCAAAAAAACCCTGAATAATAATTCAAAAAGTGACATTCAATAACGTTCATTTTATTTATATTGCCCATAATTTGCTCCTCTATTTTCAATTTATTTAGTCCACAACAATACACCGCGAGTTATCTGAACGATGAATGAAACTCCAATTAATATATTTGCGAAGGAAGTTCATAGATATCTATTAGAAATGTGAAGATTTCCTGGCAGCGCTCGTGAAATAAACATTTTATGTAAAATTGTTATATAGTTTTTTTTCTATACTTACTGTCTATTGTAAACTCAGCTCACTTGCCTGAATTAAATTGAATTTTTAAAAAAGAATCCAGTCCTAATACACATTTTATGCAGACATTTTATTAGTTTGGATCCTAAGCACGCGTGCAGATTACCAGAGATCGCGTTATCGGCATATATATTATAAAACTAATAATTGTAGTCACTCTAATAACATTATATATGAAGTAAAAGGTGATGAATTAATTTTTACCCTTAATGCTTCCCGTCGCTCCGTTGCTTGCCTTTGCTTCTCTGCGGTCGATTTCCAAATAATTATTTCCGAACGAACTACTGGAATAATTGGGATGATTTTTGCAGGAATTCAGTTTGGGCAGCGGCTCATTGTATGTCGCTAGCGATTGTGTTTCAGTGAAGTGCAGTTGTTTGGTCCCTGCCAGCATACAGGAAGCAGGGGAGGGAGGCGAATCGAACTCCGCCGACTCTCCAAGAGACGCCATGTCAGGATGATGCTGAAGATTTAAAATATCCTTCACTGAGAATGGAGTCGAAGTTGTTGAGCCGGCAAACATGTTGAAAACCAACTACTGCGTACAAAGTGTCCAGAAGAGGAGGTCTTGAGAGGGCTATAGTTAGAGGTATATTTTATCATCGGAATAAGCAAAAAGCAATTATTAATTACCGTTCAGTTTAGTTATTCGGTGGTGAGCCGTTCATCTCCCCTAACAGTTTGACTAAACTATCTAGCTGTGGGATGTGCTGGTGCTATCTGACATCAGTATATTGGTGTGGGGGAGGGGGCTGCGAGGCGGCATTGGATCACTGAGACCGACGTGTTATACAAACAGCTATTGGCCTGAGGTGCTGCGCTCGACAATAAAGCGTTCTGCTGATACTCCTAATATGGTCGAATTGAGCATTATTCTTGTTCATACCTGCATTTCCTCAAATTGCTTGTAATATGCTACATTTTTCATTATATAGCAATTTTAATTTGAACAAAAACGTACAGAAAGTAACATTAAACATATCTGAGTATTTTATTTTTCACTTTCAGTGACCCAGTGTATTCTCATGAAAAACAGACAAACTGAGGCTAGAAATTATAGGACACATTATAGACGTCTGTCCGACAGAACTAGACATCACAATTATAAAAGTGTGTGTGTGTGTGAATACGCGCCGGTGTTGTTGGATGTGGATATGTTTCTGTCTGTGTCCCTGAAAGTGTGTGTGTGTGGTTGTGTGTCTCTGAGTCTCCCTGAGCGGAAATGTGTGTGTATCTGTGTACAGTGGTGTGGGTATGTGTCCCTGAGAGTGAATATGTGTGCCTCTGCGTGTGGGTTTGCACCTGTGTGCACCAGCGCGCCCTGACATTGCCTTGAGTAGCAAGTTGCTTAGTATTAGATAAAACCACTTTTGAATCCGTACTTTGAATCACCTGCGTATTTCTTATTAATGTACCTTCTTCATCTGCATTTGTATTTGTACTATGAGCTTTGTCTTTGTCTTATTTTGAAGGTAAACTACTTAGATAAATTTAAGGATGACTAAAAAAAGGCCTATTAATAAACTAAAGTGCATTAACAAAAAAAAGCATTGATTTGACGCATAAAGTCCTACCTACAGTCTGTAAACGTGACTTTGATGAAACCTACTCTTGTAATTGAGACAATGTTTGTGTGAAAATTCGTTTTATATTGCATAATACTTTGTAGAGAATGATGTTTGAACAGGAACGTTCAGCACTGCAATTTGAACACTGACACTGGAGTTGTATTTTAAAGATTTATTCGTTTCCCTGACTCAGGCCTAATTGGGAAAATGGAACATGAACAACAGATGTTTGTTGAAAATTGGAAAAAAAAGTAAATAGAACATTAATATGTGGAATGTTAAAGGTTAACAATTTAAACTGAATTGGTTCAAACAATAGAGGTCCGACCCCTTCAAATTTAGTCCAGCAGAAAATAACTTAGCGGCTGCTTCCCAGTAAGCTACGAGGAACGGGGATATTCAAACCACTGAACTCGGCTGGATTGTTTTGAGGGTTTGTGGTTGGGGGCTGGGGGCAGAGGGGATCGGAACCACCAGAGGCGACACGCTGGAAGCTCGAAACTGTGGTCCGGCAACCACTTCAGGCTCCCCGATCGCTGATAAAGGGTTTGGATAAGGGACGATTAGGAGGACTACAAGTGTAAGGAGGAAATTGTAGACAACGTGCTAACAGACAGAAAACAAACAAATAAAAAACCGGCTTTGGATGGAACATGAACTGTCATTTTGACTTTGCTGGAATGTACGTGCTTAGTTATCCCATTGAGCGTAATGAAACTGAAATAAGGTGGTGAACCAGTTACTGATCCAGGACTGAAGCATTGATCTGTTTGAGTAAGAAATTGGTATCCCTATTTTTTCCCCAACGAGCGGCGAAATATTTTCATTGAGAATTACAATCCGAAAGACGGAATGACAAGACACAGTCTGCCGTTATCTATTCCGGGCCATTTTCCGCCCAAACTCAGTTTTTCCTTCCTGATACCATCAGTGAATCATTTCGTTTTTAAAATGTGAAAACGACTTTAACCTCGGAACAATGACATAAGAGAATACACAAGACAACTCTGGGATTAAGGCGATGCACAATGTCAACATTAATTCATTGCAGCCTGCTTTTCGATAAAATAGATTAAATAAACCAGGATATTTCTGGATTCAGAACGGGTCTTTAGAGCTGTCAGCTTTTGTTAACAAGATGTCCAGAAGATTCTGTTCAGCATTTAGATATTCAACGTGTTCTGATTAAGTGGATCAAAGAATAGTAAACGGAACACGATTTAATGTTACATTTATAAAACTAGAACCGTTTCCTGATGGCTTGGTTCATCTTGATTTGCAGCACCAGTCGCAAAGATAATGATTGAAATTGTGCCGCTTGTAAAACCTAAATAATCGCATAAAGATTCGTCTGAAGGTTAATGGAAAGATTGTTTTTTTCTCTCTTTATCCATTCGGAAAAAGAAATCTGAATGGACATAACGCCTTTAACGACGTCAAACCTTCAGATAGCGCCTTGCAGCCAATGAAATCTTGGCGACGTTTTTCAAGGTGATGAGCGAGGAAACGCAGCAACCGATTGACACACAGCAAGCTCCAAAATTAACAATTTGATAGCCACCAGATTATCTGTTCGGATGTTGATTGGGGGATAAATATTGGACACTGAGTAACTCTCCTGCTGTTCTCGAAATGGTGCCTAGGGATCTTTTATGTTGACCTGAGAGGGCAGATAGGCCCTCTGTTTAATGTCTCATTGGAAGTACCCTAAATTGTGTGGTAAACTCTCTGAAAGGGGACCTGAACACACATTATGACTTACATAGTTAAAAATCACACAACACCAGGTTATAGTCCAACAGATTTGTTTGAATGCACTGACTTTCGTGGAACTGCCTCAACATCAGGTGGTTATGGATAATTACCTGAAGAAGGAGCAGTGCTCTGAAAGCTAGTGCTTCCACACAAACCTGTTGGACTATAACCTGGTGTTGTGTGATTTTTAACTTTGTCTACCCCAGTCCAACACCGGCACCTCCAAGTTATGGCTTAGACGTCAGAGTGCTGCTCTCTGAGCCATGTGCATTGGGACCAAGCTGGATGCACTATTCAGAATAGTTGAGGCGATATTTCCAAGGCTATCGGTGGAGATGAATTGATTTCATCATTGGCCAGATGGTTTCCCTCCAGCTTTGAGAACTTCGCTCTCGGAATGACTGGCGATCTCTAATACACAGTTGCATCCAACAATATAACCATGAGTATTTGGAAAATTAGTGAGAAATCTACAAGTGACAGGATTTGCAAATAACGAAAATTCAGCCAATAATGAAGCTAAAAGTTCAGAAACAAACACAGAAATTACTGGGAAAACAGAGCAGGGAAGACACCAGCGTAGGTCCGGTAACCCTTCTTCAGATCTTGCTTTCCAGCATCCACCGTTCTTTTGTTTTTTTTTGTTTACTGAAAATGTAGAGGTTGTAACTCATTTTTCATTAAGACTTGAATGTAAAACTGCTCGGGTTTTCAAGCCGACTACAGTAATGGAAGCATTTTAGATCATACAACTTGTGCACCCGCGGTAGACGCCACCATTCAGCCAGCTCCATGCTTGAATCAACTTGATGCATCTCCAACATCAATGAAAGTTGGTTGGAGTGACGTGTCAAATGTCAGTGCTTTTTGCAGATTTTGACGACCAACTAGAGCAGTTAGATACCTGGATTTCTGTCAGATTGCATGGTGAGCGCAAGCTCTATTGTCCTTGATCTGCAAAGCCCCAGTTTGCACAGATGAGAGAAATCGTGTAAACGGGGTTAAGACGCATTTGGCCGTTCCAGCGACATTTACATTGGAGAAAGCAAATGTAGACTGGATGATCGTTTTGCAGAACACCTCCAAGTCTGTGTGCAAGCATAACCCTGATCTTCCTGTAGCCGGTAATTTTAACACAGAGTCCCGCTCGCATGCCCACTGCCTGTCCTGGGCATACTGCAGTGCTCCAATGAACCACAGCTGCAAACTGGAGGAACATCTCATCTTCAGGCTAAGCACTTTACAACCTTCAGGATGTAATCCTGATTTGGAAATGCTGGTGTTGGACTGCGACATACAAAGTTGAAAATCACACAACACCAGGTTATAGTCCAACCTGGTCTATATTCCAATTTAGGGTATTTCCAATGAGACATTAAACAGAGGGCCTACCTGCCCTCTCAGGTCAACATAAAAGATCCCTAAGCACCATTTTGAGAACAGCAGGAGAGTTACTTAGTGTCCAATATTCATCCCCCAAGCAACATCAGAACAGATGATCTGGTCTCTAAGGAAGCACTAGTTTTCGGAGCGATGCTCCTTCATCAGGTGGTTGTCATCAGGACTTAATGTTGCGTTCAACAGCTTCAAATTGTGAAACAACTCCCAGTCCTTCCATTTAGCTTGTTACATTCTCTATCATCAGGGCTTTCCTCCCCCCACACCCCAAAGGGACTGTCTGCTCTTCCCTGTCTGGCAGTTAGACGCATCATTGTTCTACCATTCTCACATTCACATTACTTAATCTCAACCACCAACATCTTTTCTCCCCTAGCACTCTACACTCCGTGCCACCACTCCCTCCCCCCAACCCCACCTCCATTAGAGCATCAATGCTGCCCTCTCTTAAACTTCACGTCCGCTCTGATGAAGAGTAATCTCGATTTCAAACGTTAGGTTGCTGCCTCTCCATGGATGGTGCCTGACCCGCTGTGATTCCCAGCATTTATTGTTTTCAGAAACCAACTACGACGTTTGTTGTTCAAAGCCCAGAGCTAATATGTTGGAAATATATTAATCTCTGTGATACCCAGGTCCCCATTTATGGAAGGGATTTTCTCCTGCAACACCTGATAGAGAATCATGAGAGAATAGAAATTTCACCAAGGGAACCATTCTTTTCAAATCGAGATAATTAAATACATTCCCTGCCTATTCCCGGTGTGATTTTATCTTCTTCCTTTTGAAGATTAAAGCGAGGCCACATCTATCTGCGTATCTGAATGAGAAAGATCTCAGTGCGCCAGGTCATGAAGAGCAAACGCCCCATTACCAAGTTCGAAACAGTATTTATTCGTCAACTAACTGCAATAATGACTGGTGATTTGGTCATCTCTGCTGTTTGTGGAAACTTGCCGTGTACTTTGGATAAAATTACCTACATTATAATTTCGTTGGCTGTAAAGGCGTTTTGGATGATCATGTGGCCATGAAAGGTGCTATTTAAATATCCTTACTTTTAAAATACTTCCAAAACTCATTTTAATTGCAGTTTCACGTTCAATAATCACTGGGGTGAAAGTATTTCATTCACTAAGAATTCTTGAAAAAGAAAATGTCTTGCATTTGGTCTAGAATTCTAACGGTAGCTGTAAATTGTGTACCGCTTTACTAAACGTGAATTCCCACAGTGTATCCTTTCGAACATGTTTGAATTTTGAAAATCTCTGTTAGCAGTTTCGTAAACGGATCTATTAAAAAAACGAAATTATTTACGTCTCTACTCAGTATCCCAATCTCTTTCCTGACATAATTTTAGTGTATGCGAAAGTGGGTACTGCATTTGCTGGAGATTAGAGTCAAGATTAGTGTCGTGCTGGAAAAGCACAGCAGGTCAGGCAGCATCCGAGGAGCAGGAGAATCGACGTTTCGGGCGAAAGCCCTTCATCACGAATGAAGAGGGCGTTGGCCCGAAACGTCGATTCTCCTGTTCCTCGGATGCTGCCTGACCTGCTGTGCTTTTCCAGCACTAGTCTAATCATAATTCTAGTGCATATTCACTTTACGCCATATCTGGAACACCTTTCCTATAACTGGTGTTGAAATTGCTCTCATAATTTCGACTGTAGACTACCATTGATTTCTACCTATAGAACATAGCTTTCTCATCCTCATATTTAGTTATAAAGATATATAACATGTAAACAGACCCTTCAGTCCAGCTAGGCCATGCTGACCCTGTTCCCTAAATTGGAATACAGGTTGGACTATAGTCAAGATTAGAATGGTGCTGGAAAAGCACAGCAGATCAGGCTGGAGGGCCAGACTGAAGCCTTGATATTTATTCATGCCAATTTAGGTTTATCCGTCATCTGTCATAAATGCGCGTTGCTCTTACCGCGCATTTATTCCAAGCATTGGAAAAATGCCATAATGGTCTAGAGCGCAGTCTAGTTTCTACATACCAAACAAGGTATATCGGTTTGTCCAGCGTGGCAGTTAATAAATTCGTGTTATAAAGATTAATTACGTCCAATTGGCGAGGTGGGGAGCGAGGGTGTGTTATCAACTTCCCTCTTTTGAACCCTCAGTTAGTTGCAACAGATACTTTTATTTCTTCTGGCACACAACTACATCATGCTTCAGTTAAAGATTTAGTTGCTAGATCAAATCAATCGTTTACAATGACTTATTAGGTGAAAGAAGTAAGAATTTATTATCTACTTACCCCCAAAATACATCAAAGATAAACACACAAAAAGAATAAAGAGTCCAAAAGGCAGACTGTAAGAACAAAAGTTGCCCAGTTTTAAAGTTGTTACAATCCTTGAAGTTTAACCTGAAACCACCATTGTTTAATTGCTGACTGATATCCTCAGCAGTGGCAAAGTTTGCAGATACATTTGTGAATTATTGATGGTGTTCTTTCCCCAATTTCTTTTATCACTGAGTGCTGTCTTCCCAGATGATTACAGACATAAAGAAAAGGCCTCCTATCCTTCCTTTTAACTGTTTACATTCGTCGGCTCTGTTCTTCTGCTCAAAACCAGCTGTTGTAATATTGTTCAATGTGTATATCTGAATCTGGCACCACTGTCTTCGCAAACTGACTAATTGGTAGGTGAGCCTTTCATTGCCGAATATGCGAAATTATCGAAACTATCGTAAATAAAACTCACATGGTAATTTTTTGATATTGGCTCAGTTGCTTGGATTTGCTATTTTTAGATAAAGTAGTAATGTTAATGCGGATGGTTTCCTTTATTAAACGTGGATCTAAGGAAGGTTTTCTCAATTTATAGTCAAGTGACATTTGCAACCTATGTTTCATTTTCTTGCAAAAAAGACCGTGAAGGTCTTGGATATAAAAATGACACGAAAGAAATTAAAATTCGACAGACTATATTTATTGCAATGCCAACAAGATACATATTTGAGGAAAGTAGGAAAAATCTGATTGAACATAGGAATTTTTCAGTCGGGTGTGCGGCACTTGGATAACAGACACATTGTGTTTCCGGAGATGTTCTCGTTCGGAGTGTTCAGGTGGAAACATATCAAATCTCAGAAGAAACAGTGCAACATGAAAAGGTGGAGATCACAGGATATTTCTAATCTTGTGATCAAAAGATAGTGTATAGACAAATCCACAACAAAAATCAAACAAAAAGTCATTAGACTGTATATTTAGCAAGCTTCCTTTGAGTTCCACATCAGATTAACATCCACTTTGAGTGTGATTTCCGTACACATCCATTGGGTAAGAAATCCTTTGTCAGTTTTTCTGGATTCCACACATAGCATATTGGGAAGTTCGATCTCTGTCAGCAAACTGAATGAATGCGCGACACGATCATTTCTTTCAATAAATTCCTGACTGAATTAGCGTTTGGGTTGTGTATCATTAGACGGTGGAAATATCATAAAGCATGAAGGTAGAATACAGTAATTTTACTCTGCCATCTTCTAGTTTCTAATGCGCTCGGGATTTTGAGGGTGCTCCTCCAGCTGATGAACAAACAGATAGGTTTGCAAGTTCGAAAAGTTAGCTCGAGTGCGACCTATTTAAGAAAGCTGAAGAATGCCAGTGTTTTTTAAAAAATCTGGGTGGCTCTTTAAGTAACGCGGTAAATTTAGCAATGTAATTGATATAAATTGTTTCGTCATGAGGAATTATTAGTTGGTACGTCATAGAATCATGGAATGATTCGATCATTCGGCCTGCCGAGTCCGTGCCAACTCTGCAAAAGCAACTTATCTCCCCTGGTGTTTAACTCAGCAGGCAAAATTATAGACAATTACCATTATAAATGTGCGCGTATGAATTAAAAGAACCGAGGAGAAAGGCCAGACAGAAATGACACAATTTATCCAGTTCTGTTGGGAAGATTGGGCGGAATGAGAAAGAAACCGAAAATGCCAATTTTGAGTGGGAAACTCTGGTAATTGGGTGCACATTCAACAAGCTTCTTATTCAATCTCGGCAACTAGATTGTGGCATTAGACCAGACATTGGCATGAGATTGGGAGACACTGGCGGGAGGTTATCTTGTTCTTGATAAAACTTGTGAGCAATTTAAGAACAGCCGGAACTAATCACATACTCGGTAATCACTAATGGGTTCCAAGTTATGACTGTTAGGAAGTAATGGAAGTTGGACAAGGCAATTAGCAGCAGCCACACGCGGTTTAAATGCTCCTGTTTTAAAGTATGCAGTGGTAGAAAGTCAAAGGCTGCAACAGTATTAAGGGATTACTTTGCTGTAATAGAATACACATACATAGATTAAGGATATTACGCTATATCGCTCTGCAGCCATTGGAAGTGTAACTTCGTATCGCCTCGACTTTAACATCAAATTCACTATTTCGTTCAAAGATCAACAATCGCATGTTTCGAAGTTCAGTCAGAATGCCACTGAGTAGAGTGAGACGACAATGATAAACCCCAGGTATTGACAGTTTAGAAATTTACGTATAAATTAGCTTAATTGCGAGGAGGCAGTGTCTTAATTGATAAATCCGCTGAAGTTCTCTTTACCGACCATCACCTGAGTCACGGGATAAGGTTGCAAATTGCTAATTAACTCCAGCAATCAACAATCCTTGATGCGTTCTTCAAGAGTGATTCTTACCTAATGTAATTGACACGAAACAAAGGGAGGTCATCAGTTCCTCTGAGCCCAGGTTCAAACCCACTCCCACAAGCCGTTTTTTGGAGGCCTAGGTCTGACATGATCGGAAGATAAGGTTGAGTAAACTACATCAATTTACTTCAACCAACACGTAAGGTAAAGTTTATTTTATTTTTAGAAAGTGATTTAATTTTATTTTGTTTTTTGTTAAGTAGATGCGTAATTAAGTGATTGACATTGGAGACAATTGTTTCTGTCAACGTGGCACTGTTTGAGATTCACTCTTCAGACGGATTGATTCAATTATTCTGCATCGGATGATTTTTTAAAAAGTTAATTTAATTTTAAGGATCAGTTTCCTTTTAAAGAGCAAAACGGATGAGATGGTCACTGAACACAGAAAAGGAAAGTTCTTGGAGGATCTTGATCATTCTAAATCACAAATAAACTCGACATAAATCGATAACCGATATCTGCACCTATTTCTCATAGTCTCATAAATAGCGTTACAGCAGTAACATTACCACTGCGAGATCGAACCAACTGGGTGATAGTTACAAATAATATCTGATAAAATTCTCTTATCACGTGAAGTACTGACTTCCGTTTCAATTAAAATTCCTCAGTTAAAATTAATGGCGGTGTCATGATAGCTTCTGACAGAGTGCATCAGGCTTCCTGTATTAGTTGTGTCTGTGCTGACAGTTTTCAGACAGTTACTGGTGTTCCCATTATTCCAGGATTTCATCTTGCCAATTTAAATCGAGTCACGCAAAATCACCGACTTCGGCACACATGAGCGACACTTGCTAAAAAAAAATAAACAATGAAAATACTTTAAGGAGAAAACGCAAGAGTAAATTCCTCCGGGAATCCCTGTTGTGAATGAACATTGTACGTGAGATTTCTACAGAAGTGTACTATTAGCGCGTTTGACACAAAACTTGAGAGTGGGGTCAGGATTATTATCAGTGAATACTCTCTAAAATAGGATTTAAAAATACACTATTGTGTCAAAATTGTAGCACACTATTATAAACAGCACGGAATCCAACTGGGTGCGAAGAAAACAATCACTTCAGTGGCTGACATTATTCAAACGAATGCACAATTTTTATTTTTGTTTCCAACATTCAGCGTTAAAACTGTATTGTTTTAATGGTGCTCACCTATTGCAAACCAGGAGATGGGAGTCCAGTGTTTGACCGAGTGATAAATGTCGGTTGGCACTTTCAGGACTACTGTATCAACAACTGGGCTGCTTTGGAGCAATAATTGCTGAGAAAGCAAACACAGATTGAAGTGTTATTGCGCTGCTTTTTGTCAAACTGATTGATGCTCTTCCCATTAAATACAACGGAATCGGTCTATTTCCGGGTCATTTTTACTACGGCCGCTTCCTGGAGAAAGGAGGATGCGGGGGAGGGTGTGGGAGTGACAGGAGTCAGAAGTATTGCTGCGGGGAGCACCGTGAATTTGACCCGTCCGGCTTTAACAGAGTATTATATAGCTCGAGTAAAATACCTCAGTCATTCAACCTCACCACAATAACCAGTGGCAAAATGAAAATCATAACGAGGTGGAAACAAAAAGAAGCGACTTGACTGTAGTTGATCTGTTGTTTCGGCAAATGTTCACTTTTATCACAATCAATACATGACAGGCACCAAATTGGGGGATATAGACTTCTCACAACAGATGAACTGTGGTTCATACTTCTGCTGAATTCATAAATACAAAACCACCGTGGCTTAGCAGTTAGCACTAGTGCCTAACAGCGCCAGGGACTCGAGTTCGATTTTAGCCTGGGTCGAGTTTGAATATTCTCCCCGTGTCTGTGTTCGGGTGCTCCGGTTTCCGCCCACAGTCCAAAGATGTGTAGGTTAGGTGAATTGGCCATGCTAAATTGTCAATAGCGCTCAGGGTCAGGGGAATAGTGGGTTCCACACTGTAGGGCTTCTATGAAATAATTTACTGCTTAGTGAGACAGTTAAATTTGGATTTTAAAAACCGCAAAAGTTCCCAACGCCTTGCGTTAGATAATATTTAGCTCCTTGAAATGGCGAACACGTATTTCTCTGTTTTGGGATGTGGACTATGCAGTTTTGAATTACAATGGAAAAGGTTAGGGTTAGTATTGTATTTGTGCGTAGCGGATACACAGCATAATGTTGTGTTACTGTAACAGTAATCTGGTTGATACGTATTCTTAGCCTCATAATAATCATTTGAGAATTGAATTCAATTAATTAAATAATTCGCGACAAAATAATGGCTCAGTAAGGAAAGGACTCTAAATCGGGCGAGACGATCATCTGGATACATTGAATATAGTAGTTTAGAAACATTATAAATCTGGAGATTAATGAATGATGTGGAATTATAAAACAATAAAACTATTTCCAATAATGTAAACACAGCAGTAAAAATGTACATGCAAGGCCAAAGTAAATCTCAATCCCTTTACTAAATTACAATGTTGGCGGCCAATTTGGAAATTTTTAATCGGTGTCAATAAGCAGCTAATTTTCTCGTAAATGCAGTTACTTGTACAATCAAAATAGAATTTAATCGGAAAGGGTCAAAGATGCCATAAATTGATTATTGAAAAAATATATGCTACATGAACCAATAGTTGTGTACTTCAATTTTGGGTAAAAAAACAAAAATCGAATATCCCAGACACGGTCGTCTTGTAAACAAGTCCATTTATTATATATTGATTTTTACCAATGTTATTTATGTTACATGCAGCTCCTGACACAATAGGGAAAGCAGCTACCATCTTTGGCCCACTGGCAAAATGCTCATGGGACAATAACAATTAACCCTTAGTGCCAAGTTGATGGCTTATAACGCCTATGTTGTCAACACCTTGTTGTATGGCTATGAGAACTTGCACTTACAAGGAAAAGGAGATCAACAATTTGTATATTCATTGTCTGCAGTGTATTGTGTGTTAACCTGTTCGGACAAAGGTGCTCTCGTTCCCATGTGTGTTGGTGGATTGAGCAGATCCACAGGATGGAAGATGGTCACATGCCTGGGACCTTCTTCATGGGAAGTAGTAGGAGCTAGGTGACTAGAGAGAACCCAAGGATCTGCCTCAAGGATGGTTACAGGCACCACACGAGGCCCTAATCATTAACCATCACGCCAGAGTCATTTGCGAAAAGAAAAAGGAGAAACGGTGACACTTCTTGTACTGCCATGATCAGTGGCTATCGTGGTTTGGCAACAGACACTTACAGTATCACTTGGCAGCTTCAGGTTCCAGGCTGGTGGCAGAAGCTGCGTCTCAAGCTTGTCCATCGCAGCCATGAGCAAAACTACGTCACAGGAAGACACCACCACGACACCCCGTCCAGCTCAATAGGTTGCTGCATGTCCATCATCTCTAGTAGGACGGATGACAACAGCAGAACTGTTAAAATAAAGCTCAGCCGTTGTTGTGTGAATGTTGGTTAATTTGTCTTACCACAGGAACATAGCGGTGCTTCATCCAAACCATACATAGAAAACATCACTGCAGGACTGCAAGGATGTGAACCTTGTGAAATATTGAAAAACCACATCGTTCCATATATTGCACTTTTTCCCTGCTCTCTCCAATGTAGACGAGCGTCGCCTCGTGAACTGAGCAAAAACAACGCTCTACATACGATAATACATCTTAGTTGGTAGTTTCCAGTCGTATTTTTCGTATAAAAGAAGAGAAACACCAAAACACAAATTTAGGAGAAGCGCAGATTTTCTTTTGCTTCGCTGTCAATTTCACGAGGTAAATAATTCATCAAATTATTCTTACTGGAAGTCCCATCAATGCGTGGCTTTTTATTTATAGCTCTTAAAAAGAAAAGTCTTTTGTTTTAAACTTCCTGTGCTGTGCGGTGTGTTAGCTCCAGCCTCTAAAATCTGTCTTGGTATTTTATCTCATCTATTACACTGTCCCTAACAGCAACAAAGAAAGACGCCACACGCATTAGGACCCAGACTGTCGGCTTTCCGCACTCTTCATCGCGTGCCAATCACTTGGATGTAAATTGCACTCTTCTACACTCTGCAAAGAGTTCGAAAACACAACAAACTGATTACAACAGTCAAAACGCGAGGTCCTTGTTGCATACATTACCCAGGAGGTCAAACACATGATGGGCGATTGTCTTCTGCACGACCACTCGTTGATAAATTTCTTAGAAGCTGCTCGTTGATTTATTTCTCTTTGGGGGGGGGGATTTCCGGATTAATTTACACAAATCATTTGGATTGTGGAAAGAGTATTTAGTATCTAATGCATATGTAATATAATTCTGTGTAGAATAAAGTTTAGAACATGTACATCCAAACACTGATTTTCGAAGTGTTTGGCCACTGGTTTATTTATGTTTTGTTTACCAGAGAGATTTGCTAGATATCCGAGGATCAAGAGGACAACAATGGTTCGAGAAATTGCGATTGAAGTCCCCACAGCCGAGTCACCAAATGTTCCAACTTCGAATTTTCTTGTAAACGCGTGCAGAGTAGTCTTTGCGAGAATATTCGTGTGCTGGAACACTTTGCACATAATTGTCTTTATTCATTAAAAAAAATGTCGTTTTATGGGACCTCCGAATCTGTAACTATTAATTATCTAAAAGTAACTCCAGATAAATTTCAAACATTATGTCAGTTTTATTTTGTCTTAATGAAAAGTACTTGGTTATCAGAAGCGGGGAGGTCATCTATATTATCAGAAAATGATCGATCCAACTGCGTTCTTGACGGCAAAAGGCCGTGTCCTGAAAAAGGAATTGAAGCATTTTTATAGTTAAAGGTTTCTGAATTGAAATGTGTTGCATACATGAAACTCTATTTTCATACACTTTATTTTAAATCAACAAATGATTTCACCAATTTAATAAAGAAAGCAAGAGTACTCATTCAACAATTAGAACAGCTAAGCAAAGAGGGCGATTAAGTATTCAAAATAATAATTCCTGATGCTGCAGCAATTAAACATGACTGGCCTATTAAAAGATGGAGAGAAATATTAACGAATCCATGTTGGATTGGGATGCAAGGTCTTTCTACACTACAGGCCGAATACCCTGACTAGCTATCACTACCAGTGATTGAAACTATGTGCTGGATTGACAATACTTGGTGAAGGAGTTAAAATCTTCACATACTGATTTAAATCGATTAAAAATAACTATTCCCGAAATAATATGCGTTTGAGATAAATTCCTTTTTTCAGGACCTGTTTTCCTATACATAAAACTCGTTACAGAAAACAATTTCTTCCCGCGCCGATATTTTAAATCCGAGCAGGGCGATGAAATAACGTGCGAGTGGTTTTCTGAACAATTTGAATTCCCATTTTGGAATTAATCTCAGAATTGCACTGACGCAACGACTATTGCAGAGACTATTGGGATAAGTCCATACCTGACTGACGGGTTATGCTTATCCAAAGCAGCGAGAAGGATTTAACCTTCCCAAGGCCAGGGAAAGATTTTGAGCGCTCGGTTCTCTGGAGTTGTATTGTAGCCGGTGAACGATACGTAAGCATTTCTTAACTATTTCGAGCTTAAAGGTTGTATATGTACATTTATAAAGACGTGACTGTCCGTGAAGCACGCGGTTACCGAGGAGGTCATTAACACAATTTGCTGCAATGGAAAAGATATGCTGAACTTCTAGTGATATGCTAACAGACACAAAATAAAAACCTTATTTTTCACAAGATATCTGGGGTCAATCGGCTTACGCAGTTCCATTACAGAGTCCGACTTAAGTGTGTCCACATACCCGATCCGGATGTGGGACCAAACTCGTAGGCAGATTAATATTGAAGAAAGATGAATATACGCTGGGCGATACTTCCCAGTAGATGTCTGACTGCAGTTAGGTTTGAGTGATTAGTAGATTAATGTCGGGTTATCACATCGATGTAAATATGTGTCGGTCATAATCAAATCTGACTTTTTTTCCCACAATGATCATGACTTTCCGTTTATGAATCAAACATAGCTATATAATAATCAATAATTAGATAGAAGTCACAATGTGCCTTTCGTAATTCAGGTAAATAAATCACTATGAAAGAGTAAGAAATGTAACAACTGAACACAATTGTTTGTGATTGACCTGCGAGCAAATGGGTTTGTCCAGAGCTGTGATAATTAGTATATGTAACAATGATCATTTGCGCAAAAGTGTTTTAAAAATCAGAACGTTCTACTTCTTTTTATGTACGATTCAGTTTTTTGGTGGATATCTTGTCAGAAATGTGTGGGTATCTAATCCATATTCCTCTGTGGATCCTGTCAAATACAAATCCCAGCGATTGCTATTACAGTCAGTTTCTGTTTATACTTGTTGCAGATACATGCAAAACGTTCTCTAGGTGATTGTTCTCACCAAGTAACTTGCTTTGAGAGTGTTTTATTTATGTCTGGGCTTCTGTTACCATAACTTTGTGATTATTCTTTTCCTTTAACTTGATATTAATGTGTTCATTATTGTTGAAGTCATTATGGAATCCCGGGAGTAGAAATGAAACTATTACATGGAATTGCATAAAACGTTGTTTCTTCCGCTTGCTGCACTTCTGAGGGTTTTAGCTATTTCTTCAAAAGTAAAACTTATGTTGGTTACTAAAGCTTGAAAATTACTTATTGGAATGACACAACTGTGGAAATGTAGAACATGCAGCCATGTGTTGTATGATTTTAGTGAACAAGGCTAATCCAAGCTTATTCTATAACAAATACTAACTTTGGATATCGATCTTTCCTGTTTTTTTCAAAATTGGTTACCAACCCATCTTCCAATGAAAATGATTATGGTTTCTTATTATTTACTCTTGTCAAACGCCCCTGTTTTTGAACAGTAACCGTTCTCCTTTGTAAGCTCCCCTGCCGTAAGGGAAAAAGCGCAGCTTCACTACTATAAACAACTAATCAAAATTCCTGATTGCTCATACAATTTTGGTGAATGACCTCTGCAACCTCTCCAAGGCTGCAGCACCCATATTTAAAGTACAGCACCCATATTTAAAGTACAGCACCCATATTTAAAGTGCAGCACCCATGTTTAGATACAATACTCAAGTTAATTGGTGATTTATAATGTGTAGTGTCGACTTTTTAATGTTTAATACAGAAACAATTTTGTGCGTCATGGTTATTTATCTAAATTTGAAGTTTATGTGTATATTTTTGGTTCAAGACGAGTATGGTTTTAGTTTATTGTTTTGACCCAAAGTCAGTATTTAGTACATGCATTTTAATTTGTACTGATTTTTGTATTTTCAGTTCAAGAATTATTCTACAGCACAAAAGAAAGAACAATCATGCATTC
Organism: Chiloscyllium punctatum; assembly: GCF_047496795.1. Lineage (NCBI taxonomy): Eukaryota > Metazoa > Chordata > Chondrichthyes > Orectolobiformes > Hemiscylliidae > Chiloscyllium > Chiloscyllium punctatum. The sequence goes on from NC_092758.1 coordinate 62,326,250, forward strand.
CGACGACACTGCCTTTGGAATGTCATGACGTCCCAAAGGCAGCCAATTAATTACCTTTAAATTGTAGTCCCTGTTATAATATGGTAAATTTAGTTAATACTTATGCATAGCAAGGGCCACAAATAAGATTGTAATACTGATAATCATGTTAGTGTCCACTAGACAAGACAGGGAGGTCCTCAGAGTAACATCTCATTGGAACTTAGAACTAAGTATAAAGTGCATCATTATTCAGCTAGATCATTGTTGATTTTCCCATCTCAACACAATTTTCTCACACTATCCCCCCAAATCTTGATGTATTTAGTATTTAGAAAATTTTTGTCTTAGAAATACTCAAAGACTGAGCCACCTATGGGTGGAGAATTCTAATTGTAAAATATTTCTTCTCTCAGTCCCAAATAACCTGACTCATATTCTGAGACAATACTCCATTTATCTGGACCTCCAGCATAGGGAAATATTCTGCTTGCATCAAACTGGTTGAGCTCTATAAGCACAAATTTTGTTTTTGCAAATTCATGTAGATTCTGCCTAATTCTATATATTTTCTAAGTGACCAGTTAGCACATTTTCCCAATTGTCTAATGTTAGGCTAACAGCTCTGCAGTTCCCCTTTTCTCTCTCCAGAATTTCTTAAATAGTGGGATTATATTTGCTACTTTAGAATTGATAGAATATTGAAAGATTGGGCGGCATGGTGGCACAGTGGTTAGCACTGCTGCCTCAGAGACCCAGGTTCAATTCCTGTCTCAGGCGACTGACTGTGTGGAGTTTGCACATTCTCCCTGTGCCTGCGTGGGTTTCCTCTGTGTGCTCCGGTTTCCTCCCACAGTCCAAAGATGTGCAGGTCAGGTGAATTGGCCATGCTAAATTGCCCGTAGTGTTAAGTGAAGGGGTAAATGTAGGGGTCTGGGTGGGTGGCGGGTTGGTGTGGACTTGTTGGGTCAAAGGGCCTGTTTCCACACTGTAAGGAATCTGATCACAAAAGAATCCATTACTTTGACAATGACCTTTCTTAACCCTCAAGCAAGTAAATAATCAATTTCAGGGGATTTCCCAACTTTCAGTCTAATAGTACTATTTTTTGTTAATACAATAGTTTTTCTCAATTCTTCTTTCTCAGTAAGTCCTTTGATTTTCTCATATTTCCACTAGATATTTTGCACCTTCACCTGTGAAGATAAGAGAAGAAGCATTGTTCTTTTTCTCTGCCGTTTCCTTATTTCCAATTATAAATTTCCTAATTTCTAACTTGAATGATCCTATATTTGTCTTTGTTGACCTTAACTTTTCAAATGCTTACAGATGTTCTTATGATCTGTTTTTAAGATTTTTGTGAGTTTATTTTCATTTTCTATTTTCTTTTTCCTCATCAGTTTCTTGGTCCACCTTTGTCAAATTCTATAATGATCCCAATCCTCAGGTTTGCTATTTTTTTGGTAACTTTATAAGCCTCTTTCTTCTAGCACAATACTGAAGTTCTCTTGTTAGCTAAGATTAGATCACATTTTAAAAAAATTGACAGTGCAGAATTCCATTTGTACTAGATGCAACTGCAAGGTTATATAATACATACATATCTCTGGAGAACGACTCTCAATTCTCTGTCTGAAGCAGGAATGTTATCCAGCATACCATAGCTGGTCATTTTGTCCTGAATTACTTTGCTCTCTTAGACTGGTCTGTGAGACTTTCATTGACAATATCAAAACACATTCTAAGACCTTTGGCCCCAGAGGACAGGCCATTTTTAATGCAGTTACACTTCATCCAAAATTCAATCAATGAGTTAGCTGGTATAATAATGTTTAGTCATTATAACTTTTAGGTTATCTTGTGTAAGACCACTTGAAGGTCACTGATCCATTTATATATTTCTAAGAAAATGAAAGTCCAAGTGACAAAAACTCAGTGTTTTTAAGGAGAAAGGGCCAGAATGCAGATCATTGTGATGAATGGTTGTTTTTCCAATTTCTGGGACTTGAAGTGAGCACTCATTTTGGTGTTGGGATACTGCTCTTCTTCATATATTTTAATGGTTTGAATTTTGGTAAAATTGAATAATTTCAAAATTACTGATATAGTAAACAGTGAGGATGATTATAGATTGATTTTTGACATAGTCATTGATTTATGACATAGGCAGATATATGACCTATTAAATTTAATATGGAGAAGTGTGAAACAATCTTTTATTAGGTAGAATGCAAACTCAGTGGCAAGCCAAACCAAATTGTACAATTTTAAAGATGATGCAGGAACAGGCACCTGGAGAATATGATCATAAGATTTTGAAGGTAGTAGGACAAGTTGTGGAAGGTGTTAAACTATTTTTTGATCCATTGCTTTATATAGAAACACATATGGCAGAACTTTATGTTTTGCCATTGACATGCTTTCAGGTGTGGAGAATGAGGGTAGAAAGGGGGCCATATAACTCCACAGCTGCCCTAGTGGACACTTTGCCTACCTAACCTCTCTATAATTTTACCATGGGATAGCGAGGCTGAGGCTTGCCCCTATTGTCCTTGCCCCTGTGACGCCATTCATCGGCCAATTAATTATGGCTCATGAGTCATTTCCCATTCAGCTTCAATTTTCAGCTTGCTAGCTGATGTTCAGGGCTTGGAGAAGAGAGCTGGGGGGAGATACCGGAAAGTGATCTTGATCAGATCTGGAGCCCCGAGGGAGATGGGCATCTCCATTGATCAACAGTTGGCAACCCATTCCCCCACCATGATCTATCTTCCCACATTTTTTTTGCCCATCAACACCCCATCACCCAACACCTACACCTATATTGCCAACCAAGCCCCTGGGCATAAATTTCCCTCCCCACCTTGAAGCCTTTAGATTGACCTAGTTCTGGGACTTCAAGTTTGGAGACTGGTTCCAGTCCCACACCTGTCTGCCAAAAGTTATATTGCTGTTGGGATTGGGAAGCTGCTGACCAATCAGATTGGCTAGCAGATCTCTGAGGCAGCACTTCTTCCCCAAAAAGGGACATAATTTTCATCTCCTGTTAATCAAAACTCTTCAAATCATTAATTGGCAGTGGGACAGCCAATATTAATAGCAATGTTAACCACTAACTCTTTGGTTGGCAGGAAGGGAAGCCCCATCATTGTAGAAAATCCTGCCATCCAGGATAAAAGTTTGAAAATTGTATAGTGTCCAATTGTGATCAACATCTAGAAGGAATGGAGAGGAGAGAAATAAAATTCATTAAAATGGTACAAAAGAGACTAGAAAGGCTAGAGGAACAGAACTTTTCTTCATTCAAGCCAAGAAGGTTAAGGGGATGTTTGAGAGAATTGTTCAAAATTATAAAGGGCTTTGATAAAATATATATGAGAAACTGTTTCCAAATGAGAGTGGGGTCAATAAACAAAAGATGTGGATTAAAGTGATTGACAAAATAACCTGAGGCAACATGAGGAAAATGTAAATTGTTCAGCAAGTTGTTATGGTCTGGACTGCAAAATCTCTTGAAGTGCAATAGCCATGGCTTTGCCCATGGGCCAGAAGGTTCGAGTCCCACATACTATGGAGGTGTGTCATAACATATCAGACAGGTCAATTATTATTTTTTTACTTTGTTCTGGAATACAGTGCCTGAAAGAATACTGGAAACAGTTTCATTAATAACTTTTAAAAGATAATCAGATAAACATGTGAAGTGGGTGGCTTCCTAAGACTCTTGTGATAGAGAATCAGGTATAGGACTCATTTGATTAGTGGGCACAATGAACATTAGAAAACAGAAGGAGACCATTTTAATGCCAACATTATGAGAATTTGTGTTAATGGTTGTTTTGTTCATTTATCTTTTCAAGTTTCTGAATTGTCCTCAATTTCCTTTAATTATATTGGCAACTGTCTAAAATTGAAGGTTGCTTCAGAAGATGAAAGTCCCACTCTACTATTCCCCTAGCCCCAAAGCTTTTGGCATTGTGCTTAGGTTAATCTGATTTGAGAAGATCTGTCTATTCAAGTCACTACACACTTTCCAAAACATGCTATAGGCATGGGGAGGGATAGAGTAGAGAAGTTGCTTCTTTTTATGTAAATTGATATTCTAAATGCATTCAAAAAGTGTTTGCCAAAGCTCCACACCTGATGAACTCATCTGTCCCTCCAACATTCTGACGTGTATTCTGTACATTGTTAATAGATATTAGTAGACAAATATCCGTACTTTTGTATCATATTCCTCTGTCCACTATTTTCGCTGAAATCAATTTAAAGTCGACGGATTAACACCTCAGTTGCAACAACAAGCGCAGCAATGTGCCTTGTCTTGCATATTAGCAATACTAAATTCTAGGCTGATAATTTTTCCACAGGATTGTAGTTTACAGAAAATACACATTTACATGACCTTATACATTTTTTTTGAGATTTTCACTGACACTGAGTAAAACGAAGCGGTATTTGTTACATTATGCGGCAAGTACGGGTTCTGCTGGGGTTAATGACGTTTATAGACCATGCTAATTCTTAAACTTTTTACACAGTTCATGCAACTTTGATTCCCCTCAACAATGTACTGACATTTTGTGTACAGGTGGACACTATCGTTTTCATATTCTTACATTTTACAGTATAGGTGTTACCACGTTGTTCCAAATAAAATAACGTTACTGAACAAATGATTTCACCGTAACATTTTGTTGAAGATTAACGTCGAACTGAAATGGCCTTGCTGAGTGTTACCAACATTTTCTATTTTCATTAGAAATGGTTGTGTTAACTGTTGTAGACTGCATGGAGAACAAACTCAAAACCAGACAAAAAGGGGGCAGAGGAAGCAGTGAGGACGGCAGATGTTGGAAGTCAGAGTCAATAGATGTGAAGCTGGAAGAGCACAGAAGGTCAGACAGCATCCGAGAACCCGGTAAGCCAACATTTCTGGCCGAAACCCTTCGTCAGGATGAAGGGGCATGTTATTTACGTTTCCAACTTCGCGTTATTTCGTGGCCAAAGGCTTTAAAGCGTCTTAATTATCCGATATGAAATACCTACTTAGATTGTCTTCGTTAACTCAAATCCATTTCGAAAGAAGGGGAAAACGATGAGAATATTAACATTCGGCCACCTTCATGCAGCCAAAGCACAGATTTCTATATTACCCCTGGGCATGTGATATCCACACAACTGTGGCAAGGTAGACTCTGCCGGACAACAGGATTAAAAGAGAATCTGTCTTTGCCACTGCAGTCAGGGGCCAGGGAAGCGTTCTACTGTTGACTTTGATAATCATCTGTTAGGTGCCAATGTCTTGGCTCGGCCAGAGATTCTTTTGTGCATTTCAGCTCGTTCTGTTAGTAAAGGCAAGCGATTTCGTTTACAATCTGCTTCCGTAGCCCCTGGTGAATGGTGCATTGTGAAGATTCGTAAAGAGATCAAAACCTAAAACAAGAATTAAATACTAGGATTCTGGAAATCTGAAACAAAAACAGAAAGTACTGGGGAAATTCAGCAGGTCTGGTAGCACCTATGGAGATAGAGGATCAAAGTTAACGTTTTGCGTCCAATATAGAGTTATAGAGTCACAGAGATGTACAGCACAAAACAGACCCTTAAGTCCAATTTGTCCATGCCGACCAGATATCCCAACCCAATCTAATCCCATTTTAGATTAGATTACTTACAGTGTGGAAACAGGCCCTTCGGGCCAACAAGTCCACACCAACCCTCCAAAGAGCAACCCACACAGGCAATTTAGCATGGCCAATTCACCTAACCTGCACATTTTGTGCTGTAGGAGGAAACCAGAGTACCTGGAAGAAACCCACTCAGACACAGGGAGAATGTACAAACTCCACACAGTTGCCTGAGGTGGGAATTGAACCCGGGTCTCTGGCACTATGAGGCAGCAGTGCTAACTACTGTGCCACCGTGCTGCCCCCACCTGGGCCCTATCCTTCCAAACCCTTCTTATTCACGTACCCATCCAGATGCCTTTTAAATGTTACAATTGTACCAACCTCCACCACTTCCTCTGGCAGCTCATTCCATACATGTACCACACTCTGCGTGAAAAAGTTGCCCCTTAGGTCTCTTTTACATCTTTCCCCTCTCACCCTAAACCTATGCCCTCTAGTTCTGGACTCCCTCATCCCAGTGAAGAGACGTTGTCTATTTATCCTATCCATGCCCTTCATGATTTTATAAACCTCTATAAGGTCACCCCTCAGCCTCTGATGCTCCAGGGAAAACAGCCCCAGCCTATTCAACCTCTCCCTACAGTTCAAACCCTCCAACGCTGGCAACACCCTTGTAAATCTTTTCTGAACTCTTTCAAGTTTCACAACATCTTTCCGATAGGAAGGAGACTGGAATTGCATGTAATATTCCAACAGTGGCCTGTACAGCCGCAACATGACCTCCCAACTCAGAACCCAACTTGTTTGGCATGAGAGGGAGGCCAATAATTTGTTTAAATATCTCTATAATTTTGTAATAGAAGATTCACTGAAGATCATCTCTCAGATTAACTGTGTGTGAATATGTTGTAATACAAAGAGTTTCAACTCCTGCTCAACACATCATAGGCTCCTGTATTCCTTTAAATGAATAAAACAGAAATACTGCCAATATTGTAAATCCAAAATCAACACATAAAGCTCAGTAAATCTGGCAGCAGCTGTGAAAGGGTTCTGAAGAAGAATCATATTGGATTGCAAAAATTGGGCTGAACCTTTCCAAAAATCAACTCAGTCTCAGTTTCCGGGAGTTACATGCAGTTATCTCTTGGAGAGCTCTAGCCAATTATCTAACCGTGGCTCACCTTATCATGTATGCACCATACCTCAGTGGCACTGGCGTTATTGTATGCCAACCTGCGGCGGACGTACTCACCGCTGCTGAGGCCTGTTTTGGATTCCCAGAGCTGGTGCCATATTTAAATCCCAGCTGTGATCAGTTCAAATGCCTCAAGCCCTTCACAGTTGCAGCCTGGGGAGATCTATCCCAGAACTGCCCGACAGAGAAGGTACCTGGTAGAGGGGGTGATGGAGAGGAGGGTCGTGCCACCAGATGCCAGTCTGCTCTGAAATTGCCACCCAGGTCATTTGTGGTGTCTTCAGTGTGGAGGAACACCCAGCAGCACAGGAAGGAGTTTAATGAACTGTACCCTGAAGAGTAAGTGACATACCAGCTTCTCTCTACCTCATGCTCTCTGTCATTCTGCTAACTCCCTCCAAACCTCCTAAACCACCACTTTCACTATTGCATGCAGTGTCTTCTCTCAGTTGTTCCCATTCATCTTTTTCCCTCAGATAACTTATCATTACTCTCCCCTGGGCTTTTTACTGTACTGACTTACTGGAGGCATGTCACTATGTTTCCTCCACCTGCCAGCACTTTCATAGAACATAGAATGTTTAAGCGCAGTACAGCCCTTCAGCTTTCAATGTTGCACCAACTTGTGCAACCAATCTGAATCCCATCTAACCTACACTGTTCCATTCTTGTCCATATGCCTATCTCATGACCATTTAAATGCCATTAATGTTGGCGAGTCTACTACTGTTGCAACTACTGTTTTATCTCAGTCCTTCATTTTGCCATGTTGCAGATGAAAAAAGCCTGTTATAGGGTTGAAGGGGCCAGGACAGTTGATAGGATGTCCAACTTCCATTTCCCAACTCCATATGAGAAGACAATCTTTGATTTCCCAGCAGAGGATATTGACGAGTCAGATGGCTCATTATGGACTTAATTTCATGCTCAGGTGATCAATCTAGGTGACTCCCAAATAATGCATGTGTTTCGAACAACTGGCCAAGTCTAAATGTCAAGGGGCATGAGCCCTAAGTGGAATGTAATAGTCAATGGCCAGTTAGGATGTGCCACAACATTCAGTTCAGTGATTGTCCAGTCTAGTGCTGGGGGCTGGTCACCATCAGTTAAGTGGTTGGTGTGAACAGGTCTATGTTCTTGCAGTCTGAAGATTGGGCTACAGTCACTCCTGGAGATCCAGTCGGAACAGTTCCGGTCTCAACTCTTTTCTGCCAGCTCACCATCAATCTCAACACCCCAATATTTCAAAAATCTAGCTACCTTCTCTATAAATTCATTCAGTGATCCATCCTCCACAACCCTCCAAGGTAAGGAATTCTAGACATTCTCTACCTCTGAGAGATGAAATTCCTTCATATCTTAGTTTTAAATAAAGGCTACCTTATTCCGTAACTATGTCCTCTAGTTCTGATATTGCCATGAGTAGAAACATCTTTTCAGCATATTCCCTGTCAAACCTGAGCAGAATCTTGTATGTTTCAATAAGATCACCTTAAACCTTTTTAAACTCTAATGAAGAAAGGCCAAACCTGCTCAGCCATTCTGGATAAATTAATCCCTTCATCCCAGGAATCAGCCAAGTGAATCTTTTTTGAACTGCCTCCAGTGCTACTACATCCTTTCATAAATGTGGGGACCAAACTATGTACAGGACTCCAGGTGAAGCCTTACCAATAGCCTATACAGTAATGATAAGATTTCTCTATCTTTAAACTCCAAACCCCTAGAAATGAAGACAAACATTTCATTTGCAATTACTTGCTATATCTACATACTAAGTTCTTGTGTTTCACACATGAGAACACACAGATCACTCTGCACTACATTATTTTTGGAATTTCTCTCCATTTAGAACATGGAACATAGAACGGTACAGCGCAGTACAGACCCTTTGGCCCACGATGTTGTGCCAAGTATTTATCTCAATCTAAGATTAACTTAATCTACACACCCCTCAACTTACTGTTGTCATGGGGTGACACGGTGGCTCAGTGGTCAGCACTGGTGCCTCACAGCACCAGGGACCCCCGTTCGATTCCAGCCTTGGGCGACTATCTATGTGGAGTTTGTACATTCTCCCTGTGTCTGCGTGGGTTTCTGCTGGGTGCTCCAGTTTCCTCCCAGAGTCCAAAGATGTGCCAGTTAGGTGAATTGGCCATGCTAAATTGTCCACAGTGTTAGGTGCATTAGTCAGAGGGAAATGGGTCTGGGTGGGTTACTATTCAGAGGATTGGTGTGGGCCTGTTGAGCCGAAGTGCCTGTTTCCACACTGTAGGGAATCTAATCTTATCAATGTGCTTGTCCAGCAGTCACTTTAATGTCTCTGACTCTACGACTATCACTGCTGGCAGTGCATTCCACACACCCATCACTCTCTGCGCAAAGAACCTACCTCTGACAACTCCCTATACCTTCCTCCAGTCACCTTAAAATTATGGCCAGTCATGACAGCCATTTCTGCCTTGGTGAAAAGTCTCTGCCTATCTACTCTCTCTATGCATCCCACTACCTTGTACAACTCTATCAAGTCATCTCTCTTCATTCTCTCCAGTGTGAAAAGCCCCAGTTCACTCAATGTCTCTTCATAAAATAAGCCCTCCAATCCAGGCAGCATCTTGGTAAATCTCCTCTGCATTCTCTCCCAGGCATCTACATCCTTCATGTAATGAGGCAACTAGAACTAGGCACAATATTCCAAGTGTGGTCTAAACAGGGTTTTATAGAGATGCAGCAAAACCTCACAGCTTTTAAACTCAATCCCCCAGTATTCAGCATTTAAGTTCGACCTTGCAAAATGAATCACTTTGCATTTATCCAGGTTAATCTCCATCTGCCACTGTAGCCTGCAACAGTCCTTGACACTATCCACAACACCACTGAACTTGGTGTCATCAGCAAAATTACTAACCCACCCTTCCACTTCTTCATCCAAGTCATTTATAAAAACTATAGAGAGCAGAGGCCCAAGAACAGATCCCTGCGGGTTACCACTGGTCACTGACCTCCAGGCAGAATACTTTCTATCCACTACCACTTCCGGTCTTCTTTTGGCCAGCCAATTCTGTATCTAGACAGACAAATTTCCCTGTGTCCCACACCTCTGAACTTTCTGTTGATGAGCCTACAGTGAGGAACCTTATCAAATGCTTTACTGAAATCCATATACACCACATCCAGTGCTCGACCTTAGTCAACTTGTCTTGTCACATCCTCAAAGAATTCAGTAAGGCTTGTGAGGCATAACCTGCCCCTCACAAAGCCATGCTGACTATCTTTAATCAAACTGTGTTTTTCCAAATAGTCATAAATCCTATCTCTCAGAATCCTTTCCAGTACCTTGCTTACCATAGTCATATGACTAACTGGCCTGTAATTCCCAGGGAATTCCCTATTCATTTTCTTGAACAGTGGAACAACATTTGCCTCCATCCAATCAGAAGTGCAGCAATCTTATTCCTTGCTTCTCATAGTAACCTTTGATATATCTGGTCCAGCCCTGAGGACTTACCTATCTTGATGCTTCCCAGAATTTTCAGCTCATCCACTTTTTAAATATTAATCTGTGCAAGCCTATTAACCTTGCCCACGACATTCTCACAATCAACAAGATCTCTCTTTCGTGAATACTGAAGCAAACAACTAATTTAGGGCCTCCCCTACTTCTTCAGACCCCAGGCACAAGTTCCCTTCACTATTCCTTATCGGCCCTACCTTCTTTCTGATCATTCTCTTATTCTTCATGTAAGTGTAGAACGGCTTTGGGTTTTCCCTAATCCTTCCCGCCAAGGCTTTCTCGTGCCCCCTCCTAGCTCTCCTCAGTCCATTTTTGAGTTCTTTCCTAACTACTCTGTAATCCTCTAAAGCTGTGCAAGAACCTTGTTTCCTCAAGTAAGCTTCGTTCTTCCTCTTGACGAGAAGCTCCTCTTGTCATCCAAGGCTTTCACCTTACCATTGCTTGCCTGTCTCAGTGGGACAAAGTTATCCAACACTCACAACAAACGCTCCTAAAGCAGCCTTTACATTTCTGTTGTGTATTTCCCTTTAGAACAATTGTTCTCACTTTATACTCCACAACTCTTGTCAAATAGCAGTATATTTCCCCTCTCCCAATTAAATACCTTCCCATACACTCTGTTCCTATCCCTCTCCATGGCAATGGCAAAGGTGAGGTAATTGTGGTCACTGTCACCAAAATGCTCTCCCACTGAGAGATCCGACACCTGGCCTGGCTTGTTACCTAGTACCAAATCCGACAAACTCTCCAACAGGGCAGCCTAACTACATGTTGAGCCAGGAATCCTTCCTGGACACACTTGACAAAATCTGCTCCATCCAGACTATCTGCACTACATATATAAATATAATTAATCCCAACTGTGTGGAAACAGGCCCTTCGGCCCAACAAGTCCACACTGGCTCTCTGAAGAGTAATCCATCCAGACAGATTCCCCTATCATATATTTACTCCAGACCAATGAACCTAACTTGTACATCCCTGAACACTATGGGCAAATTAGCATGGCCAATTCATCTAACCTGCAAACATTTGGACTGTGGGAGGAAACCAGAGCACCCGGAGGAAACCTACGCAGACATGGGTAGAACGTGCAAACTCCACACAGGCAGTTGCCTGAGGCTGGAATCAAACTCAGGTCCCTGATGCTCTGAGGTAGCAGTGCTAACCACTGAACCACTGTGCTATCAAGGTGGCTCCAATCAATATTGGGGACGTTGAAGTCACCCATAACAACATCTCCGTTGCATCTGCACCTTTCCAAGGTCTGCTGTCCGACCTGTTCTTCCATCTCTCTGCTGCTATTGGGGGGGTCTATAGAAAACATCCAACAAAGGTGACTGCCCCTTTCTTGTTACTGACTTCCAACCATACTGACTCGGTAGACAAACCATCCTCAGCAATCTCTGTTTCTGCAGCTGTGATGCACTCTCCAATTAACAATGCTACTCCCGTTCCTCTTGAGGTAATGGGTTTTCACCATTTTCTTTGAATGAGTGTGTGCTCCCTTGTTACCCATACAGATGGAATGAAATTAAAACAAAGAACTGTGGATGCCAGAGACCTGAAACAAAACCAAATATTGCTGGTGAAACTCAACAGATGTGGCAACATCTGTGGGGAGAAAGCAGAGTTAATGTTTTGAATCCAGTGACTTCATCAGAACTGATTGAAGCTTGGGAAAAATGGTGTTTATGCTGAAGATGAGGTCTGGGGTGGTGGGGGGGAGAGGTGACCAGATAGGTGAAGAAGGAACTCAGAGAGAAACAGAGATATGAAAGGGGTTGACACATGAGGTAATTATTGATAGTAGGCCAGGACAGAAGAGAAGCTGAATAACTGATAATGAGAGCTGAAAGTAGGTGAGAATGTGCAGGTTCAGCTGCGCGTAACCCATGTCATGTGAAGTAAAGCCTGAGAGTGGGTGAGAACAGGTTGGCTGTGCTAAAAGCCATGAAAGGACCAGGATGTGGAGGTGGGTACTCATCATGGAAGGTTGGAATTGGGCTCTAAGGTTTTTGAACTCAGCGTTGACTCTTAAAGGTTTTAGGGTCACCAAGTGGAAAATGAGATGCTGTCCTTCAAGCTTTCGCTGACCTTTGTTGAAACACTACAGCAGATCTGTGGCTTATATGTAAGATAAGGGAATCTTCAATCCTTACATCCATGAGTTCAGTAAAGACAGCATTTTGTTGTGGGAATGATCAAGGCTAAAAGTAGTGTGATGACCTTGTAATTGGGCTTTGCCTACCTTCATGTCCCACACATTTGGGAAGTATTACTGTGGGAATGTGGTGGTGTATTGAAATGGCAGCCAACTGAAACTGGGACAGAGTGTAGGTGTTCTGCAAAGTGGTCACCCAGTCTGCATGTTGTCTCCCCAACACCAAACAGAGGAGACTAGACTAAGTGAATTGCAGGTAAATCGCTGCTTCACCTGGAAGATATGACTGGAGGCTTGAATAGCCTGGGAGGGAGGAGATAAATGGGCAGGTGTTATATCTCTTGTGATTGCATGGGAATGTGCTGTGGATGCGTGGGGAGATGTTGAGTTTTGAGGAGGAGTGAATGAAGGTGTCCTAGAGGGAACAGTCCCTGTGGAATGCTAATGAAGGAGGGAAGGGGAATATGTCTCTGGTCTGGTTGAAGGTGACAGAAATGGTGGCTTATGATGCTTTGGATATAGAGGATGGTGATGTGGTAAATGAGGACCAGGAGGACCCAGTTGTTGTTATGGGAAGGAAGAGACGGGGTGAGGGCAAAAGAGTGGGAGATGAGTTTGACACAGCTAACAGCCCTGTCAACTATGGTAGTCAGGAATCCTCAGTTGAGGAACTTTAGATAGAATAAAACTTTGTCACTAAAGAAGTGTTCACTCATGAATTACCATGTACTCACATACACAAAGTGGCCAAATGTGTGGGACATGAAGGTAGGCAAAGCCCAATTACAAGGTCATCACACTACTTTTAGCCTTGATCATTCCCACAACAAAATGCTGTCTTTACTGAACTCATGGATGTAAGGATTGAAGATTCCCTTATCTTACATATAAGCAATGCATCACCAATATAACTCCTAACATCTTTAGGATGTACAAAGACTGATGGCCACCTAACCAGGTTCTACTGCTAAAATGGCAGTCAATCAAATAATAATGCATATATATTTCCAGATATTAAAGGGTGCTTACAATGATGTGTCACCCATACTACCATAATGCTCGCAGTATTTTATTTCCTTTGACTCTCACCAAGTCGAGGTATACTCCCAATATCTGAGGCTGGGCAGAGGGAAACGTGGTCTAGACTATTTGGATGGATGATACCATGGGCGTTTGTGGGTTGAGATCCAGACATGCTGAGAGTGTCTTATCCAGCTGCAGGCTTACCTGTGTTGGTTGCAACTTCAACAGGTTTGCAAATCTTAGGCAGGGTAGAGGCATTATAGCCTGGCATCCATGACTGTCTCAAGAGGAAATCTCTGGGGCTTGTGTGCCTGTCTTATTGTGAAGAAGAGGCACAATGAGTGAAGATGAGGTCCCTTGTCTCTGATGCTGAGCAATAATAGCTAAAGTTATGGATCTGTGTGCATATCTGACTGCCACTGAGTGTTCTACTGTAGCTGTGCATCTATGGCAGCCAACAACCTGTCCACGGAGACAGACAGAGGTATGCATGTATTAGTATTGGTAATGTTGGTGGATTCTTTCAAACTTCAATCCAATTTACAGAGTATATCTGACAAACCTGCCTGTTGTTTCCGTGTCTGGTTGTGCTTTTGTATGAATTTAATAATGGCCAATACCATGAGATATTGTCTGGGCCTGAGCAGATATAGACCACCACAGTGCAAATAGAGGCCATTTGGCCCATTGAGTCTGGACCAACCCGCTGAAGTGCATCCCACGCTATCCTGATAACCCTACATTTATCATGGCTAGCCCACACAACCCTGGACTTTGGACAATTTAGCATGGTCAATTCACCTAACCTGTACATCTTTGCACTGTGGGAGGAAACCAGAGCACCCAAAGGAAACCCATGCAGACACAGGGAGAATCTGCAAACTCCACACAGACAGTTACCCAAGGCTGGAATTGGACCTGGGCCCCTGGTGCTGTGAGGCAGCGGTGCAAACCACAGAGTCACTGTGCTGCCCAGGTGCCTGGCCTCTGTTAGTGCTCTGAGTACTGGAGACATGGGACATTTCTTCATCAATGAGCTGTAGCAACATATCAGTGACATCATCTTGAGATTTTCCTTTGAATTGAATTTAGAAAGAGAAACCATCAAGGTGAAAGTCTCTGTTCTGATGAAGAGTACAGCTGAAGACCCTTCCTGTGTATCCTCTGAGGGATCTGTGTCTTCTTCCTCCGAGCTGGAGGAGGAGAGGATGGCGAGAGGAGCTCTATGGGGTGGCCACTATATGGGTGCTGCTGGTGGTGACATAAGACTGGGGTGTTATTGGTTGTGCAATTGTAGTTGTAATGGGAGACCAGCAAAATGAAATTAAGTTGACTAGGTTGCCTAACAATGAAATGTCAGGGTTCAGAAAAGATTCACAAGGACATTGCTAGGGTTGGAAGATTTAAGCTATAGTGAGAGGCTGAATAGGCTAGGGCTATTTTCCCTGGAGTGTCGGAGGCTGAGGGGTGACCTTGTAGAGGTTTATAAAATCATGAGGGCATGGATATGGTAATTAGATAAGGTCTTTTCCTTGGATTAGGGAGTCCAGAACTAGAGGGCATAGGTTTAGGATGAAAAGGGAAAGATTTAAAAGGGACCTATGGGTAACATTTTCATCCAAAGGCTGAAATTAAATATGGAATAAGCTGCCACAGGAAGTGGTGGAGGTTGGAATAACATTTATAAGGCATCTTGATGGGTATATGAATAGGAAGGGTTTAGAGGGATATGAGCCAAGTTATGGCAAATGGGACTAGATTAATTTAGGATATTTGGTCAGCATGGATGAGTTGGACCGAAGGGTCTGTTTCATGCTGTACATCTCTATGATTCTATGACTCTAAGATCTCACATGAACTGCTTTGAGCCTCTTCAGTTAGCTTGGGGATTCTCTTCTTATAGTGAGTGAGGATCTATATACTGTATTAGCCAAACTGCCTCCCATCTTGAACTTCCCTACAGGCTTAGGAGACATATTCTACTGCAATGAGACCAAAAAGAAGTGATTAAGTGAAGTGAAACCAGATGGAAGAATTGTTAATGAGTGGTGATGGTGCAGGAGGAGAAGAGTGGGTGAGGTGTCTCCAGTGAGTTAGTAGGAAGTGCGGAAGTCAGATGGGGTTAGTGGTTTGTGAGGAAGAGGTGGGTCAGAGCCATTGAGTGGAGATGCTACATGTAACATTGAGTTATAGCCCATTAGCCTTGTTGATCTTATTGTGCAGCGGTGGAGTTAGAGTAAGTGTGAGGTATCAGACAGAGAGGATGGTGACACTTATGCTTGCAAGATGCAATGATCATTGACTTTCTTCCTTCATTGCTGGATGTTTCTTTTTGTTCATGAAACAGCACTGACTCAGGGTGCTATCTCGGTCCAAACTGGCTGTGTCTGGTGGCATGGCCTCCTTTGCTGGTCAGCAGGGAGGAAGATTTAATGATGGTAAGGGGAGATGGCTAGATTTTCTCTTAATGGAGATAGTCATTGTCTGGCACTTGTTTGCCAGATATTTGCCACTTACCAGCGTGAACCTGAAAATTGATGGGTTCAGCTGCCAATAGGCATGGACTGCTTCAGTTCATAAAATGTCACAAATGGTACTGAACATTGTGCAATCATCAATGAACATTCCCATCCCTGACCTTATGACGAAGGGAAAGTGATTGTTGAAGCAATTAAACCTAATGTTAGACCTAATGTTGCACCTCACTGGAATAGTGAGCTGGAAATCAAATTCTGCTATTCCCAGAGTCATCACAAAAGCTAAATATTTTGTAAAAGTATGCAAAATTCCCAAATTCACCTGCCTTTCAGACCCAGGTTGACAGGAAGCATGGACCAAGTTTCTGTACTTGACATTAATTACCACTTATTACAAACAAATAAATTCCAGCTGCAGCTCAGTAATTATGGACCATCTACATATAACTCTACCGATAAGAACGTTAACTTCTTTATAAACTTTCCCTAAAAACACATACAGACAGACAAAAACACATGGATAAATGGAAAAAAAACTGGGAAGTCGTTCACTAGCCCTTTTGGTTTGCGGGATCTTGTCACTTCTTGATCTTTTCTGCTTGCAAGAGGCACACAGCAATTAATGCACAGCTTAACGTCTTCGACTTATTAGTTAAAAGCAACAGTTTACAACATCCGGTAAGGGAAAATAAATTGGCTTTCTTCATGCTTTAGATGTTTTAGACCCTTTTAGAGGTCCGAAAGCTTTTAGCTATTTTGTTCACAGCCACAAGCTGCTTAGCTACCTGGGAGCTAATCTTATAGTTGTTGGCAGGGTATGGGCCTTTGTCATTGATCATTATTCCAAAGACCAATTAGTTAGTTGTTACTGCTGAATCTCATGTTGTAACACCCTCTGGTGCCAGTTTGTGTGCAACTAAACTTCCCCATTGGTTGAACAAACAACAGTGCAAAAAGCACTTCCAATAAGTGCTGGTATTCTGCTTTTAAAAAGTGCAGCAATCCCTTCTACAGTCCATGGTTTTTAAAACAATCCCTTCCCTATTTCAGTCCACAATCAAAAACACTATAGCCATGTGGTGATATTTATTTCAATAAAAATCTGAATGAAGAGCCTAATGACAAATTTGAAACCATGGTTAATTGTCAGAAAAAAAACATCTTATTCACTAATGTCTGTTAGGAAAGGGAACAATCTGGCCGACATGTGATTCCAGACCTAAAGCAATATGGTTGGCTCTTCACTACCCTGTTGCAATTAGGGATGGACAATAAATGTTGGCCTTGGCAATAATGTCGTCATCCCAGGAATGATAAAAAAAAGTAATATTAAAAGATATGGCTTTACACCTGGCTAACAGACAATGTTTATAATTTTTCCTACTAAAAATATAATGAATCTTACTGTACTTGATAATATTGGGAAGTTTAGCAAGTGAGCATCACTAAAAATTACTAATTTCTTTCCTTCTACATCATGCAGGGCTGGAAATCTGAATGGGCACAGGTGTAAACTTTATTTCTTCATTGTCTTATTGCAATGTTGAAGCAGTTCTTGAATAATGGCATATTTTCTCATGGGAGAAGAAAGTGAGGACTGCAGGTGTTGGAGATCAGAGTCGAGAATGTGGTGCTCGACGTTTTGAGCAAGAGCCCTTCATCAGGCCTGATGTTGCCTGACCTGCTGTGCTTTTCCAGCATCACTCTCTCCACTATTTCCTCATGGTGTTTAGTTTAAATACATCATAGCATGTATCTGGTCTAGTCTGATCACATAGCCAATTAACATCGTCAATTATCTAATTCTCTTTTGGTTATGGAACCTTTTTTTGGTGTGCATCTAGCTTGATTTATCACGAAACTATTAATCTGTCCGCAAGACTATTGATTCCCACCTCAGTCTGATTAATATCCAATCTTACATATTTAAAACTTTCAAAGCCTGACTTTCAATTTGAATTCCTTTTTAATTTTACCTATCATTAGTTTTACAAATTCTTAGAACCTTCCCATAGGAAATCATCTACATGCATTAAGAAAATACCTTCTACCTTCTCTTTACAGATTCAATAAAACATTGCTGGATCTGCATTTATTTGAACATGATCAATTTTTCGTGGGACAAACGTAATTGATAAGCATCACTTCCTGGATGTAAACTTTAATCCAGAAGCATGCTCAATTAACCTCCATAATTTCCCTTCTATATCTCCAAATTCTTTTGGAAGACTTAAAAATGCTTCTAATTAAATTGTTTCCCATGTGAAAATGCTACTTTGACATCAGTTGATTGACATTCTCACAGGTGTGTTAATAAGGGTGCTGAGGGAACCCTCAAATTGACTTCTCTGTTGCTCAGAAGTCTCCACTCACTTCTTAGAACATAGAACATAGAATGTTACAGCGCAGTATAGGCCTTTTGCCCTCAATATTGCGCTGACCTGTTTAAATAATCTGATGCCCATCTAACCTACACTGTTCCATTATTATCCCTTTTTATGTCCAATGCCCATTTAAATGCCCTTAACGTTGGCAAGTCTACTGCTGCGGCAGGCAGGCCATTCCACGCCCCTACTCCTTTCTGAGTGAAGAAACAACCCCTAATATCTGTCCTAAATCTATCACCCCTCAATTTAAAGCTATGTCTCCTCGTGTTAGCCTTCACAATCTGAGGAAAAAGGTTCTCACTGTCCACGCTATCTAACCTTTGATTATCTTATATGCCTCGATTAAGTCACATCTCAACCTTCTTCTCTCTAACGAGAACAGCCTCAGTTCCCTCAGCCTTTCCTCGTAAGACCTCCCTTCCATACCAGGCAACATCCTAGTAAATCTCCTCTGAACCCTTTCCAAAGCTTCCATATCCTTCAGATAACGTGGTGACCAGAACTGCATGCTATACTCCAGGTGCAGCCTTACCAGTGTCTTGTACAGCTGAAACATGACCTCGTGGCTCTGAAACTCAATATCTTTACCAATAAATGCCATATGCCTTCTTAACCACCCTATCAACCTGGGTGGCAACTTCAGGGATTTAGGCACCAGGACACCAAGATCTCTCTGCTCATCTACACTGCCAAGAATTTTACCATTAGCCCAATACTCCGCATTCATGTTGCTTCTTCTGAAGTGAACGACCTCACACTTTTCTGCATTAAACTCCATTTGCCACTTCTCAGCCCAGCTCTGCAACTTACCTATGTCCCTCTGCACCGCACTACATCCTTCGGCACTATCCACAACTCTGCCTATCTTAGCGTCATCGGCAAATTTACTAACCTATTCATCTACGCTCACATCCAGATCATTTATAAAAATGACAAACAGCAGTGGTTCCAAGACAGATCCTTGCGGCACACCACTGGTAATTGAGCTCCAGGATGAACATTTCCCAACAATATCCATCCTCTGTCTTCTTTTAGCTAGCCAATTTCTGATCCAATCACCTTAAACACTTCATTCCCGAAAAATTGTGCAATAGCCTACCATGTGGAACCTTATTGAACACCTTACTGAAGTCCATATATACCATGTCAACCACTTTACGATCATCCACCTGTTTTGTCACCTTCTCGAAGAACTCAACAAGGTTAGTGAGGCTTACCCTTTACAAAACCATGTTGACTTACCCTAATCAAGTTATTCCTTTCCAGATGATTATAAATCCTATCTCTTATAACCTTTCCTGACACCTTACCCACAACCGAAGTAAGGCTCACTGGCATACAATTACCAGGGCTGCCCCAAATCCTCTTCTTAAACAAGGGAACCACATTTGCTATCCTCTAGTCTTCTGGCATGACTCCTGTTAACAGCGATGACATAAAGATCCAACCTAAATGCTCTGCAATTTCCTCCCTGGCTTCCCAGAGAATTTGAAGATAAATCCCAACCAGCCCAGGGATCTCATCTATTTTCAGATCGTCCAAAATTGCTAAAACCTCCTCTTTTTCAACCTTAATCCCATCTAATCTTGTAGACTGTATCTCCATATTTTCACAAACATTGCCCTTTTCTGATGTGAATACTGACGGAAAGTATTCATTAAGTGCTTCCGTTATGTCCTCAGATTCCACACAAAACTTTTCACTCTCTTTGATTGGCCCGAATCTTACTCTAGTCATTCTTTTATTCCTGATATACCTACAGAAGGCCTTAGGGTTTTCCTTGATCCTATCCACCAACAATTTCTCAGGTCCCCTCCTGCCTCTTCTTAGCCCTCTCTTTAGATCTCTTCTGGCTAGCTTGTATCTCTCAAGCCCCTTAACTAAGCCTTCACTCCTCATCCTCACATAAGCCTTCTTCTTCCTCTTGACAAGAGCTTCAACTTCTTTCGTAAACCATGGCTCCCTTTCTCAACAACTACCTCCCTGCCTGATGGTTATATACTTATCAAGGACCTGCAGTAGCTGTTCCTTGAATAAGCTCCACATTTCAAGAGTATCCATCCCCGGCAGTTTCTTTCCCCATCCTATGCATCCTAAATCTTGCCTAATCACATCATAATTGCCATTCCCCCAGTTATACCTCTTTCCCTGAGGTATATACCTGTCCCTGCTTTGTAAATATAATTGAATTTTGGTCACTTTCGCCAAAGTGCTCACTTACCTCCAAATCTAACACCTGATCAGGTTCATTCCCCAGTACCAATTCTAATATGGCATCTACCCTCATTGGCCTGTCTACGTACTGTGTCAGAAAACCCTCCTGCACACATTGAACACAAACTGACCCATCTAAACTACTTGAACTATAATATTCCCAGTCAATATTTGGGAATTTAAAGTCCCCCATAACATCTACCCTGTTACTCTTGAGCGTATTAAGAATCATGTTTGCTATCCTTTCCTCTACATCCCTGGTACAATTCGGAGGCCTTTAGAAAACTCCCAAAGGGTGACCTTTTCTTTCCTGTTTCTAACCTCAGACAAACTATCTCAGTGGATGGGTCCTCAAATGTTCTGTCAGCTGCTGTAATACTACCCTTAATTAACAATGCTACTCCCTGCCTTTTACCATCATCTCTGTTCTTGCTGAAACATCTAAATCCCGGAAGCTGCAACAACCATTCTTGTGCCTCCGCTAGCCATGGCAGAAATGGCCACAACATTGAAACCCCAGGTACCAACCATGGTGCAAGTTCACCCACCTTCTTCTGGATGCTCCTGGCATTGAAGTACACATGTTTCAAACCAACATTTTGATTGCCGGTGTCCTCTCGTGACCTTGTAAACCTATCCTTGACCTCACTACCCTCAACCTCCTGTACTATAATCCAGATTTCCCATCTCCCTGCTGCATTAGTTTAAACCTCCCCCCCCAGGAGCATGACCAAACATCACCCCCAGGATATTGGTACCCCTCTGATTCAGGTGACCATCCTATTTGTAGAGGTCCCACCTTCCCCAGAAAGAGCTGCAATTATCCAAGAATCCAAAACCCTCCCTCCTGCACCATTCCTGCAGCCACATGTTCAGCTCCATGCTCTCCTTGTTCCTTGCTTAACTAGCATGTGGGACAGGTAGCAAACCAGAGATAACAACCCTGTTTGTTCTAGCTCTAAACTTCCACCCTAGCTCCCTGAATTTCTGCCTTAGATCCCCACCTTTCTTCCTACCTATGTTATTGATGCCTATGTGGATCACGACTTGGGGGTGCTCCCCCTTCCCCTCAAAGATCCCAAAAACATGATCAGCGACATAATGAACCCTGGCACCTAGGAGGCAACACATCAATTGTGAGTCTCTCTCGTTCCTACAAAACCTCCGATCTGTCCCCCTGTCTATGGAGTCCCCAATGACTAAAGCTGTGCTCCTCTTTCCCCTTCCCTTCTGAGCAACAGGGACAGACTCAGTGCCAGAGACCTGTGCCCCATTACTCATCCCTGGTAAGTTGTCCAAAATGGTATAGTTGTTGCTGAGGGGAGCCACCACAGGAGATCCTTGCACTGCCTGCTGGTTCCCTTTCCTACTCCTGATGGTAACCCATCTACCTTCTTCACATGGCTGTGGAGTAACTACCTCCCTGTAACTCCTCTCAATAACCTCCTCCACCTCCCAAATGATCTGAAGTTCAACCAGTTCCAGCTCCAGTTCCCTAACACGATCCTTGAGGAGCTGGAATTGGGTACAATTCCCACAAATGAAGTCAGCAGGGACACTAAGGGTGACCCTTACCTCACACATACAGCAGGAGGCCGACTGCTCTAACCTCCATTCCCACTATTCTAAATTCTCAAATAGACTGCTGAAAAAATGAAACACTAAAGAGCTTCAATGAGTTCCAAGTGCTCCATGAGAGAGCTTCCTGGTCACCCAGTTGTACCTCAGATCCCTGAGTAACAAGACTGGCCTTAGCCTTATCTACACCATTAGGAAATACTTTGTACATATGTATCACCGATGGGACAATGTTGGTTGGATTATATCTCGCATTTCCATGTATACCCCATACTCTTTCCAGTACCAAGATGCTTTTATTTTGTTTCACTTCCTTCCTCAAATTTGCATCAAACTTGTTGGTGTCCATTAAAATGTCTCCTTTATGAGAACTCTTACCTCTTGTGCTCTTCATCTGCTCTTTGATCCAGGTTCACGTTAAACTACACACTCTGCTAGATCCTCATGATCATTCTGGACCATTGCTACATGACTCACACTTTCTGCTCCCAGACTTCCTTTCAAGCATTATTCTTCTTTTCCTTGATTTAAGCTTAACACTGGGCTCACCACCTAAGCTTAAACTATATCTCTTGGCTTTCCACATTTCACTTCCTTCTTCATAATGTTTTGTCCTGAATTTGAATTTTCTGTGGCCTTTCCTGGTTCAATCTATATATATCCCAAAGGATATTAAAACTTTATAGTAATTATACTCTTCCATGAAAATATCATCCTATTTTCTGCATTTCCCAATTTCTGTCCAAGTCTCATAGGCCTTTGATAAGTCGTTTTTCACATAAATTTTATTCAAAAAATTTAACAGTAACACCAAACTTTCTTCACTAACCAGCTGCTCAGCTTCTAGCTAGGAGAGTATTCTGCAGTTGAACCTGCTTCTGGCAGGAAGCAAAAGTGACGTGCCTAACAAATCTGTTAGAGTTCTTTGATGAAGTGACCAGGAAAGTTGACGAGGGAAGGGTGGTAAATGTAGCCTATATGCATTTCAGTAAGGCCTTTGATAAGGTTCCACATAGTAGATCATTCTGGAAGGTTAGATCACATGAAATCCAGGGGGAGCTAGCAAATTGGATACAAAATTGGCTTGATTGTAGGAAGCAGATGGTAATAGTGGAAGGATACTTGTTGGATTGGAGGTCTATGACTGAAGTGCCTCAGGGGTCGGTGCTGGGCCAATCTGAGTCAGAGGGAGAGGTTGGACAAGCTAGGACTTTTTCTTTAGAGTGTAGGAGACTGAGGGTGACCTTCTAGAGGTGTATATAATCAGGAGAGGCATGGATAGGGTGAATGCACTCAGTTTTCTTCCTAGGATTGGGGAATGGAGGAATAGAGGGCATCAGTTTAAGGTTAGAGGGGAAAGAATAAAAGGGAATCTGAGAGACAACTTTTTTACACAGAGAGTGGTACGCATGTGGAATGAGCTGCCTGCAGAAGTGGTTGAGGTGTGTATATTAATGACATTCAAAAGATATTTGGACAAATACATGGATAGGAAAGGATGAGAAGGATATGGACCAAATGCAGGGAAATGAAGTTAGTTTGAATGGACGTTTTGGTCAGCCTGGACCAGTTTGGGACAAAGGGCCTATTTTGGTGCTCTAGGACTCTATGACTATGACTCTATGACAAGGCTATTCTTTATTTTTCCTTTGATAGAGATATAACACATATCCATTTATTGAATTATTTTCCCATTGGTCATAAGAATCTGCTTCGCATAATGGCAGGGAAAAAATATCTTGACACTTTATATCTGGTTTCAGTCTTCATTCTTCAAAGACTCACCGAACACCATCTTCTTAAAAAATGACTCTATCTGAAAGGAAATGTTAGTCTCATTCTCTTCACTTTTAGGCAACCACCCTCTGCTACTATTGTTAAGGGTGACCTAAGCCTATTTTTGAATGAAACACAGAGACCAATATGCTTTGTAACAACTTCTTTATTTTTCCATGCATAATGTACTACACCTTTTAAATATGCACAGCCCCTCTCTAGAATGGCTCTGTCTTAAATTGATGTTAATCCAATTACCCAATTAATTCCCAACATCTGTTTTCCTTTTTACTTTTAATACCAAAACATTTAGTAATCTATTAACAAAGTTAGCTGTAAACAATACTGTCCCTTTTATGTCAATCTTGGTTCAAGTCACTTCAGTTAATACAAAAACGTCTGTTTGACTGTAATTTTAGCAGTGATATTGACATGAGTCATGTCCCAAAGTAACTGAATAAGCCACAAAGCTCAGGATTATATTATTTGGCAAGAATTTATTGTATTTTGTTCACTCAGAGCTTTGAGAAGTCTTGGTTAGATACTTTCCAATTTTGAGAACAAATTTTTTTTAGAATTAGCTCAAATTTTAAATGTAATTTATACAGATGCTGCTGTATTATAAGACATCCATCTCCTTGATAACAGTCTCAAGTCTAAATCAGAATGCTTGCAACATTAGCATGATGTTTGAGTCTGAGATGAGCTGCCCAATATGGATCTGTGACATCATTAATATTGCCTATTTGCATCTTCATAACATCAATCACTGCTCCTCCAATGCTGGAAACACATCCATGCATTTGTTAGTTTTTAGGCTTGACAATTCCAATACACTCCTGGCCAGTATTCGAGCTTTCATGCTCCATAAACTCTGTTGCCTGTATTAGACAATACACCAAGTCCTGTGCTTGCTGACTAACATTAACTCCTCATTAAGTAATATTGATTTTTAAATTTTCATTCTCATTTTCAAGTAGTTCCATGGCTTTGTTACCTCCTATCTGTAACTTCTTTCAACTCTACAATCCTTCAAGATATCAGTGGTCTTCCTATTCTGACCTCTTCTGCTTTCTTGATAACAATGCCTTCAATTCCTGAGACCTAAGCTCTGGAATTCTCTCCCTAAACCTCTCTTTTTCTCTACTTCTGTTTCATCCTTTTAAATTGATCAGTGATACCAACCTCTTTCACAAGGTGTTTGGTTTTTTTGACTTAATATCTTGTATAGCTCTGTGTTTATTTTTATTGGATAATGGCAAAGAAAATGTCTTTCCTATGTTAAAGGCACTATGTCAATGATTGTTGTTGTATTTGACCAGATAATAGCTGTATGTTTTATTCACAAGTAGTGTTTTTAATGTGTATATGTTTAAAAACTGCTATTTTTCATTTGCTGTATTTTTCATTTTTAGACGGTGATTTAGAAACTTGACCAATTTGTAAGATTTTTTGCATCATGTTGCTGAAAAGTGCTCTAATATTGCAATAGTATTCATTGTTAAATTCTATGAATTTTGTTTGTCATGGTATTATTTTATTTTAATTTTTTCTTGCCACTTTCCTTGACGTCTCTCCTTTTTGACTTCCTGGGAGAAAGTGAGCACTGCAGATGTTGGAGATCAGAATCAACAGTATGTTGCTGGAAAAGCGCAGCAGGTCAGGCAGCATCCAAGGACAGAAATTTACCTGCACCTCCACAAATGTTATCCATTGCATCCGATGTGGTCTCCTCTACATTGTGGAGACAGAATGTGAACTTGCGGATCATTTCAGAGAACATCTCTGGGACACCCGCACCAACCAACCCCACTGCCCTGTGGCTAAACATTTCAACTTCCCCTCCCACTCTACTAAGGACATGCAGGTCCTGGGCCTCCTCTATCGCCAAAGCCTAACCACCAGATGCCTGGAGGAAGAACACCTCATCTTCTGCCTTAGAATCCTGCAACCACTCAGGATTAATGTGGATTTCACCAGTTTCCTCATTTCCCCTCCCCCCACCTTATCCTCGTCCCAAGCCTCCAACTCGGCACCGCCCTCTTCACCTGTCCATCGTCTTTACCACCTATCCGCTCCACCCTCCTCTCCGACCTATCACCTTTTCCGCCACCCTCATCTACTTATTGCATTCTCAGCTATCTTCACCCCAGCCCCACCCCCCTCCCATTTATCTTTCAGCCCACAAGCCGCTTTCCAGATGAAGGGTTTATGCACAAAACGTCAATTCTCCTGCTCTTCAGATGCTGCCTAACCTGCTGTGGTTTTCCATAGATCCACTGATAACCAATCAGCATGGTAATATTGCAACAGGACAACTGGCAAAAACTGTATAGGCAAGTAAGCTATATAAATATGAATACCGCATACTGCACTTATCTCTGTTCAGCTATCAGCCAATATAGATGGCAATGTGGTCTTTGGCTAAATTAAATTTAGCTCTTCCATTTTTGCTGTGGTCCTTGATATCAAAAGATTTAGAATTTATGTCTGTAGTGCAATTCATGAACTGTGAACAGTTTGAGGAAAAAAGTCATTGCACTGTATTTTGACAAGTGGAACTGAGATAAACTAGTGGGATGAAACCTATTTGCGATTGTTCAATTACTTCTTCCAAAAAATGTAAACGTTTTGCAGTTTTTCTGCCAGGTCTACTGTGACTACAGTCAGAAATAACTTGTAAGATTTCCAACTGCTTCATTTAATCTTGGTTTACTGCGTTGGACAGGATGTTAGATTAATGAAGATCATGGCAATAGATCATGTCTCCAAGGGATATAATACAACTTTGTTATCTAGTTTTAAAACTCTGCATTCGAGACACTGTTTCATCTTCAAGTACCTGTCTGCTTTTCAGTCACACATCAGAGAGAAATCCAACTCCCATCCAATTCAGTGCAACTATGGCCAGGAACAGAGTAACTCTTTACTTGTAACTATAGCTGAAGATTTATTTTCATCTGACACTGCTTTGTCAGATACTCCCGATAGTCTGTGTTTACAATAAGTTGTTACAGGTAAAAACAGTGCATTTAGTTTTACACTTTCTTGGTGCACAACTTTGCAAGTCATAAGTGAGATGGAAAGTATAAACTCATGCTGTAAAAAAGATGTAAGAAATGTAGCAGTATATGCCACAATCAGCTTAAATACCTCTACAGACTTTATTTTTCTGCAAAGCAATTTCAGCAACAATAGTCACTTGGTTGAAAATTTTCTTTAATTTGTTTTAATTTATAATATCCAAAATTTTCTTCAGGTTTCAATTCTGCAATCTGGTACAAACCCTTTTTAAGTGTGAGAAGTCTATCATTGAATCTTTCTAACGCTGACCTACCAGATAACTAAGTTACAAGCTCATAAAATTCTTATTTACTGATAACTATACTTTGCAGAGAGATTAGGATACTTATATCTGTCATTAATAGATCAAAACCTCAATATTTTTACTAAATCTAAAATGTATCTTCTGGATTTACTTGAAAGATCAGTTGTATGCCTCGGAAATTCCCACAAATAGATTCAATACATCTAAATTTAGACAGTTGGAACAAGAGCCAACTTCTTTGTCTCTTGCACAAAAGGCCTACCACAGAATACAAAGGAATCCCTCATTGCTAAAGGTCCCTTAATATAAACTGAATTATGGGGCAACAAATTCTGAAAGCTCTTTACTCAGGTTGAATAATCTCAGACATTTGTTTATGTTAAGGGGTCTATCTTGAGCCAGAGCTCTGGAACTAGAGCCCTAATCCATGCATAACAATGAATCATGTGGGTGGTTTCTTATTGCCATTATATTTTTCTAGCTATCAGAAATAGATGGAACACATGTTACAAATCTAAGAATTGATTTACACATATGCACCATAATTATACTGTCCTACATTGAACAGTTTTTAAACACTTTAATAATCTAATTTTTTGCAATTACTTTGCAACATGATTCCAACTACACATGGTGGGGATAGTAGTGGACTAGTAACCCAAGATATCTCAACTAATGATCTGGAGAAATGAGTTCAAATCCAACCATAATAAAAGTAGATTTAAATTCAATTAATGAAGTAAATAAGATTTAAAGGCTCGTGTCAGTAATGGTGACCAAGAAATCATAGGACTATCATGAAGTGCTTTGAAAGGCTGGTCATGGCATTAATCAACTCCAGCCTCCCCACTATTCTTGACCCACTTGCCTATTGGACCAACAGATCCATGTCAGATGCCATATCATTTGCTTTTCACTCCTCCCTAGAACATCTTGACATCAAGAACAGTTACGTAAGAATCCTACTTATTGACTACAGTTCTGCCTTCAATACTACTTTACCTGCGAGACTGATTACTAAGCTTAGTGGTCTCGAACTAAGCCCCACTCTCTGCAACTGGATCCTCAGTTTCCTGACCCACAGGCCACAATCAGTGAAGATTGGGGACAATATTTAATCCTCACTAAAGTCAACACTGGAGCCCCCCAGTGGTGCATACTCAGCCCCCTACTGTATTCATTGTATACCATGACTGCGGTGCCAAATACCAGACTAATGTCAATTACAAGTTCGCTGATGACACCACATAGTCGGTCAAATCTCAGATGGTGATGAAACAGACTACAGACGGGAGGTGGAAGACCTGAAAAAATGGTGAACTGAGAACAACCTAGCTATCAATGCCAACAAAACCAAGGAACTCATTATTGACTTTCGGCAGGATGTTATTCATGCCCCCTACACATTAACAGCACAGAGGTGGAGCAATGGAGAGAGTCAAGCTCCTGGGAGTGGTGATCCATAACAAGCTTCTTGGACTCTTCATGTGGACGCATTGGTTACAAAGGTCCAACAGCTTCTCTTCCTCAGACAGCTGAGGAAATTTGGCATGACGGCGCATACCCTTGCCAACTTTTATAGGTGCGCCATCAAGAGCATTCTGTCTGGATGTGTCACTACCTGGTATGACAACTGTACCATTCAAGTTTGGACACTGTTACAGAAAGTGATGAACTCGGCCCGGACAATCACAAAGGCCAACGCCCCTTCTTTAGAATCCATCTACCAGGCCTGCTGTCAAGGAAAGGCTGCCAGCATTCTCAAAGATCCATCCAAGGGTTTTCAAGGGTTATGGAGATAAGGCAGGAACAGGATACTGATTAAGGATGATCAGCCATGATCATATTGAATGGTGGTGCAGGCTCGAAGGGCAGAATGGCCTACTCCTGCACCTATTGTCTATTGTTTATTGTTTATTGTCTATTATCCCACCCTGGCAATGTTTTTCTGCAACCTCTACCATATGGGAGAAGATACAGAAGCCTGAACACAGGCAGCAGCTGGTTTCAAAATTGTTTCTACCCTACTGCTGTTAGAATACTGGATGGACTCATAAACTCTTAACATTCGCCTGTACCTGTGTTTTTGTTTTTGCCAGTGTTGCCTATTATTTACTTACCTGCGCTACTTAACTCTGTGACCTGCCTGTGTTGCTCGCAAGTCAAAGCTTTTCACTGTGCCTCGGTACACGTAACAATAAATTCAATTCAAATAAAAAGATGAGTCACTGGACTTGAAATAATAAACCTGCTTTCTCCCCACAGATATTACTGATTTTCTTCAGCATTTTTTGTTTTTGCATCTTTCCATAGCTATCTGGTACACTAATATTCGTTAGCAAAGAGAATCTGTTTCTTTACTCAGTCTGGCCTATGTGTGGCTCTGACCTACAGCAATATGATTGAGTCTTCACTAAACTTTGAAATTGCTTTGCAAGCCACTCTGTTGTATTTGGGAAGGCAGTTCACCAAGACTTTCCCTAAGGGTATTTGGGGAATACCAGTAAATGTTTGACTTGTGAGCAATGTCCATGTCCCAAAGATACATTTGAAAAATTACTCTGAGATTATGGGTCTATCTACAGATTGTTCACTCTAATTAATAGCTACTACTGGAAAATTTCTTAAGCTAAAATATGGTTACTGCTGCACTGGTGAGGCTCCATAATCTCTTCTGTTGCATCCTTATTTCCTAAAAGCCAATCAACTCAGAATTTCAAATTGATTACATTACTGAATAGAAATGATCCACTTCATCAATATAAGATGACTTTTTTACACTGGTGTCAGTAAATGTTGGGAAATGGTAGCTCGAACAACAAAACAAAAATACAAGCATGGTTACAACAATGTCAAAAAGTAGGTTCCCACACTGTAAGTAATCTAATCAATATTCCTGAGTATGCAGAGTTGGCAAATGATATAAGTAAAAACGCGAAACTATCACATCACAGAAAAATAAAAATATTACAGAGGCAAGTGAAAAGCCAATAAAACAATTGTCTTTCACAGAAAATGAGAAGCCAATTGTTCAATTTAAGGGATGAAAAGGATAATATCATTTCAACAGCACTCTGCCACTGACTCAAGGTAAATGACATACATGATGCTAATCATCTTTCAGGATCAAAAATAAATAATAATTTAGCTATGTTTTGAATAATGAATGATATAAAATACAATAGGCCATCCTTTCTTATTGTTTGGAATTGGTTAACCACAGTATCCTCCACAAATTCCCCTTCTCAGTCGACCATATTGATAGAATTGTTTTTGTTTGGTCTTATTTTAACATCTCTGATCATTGTAAAAGCCCATTGGTAATGACTTTGCCTTCAGTCCTCAAACGTTCACTCCCGGAGTTCCTCAGGGCCTGGTTTTGACTTATTCCTCTTTTCGCACTAACATACTGTTCCTTGGCAACATCATTCTTGTATATGGATCAGCTTCTATATGCACATTCTCTCCACCCAGCCCGATCACTCTTGTCATATCATTTGATCCCTCCAATGTATTTTGTGATGCTCGACTGTCTGCAAATAAGTTTTAGCTAAGCTGCAAGTTCTCCAGTTAAACTTCAGGAAATTGAAAAATATCTTATTTAACCCTAACTACATATACTGTATCTTGATAACTTTTGCCCCTCCTCAACTACCCTCTCAGGCTGTTATTTTGCAACCATGCTGTCCTCTTTGATCTCAAACTGAGATCTTCTTATAAGGAATGTCACTTTGAATTTCCATACCATTGCCAGTTTACCCAAAGCCACACCCACAACCACCCCATCCTCTATCCCTCTCAGTCCATCAGGCACTGAAGTACCCAAAGTGACTTTTGTTCCCAGCATACTCACCAATTCTGACATTGTCCTGAAGAGACTGCTTTCCTTTTACTGTCATTTGCCTGTACTAGTCATTGAGTAGAATAGTTATATACCATTTCTAAAAGGAGATACGCAGGACTCGTTACATATACATTTAAAAAAGGAACACCAATTTATACAACATAAGAAGAGAATGCTAAAGGTTTGACCCATCATTGGCATAAATAACTCATGCTTAATCAGTCCATGCTTGCAATTAGAGTCACAGAAGTGTACAGCATGGAAACAGACCCTTTAGTCCCACTTGTTCATGTTGACCAAAGATCTTAAAATAAACTAGTCCCATTTGCCAGCATTTGGCTCATATCCTTCTAAACGTTTTTGATTGATATACCCATCCAGATGCATTTTAAACATTGTTATTGTACTGATCTCCACCACTTCCTCTGACAGCTTGTTCCATACATGCACCACCCTCTGTGTGAAAAAGTTGCCAGTTAGGTCCCTTTTAAATCTTTCTCCTCTCAGCTTAAAACTGTGCCCTCTGGTTGTGGACTTTCTCCACCTCAGGGAAAAGACCTCAGCTATTCATCCTGTCCATGTCACTCACAATTTTATAAACCTCTACAAAGTCACCCCTCAGCCTCCAATGCTCCAAGGAAAAAGCCCCAGTCTATTCCCTACAGCTTAAATTCTCCAACCCTGGGGGAATCCTTTCTGAACCCTTTAATCTTTGAAAACATCTTTCCTATAGCAGGGTGACCAGAACTCCATGCAGTATTCCAAAAGTGGCTTAACCAATGTCCTGTACAGCTACAACATGACCTCCCAACTCATATATCAATATACTGGCCAATAAAGACAAGCATACCAAATGCTTTCTTCACTATGCGATCTACCTGCAACTCCACTTCCAAGCAACTATGAACTTGAGTTCCAAAGTCTCTTTTTTCACCTCCCAGGACCTTACATTAAACGTACAAGTCCTACCCTGATTTCCGTTTCCCTAATGCAGCACCTCACATTTATGTAAATTAAACTCCATCCTTCACTTCTCAGTCCACAAGCCCATCTGATCAAGGTCCCATTGTACTCTGAAGTAACCTTCTTTACTATTCACTACCCCACCATTTTTGATGTCATCTGTAAACTTACTAAACATACCTCCTATGTTCAGATCCAAAACATTTAGATAAATTATGAAAAGCAGTGGACCCAGCACCAATCCTTCTGGCACACCACTGGTCATAGGTCAGTCTGAAAAGCAACCCTCCACCGCCAACTTCTGCCTTCTACCTTCAAGCCAATTCTGTATCCAAATGGCTAGTTCTCTCTATATTCCATGCGATCTAAACTTGCTAACTAGTCTACCACGAGGAACCTTGTTGGACATCTTACTGAAATTCATGTAGATCACATCCACTGCTCTGCCCTCATCAATTGTCTTTCGTTATTTCTTCAAAAAACTCAAACAATTTCCGACGCAGAAAGCCATGTTGACTATCCCTAATCAGTTCTTGTCTTTCCAAATACATGTAAATCCCTGCCCCTCAGGATTCCCTGCAATAACTTGCCTGCTGGTCTGTAGTTTCCTGGCTTTTCCTTCCCACTTTACTTAAACAGTGTCATCATGATAGCCAACCTCCAGTCTTCCAGTAACTTACCTGTGGCTATCGATGATACACATATTTCAGCAAGGTGCCCAGTAATCACCTCCCTAACTTCCCACAGAATTCCAAAGTATACCTGATCAGGTCCTGGGGGTTTATACACCTTTATGATGTTTGAAGATGTCCAGCACTTCCTCCTCTGTAATGTGGACAGTTTTCAAGATGTCACTATTTATTTCCCCCTATCTCATGTCCCCTTTTGCCCTCCTGATTTCCCTCTTAGTATACTCCTACTACCTTTATACACTTTGAAGGATTCACTCGACCTCTGCTGTCTATACTTGACATGTGCTTCCTTCTTATTGTTGACCAAAAGCTCTAGCCATCCAGCATTTCCTATACCTACCAGCTTTGCCCTTCACCCTAACAGAACGTACTATCTCTGGATTCTTGTTATCTCATTTTTGAGGGCTTTCTATTTTCCATCCATTCCTTTACCTGTGAACATCCGCCCCCCAATCAACTTTTAAAAGTTCTTGCCTAATACCATCAAAATTAGTCTTTCTCCAATTTAGAACTTTAACTTTTAGTTCCGGTCTATCTTTTTCCATCACTATTTTAAAACTAATAGAAATATGGTTGCTGGCAGAGTTGTGGATAGTGTGGCATTGACAGGATGCAGAACTGGGCTGGTAAGTGGCAGATGGAGTTCAACCTGGAAAAATGTGAAGTCATTCACTTTGGAAGGTCGAATTTGAATGCAGAATAAAGGGTTAAAGGCAGGATTCTTCGCAGTGTGGAGGAACATAGAGTCCATATCCATAGATCCCTCAAAGTTGCCACCCATGTTGATAGGGTTGTTAAGAAGGCATATGGTATGTTGGCTTTCATTAGCAGGGGGATTGAGTTTAAGAGCTGCTAAGTTATGCTGCAGCTCTATAGAGCCCTGGTTAGACCACACTTGGAATATTATGTTTAGTTCTGATCGCCTCATTACAGGAAAGGTGTGGAAGCTTTAAAGTGGGTGCAGAGTAGATTTATCATGATGCTGCCTGGATTGGAGGGCATGTCTTATGAAGAAAGGTTGAGGGAGCCAGGACTTTTCTCATTGAAGCAAACATGGATGAGACTTGACTTGATAGAGGTGAACAAGATGATGAGAGGCATAGATAGAGTGAATAACGGAGACTTTTTCCCATGGAGGAGATGTCTATCACGAGGAAGCACAATTTTAAGATAATTGGAGGAAGCTTTAAGGAAGATGTCAGAGGTAGGTTCTTTGCTCAGAGAGTGGTGGGTGTGTGGAATGCATTGCCAGCAGTGGTAGTAGAGTCAGATACATTAGGTACATTTAAGAAACTCTTAGATAGGCACACATAAGATAGTACAATGAAGGATATGTAGGTTAGTCTGATCTTAGAGTAGGATAAAAGTCCGGCACAACATCGAGGGCTGAAGGGCCTGTACTGTGCTGTACTGTTCTATGTTCTATGGCCACAAAATGCTCTCCCACTGACACCTCAGTCACTCGCCCTGCCTTATTTCCAAAGTGTAGGTCAAGTTTTACACCTTCTCTAGTAAGTATTTCCACATACTGAATCAGAAAATCTTCTTATATACACTTAACAAATTCATCTTCATCCAAGCCCTGAACAGGTGTAGTTATGGTTTATGTATTTTCTGTAATGTGATAACATCATAGACATTGCCTGTTGACACTGTAAGTGCTTGACGTTTCAGCCTCCTTACCTCTGCATTTACATACATATTGTTATGATTTTCTATACCCTTCTTACTTTAACTTTTTTTTGTGATTTTGAATTTCTTGCTTAGCGTATACATCATTAGAGACTTGACTAACTCTATCTTCCTTCGTTCTTTTAGAAAGCCTTTGATGCAATTGTCCAAAGATGGATTAATACCCATCCTTCCTTGGGAAAGATGGGTGGTATATGGTATCTTTTGGAGTCAAGGTAGCAAATCTGATTATGGCAACTTGGAACAAAATGTCAGTTGAAACTTGATAAATTATTTTAAGTGCAGTTTTTCGGGAGGGCGTTGTTGATGACTGCTCAGCCAAATTGTCTTATTTGTGGGGCTCCTTGGGGATAGATCTGTCACTGAAACATTACAATAGTTTTAGATAATTCTGTCATCTAATACTTTAGCTGTGAGATAGTTCCATTTAGACAAGCTCAGAAAATTTAGCTAAATGCCTTACAGTACTAGTAAGCTGCATGTCTTAAACCATTAACTGGCCATCAACATCCTTGATATGTATATTGACTCTTAAGCATTAGTTTGCATCTAACGTTTTTATAGTCTTTAGCTTAAGCATGAGGGCCATGCTTATCAATTTCCGTCCTAGGTAGATGGAAAAATTTGAAGTCGAGAATGGGGACAGGAAATCATCAGCAAAACCTTTATATAACACTTCTGAGGAAAGATCACCAGACCTGATACATTAACTCTGGTTTCTCCTCACAGATGCTGCCAGGCCTGCTGATCTTTTCCAGCAACTTCTATTTTTATTTGCGATTTACAGCATACGCAGTTCTTTCAATTTTTATGTAAAATATTTATTAGATTGTTCACTGACGTATGTTGGAGAAACAGAGAAGGGAAGGAGATAATAAGGAAAATTAATGACAAATCCTGATTTCCTCTGAGCAACAGATTATACTTGCCAAAAATACGTAAACATATGCTGCTTAGGATACAGCAAAAAAACTTCTCAAGAACTGAGGACAGTGCAGGAAAGAGAGAGAGAGAGAGAACCTGCACAGTTACCGCCTTTGCTGTTTGAATTCATGTATCGCTGGACAAACAGTGAAATTCACAACTAATCTTGGAGGAACTGTTGGGCGAAGTTCACAGCACAGAAAATCAGATAAGTTAATTGTTGTTTTAAGTTTGTCCAAGAGAAAGGCTGCAGTAGTGAGTATAGTGGATCCTTTCTTGATTATATGTTTTTGGAAATAAGTCTCTTGATTAAACTTAAAATATAAGCCATAAGCCAGTCTGATCCAGTGGGCGGCACAGTGGCACTGTGTGAAGTTTGCATGTTCTCCCTGTGTCTGCGTGGGTTTCCTTCGGGTGCTCCGGTTTCTTCCCACAGTCCAAAGATGTGCAGGTCAGGTGAATTGGCCATGCTAAATTGTCCGTAGTGTTAGGTAAGGGGTAGATGTAGGGGTATGGGTGGGTTGCGCTTTGGCGGGTTGGTGTGGACTTGTTGGGCCAAAGGGCCTGTTTCCACACTGTAATGTAATCTAATTTAACCTGAGGCAGTGTTTGTAGAGGAATAAGATGGTGTTATTTTCTGGGTCTGTGGATTGTGAAGGAGCAAAAATGGCCTTTGCAGTGATATGTGCTTCTTGTCAGATGTGGGAGTTTAAAGAGAGTTTAAGGGTTAATGCGGATTATATCTGCCATAAATGCTGTTGGATGCGAATCTTATCAGATCGAGTGGATCGATTGGAGAGACAGATAGAAGCGATGAGGGATTTGCAACAGCAACAGTATGTGATGGATGGCAGTTATAGGAAGGGGGGGAAGTCTCAGATACAGTCACATAGATGGGTTAACTCCAGGAAGGGTGAGAGAGGTTGGCACCTAGGGCAGGAGCCTTTTGTGGATATACCCATTTCAAACAGGTATGCTGTTTTGGAAAATATAGGGGGTAATGGATTTTCAGGGGACTGTAGCACGAACAGCCAAGTTTCTGGTATTGAGACTGGCTGAGACTGCAACGAGGGGTACATCGGTTTCCAAGAGATCAATTGTGTTAGGGGATTCTGTAGTCCGAGGTACAGACAGACGTTTCTGTGGCCAGCAGAGAAAAAGCAGAATGGTTTCCCTGGTGCCAGGATCAAGGATGTCTCAGAGAGGGTGCAGAATGTTCTCACGGGGGAGAGGGACCAGCAGGAGGTCATTGTCCACATTGGAACCAATGATATTGGAAGGGAAAAGGTTGAGACTTTGAAGGGAGATTACAGAGAGTTAGGCAGAAAGTTAAAAAGGAGGTCCACAAGGGTAGTAATATCTGGATTACTCCCAGTGCTACGAGCTAGTGAGGGCAGGGATAGGAGGATAGAGCAGATATCATAGCAATTACGGAAACATGGCTCAGGGATGGGCAGGACTGGCAGCTTAATGTTCCAGGATACAAATGCTACAGGAAGGATAGAAAGGGAGGCAAGAGAGGAGGGGGAGTGGCATTTTTGATAAGGGATAGCATTACAGCTGTGCTGAGGAAGGATATTCCCGGAAATACATCCAGAGAAGTTATTTGGGTGGAACTGAGAAATAAGAAAGGGCTGATCACCTTACTGGGATTGTATTATAGACCCTCCAATAGTCAGAAGGAAATTGAGAAACAAATTTGTAAGGAGATCTCAGCTATCTGTAAGAATAATAGGGTAGTTATGGGAGGGGAATTTTAACTTTCCAAACATCGACTGGGACTGCCATAGTGTTAAAGGTTTACATGGAGAGGAATTTCTTAAGCGTGTACAAGACAATTTTCTGATTCAGTATGTGGATGTACCTACCAGAAAAGGTGCAAAACTTGACCTACTCTTGGGAAATAAGGCAGGGCAGGTGACTGAGGTATCAGTGGGGGAGCACTTTGGGGCCAGTGACCATAATTATATTCGTTTTAAAATCGCTTTTAGTGATGGAAAAGGATGGACCAGATCTAAAAGTCTAAGTTCTAAATTGGAGAAAGGCCAATTTTGACGGTATTAGGCAAGAACTTTCGAAAGCTGATTGGAAGCAGATGTTCGCAGGTAAAGGGACGGCTGGAAAATGGGAAGCCTTCAGAAATGAGATAACAAGAATCCAGAGAAAGTATATTCCTGTCAGGTGAAAGGGAAGGCTGGTAGGTAAAGGGAATGCTGGATGACTGGAGAAATTGAGGGTTTGGTTAAGAAAAGGAAGGAAGCATATATCAGGTTTAGACAGGAGAGACTGAGTGAATCCTTAGAAGAGTATAAAGAAAGTAGGAGTATACTTAAGAGGGAAATCAGGAGGGCAAAACAGGGACATGAGATAGCTTTGGCAAATAGAATTAAGGAGAATCCAAAGGGTTTTTACAAATATATTAAGGATAAAAGGATAACTAGGGAGAGAATAAGGCCCGTCAAAGATCAGCAAGGCGGCCTTTGCGTGGAGCCCAGAAAATGGGGGAGATACTAAATGAGTATTTTGCATCAGTGTTTACTGTGGAAAAGGATATGGAAGATATAGACTGTAGGGAAATAGATGGTGACATCTTGCAAAATGTCCAGATTACAGAGGAGGAAGTGCTGGATGCCTTGAAATGGTTAAAAGTGGATAAATCCCCAGGACCTGATCAAGTGTACCTGACAACTCTGTGGGAAGCTAAAGAAGTGATTGCTGGGCCTCTTGCTGAGATACTTGTATCATCGATAGTCACAGGTGAGGTGCTGGAAGACTGGAGGTTGGCAAATGTAGTGCCACTGTTTAAGAAGGGTGGTAAAGACAAGCCAGGGAACTATAGACTGGTGAGCCTGACCTCGGTGGTGGGCAAGTTATTGGAGGGAATCCTGAGGGACAGGATGTACTTGTATTTGGAAAGGCAAGGACTGATTTGGGATAGTCAACATGGCTTTGTGCGTGGGAAATCATGTCTCACAAATTTGATTGAGTTTTTTGAAGAGGTAACAAAGAAAATTAATGAGGGCAGAGAGTAGATGTGATCGAAATGGACTTCAGTAAGGCATTCGACAAGGTTCCCCATGGGAGACTGATTAGCAAGGTTAGATCTCATGGAATACAGGGAGAACTAGCCATTTGGATACAGAACTGGCTCAAAGGTAGAAGACAGAGGGTGGTGGTGGAGGGTTGTTTTTCAGACTGGAGGCCTGTGACCAGTGGTGTGCCACAAGGATTGGTGCTGGGACCTCTACTTTTTGTCGTTTACATAAATGATTTGGATGCGAGCATAAGAGGTACAGTTAGTAAGTTTGCAGATGACACCAAAATTGGAGGTGTAGTGGACAGCAAAGTGGGTTACCACAGATTACAACAGGATCTGGACCAGATGAGCCAATGGGCTAAGAAGAGGCAGATGGAGTTTAATTCAGATAAATGCGAGGTGCTGCATTTTGGGAAAGCAAATCTTAGCAGGACTTATACACTTAATGGTAAGGTTCTAGGGAGTGTATGCTTTCTACCGTTTGGTATGCTTTCCTTTATTGGTCAGA
This sequence comes from Chiloscyllium punctatum, assembly GCF_047496795.1. Lineage (NCBI taxonomy): Eukaryota > Metazoa > Chordata > Chondrichthyes > Orectolobiformes > Hemiscylliidae > Chiloscyllium > Chiloscyllium punctatum. The sequence continues at coordinate 62,365,181 of NC_092758.1, forward strand.
GTTTTGAGTACAGGTGTTGCGACTGTACAGGACATTGGTTCGGCCACAGTTGGAATATTGCATGCAATTTTGGTCTCCTTCCTATCGAAAAGATGTTGTGAAATTTAAAAAGGTTCAGAAAAGATTTACAAGGATGCTGCCAGGGTTGGAGGATCTGAGCTACAGGGAGAGGCTGAACAGGCTGGGGCTGTTTTCCCTGGAGCGTCGGAGGCTGAGGGGTGACCTTATAGAGGTGAATAAAATTATGAGGGGCATGGATAGGATAAATAGACAAAGTCTTTTCCCTGGGGTTGGGGAGTCCAGACCTAGAGGGCATAGGTTTCGGGTGAGAGGGGAAAGATATAAAAGAGATCTATGGGGCAAGTTTATCATGGTACGTGTATGGAATGAGTTGCCAGAGGATGTGGTGGAGGCTGGTACAATTGCAACATTTAAGAAGCATTTGGATGGGTATATGAATAGGAAGGGTTTAGAGGAATATGGGCTGGGTGCTGACAGGTGGGACTAGATTAGGATATCTGGTCCGCATGGACGGGTTGGACCGAAACGTCTGTTTCCATGCTGTACATCTCCATGACTCTATGACTCTAAGTGAGAAGCAGTACTTTATTTATAGACTCGCTTGATTGGCTAAATGCTATAGCAAAGTAAAATCCACTAAAGTAAAATATTACAATTATTTGAGGAGTTTGGGAATTAATTTTCTGCTGCTGTCTGAGGTGTGGTATGATCAGGTCGTTATGCAATTGACAATGGCATCCTGCTGATTGTGATTCATAGTCATTGATATTTGCAAAAATGATGACCAGTGTATAAATGGCTATTACGACACAGTGGTGAACCCCTATTAAACTAATTAAACTAAACACTCAGAAAAGTTCACCTTGCCTCATAATCTGTTAAAATAAGAGTGTCAAAGAACTCCCAAATTCCACTATTTCAAGAAAATAATATCAATTTATTCTTTAACTCTAAAAGTGAACACTAAACAACAACTATACACAACTTTAAGACCCCCTTTTTCTTAACTGCCTTTTATCTCCCTCCAATTCTATAACAATATAATGTTCCAAAAAAACACTTATTAAAATTACACCAACTTAGTTTCAAACCACATAGTAGCTGATGTTGTTGGTGTCTTTCTTCTACAGGCTGAAGATCTCCCTGAGTCATCTTCTTGCTTTTTACTGTGAAGATGTTTCATATGAGAAACCTTTGATGGAGAATGTTTCAAATAGCAGTTGCTCTGTTGATGGCAGTTGCTCTGTCGATGGCAGTTACGCTTCTGACTATCAAACTGCCTATCTTTTTTATATCCCCAACATCAGATCATCTCATTGGTTCGATGTTGGCAAAACAACAAATGCAAACTCATCTGGGTTTTAGTATCCTGGGGCATAGTTTAAACTGATTGGTTAAACTTGAATTGTTGTCAAAACAGCAACCAACTCAAGTATTTATTTCACAGCCAGATGTTTCATATTTTCAATTTTCCATTACACTCTCGGACTGCTAGTTAGTCATACACCAGGTGCTTGTACGCTCTCAGTGCAAAACTACATTCACACCCTCTTAAAGGTACATAACATGCATTTAACATCATTACAAAAGCATGCATTTGCCTTGGATATTTTTATCCAATAAAGAAACATAAGAAAGTTTTAATGTGCAGGATTTGAATAAGGAACTTAACAATTTGAAAATTGCTTAAAATATCTGAGTTTAAATATCCTGGTTGCCATCTGTTTTACAGTGTGCAGGTGCAGATTAATATGCAACACGGTGTTTCGAATGCTGTGACAATACTGCAACTGAATAGGATGCCATAAGTTATCCATTTTGTACTATGTTCCCTGTGATGCAGTCAGTTAGTACCTCAAACATTCGAGTCAATCATTAATGTATTTCTGACTTAACTCTGACTCACAAACTTTTGACATCTATATTGATCATTTCTTGTGCAACTGTTTTTACTTTGTCCTTCAGAGTTTGTTCAAAATGAAAAACATCACTTTTTTTTCTTCATACAATTCCTTTCATACAATGCCATGACAATGACCTTCAGGGAAATAACCTTTGAATTTTATTGAACAAAACCTCAGTATATTTCTAGATTCAGATGAGTAATGCATTATCATTGCCACAATTTTGTTTATTCTTCTGTGATGTACTTCAAGGAAAATGAGGACCAGAGAAATAAAATGTTGACTGAAATCCAGTTTGGTGGACCTGACATGGAAATGGGCAATATTTTGTTTAGTTAGATTTTTGAACGAGTTGGTGAGTTCTTTTGTAAAATTTGTGGGTAAATTTCCTACTTCTATTTTGTGTTTCTAAAGTGTAGATTTTCATTGTGTAACAGCCTTGATAGCTGATACTCATTTGGTGAACACAAAGCTTGTTCCCCATCTTCCTTCAAATATCCCACAGTCAGCCATAAGGAAACGCAAATTATAACCAAAAAAAAAACAGAAACTCAGTAGGTCTGGCAGCAACTTTGGCGAGAGAAACAGAATTATTGTTTCATGTCCAGTAATACTCTCATTCTGATAGGATAACCTAGTCTTTCTCTTTCCTGAAATTCCCCTCTTATTTCTGGGTGACACAACAGTTTCCATAGATTTGTTTCCTCTCTCTTCATAGCTTAGTTTGAGAACCGAACAAAACAAGACATACACCCAAACACATTTCTTTTTCTCAAAAAGAAGCTGTAGACAAATATTTTTCTATATTTCTTTCTGGACAAAGTTATGGCTTGTCAACAACTGTCACATTTGGAATTAAGGATGAGATAATTGAGATGAAAGATATCTGGACTAATTTTGAACCAATTGTCAAGTAATCAAGATCAAAGCAGTCAAGTTTGCTGGAGCAGTAATTATTGACAACATACGACAACAGCGCCAGTCAGTGATTAATACAGCCACATTGGTGATGCAGTGAGGTTATGTCTGGAGCAATAGCCCTGAGGCCCAGGCTATTGTCATAGAGCCATAGAGATGTACAGCACAGAAACGGATCCTTCGGTCCAACTCGTCCATGCTAACCAGATATCCTAAACTAATCTTAATTCCATTTGCCAGCACTTGGTCTATATCTCTCTAAACCCTTCCTATTCATATATCTACTCAGATGCCTTTTAAATGTTATAATTGTACCAGCCTCCTCCACTTCCTCTGGCAGCTCATTCCATACATGCATTATCCTCTGCATGAAAAAGTTGCCCCTTAGGTCTCTTTTAAATCTTTCCCCTCTCACCTTAAACGTATGCCCTCTTGTTCTGGACTCCCAAACCCCAGCGAAAAGACCTTGTCTATTTATCTGATCCATGTCCCTCATGATTTTATAAACCTCTGTAAGGTCATCCTTCAGTCTCTGAAACTCCAGGGAAAGCAGCCCCAGAGTATTCAGCCTCTCCCTCTCACTCAAACCCTCCAATCCTGGCAATCCTTATAAATCATTTCTGAATCCTTTCAAGTTTCACTATATCCTTCCTATCAGTTTGGGCATGTGACAAATCCCAGCATGACAGCTCGTGGAATTTAATTTTGATTAATAGATCTGGAATTAAAAGCTAAGTATTTATGATCATTAAACCATTGATTGTCACAAAAATGCTCTACTAATGCCTTTAAGGAAATGAAATGATTGACATTTGACACCAGAGTTACAGCAATGCCCTGTCTTCAATGCCCTGTGAAATGACCTAACAAGTTACTCACTTGTAGTAAAAACAGAATGAAAGATGGGCCATGGGCCACCTTGCATTTAATATAGGGTCTAGAAATGACAAACGATACAACAAAGCAAAGAGAATCTTTCAAAATCTCCCTTAGTAGGGTTGCTAATGCCAATACTGGGAGAGCTATCCATAAATTAGTCAAGCAATGGCCTAACATAGCCATACTTATTGAATCATGCTTCACAGACAGTGTCACAGATGCCATCACCACCTTCCCTAATTTGTTCCTGCTCCATTAGCAAAACAGACCCAGCAAGACCAGACTAAATGATATACTGTTGGGGGCAGTGTTCCCTTGGCAAGGAAATCTTCTGCTCATTACCACATGTTGCCATCACCCATCGCCATCTGTGAATCTGTTTTCCCTCACGTTGACCACCAAACGGAAGATGTAATGAGGTGACAAGGGCATAGAATGTACTCTGGGTGGGCGACTTCAACATCGAGCACCAAACACGGTGGCACGGCACCACGGTGGCACAGTGGTTAGCACTGCTGCCTCACAGCGCCAGAGGCCCGGGTTCAATTCCCGCCTCAGGCGACTGACTGTGTGGAGTTTGCACATTCTCCCCGTGTCTGCGTGGGTTTCCTCCGGGTGCTCCGGTTTCCTCCCACAGTCCAAAGATGTGCAGGTCAGGTGAATTGGCCATGCTAAATTGCTTGTAGTGTTAGGTAAGGGGTAGATGTAGGGGTATGGGTGGGTTGCGCTTCGGCGCGGCGGTGTGGACTTGTTGGGCCGAAGGGCCTGTTTCCACACTGTAAGTAATCTAATTAAACATAGCTCGATAGCATCCATACTGACTGAATTGGCAAAGTTTTAAGGGACATAATTACTGAACTGGGTCTGCAACAGGTGGTGAGGGAACCTAAAGAGAAGAAAACACACTTGACTTTGTTCTCACCAATCTGCCTGTCACAGGTACATCTCCCCATGCAATATTGATTGAAGTGAGTACAGTCCTGTGGAGACAAAGTACCATTCCTATATTGAGGATTCCCTCCATTATGTGATATGGTGCTACCATTATGCTAATGGGATAGACTTAGAATTGCATTCATGAGGCACTATGGGCCATCAGCAACAGGAGAAATATATTCAACCACAGTCTGTAACCTCAAGGCTAAGCATCTTTTCCACTCTACAATAATGACCAAACCTGGAGATCAACTCTGGTTCATTGAAGAGTGCATGAAGGAATATCGAGAGCAGCACTAGGAATATTTAAAAGAAAGGTGTGTAACTAGAAGACCAAATAGTGGAAGCAGCATGCAACAAGCAGAGCTATCAATCCCATAATCAATTGATCAGATCTAAGCTCTGCATATCTAGTCATAACTACTGGTGGAAAATTAAATAACAAAAGTAGGAAGCTCTATTAGTTTCCCATCCTTAATGATGAGGGAGCCCAGCATATTCATGCAAAAGAGAAAGCTGAAGCAATTGTAACTTCTTTGGCCAGAGTTGCACAATAGATCATTTATTTTGGCCTCCTCCTGACGTCCCAGCATCAAAGATATTGGACAGCAGCCAATTGAATTCACTCCATGTGATATCAAGAAATAGCAGTGAGCCTGACAACATTCTGGCATCAGTATTGATTATGCTCCAAAACCAGTTGTGCCCTTGACTCAGATACTCCAGTACATGTACAACACTGGTACTCACCCAGAAATATGGAAAGTTACCCAGACATATCCTTCCCCCGAAATCTAGATACATCCAATTTGGCCTGTTATTGCCCTATCAGTCTATTCTTGATCATGCCAATCCTAATGAAGGATGTTGACAATGTTTACTCAACAATAACTTGCTCGCTCATGCTCAGTTTGAGTATTGATAAGACCACTCAGCTCGTGAACTCATTACAGCCTTGATTAGGATAATGGACAAAAGAGTTGAATGTTGAGAATGAGGATAGAATTACTGCACTTTCTTGACAAGACAGCATTTGCCTAAATATGACATCAAAAAAGTCCTAGCAAAACTGGAGTCAGTGGGAATCGGGGACTCCGAGCACTCGGAGTCATACCGAGCACAAAGGAAAATGATTATGATTGTTGGCAGTTAGATATCTCAGTCCCAAGACATCACTACAGGAATTTCAAATCAGAAAAGGACAGTTCTGCCCAGTTACATAAAATTCTGACGCCTTTCCAGTTTATTTGCACCAAGACAGTATGTAAGCTAATGCCAGCTGCTACTTCATGGATGTTTTCCATTCTCCCATTGAGGAATTATGGAGTGAGGACATAATGTACTGCACACAGAGTTCTCCAACCGACATTACTTTGCAGTTTTCAATTGCGTGAGATAAGTTATAACTACTTGTTTGGGTCAGTCAGTGGTCTGCTTCAGATTGCCTTTTGCATGCTGTCAATCAATGTGTATCTCTTGGAGAAATATGACATGTTTGGAACTAACTCTATCAAGAAACACTGATTTAAAAAATACAATGTCAACCACTGTGTAACAATGTGGTAAAACATGTGCAACATGTAGTACACCTTGTCCTGGAACTGAAATAGGCTATCCTTTTCCTTAAATTATTTCAAGATCAACACTTCAAAGCTGCCTGAAGAACTCAGTTAGTTGAAGCAAATAGAATAGATGCATTTAAGTTTGCATAAATGCATGAGGGAGAAAAGAATAGATAGATAGAGAGTTACCTGAAGAGGTGTGGGAGGAGGTTCATTGAGCATACTTACTGACATAGACTAGTTAGGCTGTAAATTTTATGCAAATATGTACAAATGCATTGAGCAGTATAAAGATCTCAGATTCAATCTGACTTTAGCTACAGTTAACCTTCACAATCCTGTGAAGGGAGTTATTCAGCTTTGAGGGCCCATAATAGCTCATTGTTAATTGAAACATTAGCAGGTAATTGTGTGTGCACATCTGATCAGGAGAGATTAATGTCTCTTCAGATTAAACAGTTTGTCAATACTCACTGTTACGTTTTGTGCATGAAGAATGACCACTTGAGGGAGGTCTGCATCCATGGAATTATAATTCAGCATTAGACTGAAAGGGAAGAGGGAAAAAAAGACTTGTGTTGAGATGAATGTCAAATATGAATGCAATTAGAGGAACAGTTACTGTTGGCATGACATGAGAATAGTACTGAATGATTAATATGCATGTTGCTGTATTGATTTTATGGATGGATGGCTGTTTTCTTTGGCACCGAACAATTTGGCAATCAGGCAGATCTGATTTTGGGTGTGAAAAGTAGTTAGAAACTATTGTTGAATGGAAATTCAGGAAGTTTTATTAACAAAAGAATCCATAAAATGGCATGGTTAACAAGTACTACAGAAATGTCATCAGTAATAACATGAACAGTTATATTTAATTGGATGGAATTTTCCCTTTTGAAGTTAAAGTACGATGACAAACATGTTGGATGGCTTCATATCAGCTAACGCCGAGCTGAGTTATTTCACCCAAACACAAGCTTCTTCGTTCATTTATAAACGTGATGTTATAAGCGTGATGTGTAAGTTAATTGGCAAATTGTGTAGTGATTGAGCTGGATGTACTTATCAGGACCACACACATTTAAAGGCTCTGGTCCCATATCTAAAAGCCAGATAGCCAACACTTCAATTGCTGCAAGCTAGGAGCATCCCTTCAACATTTGGTGGGCATGTACAGCTGAAATAATGGGTTCAAAGAAAGAAAATTTGGCAACTAGGTTCATCCAGATAATAAATTGCTGGATTGTGTGATGGTCTATCTTCTTCTCAGATGACCACATCAGAAGGTTATCCCATCTAACCTGTCCACCTTGAGCAAAGATAGCAGTACGTGAAGGTGTAGTGTTATTTAACAAACAGATAGTAAATAGGGTTGCAAGAAGGTTGAGATATGTTGTGCCTGCAAGAGTTCAGTGGCACCAATTGCTCTCTGCTAACTCACACTCAAAGGGCCATCAGTCAGTCTAACTCTGCCACTGCAAATGCATCTCACCAAGGGTCTCAGCATCACATGCATTAGGTCTACCTAAGAGCTCAAACTACCTCATCCTCTCAAACTACCCCACTCTCTTTGCCCTTAATGTTTCCTGCTCATTCACTTGGGATATCTCATCACCTCACATGGCTATATATGAGCTCAAAATGTTCCAATGCTCATTCTCATCAGAATCAAGCCTTTTATGTATTTGCAGAAAAAATGTGTTCAAAAGGGCCCGAGATCCAAGACTGATAGATGGTTAGTGGACATCATGCCCCTCATAACCTGGAGCAAAGAGTTAGTTGGGAAGACCAGAGCTGTTTCTATGGGGATGGAGAAACAGCAATGGGTCACAAATCCAGTGATCAATACACCACCTTCTCTTCAAAACATAACCAACATGTTTGCTGCATAAGCTGCTGGCACTTGTAGTATTCTAACTTTCATGCAATACAATATCACACAGTGAAATATGACCCCTTTACAACTGTTTCCTACTTCCATAAGCCACCTGCCTTTTCCTCTGTGCTCAAGTTTTACCTCAGCCAGAAGCCACTGCCTGAGCCTGAGCAATCTTTGAGAGAACACATAATGCTGAGCCTGACCAACAACAAGCAACCTGATGTTCTGTAGTTAACACATTGCCATTGCTCGTTGTACAGGTGGAGGGCTCAGGGAGACATTGTGCCTTCTGACAAAGAGGAAACTGCTGTAATTGTAGCAGTTCCATCTAAAGTCAAGAGAAAGAAATGACCAGCACAGTTGTGAACTCACCTGGAGTCAAGGCAGAGGACTCAACCCGACAGGTCCCTGCTCAGTTTTCACTCTCCAGTTTTGAAACATTGAGCTTCTCAACTAGTGATAAGTTAAATGGATACATTGGATATTATGGCAAGGTGTGCAATTAGTCATGTTAGGGCAAGAATTTTATCTTATCATTTAAAGAGAGAATATAATTGCAATCATTTTTCTTGATTGTGAGAATCTGAATTTTGAAATCTCACTTCATCATTATCCTCACCATTTCAGGAAGGAGGAAATCACATCTATAGTCTCTTTGACATAACAACACGTTTCTATAGGAATTTCACTGGCATGTAATGAAATAAAATATAGCATTGAGTCACATAAGGGGTTATTAGGTTAAGACTAATGCTTAAATAAAATGGTTAAGAAGTGTCGTAAAGGTGGAAAGAGAAGTAGAGAATTTGAGAATGTAGGAAATGTATTATAGAACATAAAGCCTAGGCAGCTGAAGGTGTTCAGGACCATAGAAACAACCCTAAGATGTAATGGAACTGCTTCCCTCATGGCATAAATAGCTTTGTGCGGGCAGAGTCAGTTAGATTGAAAGTAAATACATCAAAGATGGAAGATTGTTAGAATTCAAGAATAATTTTTTTTAACAGTTTAACAATAAGTTCTGAATTTAGTTTATCTCAGATTAGTATGGATAATTGTTTTTAATGTGAACATATAATAAATAGGATTCTACAGATGCCTCCTCCTGAAGGCCACACATTGATGTCCACATGACAAAAGATGGTGGCAGCAATGGGATCGACTGCCTAGAAAATCAAGGTAGAAATTGTAACTGTAAAGAGGTCAGCCAGCTGGACATCATAGAATATTAGTTCCCTGATTGGGGCTGTTACTCTGGTCCAATCAGGGACCTCTGGCTGACAAATAGAAAGGAGTGTGTCAGAAATACTGACATACTCATAGCTGCCTCTGAAGAGGCAGTATTAAACTAAAGGATTGTTCATGTGAAAAAAGGGTGACTAGGTGACAGGATATCATCCCTCTGTGGAGTTATTTCATCGGCGATGTGAGTTAAGCACATTCCTGAAGAAGTCCTCTAATAGTCATCTTTGAGTTGGGGTAAGCACTTCTTGCATCATGCCTTTGTTTGGAAAGCTTGACTTGAATGACCCTGATGTCAAAGACTGGGCCTTGTATGTGGAAAGAATGCAATACTATTTCCAGGCAAACAACATTGTGGCAGATGAAAAGCATGAGTAATTCTCTTGACAGCCCGTGAAGCCACATCTTTTTTCTGTTATTAGAAGCCTAACTTTCCCTGATGCACTAGATACTATAACCTTTTAAGAATTGACAGACATAATAAAGGACTATTACGCATCCGAGCCTCCTCTAATACTGAGATGCTGTCTTTTTACTCGGCTATTTGAACACAAGGGCAATTGATATCAGGATTTTTAACCATGTTGAGATGACTGGCAGAAGCCTGTGATTTTGGTTTAACCCTTAATGAGATGCAGCGAGACCGTTTGGTATGTGGGATTAATGATGAAACCATGTAAAAATGCCAACTAGCTGAAGCACAAGTGGACTTTAACAAGTACTACAACTGACTTTATCATTGGAAAATGTGGCAACTGGAGTGTATGAGTTGTACTGTATTCTGATGGAAGTGGTAAAAACAATAACTGCAGATGCTGGAAAGCAAATACTGGATTAGTGGTGCTGGAAGAGCACAGCAGTTCAGGCAGCATCCAACGAGCAGCGAAATCGACGTTTCAGACAAAAGCCCTTCATCAGGAATCATGCCTGATGAAGGGCTTTTGCCCGAAACGTCGATTTCGCTGCTCGTTGGATGCTGCCTGAACTGCTGTGCTCTTCCAGCACCACTAATCCAGTATCTGATGGAAGTGGACATCCTTGCCAGTCTGACTGAGCTTGGAGAGCACCAGCTGCGTGCAGGCAATTGCATCGTCTCACTCAAGGCATATTCTGATCAGAGAGACCCTCAATTGGTCCACAGCAAAACCCCAAAATAAAGCCAAGCTGCAGCCAAATGGTTAAAACTTTCTTCAGAATCCTGACTGGAAAGCTATTGTAGTTGCTGCCAGTATGCGGACTTGAAACAGCTAAAGAATCCTACTAGACCTAAATTGCGTAAGGTAACTCATGGGCTGGTATCCAGGGGGATATCCAGGAGAGTTCATAACCTGGAAAGTCCACTCACTTGTAGTTTGGAAAAGTTAAGTTGCTTAGCAACATCCAAATCAAAACCAGTCAAAATAAACATCTGGTTAAATGGTCATCTGGTTCCAATGGAGGTTGAAACTGGTGCAACCATATCAGTGATCGCAGAACTAGTTTTTAACAAAATTTGCTCTGGGCTCCAGCCCTTAAGCTTGTGCAAATGCTCAAATAGGCTGGGAACCTATACTGGGAAACCTTTTCAAATCAAGGATACAACTTCAATTCTGAAGTCCTAATTAAATATCCAGAAGTCTTCCATGAACATCCTAGGGGCTGTTAATCTGATCCAATCATGGGGACCTGGCTGACATCTAAAAAGAGGAGTGTCAGAGATACTGATAGTCTGACAGCTGACTCTGAAGAGGCAGTATTAAAGTAAAGTAATGCAACAAAAAATTTTCCAAAAAAATCATTGCTACTATTTAAACATCACTTAGCAGTCAGAAGAACCATAGAGCTAAACAGTTACTATGAAGGAAAAATCTCTGAACAGAAAATTCTTGGAGAGAAATCACCAGAGACAATTATAGCTTAAAGGAGTCTTTTACAGGATGTGATAGTGGAAAGAAATTTTTGAGGGGAAAAGAAAGCATTGAAGACAGTAAACACAGCCAAACACCCATGGGTTGGGCACCCGTGAAAAGAAACCAGTTACAAAACACCCAGAGCAGACTGATCCCTTCATGAAAAAAAAACACTCTGGAAAACTAAGCTGGGAAAGAGAGTTCAGATTTCTGGCAGTTATTTGAAAGCTTTAAACTATTTACTCAAGGAAAAATTTATCACCGAGCAAGTTAAGAAGATTATTCAGTTACAGGCTCAACATGCATCAATTGATTGTAAAATTTGGGAGTGAGAATTATTTTGGAATTTGAGGGTTCAGAGCCCTAATAGTCAAATTACTTAATTGTCTTTTTTTTTGGAGCTTTGGACGGGAGGTGTTATTGAGGAAGGTGGATGGGTAACCATTAGCTGGAGCAAGCAGTCAATGCGGGAGACCCCTGCAGCAGTCGCCCAGTCAAAAAAATGTTCCACATAGATACTGATGAGGGAGATGGCCCAGCAGATGACAGTAGCTACATAAGCCAGAGCAGGGGCACCACAGCTACATAGAGGGGAGGGACAAAGCATGGTAGAGCAATAGTAATTGGAGATTCACTGATCAGCGACACAGAGATGTGCTTCAGTAGCCACAAGAGAGACTTTGGTATGGTATGTTGACTCTCTGATGACAGGATCATGGATATCTCTGAGTGAGTAAACAGACAGAAGTCATTGTCCATATAGGTATAGATGTAGGAAGAGTGACGAGGTTCTGTAATGACATTTCAAGGAGTTAAGTGGTAAACTAAAAAGCAAGACTTCCAGGGTAGTAATCTCGGGATTACTCCCCATGCCATGTGCTAATGAGTCTACAAACAGAGGCACAGCATAATTGAAAACCTGTGGCTAAAGAGCTAGTGTATGGGAGAGAGCTTCAGATATTAGGATGTCTTTCAGGAAGATGGGACCTCTACAAGAAGCACACATTGCACTTTAAATGGAGGTGCATCAAGATTCCAGCGGAGAGGTTTCATAGGGCAAATATAACTCAGAGGAAGACCAGTCTGGGAGAGGAGGTTGAGCTCAGTGGAGCTGGAGCTTGGGTTGTACTTGCTTCAATGCAAGAAGCATAACAGGTAAGACGGATGAATATGGAGCCTGGATTAGTGCATGCAATTCTGGTGTTTTTACTATCACAGAGACATGGTTGAAAGTGGGACAGGATTGGAGGCTTAATGTTTTGGGATATCAATGTTTTAGGTGAGACAGAGGAGGAAGCAAAAGAGGTTGAGAAGTTGCATTACTGGTTAGGGAGAATATCACAGCTGTCTTGAGGGAGATCATCCTGGAGGGGTCTTGTATATTGAGGATCTCAGGAATAGGAAGGGTGCAGACATAATGATGGGATTGTACAACGGACCTCCAAGCTGCCAGCAGGAGAAAAAAAATACAGATGTGTAGATAGATTCTTGAAAGGTATGGAAATAACAGAGTTGTTGTAGTGGGTGATTTTAAGTCCCTCGATATTTACTGGGTCTTCCTTAGTGCTAGGGTTTTGGATTGGGAGCAATTTGTTAGGTATGGTCAGGAGGGTCTTTTCAAAACAATATGCGGATAGTCCAATGAGGGAAGGGGCCATACTGGACCTGTTATTGAGAAATGAGCCTGGCTTGGTGATCAAAGTTTCACTGGGGAAACATTTTGGGCACAGTGACCAAAATTCCAAAAGTTTTCGGATGCTTATGAATAAGGACCTTGAATGAAGGTGTTAAATTGGTGTAAGGCCAACTATTACAGAAATCAACAAGAATTGGAGAATGTGGATTGGGAGCAACTTTTTGAGTTTATCCCACATCTGACATATGGGATTCTTTTAAGGATCAGTTGATTATAGAGTGCAGTACAGGCAAATTCCTGTGAAAATGAAGGACAAGAATGGCAAGTTTTGGGAACCTTGGACTATAGGGGAAATTAGCATCTTATTCAAGAAAAAAAGACATCTAAGGTCTAGACTATTAAAAGCAGACAATGCCCTTGAAGAATATAGAGACTGTAGGAAAGATCTCAAGTGGGGAGTTAGGAAGGTTAAAAGGGCCTATGAAATATCCTTGGCCAACAGGGTTATGAAGAATCCCAAAGCATTTTATATGTATTTTAGGAGCTAGAGGATAGTTAAGGAAAGAGTAGGGCCACTCAAAGATAAAGGAGGAAGGTTATGTATTGAACCAGAGGAAATGGGTGAGACACTTAATGAGTACTTTACATTGGTTTTCATGAAAGAAAGGGATATTGAGGTTAGGGAAAGATGTGTGAGTAATCTTGGACAGGCGAACATAATGAAGGAGGAAGTGTTGGGTGTCTAAAATACATTAAGGTAGACAAATGCCCAAGGCCAAACAGGATCTATTCCAATATGCTGTTGGGGGAAAGGGAGGAAATAGCTGGGGCTTTTATAGATATTTTTGCATACTCTTTGGCCTCAGACAAGGTTCCATAGAACTGGAGAATGGCCAATGTTATTCCTTGGTTTAAAAAGGGAAACAGAGATGATCTGGGAATTATAGGCTGGTAAGCCTGGTGTCACTGGTAAGGAAGCTGGTGAAGAAGACACTGAGAGACAGAATTTATTCAAGTTTAGAAGTAAATGGAATTGTTAGTGATGGGCAGAATGAGTTTATGCGGGAACGTCATGTCTCACCAATTTGATTGAGAGTTTTGAGGAGGTGACAAGAATGATTCACAAGGGAAGGGCAGTGGATGTTGTCTACATGTGCTTTAGTAAGGAATCTGTTAAGATTCCTCATGGCAGACTGGTACAGAAAATAAAGTTGCATAGGAGCTGGGGTGATTTAGCTAGATGTATGCAAAGCTGGCTTACTCAGAAGACAGAGAATAGCGGTGGAAGGTGCTTTTTAGAATGGAGATCAGTAATGTGATAGTACCATGGCTTTAAGAGGTGTCCAGGTATTTTTTATGCAGAAAGGTTGTGACAGAGGTCCCAAGCAATCTGCTCCAAAGTCAATAAAGCAAGCAGCCTGCAAGGTCTTAAGACTTTTATTTTAAAAGTAACAAAAGGAGCGATGCATGGCAGATAGTGGAATTTGAATTCAGTAAATATCTTGAATTAAGAGTCTAATGATGACCATGAATTGATTGTCAGGAAAAGTCTATTCTGATTAACTAACGTTCTTTAGGGAAGAAAACTGCTGTCCTTACCCAGTCTGGCCTACATGTGCCTCCAGACCCAAAGCAATGTGGTTGACTCTTAACTGCCTTCTGGGCAATAAATGCTGCTTGGCTAGTGATGTTCTCATCCTCTGAATGAATTTTAAAAAAGCAAACTGAATGGGTGAGGTCAAATTCCCAAAGGACGAGGATTTTTAGCTTTAAGTTTTCAGTAGCAGTTGCTGCTGGGGTCTTGAAGCTGAATGTGCTTTTTTTTTAACTCTCACTGTTAGAACTAAAAGCTGAGGATTCTCTTCCTGCTAGAATTGCGTATGAGACAATCTATTTTACTGAATTTGCCTTTGCCATGGGTGTAATTATGGGATGTTATGATATTGGAATAGTTACTGTTTAGTTGTTAACTAAACTATTGTTCTGTTAGGTTTTCCAATAGAGTTAAGCTCTTCCAATTCTTTATTTTGTTGTACTTTAACTATAGTGTATGAATAAAGTATGTGTTTTCAAAACTGGTAGTTTGACCAATTGAATTGGATCTGGAGCGTAACAGGCACTTGCCTTTAAAATATGAAGAAGTTTGGGTCCAGGCCTTCGTCTTAATATAATTTGTGGGGGCTTGGTTTGGCCCCTAACAGTAACTAATGGTGTTCCACAGGGAGATCAGTGCTGGGACTTTTGATGTTTGTAACATATATAAATAACTTGGAGCAAAATAAAGATGGTCTGATTAGTAAGTTTGTGGATGTCACCAAAATTGGTGGATTTGCAGATAGCGAAGAGAATTGTCAACTGACACAGTGGGATATAGATAGATTATAGATTTGGGTAGAGAAATGACTGGTGGAGATTAATCTGGAGAAATGCGAGGTGATATCTTTTGGATGATCAAATTCAGGTGCAAATTATGCAATAAGTGGAAGAACCCTTAGAAGCATTGACATACAGAGGGACTGGACATCCAGGTCCACAGATCCCTGACAATGGATTAAGTGGTCAAGAAGGCATACAACATACTTACCATATTGGCCAGAGCATCAAATCTAAAAGTTGGCAAATTATGTTATAGCTGTACAAAACTTTAGTTAGGCCATATTTGGAATATTGCATCTAGTTCTTTTTGCCACAGTAACAAAAGAGCATGGACGCTTTCAAAAGGGTGCAGAAACGGTTTACTACAATGTTGCCTGGTCTGGAGAGTTTTAATTATCATAGAATCCTTACAGTGTAGAAACAGGCCATTTAACCCAACAAGTCCACACTCACCCTTGAAAGAGCTTCCCACCCAGACTTGCCACCCCCTCCCCAACCCTATCCTTGTAACCCCACTTTTCTCGTGGCTAATCCACCTAACCGGCACACCCCTGATCACTACAATTTAACATGGCCAGTCCATCTAACCTGCACACCTTTGGACTGTGGGAGGAAACTGGAGCACCTGGAGTAAAGCTCACATAGACATGGGGAGAATATGGAAATTCCACACAGACAATTGTCTGAGACTGGAATTGAAGCCGGGTCCTGGCCCTGTGAGGCAACAGTGCTAACCACTGAGCCACTGTATCCCCCAGGCCATATTTGGAATATTGCATCCAGTTCTGGCTGCCACACTACCAGAATGGCATAGCTGCTTTGGAGATAGGTTTATGAGGATGTTGGCTGGTCTGGAGAGTTTTAGGAGGAGAGGTTGGATAAATGCGATTGTTTTCACTGAAAAGATGGAGGCTGAGGGCCGACCTGATAAAGGTTTACAAAGCTACGAGAGGCATAGATAGGGTGGATAGTAAGAGACTTTTTCCCAGGTTGGAAAGGTCAAATAAAGAGAACATATTTCAAAGTGAGAGGGGGTAATCCTAGGGGAGAAACCCGGGGAAAAGTTTTCATAGAGGATGGTGGTTGCCAGGATGGCACTACCAGGGAAGGTGGTGAAAGCAGGTATGTTTGCAATATTTAAGGCTATCTTGATAAACACTTGAACAGGAGGTGAACAGAGGGATAGAAACAGGGCATGGGCAATATGTATTGGGTCTAAATAAGGATGAAGAACTTGGTGGGTTGAAGGGCCCATTCCTGTCCTGAACTGTATTATAAATTGTCCTATTGAGTTCAATTATTTAAAAAAAAAACCTCAGAAGAAAGAAAAAGAATGCAAAAATGATTATGTGGTGTTGGATTCAGCACAAAAATACATCAGGCACAGACACTATGCAATTGAAGTCCTGGTAGCCACCTTCAAATCATTTTTAAAAAGTCATGACATCTTATTGATTGAAGCTACTTTAAGATGTTTCAATCCATAGATCTTTAGATATCCTTTTGTCATTGGGAAAAAAGAAAGATATTTTTATTCACCTTTGTGGAAAACTTTGAACTATTAGGTCCATTCGATAGATCAGGAAATTAGCAAATGTGGAAAGCAGAAATCCAATGATTTTGAACAGCTTAAGCTTTGGATACCAAATTAAATACAGAACAGACTAACATACTTCACTACCACATGGGAAGAATGCCAGATCGCATGTTAGTTCTCAACAGGTCAAAGAAAAAGAAATTACAATGGATGAAATCATAATAGCCCTTGATCAATATTTTACTTCAAGAACAAATAAGACACGAAAAAGTTCACATCAGTAGCTGATAGCAACTCCCTGGAGTGTCTGTAGATAGCTTTATTAATGACCAGTGTGTCCTAACTGAGCCATACAACATTGGAAACCTACAATAAGAGCTCAGATGTGACAGAATGCCATTTGTCTCTGAGATAAACCAGTCACTAAACTTTTTCACTCAAAAGAGTTTGCAATTCTAGAAGGAGTTGTTCGACTAGCAGTGGATATAATGTCTGGAAAGTTGCTTAAGAAGTATTATAAGCAAAAATTCCATTGAATGCAGAACATTTTTTTCAGAAATTGGTGATTACTTAAAGCATAACAGAGCATCAGACCAAATGAACTAGTCTTCTCAACTAAAAGATATATTGAATGTGACAACTTCAATATGAAATCTGAAACAATCTAATGCTGTGGCACATTGTGACAGGTTTGTTTGCAAAACTCCACATCAATGAAAACAAAATTGTTGCACTTTACTCCAACAACGTACTCATTAGATAAAGATGTCATTTCTTGAAGATGTGCTACACTCTAAAGAACACACCAAGCATTAAACCAAATAATTTCTAAGCCAATATTATATGTTCATGCTTTGGAACAGAACCTTGAAGAACAGGTCAATATTCCAAATTTCTTTGTATGGAGAGCAAGTACTTGTAAATGAACAGCAACACTCTTTTCTTGGAGAAGTAACACTCTCACCTGAACCAAATGCTATTAATGAATAAGGAAAAACAACTTATATTTCTCACAATTTGGAGATGCCGGTGTTGGACTGGGGTGTACAAAGTTAAAAATCACATAACACCAGGTTATAGTCCAACAGGTTTAATTGGAAACACACTAGCTTTTGGAGCGACGGTCCTTCATCAGGTGATAGTGGAGGGCTCGATCGTAACACAGAATTTATAGCAAAAATTTGTAGTGTGATGTAACTGAAATTATACATTGAAAAATTGATTGTTAAGCCTTTCATCTGTTAGAATACAGTGATAGTTTCACTTCTTTCATGTGTAAATCACAAAACCTTTTTTTAAAGTTGCATTCTCAGGTTAGCTGTTAACAATGGTGATAGCTAGACAATATGTTGAAGGTGTTAGCCCCCTGTGTTCTCTGTCTATGACCTGATGTTTAGATTGATTCTAATCTAAAAAGTGAGATAACAGAGTTTTACATAAATTCATGCAGTTTTTGAGCTCAGAGTTCTACATGAATGTATGCAGTTTTTGAGCAAAGTGCAATGTAACTCTGCAAGTACAAATTCACCCCACAATATACATGTGTGCATGTGGGTCTTTGTCTGTCTGTGTGTGTGTGTCTGTCTAGGGTGGGGGTTGTGAGTGTGAGAAAGTGTGTGTGTGTGTGTAGTGAGTGCAGAGTGTCTTAAGTCTGTGAGCGGGTGCATGTGTGAGTGTGGGAGTGTGTGTGTCTATAAGGGTGTGTGTGGGTGTCTGTGTGCGTGTCTGTGTGTACCTGTGTCTGTGTGTATGTGAGAGTGTGTGTGTGTAGGAATATCTGTGTGTGTGTGTGTAGTGCAATGGTGATCACCTGTAATGTGACATGAACCCAATGTCCCGGTTGAGGCCCGCCCTATGGGTACCGAACTTAGCTATCAGCCACTGCTCGGCCTCTTTCCTCTGCTGCCTGTCCCGAAGTCCACCTTGGAGGATGGTCACCCGAAGGTCCGAGGCTGAATGTCCTGGACCACTGAAATGATAAAGCGGATGAGTTGTAGGATGGTGTTTGGAGACTGGCAGTTGTTGGTGTTGAGTACTGAAGCTGTTGCCGCGGTGCCGTCATTGTGGGTCCATGTCACATTATAGGTGATCACCATTGCACTACACACACACACAGATATTCCTACACACACACACTCTCACATACACACAGAGGGAAAGAACAGAGAATCGTGTAAGGACTTTAGCAGGCAACGTTGTGGCAATGTCATGGAGCAGGTTTTAAAAGACAGAAATGGCTGAATGTGAGTGATTTAGTTAGATATAAAATAGGTAGATATGAAATAGGTAGATTGCAATTGAAGATCGTTAATAACCGTTTCTTAGCAATGTAACAATGTTAACATGCATTAAATGGAGTTTTATGAACGTTTAAGCTTAAAAACAGTTCCTGGCGTTGCTCCTTCTTCAACTAGTCTGTCTTGAGCCCAAACTCACAGACATGACCTTAAAAAAATACACATATGACAAAAATAGCAGGGTTGCACTGGTGGAGTGAATAAAATCAGCAAATATTTGAGGACAGGATTAGAGATGGGCAAATACCTCAGGGAGTTGTGGGCCGAGGTAACTTTATGGAAATAGGGAGAAGTTAGGCTACACAGTGATTGGGAAAGAATGATTGGAATTTTAAAGTCAAGAAATTTTCTTCAACCATGATCTAATAAAATTCTGTGAGTACAGGGGTGGAAACAGATTCGGACTTGGTGTAAGGAGAAACGTGCTATTTTGAGCATGATATTGTCAGTTTGTGGGATTATGTTGATTGATCATGGGAAGAAATAACCTTTACAAGGAAATATAAATCAAGATTGCTGTAGAAGGGTAAAATATCTTTTTTTGGTAATATTTCAGGGAATAGAGGCAGGTATATTAGCATTGGAAATCTTCCAAGTCAGCCAGATCATCATAACAGCCATCAAATCAAAACAGCATGAAAAAGGAAAAAAAAACTTGGCCAAATTAGTTAATTTTACTGTCCTTCCATTCAAAATGTGCATACAATGCATTGAGTTAATCTGGGAGGGATGCATTGTTGCCAGCAATAATGCTCGACTTTGCTTTGTAGCCCGCTATCTCGTGTAAACCTTGTCATTGTGGATGTGTGTTTGTGTGGTTAGTCTGGAACCCTAGTTTAGTCTGATATTGTCTCTTGGCATCCCTGATAGATTTACAATGATTGAGCCTAGATTACCTGTATAGTTCAGGATCATCCAACATGAACATCTCAGTCCTGGAATTCAGTAGAGAGTGGATACATTGGTTTCAGATTGGGAACATTCAGATTAACTTTGTTGGCATGCAGTCCTCCGCACGCTTACTGATAAAGTCTATGATGGTAGTGACATACTCATTTAGTTTGGCTGCTTGAATATGGATTAGTCCACTGACTCGAAGAAATTACTTAGGAACTCATACATTACCCTTGATCAGCACTGTATGACATTGTGTTGTGTATTGAATCCTAAAGTTTCTGTTTCTGTTTGTAAGCTAGGAAGAGGAGTACAGCCTTATAGAACATGGAACATAGAATATAGAACGGTACCGCACGGTACAGGCCCTTCGGCCCTCAATGTCATGCTGCCCTTTTATCCGACTCTAAGATCAGACCAACCTACATACCCTTCATTGTACTATCTTACATGTTCCTATCCAAGAGTTGCTTAAATGTCCCTAATGTATCTGCCTCTATTACCACTGTTGGCAGTGCATTCTATGCACCCACCACTTTCTGTATAAGAACCTGCCTCTGACATCTCTCCTAAACCTTCCTCCAATTACCTTAAAATTATGCCCACTCCCCCCATGATAGATATTTCTGCCATGGGAAAATGTTTCTGCATATCCACCCTATCTATGTCTCTCAACAGCTTGTACACCTCTATCAAGTCACTCTCATCCTTCTTCGCTGCAGTGAGAAAAACCCTCTCAACCCTTCTTCATAAGAAAACTGCCCTCCAGTCCAGGCAAAATTCTGATAAATCTACTCTGTACCCTCTCTAAAGCTTCCACATCTTTCCTTTAATGAGGCGATCAGAACTGAACAGAATATTCCAAGTATGGTTTAACCAGAGCTGCAGCATAACCTAAGGCTCTTAAATACAATCCTCTGCTAATGAAAGCCAACACACGAGAGGCCTTCTTAACAACCCTATCAACTTGGGTAGCAACTTTGAGGGATCTATGGACATGGACCCCAAGATCTCTCTGTTCCCCCACACTGCCAAGGATCCTACCTTTAACCCTGTATTGAGCATTCAAATTCGACCTTCCAAAGTGAATGGCTTCACACTTTTCCAGGTTGAACTCCATCTGCCACTTATCAGCTCAGTTCTGCATCCTGTCAATGTCTTGTTGCAACTGACAACAGCCTTCCTCACTATTCACAACATCACCAACTTTCGTGTCATCGACAAGCTTACCAATTCACCCTTCCACTTCCTCATCCAAGTCATTGAAAACAATCACAAAGAGCAGTGGTCCCAGAACTGATCCCTGTGCAACACCACTGGTCATTGAGCTCCAGGCTATATACTTTCCATCTACCACCATCCCCTCTCATCTATGGGCCAGCCAATTCTGTACCCAGACAGACAGGATTTCCCTGTATCCCATGCCTCTGAATGGGATATTTTCTGAATGAACTTACCATGGGGATTCTGAATGAGCCTACACACATCTACCTTCATCAATGTGTTTTGTCATATCCTCAAAGAATTCAATAAAGTTTGTGAGGCATGACCTGCCCCTCACAAAGCCATACTGACTATCTCTAATCAAACTATCATTTTCCAAGTAATCATAAATTCTACCTCTCAGAATTCTTTCCAAACGTTTGCCCACCACTGATATAAGACTGACTGGTCTGTAATTCCCAGGGTTATCCCTATTCCCTTCTTGGGGCGGCGCAGTGGCTCAGTGCTTAGCACTGCTGTCTCACAGCACCAGGGTCTCAGGTTCGATTCCAGCCTCGGGCGATTGTCTGTGTGGAGTTTGCACATTCTCCCTGTGTCTGTGTGAGTTTGCTCTGCTTTCCTCCCACAGTCCAAAGATGTGCAGGTCAAGTGAATTGGCCATGCTAAATTGCCCATAGTGTTAGGTGTATTAGTCAGAGGGAAAAGGGTCTGGATGAGTTACTCTTCGGAGGGTCGGTGTGGACTGGTTGGGCCGAAGGGCCTGTTTCCACACTGTAGGGAATCTAATCTAATTACGTATGGTCTGATTTACCAAAATGCAGGCACATCATGGAGTTGCAGACATCTTTAATGGTTGTGCAGCTATGGCCAAAGGTGTTTGCTCCTCTGGTGGGATGGGAAACATGTTGATGGTACCTTGGTAGCACACTTTTGAGGTTGCCCTGGTTGAAGTTGCCGGCTATGATGAACCAGGCCTCGGGGTATTCCACCTCAAAGATGGAGTACTCCAAGGTATTTTTGATGGTGTATATATTTCATCAAGTGCCCTCTTGATTTCTACATGGGATGGGATGTAGACCACTATCAGGATAGCAGAGGTGAACTCCCACAGCAGGTAGTAGGGAATGGCACTTCACTGTTATATGTTCTAGGTCTTGGGAGCAGTAACTTGGCAGGGTCACCATCTCTGAGCCCCAGGAGGTGTTGATTAGGAGGTAGACCCCACCGCCCTTTGCCTTGCCCAAGGACACCAAGCTGTCCATTTAGTGAACTGAGAAACTCTCAGGTAGTAAGGCAAATTCAGTTGTAGCAGGAGTGAGCTATGTCTCTGTCAAACACAACATACAATAATCTCTCAATTCCCTTTGTTAAATAAGTCTGGCTTTAAGTTCAACCCCCAGCTTATTTTCAATGGCTTGTATAGGAATCTGTTGGGGAGGTGGGGCTTGAAGCTGGGCTATTTCAAGCTCACCTGCAGGCCAGTGTGTCTCCCATGTTTCCTGGGTAAGTGGCTGTTTCTGGTTGTGTTCAGGAGTTGGTACGGATACTTTGTCATTCTAGAAGTTATGTAGGTGCATCCAGTGAGGTCCTGGTTACTGGTCTTGGGCACTGTGGACGGTCTTGTTCTTGGTCCAGTTGGGCCTTGATGTCGGGTCTTCACAAGGTTGGAAAGGGTGCTTTTGATGTTTGGGTTGGGCCTTTGAGAAGCCAGTAAGTGGATGGCCTCTTTGCTATCCTGTTGGTGGTTCCAGTGTTGGCAGTTGGGCTCCATCTGTTCACACAGTACAGGTATTCTGGCAGATGCTTGTCTTTTTCGGGTCAGTTCCAGTCTGGTCTGAAAGATTGAAAGATGGCCAAAATTGTAAGTAGATATACAAGAAATTGGGAAACAGATTTTGGAAAGGTGCAGAAGCCACAGGGTAGTAGTTATGGGCGATTTCAACTTCCTAAATATTGATTGGAAGCTCTTTAGATCAAGTAGATTGGACAGGGCAGTGTTTGTGCAGTGTGTCCAGGAAGCTTTTCTAACTCAGTATATAGATTGTCCAGCCAGAGGGGAGGCCATATTGGATTTGGTACTTGGTAACGAATCGGCACAAGTGATGGGCTTGTTAGTGGGTGAGCATTTTGGCGATGGTGACCACAATTTTGTGATTTTCACCTTGGTTA
This sequence comes from Chiloscyllium punctatum, assembly GCF_047496795.1. Classification (NCBI taxonomy): domain Eukaryota; kingdom Metazoa; phylum Chordata; class Chondrichthyes; order Orectolobiformes; family Hemiscylliidae; genus Chiloscyllium; species Chiloscyllium punctatum. Next base: position 62,388,547 of record NC_092758.1, read on the forward strand.
TGGAGAGAGATAGGTGCGTGCAACAGGGCAGGTTTTACAATTGGGGGAAGGGTAAATACGATGCTGCAAGACAGGATCTGAGGAGCATAAATTGGGAGCATAGGCTGTCAGGGAAGGATGTCGTTAAAATGTGGAACTTTTTCAAGGAACAGATGCGACGTGTCCTTGATATGTATGTACCTGTCAGGCAGGAAAGAGATGGGCGTGTGAGGGAACCTTGGTTGACGAGGGAGGTTGAATGTCTTGTAAGGAGGAAGAAGGCAGCTTATATAAGGTTGAGGAAACAAGGTTCAGACAGAGCATTGGAAGGATATAGGATTGCCAGGAGGGAGCTGAAGAAAGGGATTAGGAGAGCTAAGAGAGGGCATGAAAAATCTTTGGCGGGTAGGATCAAGGATAACCCAAAGGCATTTTATGCGTATGTGAGAAACATGAGAATGACGAGAACGAGGGTAGGTCCGATCAAGGACAGTAGTGGGAGACTGTGTATTGAATCGGAAGAGATAGGAGAAGTCTTGAATGAATACTTTTCTTCAGTATTTACAAATGAGAGGGACCGTATTGTCGAAGAGGAGAGTATGAAATGGACTGGTAAGCTAGAGGAGATATTTGTTAGGAAGGAAGATGTGTTGGGCATTTTGAAAAACTGAGGATAGACAAGTCCCCCGGGCCTGACGGGATATATCCTAGGATTATGTGGGAAGCAAGAGAGGAAATTGCAGAACTGTTGGCAATGATCTTTTCGTCTTCACTGTCAATGGGGGTGGTGCCAGGGGACTGGAGAGTGGCGAATGTTGTGCCCCTGTTCAAAAAAGGGAATAGGGATAACCCCGGGAATTACAGGCCAGTTAGTCTTACTTCGGTGGTAGGCAAAGTAATGGAAAGGGTACTGAGGGATAGGATTTATGAGTATCTGGAAAGACACTGCTTGATTAGGGACAGCCAGCACGGATTTGTGAGGGGTATGTCTTGCCTTACAAGTCTTATTGAATTCTTTGAGGAGGTGACCAAGCATGTGGATGAGGGTAGAGCAGTGGATGTAGTGTACATGGATTTTAGTAAGGCATTTGATAAGGTTCCCTATGGTAGGCTTATGTGGAAAGTCAGGAGGCATAGGATAGTGGGAAATTTGACCAGTTGGATAGAGAACTGGCTAACCGGTCAAAGTCAGAGAGTGGTGGTAGATGGTAAATATTCAGCCTGGAGCCCAGTTACAAGTGGAGTTCCGCAGGGATCAGTTCTGGGTCCTCTACTGTTTGTAATTTTTATTAATGACTTGGAAGAGGGAGTCGAAGGGTGGGTCAGTAAATTTGCGGACGACACGAAGATTGGTGAAGTTATGGATAGTGAGGAGGGCTGTTGTCAGCTGCAAAGGGACTTAGATATGATGCAGAGCTGGGCTGAGGAGTGGCAGATGGAGTTCAACCGTGTCATGTGTGAGGTTGTCCATTTTGGAAGGACAAATAAGAGTGCGGAATACGGGTTAATGGTAGGATTCTTAGTAAGGTGGAGGAGCAGAGGGATCTTGGGGTCTATGTTCATAGATCTTTGAAAGTTGCCACTCAGGTGGATAGATCTTGTAAGAAGGCCTATGGTGTATTAGTGTTCATTAGCAGAGGGATTGAATTCAAGAGTCGTGAGGTGATGTTGCAGCTGTATAGGAGCTTGCTAAGGCCACATTTGGAGTATTGTGTGCAGTTCTGGTCGCCTCATTTTAGGAAAGATGTGGAAGCTTTGGAGAGGGTGCAGAGGAGATTTACCAGGATGTTGCCTGGAATGGAGAATAGGTCGTACGAGGATAGGTTAAGAGTGCTAGACCTTTTCTCATTGGAACGGCGAAGGATGAGGGGTGACTTGATAGAGGTTTATAAGATGATCAGAGGAATAGATAGAGTAGACAGTCAGAGACTTTTTCCCCAGGTACAACAGAGTGTTACGAGGGGACATAAATTTAAGGTGAAGGGTGGAAGGTATAGGGGGGGATGTCAGGGGTAGGTTCTTTACCCAGAGAGTGGTGGGGGCATGGAATGCGCTGCCTGTGGGAGTGGCAGAGTCAGAATCATTGGCGACCTGTAAGCGGCAATTGGATAGGTACATGGATTGGTGCTTAAGCTAGGACAAAGGTTCGGCACAAGGGCCTGTTCTGTGCTGTATTGTTCTATGTTCTATGTTCTAACATTGCTAGTAATTCTGACAGGCTTAAAGTTGAGATTAAAAAGAATAGAAAGATTATAATAGATGTAAGGAGACAATCTACTGGGGACAGTGTGTCAGATGTTGCTAATCTCCAGTACCATCTTGCTGATGTAAATGTGAAAGAACTTCTATGATATGTTTTAAAACAAGGTAAATTCTGCCAGAATTTCCAACTACTGAAAGCAAATGTTTTGATGCTTAGACGTTTTTGGCATTGGTATTTTTTGCAGCTTGCATATTCTCTTTATGTCACTGACTAACCTCTGATACAGGATGTTATTCAATATAGAAACTTTTCCACATATGTTTCATGCCACTTTAGCTGGGATTATTCTTCATATGTTTGAGCCCTAGCAGTCCATCTTACGAGTTGCTCATTTTAATCCACGCAAGATGTTCTCTGTCTGTTCTTTTACCCTATTGATAAAATAATTTCCATTTTATTTAAAATTTATTAATTTTCAAGTTAGAAGACCACATATCAACCATTCAATCTTTAAAGGGAACTGTCCTTGACACTGAGGTAGAGAACAGAAGAAACATCCATACAAATTTTTTATCACATTGCAATCATGTGCAAAGGAGACCATTGAGATTTCACAATGTACTGATACAGTTTAACATGAACTGCACCTCATGTTGTTTTATTTGGCAAATAATGGGAAACAGCTTGCCAAATATGTTTTTTCAGACCAATGTTTTGCTATATATTTTAAATTACATTTTATTTTGCAGATGGTGTCCAGTTTGGGATATAAGGTTGATTGCAAACGAACATTCCATGTAAGCCAAAAGGAATGTAATTGTTTTGCAAAGAACAATACATATTTAACCCTGGAAATTCCAGTATTTTGACTTTATTAGTGTGGTTTCCTGTTTTTGTCCTGAGTCTGCAACCTTGTGAAGATGGTAGAATTCAGGCATCTGACCTATAGCTGTCTTAATCTAACCAATGGTAACAGAGTCTGTACAACTATATTAGGAGGGATTATGGTCACACTGTAAACTCAATTGATGGTTTAGTTGATGACCATTTCACTTTGGTTCAGAACTTGATAGGTTTCATTGTCTGTCCAATATTTCAGCACATAATCTAGGCCAATACTCAACACTGAAGGGACATTGCTCTGTTCAACATGTTTTCTTTTGAATGAAATGTTAAACTGAGGTCTGAGTGTTCTGGATAATTTCTCCTGACCAACACCATCAAACGATTTTAAGTTATTACTCATATTGTGTGGGCCAATTAGTTGATGTAATTAACATGTGACAAGAATGGCTACACTGAAAGTCATTAATTGACTGTGAAGTGCTTTAGAATATTCAAAAGTTGGATAAGGAGAAATATTGATGACATTTCCTCTTATTTTCTTACCTAAATCGGCAACATCCAGCTCTGACGATGGGTATGTCAATCTTTCAATGTCTTCTATTGATCCCCCTGACTCAACAGTCCATCTGTATTTCTTTTTAAGGGATACAGGAAGTATAGCCCTTTAATTAACAGACTTCTTCTAATTATCTTCCAGGGTCTCATCACCAGTGTGGCCGGATTCCAGATTTTGAATTCACCCTCTCGTTGGGATTAAGAACCTAGAACAAAATATCTAGGCCACTGTGTCCAGTTCTGGGCTCTGTACTTTGGGAAGAATATCAAAACTTTGAATATGTGCAGGTTTTCTTTTAGTGAACTGATACCAGTGACGACCAGAAAGACGTCACTCATGTGAAGAAACAACAAAAACTGGGTTTGTTCTTGGAGCAGAGAAGGTTTCATGGAGATTTAATAGGTTGAGTTCAAATATCTAAGTATGCAGGAAGGAGAGGAATAAGATAGCTCTTTCAACAGCTGGTTTAAACACACAACTCAACCAACTCTCTCAATTGAGTGTTTAAGTTGATGTAGAACAACTTTGAAGCAACATAAGATTTTGGTCTGTCATCCTTAGTAGGTTTAATGATTGGAGAACAGTTACAGAGTCATAGAAATGTACAGCATGGAAACAGACCCTTCGGTCCAATCGGTCCAACACGTCCATGCCAACCAGATATCCCAACCCAATCTAGTCCCATCTGTCAGCACCCGGACCATAGCCCTCCAAACCCTTCCTATTCATATACCCATCCAGATGCTTTTTAGATGTTGCAATTGTACTAGCCTCTACCACTTTTTCTGGCAGCTCATTCCATGCACATACCACCCTCTGCATGAAAATGTTGCCCCTCTGGTCTCTTTTATATCTTTCCACTCTCACCCTAAACCTATGCCCTCTACTTCTGGATTCCCCCACCTCAGGGAAAAGACTTTGTCTATTTATCCTATCCATGCCCCTCATAATTTTGTAAACCTCTATAAGGACACCCCTCAGCCTCCGACACTCCAGGGAAAACAACCTCAGCCTATTCAACCTATCCCTATATCTCAAATCCTCCAAGTCTGGTAACATCCTTGTAAATCTTTTCTGAACCCTTTCAAGTTTCACAACATCTTATAATCATTTTGGGGCGGCACAGTGGCACAGTGGTTAGCACTGCTGCCTCACAGCGCCAGAGACCTGGGTTCAATTCCCGACTCAGGCGACTGACTGTGTGGAGTTTGCACATTCTCCCTGTGTCTGTGTGGGTTTCCTCCGGGTGCTCCGGTTTCCTCCCACAGTCCAAAGATGTGCAGGTTAGGTGAATTGGTCATGCTAAATTGCCCATAGTGTTAGGTAAAGGGGTAAATGTTGGGGAATGGGTGGGTTGCGCTTCGGCGGGTCGGTGTGGACTTGTTGGGGCCGAAGGGCCTGTTTCCACACTGTAAGTAATCTAATCTAATCTAATCTAATCTTTCCGATAGGAATGGGATCAGAATTGCACACAATACTCCAACAGTGGCCTAACCAATGTCCTGTACAGCTGAAACATGACCTCCCAACTCCTGTACTCAATACTCTGACCAATAAAGGAAAGCATACCAAACACCATCTTCACTTTCCTATCTACCTGCGACTCCACTTTCAAGGAACTATGAACCTGCACTACAAGGTCTCTTTGTTCAGCAACACTCCCAAGAACTTTACCATGAAGTGTATAAGTCCTGCTAAGAGTTGCTTTCCCAAAATGTAGCAACTCACATTTAACTAAATTAAACTCCATCTGCCACTTTTCAGCCCACTGGCCCATCTGATCAAGATCCTGTTGTAATCTGAGATAACTGAGTTGACTGCAGGTCAAGTAAAGAAGATCTCTACTTCATTCCCAGGGGAATTAGGATTTAGAATTTTCTGCATCCAACATCAGCCCACAGAACCTAGAATGTTACCCTTTGTAGTTCTTTTTATTTTTGTTTAAAATATTGCATTGGCATAATTAGTTTCATCTTCTTTAGAACCACTTAGTGGTAAATCATTCAGTCCCAATGTTTCTGGCATAACAATTGCTTTATTAATGTAACGGTTTTCTTAGTCCTACCTGGGCTAAACAACCAGAATAGGATCAAAATGTTTCAGAATAGATTTCATATTCATATTTTCAGGATAACATAAAAGGTTCCATGAAGTGATTTAAAGTAGTGCAGGGGAGCTCTCCCTGTGTCATGGTGTCATGGTCAACATTTATCCCTTAAGCAAATAATCTGGTCATTACCACATCTCTGCTTGTGGATATTGCTGAATGCCAATCCCTGCTGTATTTCATACATTATACCAGTGACTACACTTCATAAAAGTGCTATAGAGGTTATTGGATATTCCTGAAATGATCCATATAAATGCAAATCTTTCTTTCTTTATGTTATATAATTTGCAAGCATGCTAATCTGTAAATTGTGCCACATTCTCCACGGGATGCTTGCATAAGAATGCTATTAAACTCAACCCAAACATTCTCAACTAATGTTACAAAATTGGTGCAGTTATTTCACTTCTAATGACAGCAGAGAACATTGTGTTCTGCAATTGAATTCCTTCTATAACCAGACATGTGCAAACTTTCCTGGCAAATCCACAAGTCAAAGACAGTTTTGGATTAACACAAATGAAATAGACCAGCATGAAAAACAACAAAAATGATTTAGAAACACAAGCTACTTAAAGATCAAGAAGCAATCCAAAAGATTTTTAGAATTTCAACATGTATTTCCCAAACATGTTCAAATGAGCTGAATTCCAAAGATGAGATGAACATAACCACCTTTGACATCAGGGAAACATTTGGTGAAATGTGACAAAAAGGAGCACTAGCAAATTAAACTCAGTCGGAATCAGGGAAAACTCAACACTGGCTGACGTCAAACCTAGTGTAAAGGAAGATTGTCGTGGTTGTTGGCGGTTAATCGTCTTAGCCTCAGAGTACCTGTAGGAGTGCCTCAGGGCTGTGTCCTTGGGCCACCAATTTTTGTAAGACTTGGAAGATCAAGAGAAGTGGGTGCATGGGAGCATTACCACCTAAACGTTCCCTTCCAAGCTGCACAATATCATCCCCTATATTGCTGTTCCTTCACTGTTGCTGTGTGAAACTCCAAGAACTCCCTTCCTTACAGCACTGCTAGTGTTCTTAGACCCCAAGGACAGCAGCGGTTGAAAAGGGCAGATCATCACTACCTTCTTTTGCGCAACTGGGGGTGGGCAATAAACGCTGGCCTAGTCAATGGTGATGACATCCCATGATTAAATAAAATAAACACTAGTTCCCCTTTATTTACATTGCTTGTTACTTCCTCAAGGAACTCTAATAATTATTAGGCAAGATTTCCTTTACACAAAAACACACTGACAGACACATGAATGAACACTGAGAAAATGTTTGCAGAAAATGTGAACAGATCAGCTGTAACCCAGAACTTTGTGGGAAGCTAGGGAAGTGATTGCTGGGCCCCGTGCTGATATATTTGTATCATTGATAGCCATGAATGAGGTGCCAGAAGACTAGAGTTTGGTTAATGTGGTGACATTATTTAAGAAAAGTGGTGAGGAAAAACCAGGGAACTATAACTCAGTGAGCACTACGTCAGTGGTGGGTAAATTGTTGGAGAGGATTTTTGAAGGACAGGATATACATGCATTTGCAAAATCAAGGACTGAATATGGGATAGTCTATAAGGCTTTGTGCGTGGAAAATCATGTCTCACTAACTTGATTCAGTTTTTTGAAGAAATGACAAAGAAGATTGATTAAGGCAGAATGGTGGACATTGTCTATATTGACTTCAGCAAGGCATTTAACAAGGTTCTACCTGGGTAGACTGGTTAGTAGGGTTAGATCACATGGAATCCAGGGGGAGCTAGCCAATTGGATACAAAATTGGCTTGATGGTAGGATACAGAAGGTGGTGGTAGAGGTGCGTTTTCTGGACTGGAGGCCTGTGACCATCAGTGTACTGCAAGAATTGGTGATGGGTCCACTGAATTTCACCATTTATATAAAGCATTTGGATGTGAATATAGTAGGTTATGATTTGTAAGTTTGCAGATAACAACAAAGTTGGTGGTGTTGTGGATAGTGAAGAGATTATTTGGAGTACAATGTGACCTTGGTCAGATGGGCGAATGGACTGAGGTAATTAACGGCAGGGCCTTGGGTAGTGGGGTAGAACAGAAGAAC